>NC_045637.1:13490605-14112390 GCF_009829145.1 Chiroxiphia lanceolata | reverse complement strand
TGAGGAAAACTATGCAAAAAGTAATTGTCTCTGTAACATTAGAGGCAAAACATCATGTCTAATCTGTGTCCTGTTCAAAATAACTGCTGCAGCCCAGTTCAGCTGCAAGGGTACAAAGGCCATCATCACTTTTGCTGTAACAAACGAGAACCTGGAAGAGCTGACCAGATGATCCAAAACTACTACAAACCACTGCTGTTTCTAGAAGTTCTTTGTAATGAATGGCAGAGGAAATCCACTGATGATTTTTTTGAGATCCTAATTCTTGAGAGTTTTTAGATTTCTAGCACTTCTGTTTGCAATCCTGCCTTAAAAGCAGAGATACTATATTTAATTACCCAATTTTGACCAGGTATTTCAATTGAAAAATGCATGTTTCACCTAATACTTTGTAACCTATGTCGCCTTTGTCTTCTGAGATACAGAAAGACGCATACAAATTTTTTGGTATGAATATTTGGTGACCTCTGTCTTTCATAACTATGAATAACACAGGAGGTATGAAATACAGAGATTTTCTATTGTTTGAATAGTTTGACCAGAAAGACTCTGCAGAAAATTATAGAATTATCTCTCCTGATCCCTTTCTTAACATAATGGATTGCTCACTCTAATAATTTTAAATTATGCTTCTTTCTCACATCTTCCAGAAGTTATGCAGGATTCCAGTTATTACTGAATCACAGAGGTTGGAACCTCTGGAGGTCTCTGGTCCAATCCCTCAGGTCCAGCAGGGCCACCAACAGCCCGTTGCTCAGAAGCATGTCCAGATGACTTGTGAGTATTTCCAAAGATGGAGCCCCCACAATCTCTCTGGGGTTGCAGTGCTCAGTCACCCTCACAGTAAAGAAGTGTTTTCTGATGTTCAGAGGGAACCTCCTGTGTTTCAGTTTGTGCCCACTACCTCTGGTCCTGTCAGTGGACACAAGTTAAAATACATGAAATTCTATCAGAAAACAGGAAAATGCGTTTTACTGTGAGGGTCACCAACACTGGAGCAGGTTGCCTGGAGAGATTGCAGGGATTCCACGCTTGAAGATACTCAAAACCCAACTGGACACAGCCCCGTGCAACCTGCTCTAATTGACCCTGTGTGAGCAGGTGAGTTGGACTGGGTGTCAGTAAGTCTCTTCCAACCTAAAGGTCTCTGTGATTTCATATCAACTGCTGCTAAATATGTACAACACTTTCACCAGAAGTTCTTTAATAATTCAGCAAATTGTAAATTCAGCGAAAAGAAGGTGTGAGAACATGAACATAAGTAAATCGAAAGAGAATACTTTGGGAAAACATTTGCCCATCGTGCTTCTCTTACCAAAAAATCAAACAGAGACGAGTTTTTTTACTGAAGTCCCTTCCCATATTTGTTCCCCAAAACTTGTGGGACAATTCATGTTTTTAAATTTGCTCTTCGATATCAGCTGGTAAATAAATTTGAAACTTTTCTTTCAAATTTCAAAGTGAGTTCAGGTAACGTGCTAGGACTTATACTCTTATCTACCACAAGAAACAACGGAAGTTTGATTCCACAGGAAAGGCCAAAAGCTTTACTTCTAGCACTTCATAACAATTTAGAAGCCCTGCAATGTGGATTCTGAATTTTTGACATACCAAGCAATAGCAACAACAATAAAAATATCAAGTCACAAAACAAGTAGAATTACAGAATTAATAGACTCGAGTGGTTCACTATCAGGACTCAAAAGAAAATTTCACAGCTCTGATAACCAACTCAGTGTCCCATATAAATGAACACTGTATTTGCAAACTGAATTATTGAAGCTCTTGTATAAGTGATGAATAAAGGAATACAGAGTGTCTGTCACAAACAAACAGTTCAAATGCAATGACTTTTTCCCCATAAAGTACTTTTTAAAGAAGTGTTTGATTTTTTTTACAAAACAATACAAAGGTATGTTAGTCTAAAGAAGAAAAATTATTGCCAGAATACTTCCCCAAAATTAGGTCACCATACCAAAAGTCACCATTAGGAAATTATCAGGTAAAACGTGAGAGCAAAATAAAATAGGTCATGCTTAAAAACAACAGAAAACACTAAATCTGCAGAGTTTTAAACACACCACTTACTGCTTTGACTCATGGTGACAAACCTCCAGCGTTGGATCATTATAGATGAAAGCTGCTTCTAAATCGTTGACTCTCACTCTGTAAATCCGGCACTGTTTGCTGTTCAGCTTGATTCTGTTCAGGTTTGCAACCGTGGGAAATATTGTCAGTTCCACATAACCCTATGAAAACACAAAATAAACCTTCTGTAAAATCTTTATCAACTCACAAAATAGGGAGATATAAAAGAATTCTTATTAGCACAATTCAAAGAAGATCATTGGTATAAAGATATTTATTTTAAAAGGAAACTGGTTTGCCCTTTTAGACATGTAAATTGTCTTCCATGCTATTTAACAGGTGAATTTTCCCACATGTGAAATAAAACAAAACAAAAAAACTGAACATGACTGACAATCATGTTTCTTTTACCAGAAATAATCTGCCACTATTGACAAGATTTCAAGTTGTTAGCATCACTATGTTTATCATCGCTATGATTTAGGTTTTGGTATCTGAGCTTTAGACAATTTCTAAAATCTAAGCAGAACCCATTTAAGCAGATGTCTAAATTCACAAAGACCCTCTATGACTTCAGGCCTGAAATCATCAGTCTCTTCAAAGGCCCAGTGAACTCACATATAGGCTAAAAACCTCTACACACCTATCTCTAACATCAGCGAACACTGCACGAACATCAATTTTAAACTGTAAATTGCTCTGTAATACTACTTGCAATGCAGTGGCCTTCATTTAGACACCTTTTTTGTACAGAGATTAAAGTGTTCACAATTAGAAGGTATTTTATTTGATGTGTGCCAAGGAATGACAGACTCATGAGAGGCATCAGATTAGAAAATCTAACATATAAAGAGTCTGAACAACATAATTAGCTTGTGTGTGCAGTTGTCTCCTCTAAAAGCATGAATAAAACCCAGACGTTTAATTTCTACTTTCACATTTTATTAAGAAATACTTACTACAACAGACTTTCTCTGAAAATTTATGTTGTTGATACAAACCACCTGATGAGTTGTACTGGAAGAAAAGAAAAATTTAAAATAAGTAAGTTTTGCATAAATGCCAGCATTTAAAATAATACTTTAACCCAGTTTAAAAAAAACAGAGAGCTATACAGGATATAAGTATATATAGATAAATATTGCATATAAAATATACTTATATAAGAAGAATTAATGGTTGTCTAAATTGCTTACATGGTCTAAACCAAATAATGAATAGAAGTTGCACACAAGGTCAAGAAAGTTCTAATAAAATCAAACATAGTATCATACCATTATGAGTATTACTAGGAAGATTAGAGAAGATAGCAACATCAGTTTTGAACATCACTTATCTATACGTAAAAATAAAGCAGTACCAATGGCATAGTGTCAAGGTCTAACATTGCAGTGATATACAGTATCAAAAAGGGTATGTAGCCATTGCAACCAGAGACCTGTAGAAAATTTATCTGATGAGTTGACTCTCACACATAATTTATGTAAGCAGGTATTATACATTAAAAGATATAGCATGTGCTTTTACAATGAATATGCCGTACAAACTTATTTAAAATAATCGTTATATATTAATCAAGACTGGTATTAAAGTACTGCAATTCATAACTCAAGATACAACCTTGCAATAATTCAACTTTTATGACATATCACACATTATATGCATATACTCATGTACCCTGTACCTTAAAAAGTGATACTGCTTCAGCTGAGATCAAGTATGACAAAAATTCCTACAAGAGAATAACACCTAAAAACCGACTCGGACATTACCTATATTTAATTGTATTAAAGTACAAAGATCAGTGTTTACAGAGCCATAGTGCTGTCTACTCTCTTACACAGATCTGAATCATGGGTCATCTACCGCCACCACCTGTGTCTCCTAGAACACTTCATCAATGCTGCCTCGGCACAATCCTAAACATCCGCTGGTCAGATTATGTGACCAATAGAACAAGCAGCAGTCACAAGTATTGAGGCCATGTTGCTGAGAACACAGCTGCGATGGGCAGGGCACGTCTCAAGGATGAAGGACCACCGCCTCCCTAAGATCCTGCTTTATGGTGAACTTGCCACTGGCTGCCACATGAGAGGAGCCCCAAAGAGAAGATACAAGGACTCCCTGAAACAACATCTTAGCCTTGGCCATATTGATCAACATCACTGGTCTACTCTGGCCTCCAATTGGGAGACCTGGAGACACATCATCTATAACGCTGCTGATGCTTTTGAGAAAGCACACAGGATCACCCTTGAGGAGAAAAGACGACGCAGAAAGAATTGTGCCATGCAGAATATACCACCTAAGGAGTCTTTCTGCTGTGCCTTTTGCAACCGGACATGCCTATCCTGTATTGGCCTTTTTAGCCACCAACGCACTTGTAACAAATGTGGGTAGAGCCCTTCCCAAATCTTCGTTCGTGAAGCCCAGCCATGATGATGATATAATTGTATATAATGATTCTACTTAAAAATAAATTTGTGTTACAGATTTATAAAGGATTCAAGGGGGTATAGAGAGAAATATATAAAGATCAACTGGAATCCACCACCAATTGCTTTGCAGCTTGGTTACAACCAAAATAGTGAATGTGTAAAAATGACAATTTGCTTAACAAAGCTGCTTGCTGCAAAGGCAAGTATTTTTTTATACATAAAAAAAGCCCTTAAGTGAAAAGGATTTGACACAGCAGTAAGAATGGAACATGGTAGTATGATCTGTAGTACTGACACTGTGTGGAAAATCTCCAAGGTCTGAAGAGTACAATGTAAACATCTTCAAAAGATGAGACTCACTCCATGGGTAAACCCGTTTACACAATAAAACATACATCTGCAACACACGTTTTCTGAATGCAAGAACACAAACAATAGCTCCAACCTTCTCAGGTAAATCATTATTGATCGGCCTGTTTCAGTGTGCACTGGTTTCAAGTACAGCAACTTAAAAAAAAATGGATACTTATAATTTATATGGTCTTGGGCTCTCAAATCCTTTGTCTCCTTTCTTCCTATTCATTCTGAATCGCAGCACTCAACACACACTGCTGACCGTCAGACTGGCACCAACACCATCCTCGTTCAATGGGTCCTTCGACTTTTCCCCGAGTCACGTCGTATTTGATCACTCATCTCCTCAGCGGACCCGTGACCCCCAGCAGTCAGGAATCTTCAGCTCGGCTGAGCACCATCGTTACACCAACAACAATCAGTGTCTGCACATAACCTTCTGTCAGTGCACACGCAGCCCCTCTGCCGCAGGGCGTCCGGTACCAGTCCAGAGCCGCTTCCTCTCCGCAGGAACTGCGGAAACCGATCGGCTCGGCGGGCAGTGGAGGCGGGAGCTACGGAATCGAAACCGGGGTCCGCGCTCCAGGGAGTGCCGGCTGAGGCAACGCCGCCCACCGAAAGCGGGAGGAGCGCTGCAGAGGTCGGGCGGGCCGGGTGGGGCCGGGCCGGGCTCGGGGCAGGGTCGGCCCCGCGGGTCTCTCCCTCAGCAGCGCGGCCGCCGCGTCCCCGCCGCGCACAGCCCCTCAACAGCCGCCGCCATCTTGGCGGTCACCTCCGACCCCGGCGGGTCAGGGGTCACGGGCCGATTCACGGAGCTTTACTGTTTTAAGGCTGGGAAAGTCTTTTGGAGTGTTGCTTTTTACAGAAGGGCGGAACAATGACGGCCAGAGGAAAAGGGAAAAAAAAAAAAAAGGAAATAACCCCCCAAAATGATCCAAAAGCCGCGTAAGGCGCCGAGCCGTGTCTCCGTGCGCAGGCGCGCAGAGGTCGCGGCGCGCGCGCGCCCCCTGGGGCGGGGCCTCAGTGCGGCGGGAAGGGGGGGAGGGGCGGTGGTGCCGCGGGAACGGGGGGATCGGCCCCCGCTTGGGAATGAAAACCGATTTAATTCGGGAACGCGCCTGGAATCACGGCACACCGCCACAAAACGGCCCGTTCCTTCACAGCCCGCCTGGGTCTCTACTTTTAGTATCAGGAGGACACGAGATAAGTTCAAGATTTCTTCAGTCAATTCGTCTATTTTACGTTCAAGTAAATGCTTGCATCAAAGAAGCTGATGGAGTTTTGAAAGCGTCATTTCATGCTGAATGTCCAACAAACCAAATCAGGAGCACTGTAATGTGCTGTAATATGGTACTTTTCATGAAATACTTTATTTCTTACTTGTTTCACAAACCAACCCCGATGCCGGGGTTTCTATACAAATATACACTGGGACCACAGACTACAAAATTATCAATTGTGTCGTGTATTTCAACTACAGAACCTTCTGTGATGCAATAGAAAGAATTTTCGAGGCTTTTACATTGATATTATTGATCTCCAAGAGGGAACCTTCTGGTGCTTTTGGAAGCCCACAGCTGTTGGAACCAGACAGGGAAAAAGGCAGTTCTTCCCGGCAGGGACCCATGGTAAGTCAAACACCACACCCCTGCACCAGCACTGAGGAGCACAGGGAACTGACCTTGTATCGCTGGGCAACAATAAACAGAGCTTAGGAAATAGTTTTTATTCAGCATTTTATCTGTAACAAAATTCCACGTATGCACATAGCCATCCTAAGATTTACATTTGATTTACAGTTTCTTTCCCCTCCCTATTCACCCTACAGCTGGAATGTTGGCAGTTCCAAGGTTTTTCATACCTCGCTTCTGAGTTTGATACAGCAAATGCTTTTTGTATCAAATAACCTACAACTGTTAAGTTTAAATAATAAATCTGAAAACTGTCTAACATTAAGCTCCAGTTCACTGACACACAAACAATCCTTTTTAACGATTACAAAATTTCAATCTCAGGCACGTGACTTCATGATAATATCAAAAAAACCTCCCGTTTCATTGCTCTATACAGAATAATATTCCACTGTAAGTTTTCAAGGCACAATTTCTTTGTGCCGTTATTTGCCATAACAAAATTTTTTAGAAAATAAAAAATAATTGCACAAAGTTTTATAAGTTCTCTTTTAAAAGCACAGGTAGTCTTCTGTAAAGCACTAGTTTTACCTGAGCTACGTTTTAATGATAGCTTATAGGACACTCATAACATAATGTCCAGCTGCTCTTTCTTACATTCACACTTCAGTGCAATTTGGGGGTTTTGTAATATTTAAAAAGCTATTCTGCCAAGTGTTAAAATGTCAAGAGCTTGTGCTAATGGTATTCACAGACATGACCATAAAAAGAACCACCTTTCAAAATGAAGACTAGTGTAGTCTCAATCAGGAATGATTTTTTTCATGAGCTTCTCAAGTCTGCACTATTCACTAACATTCTATGAAATCTTTAAGAATGGTCACTAACAGGCAAAAGGCTAAACATTCCCTTTTCCTGTTCAAATCAATTCAGTTGACTGAATTATTATCAAGGTTTTAAATATTCATGTCAGATTTTAGCTTCTGGATAGACAGATGAAAGTGTATTCCAGAAGTAGCTTGACTCCTGGCTTAACTAGACACAAAGGAAAAAGAAGTTGGTGGGCAAAGGAAGGTGAGCTGAACTGTAGTTCCTCAGAAGACGAGTGCCCTCACATTCTACGTAGCTGAGCAGAGAACAGTACTCCTTCAAGAAGCTCATCTGCTTAAACTCTAGTACACTCTAGTATAACAATGTAGTTATAGTACATTGTACACTCTAGTATAACTCTATAAACTCTAGTATAACAATGGCAACTCCTTTCCCCAGGAGGCAGCAACAAGCAACGTTCACTGTTAGTCTGTTCAGTACCCTCAGTTCATAAAACAATACTTGTTATGAGATGGGTCTTCTGGAATTATAAACTTTAACACCATTCAGCATTGAGGAGCGAGCATATTTTGTCAGGAGAGCACCAACAGTCTGCTTCTCTGCACACAAGTCTCTATAGAGAAAATAAAGCAGATGACACTGGCATTAGAGGTATTCTCAAACAAAATGAACCCAAGAAATACTTGTAACCGTAGCAAGTTATCCTGGATTAGGATATTAGGAGAAAAGAAAAACGAACTACTGAAACTGTCACATAATGCTTTAAATTACCTAAATTTTAGAACTTTGCTTGACATTTAAGCAATAGGCAAAAGTACACATTATCACCCATTTAAATCCAGTAGGATCAGCTTTTTACACACATTTAAACCCAACAAATAGAGCTACAGATCCCAGAGGTGAGTATTCTATTCATGTAGAATTCACACTCATTTAAAATGTAAAGTATAGTATTTGAGTCAATGATAGCTCATCAGAAGCCAGCAGTGCAAAAAGGGAAGAATATAATGCTAGTTATATTTTAATAAAAGGAAATATATCCTTACTGTATATAAGGGGTAATATCCACTTCTGTCCACTTTTCCCGTATGCTGAATAAGCTGTTGAATCTTTCCTGATTGTCTTCAGGTAAGTCTTCTACTTTTAGCAGAAAGATGGTCTCTGGCCTTGAGCTTTTATCCACAAGAGCCAAGCCCTGTAGATCAGCATCAGAGAGAAAATGTAAAGCCAAAAGAAACTTCCTTCTTTCTGACAATGCTGCATACAAGTTGCTCTTTGCACATCCAAAGCCTCCTAGAACTGCACTACCAGAGGCAAAGTGAAGAAATATCATAAAGGGGCTGTTTTACAGGCAATATTTATAATTTCCTTTATGACAAGAAGGAAGGGGGAATTCATTGAGTTCCAGCCTTTCTCTGTCTCCTTTGAGCTAAAGGATTCCCATAGTGCTTGCTATTCTACTGGCTGTCACTACAGTCTGCTCAACAACAGCTTCAGCCTCTGTTCTACTTACATGTACAAGTAGTAACTGCACAGCTGCAACTTTTCTTCAAACAGTGAAACATGCTGGAGTTACAGAAACATGAATTATCATGATTCCACCATGATACTGGTGCTCATAGAGGATATCATAAAATGTACTTTAATTCAAAAGCTGACAGAAACAACACAATCAATACCCAGTAATGGATAAAATCTATGTATGACACAAGTCAGTTACAGCCTACTCATGAAAGAATCGTACTTCATTATGTGTTTACCTTGAGCTGATCAAGCCTTGTTGTCATCCCTTCAGGGACACTTTGTTGCCAGACTTCTTGAAACTCTGACAGATTGAATTTAACTGCATTTTGCAAAAGCATTTGTGCTATAGCTCTACATATTTTATCTTCATGCATTTCAAAGTAAACCTCCCCTGCTGAGAAACAAAAACCAGGTTATATCTTGGGTTCCCGCTTTTTGATAGAACAGAAAGCAGTCTTGTACTTCCATTCTGTTCTACAGTCTGCTGTAAACCAAGTATCCTCTTCTTTCTTTTTCTTGGTAAGTAACCTGACTTGGTACTACTTTGGATAAATGATGGTATCTTCTCATTCTCGAGAACAAATTATGCAGAATAGAGCAGCACTGTCCCAGCTCCAGTATTAATTCATATCAATAAATGTATTTGCCCTCCATCTTTTCCCCTTTTACAGTACTCTGTTTCTCCTACAGCTTTCATTCCTATTTCTGAATTACTTCTATTAAAGCATTTGCTGTTTGTGGTTGAACAATTAACAAAATTTTCACTTCTTTGAGATGATGAAGGGAATAAAGAGACTTCATTTTCTCTCATACTGACATAACTAAAATTCTCTGAACAAAATCATGTATAAACACTCCCTTCCATTTTTTCAGTCACACAGATCTCCTGTCATTCAGACTTGTTCCTCGTGCAACTTGTGCAACCTGTTTAAATATATTAAGAGGACAGTCTGTTGCCACTCCAACTACTTTCCTATGTTCTTTAAGGTTGAGTGCAACTCCTACTTCAGCTAATGGTGAGACAAAAACCACTGTGGGGAAGAACTGAGACTGAGATTAAGGCACTGCAATATTTTTGTCTGTGTGTGAGATGGGCAATGGAAATTTAATCAATACAATAAGCGGATCTTGTGGTGCAGTTCAAGGGTCCAAAGGCAGATCCCTACTTCAGGCAAGCTGAATTCATGCCATTGACTATTCACAACAGCACAATTAGTTGCTTAAATATCTGAGACCTCCTAGGGTATTCAAAGAGACATGCCATCTAAGTTTTACTAGTGATCTGTCTTTAGTCACAAAATTAAGGCTCGTAGACACCTAATAATCACTTCCAGTACATCTGTTATTTCCCAATTTTTCACTATTATCTTGTACAGTTTAATAGTCCTTTTTCATATGAAAATTCCTTTAACAATTTCACTGATTTTTAGCTCAGTTTTCTCCCTCCTTTTACTGGCACTGTAATAAACTCATTTGTTTGGGCCATCCTCACAAAATCTGCATTTCCTCTTTAATAACTATTTTTTTTATCCAAAGTTAAACCATGCAAGCTTTCACAAACTTACCATCATCAACGTATTTCCTCCCATAGCTTAAAAGTATGTGTTCTATCATCTCTCTGGAAAAAAAATAAAATCAGAAATCAAGTTTAACACTGTTCATTAGGATGTCACAGAAACAGTTACCAAGAAGATGATGAAGGAACAGGTATAGGGGAAAAAATAAATCTGAGAGAACAGAGGATGAGACTTCTTCATGGGTGAAATGAAGAAACTGGTAAAAACTTAGAAGTAAAAGTGAACAAAAGGGGACAGAAATAACAGATGGGAGTTAATTCAGCCTGTCAACCCCAAAGGTCTCTTTCACTTTCTAGTTATAACCCACAAAGACTAAAATGCATAAGGAGAATATGGAAAAGAGACTCTTGCAATATTACTTCTTTCCAATGAGAAAGAATTGCATCAGAAACAGTGTGGTCAGCAGGACCAGGGCAGTCATCATCCCCTGTGTTCAGCATTGGTGAGGCCACACCATGAATCCTGTGTGCAGTTCTGGGCTCCTCACTACGAGAACATTGAGAGGCTGGTGCATGTCCAGAGAAGGGCAACGGGGCTGGGGAAGGGTCTGGAACACAAGTCCTGCAGGAGCAGATGAGGAAGCTGGGGTTGTTCAGCCTGGGAAAAAGGAGGTTCAGGGGAGACCTTATTGCTCTCTACAACTCCCTGACAGGAGGCTGTAGCCAGGAGAGGGTTGGTGTCTTCTCCCAAGTAACAAGTGACAGGACAAGAGGAAAAGGTCTCAGGTTGTATCAAGGGAGGTTTAGATTGGATGTAAGAAAAATTTCTTCATGGAAAGGGTTGTCAAGCACCAGAACTGGCTGCCCAGTGAAGTGCTGGAGTCACTATCCTTGGAGGTATTTAAAAGCTGTGTAGGATGTGGCACTTAGGGATACGGTTAAGGGGTAGATTTGGCAGTGCTGGGTTAACAGTTGGACTCAATGATCCTAATGTCTTTTACCAACCTAAATGATTCTAGGATGCAAGTCAAAAATTTGGCAGTTAATTACCCCTCCCTGAATAGCAGGCATTTTTCTAGAACTCTGGCATAAAATTACAGCCTAACTGCAGACACAAAAGCAAGATCTCTTTTTGAGCCAAATGCCAAATGAATGGAAAATGCTACATATTGTAAACTTAAGACTTTGTTTGAATGGTAATCTTGAATTACTTCATTACTTCAACTCTTATATTCTCAAATCAGTATTACACCAGAAAACATACCCACGTCTCAGCCAGTATGCAAGTAAACAGTATGCAGGTAAACTAAACATTTTTGGCTAGCTATAGTTCAGAATAGTTGTTTCAAGATGCTCAGCCATTTACAGCTTAAGTACGTGCTACTTCCATCATTTACAATTCAGTAGTAATGTTTCTACTATTGAATGAATTGGAAATATTACCAATAGACACTAGAATCAGTTTACTAACCTATCTGTCTAAACTACTAATGCTCTTGTATACTTTTAGAGGCAAAGAAAATGTATCATTAACACCACGGTAACTGGAATCTAGATTTGGAAGACTATAATTATAAAAAACAGTTAATAATTATTGCGATTAGTAATAGTTAATAATGAATGTAGGCAATTTTAAGTACTAAAAATAATAGCTTACCTGGGTTCTAGAGATCCAAGTTCTTCCAGGCAGGTACGTAAAGGAACCTTATTTAAAGACCAGGACTCTGAGTCTATTAGCTGAGTAACATGATCCAAGAGTTTCATCTCATAGTTGAATTCCAGAATTCTCCAATATCCTGCCAAACAGAACATCACAAAACACTGTTAGAAGGAAAACATTAACACCTTAATTCTATTCCCATTAAGATAAATTACAGAGTCTGGACATTTAGGTCACACCTTTCCAAAATACGGCAGCAGCATTCTGTCTTTTTAGGGATTAAAAGTGAGAAACAGAAATAAATAAGAAGAACAAATGTAAAGGAGAATGACATTTAATCATCTCAATTATTCATAACTCTTCATGTAGATTAACTGCCACAGACACTACAAATCCCATCCCAAGCTGAATCAGACCTGGAGAAACCAGTAATTAGTTCAGGCACGAACAAGACTGGTTGCACTGGCACTGCAAAGCAACAGTCAGGTCCAGACAAGTCCACTACAGTCCAGATGTGACAAAGCACAGCTGTGGTACAATGGGACTGTGCAGGTGTCACTGACAAGGGAAGCCATCTCTGAGATCTTTCCTTACATAATGGGATGGAGTACAGAGATGATGGAGCAAGTGGTGCAAAATGATGGGATGTGAGGTAACAAGGGAAAACCCAGCTGGTTACTAGGATATTTTCCCCCTGTAGATAGTCAAACACCAGAACAGCCTGACAGAGGGCGTGCAATCTCCATTCTTGGAAATGCTCAGAACTCAGTCAAGGCCCTGAGCATCCAGCTACAAGCTGGCTCTGTTCTAAAGCAGGAATTTGGACCTGATAACCTTCAGAGCTCAGTTCTGCCCTGTTTCAGTCTATGACTCAAGGACTGCTGTCACCTGGTGTTCCGGTGCGGGTTTGGGCATGGCCATGTAAAGGATAAGTAGGACCTGTCCCAAGGTGAGGCACTTGCTCAAGTTTTGCCTCACATGGTAGGAAGACACTGAGATAAACCCAGTCTGGGAGGAAGAAAGGACTAGGAAAAGGCTGGGGTTAGGTAAGGATCAGCTATTTTTGCCTCTAGAACTGCAAAAAGCAATACCCACTCATTCATGAAGAGGGCAACCAGCCAAAAAAATATTCATGCAATGGGTGGGATACTCTGATGTCAGTGTTTGTAGCAGCAAAGAAGGAATTACCCTGGGAAGAGACAGACTGGCAGTGCCTGCTCGGCTTTATTCTTTTGATCAGCTTCATAGCAGTGGAGGACATAGAACTATGGAAGCAGATCTTAGAACTTTGAAGTAACTTGCACCTTGAAAGACAAGGATGTGGAATGAGCCTTAGAAAAAGGAGACACATATTTTGGGGACAATAGCAGGGTTATTTCCTCATAAGCAATAATATTCTTCAGAGATGACTACCTTCAATTTTGCAGGCATTTATAACCTGCAATTGATGGAGTATTTCTTCTTCACTTGCTTGAATCAGACTTAACAAATCTTCTGTTGTATACTGCAAGAAGGGGAAAAAAGAAGGAAATAAAACAGGTTGTCCTTAGTCCTTCTTTGCTTCAGCAAGCATGCTAAATGCATTGTAAGCTATAATGAAGGAAAAACTTAAGATAGATGTTTTTCCTCAGATCCTGAATTTTCTAAGGTTTACCACATTCTCTGAAACTTCTACTGTAACTTAGAACATTTTCTCAAAGGGTTATTCAATATAAGTCAGTCCAACTACAGGAAAGTTTTTGTGCCAGGCATAAGTAATACACCTGTATTCCCAGGATGTCAAATTAGCACACGCAGACATCGTAAGTAAAGTATCCCAGCAAGAATGAAAAGTCAATGTATTCTGGCTTTCCTAAAATCACATATATTAATCTGTGAGATTCAAAGAAAAGGCAAAACAAAAATCACTTATCACTTTTGGTGTCTGCTATCCAATTAGCAGACACGAAGCACAGACCCAGCCACAATACATACAGCTCCTTGCAGAACAGTTATGAGGTGAGATGGGAAGGTGCTGTGGATACTGTAGCAAAGACACAGTAGGAACAGAAGGTATCACAAAGAGTGAAGTAAATGGAGGAAATACCAGACTTCAATCCATCGGAAATAGGGCTTGATCAATTCCTTTATTCACCTTACAGCCTATTTAATCCACTCTAATATTAAAGTTCTGTTGATTACAGCTTATTTCCTATCAGAAGGAAAAGTATTGTATTAAGTACTTGAGATCTATTAGACTATGGGAACACAAACAGAACAAACCAACACTAAGTTTGGCACATCCACATGTTAAAAAAGCATTTAATAAATATAAAAAGGTCTCCTCTTCCTGCCATGACATTCTCATTAGACAGTTTGTTGAAATATCATCAGGCCAAGCTCCCATCAGTATGTCAACAAGGGACAACCTTATTATATAATACTTAAAGAAACACTGCTAGCAATTGAGATCAAAAACATCCCCAAATCAATATGTGTGTTTGTAAGTTAGATGCTGCCATTCAGATGCCTTGCACAGAAGTCCTTGGCATTTGTCCCTGCTTTGGGGTCTGGCTAGCACTCCTAACAGCTTTTCTGAAGACATCACTGCTCTCAGCTCTGATGCTTTTTATCAGCTCCATCATCCTTGCAAATATAAAATAGAATGGACTGACTTGCATCATGTCCACACCAGCAATTTCCAGATAATGTATTTAGATAATTATTCTTATCAGACTGTGATCACCTGAGTATGCCTTGTCATTTCATGGTAAAATTCAGTACTAGATTATTTATAAGTTTTCCTATAGTTTGCTAATCACATCACTATGCAACAGGCTTCCACACAGTCTCATAATTCCTTATGGCTCTTTTGCTGAGGTTCTCTCTGTATGATACAGTCCTGAAAACCATGAGAAGCTTACAGTAAGCCACCAAAATAGAATAATTTGTTTTCAAACAGATTAAAGTGGCTTATTAGTTGCCAGTACATGAAAAATATTAAGTGTAAGCAAACAACACAGTGGAAATCTTTACTACACGCATATTGTTTGGGATTCCAGTGAGAATTAGTCCCATAGGAAAGACCTTTCCCCTGGAGAGCTTTCAGATTCATTTAGAGTTCCATCAGTGGCAAGGTGAGATTTGTCTACATGTATCTGATACAATCAGTTGTTCTCCAGCAAGCTCATAGAGGAAATACATTCTCCTTCAAAATAAATGGTGTTCAGTTCTCAAAGTAGGCACTAACGTTTGGGAGACATTGACATGTTTTTATAACATTCATTCAACATTATGAATAAATATTATTGCATATGACATTTTGTTGTGTTGCTAGCCTATGTCAATGCTTATAATTTCTAGACAACTTAAGCCTTTCTACCTCTGCCACCCCTATTTTGCTGTATGTCCCTCTATGCCTAGATCAGAGTAGGTGGCAAAGGCAATTCTTGGGGCAAGATCATGACACTGATCAGAAATCAGTCTGTTAATCACCCAGGAAGAGACAGGCAGCCTTTTTCTCCAGTGGAGAAATGTAACATCTATATTTGCACATCCAATCACACACAGATGGGTTGTTCAGTCAGCTTCAATCAAGCCTCAGCATAAAATACTTTGGAGCAACTGTTTCTGTTTTTAAAGTCAAAAGGAAAACTAACCAAACTAACAAAACCTCAGTTTTCATCAGCCTTTTATCTGAGATCATATGCCACACAGTGCAGATCTCTCCTTTACTCCTTAGACCCTAAATTGAATTGTCTGGAAACAAAAGAGGGAAGCAAAACAGGATTTTATTTGTGTTTTCCCTTCTTGTAGCATCAGTCCTATTCCCCGCTTTATATCATCCCTGCCATTCTCTTCAACTCCCTGCTTCTCCTTGTCATCATAAATTGGCAAGTGACTTGCACAGGGGTGTGCTCTGATCTCACACATAACATACCATATATGTGCCAAAGAAGGAAAGGCTGCATTATACTTTAGCAGTCATACAACTCTCAAGAAATTTAGAACAGGTACTGAAGACTGTCTTCCAAAAAGCTTCCCATGCGAAGAGGGAAATCCCCAGTCTCTTTCTATGTCCTTTCTTTTCTCCTCTTTTTACTAATAAAAAGGCTGCTTACCTGTACTCAGTGGAAGTGCTAACAATTACCAGCTTGTTTAGGTTTAAAAAAATTAACTCAAAGGAGCACTGTGAATCATGTGAGGAAAAGCTTTTTCTAGTTAAGAATGTATCTTCACCTGAATTTGCTCACTACCAATTACAAGAAAACTATTTACTTTTGAAATTTACCTTCGAAAATGTCAAAGTCTGATCTTCCTGACTGTTAGGCCCTTCATATGGATCTTCCATTAAAAGCTTCCTTAGTTTCTTCAGTTTTGGTCGACATCTCCTTAATTCCCAATAGTTATTGGAGAAACCAGCAATCTACAAGAAAAAATAGAGACTCTTAGAACTTTTTAATATACCATCTGGATTCAAAGCTGCTTACCAAAAATTTTCAGCAGAAAGTGTTAATCTAGTTACTGGAAACAAGAATCTATTGATAGGGTAATTCGTTTGAAGACAAAACAATCACTGTAATGTTTTCAATAAAAAAAATTTACCACAGGCAATGAAATATAAAAATCCACTGGTGATTGATAAAAGTATGTTCATAGTGCATAAGGCAAAGGTAACAATTCATCTCTGCATGCAAACAACAGGAAATCGTGCCCCTGTGTATAAAGCATATTTATAAAGACATCCTCCTGGAGCTGTTCAATATACAAAGAACCTTCAGGAGACTCATGTCCTCCTGCAGTGTCAGCCTGCAGCTATAGCAATATCACAAGGCATTTAAAATGGCATTACAAGCCTGTGTTAAGGCAAGTGAATCCCAGCTGAGTTTCACGTAAGCATCTTGGCAAGAAATTATAGAGATTAAGAAAGCAGAGAATTAAAGCAAACAAAGAAAATCCCAGAAAGACATACCTGTGAATGAATAATATTACAAGATGCTAGATCTGCATTCAACTGCTCTGGAGTTTTGCAACCAGGAACAAACAGCAGCATATTTGAGGTATCTGCTATTTTCATGTCGTAAGTTTTATCTTTGCTGCACAACACTGCTTGTTCATCCTTTTCACCACGGATTACTAGGCTGGGGAAAAAAAACACAGCACAAAAATAAAGATGTATTTTTAACTCGATTTCAGGAGGAACACCTATTAAACTTGACTGATATTTTTTCATATTTATACATTTGTAAAGAAGTTATAAACTGAAGTTCTGGTTGGTGGCAGCAGTCGCAGTACACCAAAATATAAAGATGCAATTGTCAAGTAAATCTAATTGACTGTGTTTTTTCCTCTCATTTCAGTGTGAGAAAACTCAAAAAGACAAGCATTCAACATTTTTATGCAGATCACAGTCAAACCTCCCCACGTGCCTATTCACAACCCCCATAAAACACTGATTAAGTGATGCTTAATGCCTGAACTAGTTCACTAGTCTTAGAAATTAGATTACAACCAGAGTTGTTCTTTAATGAGGACTGATACTGAGGTGCTGGAGCAGGTCCAGAGAAGAGCAACAAGGCTGGTGAAGGGACTCGAGCACAAGTCCCATGAGGAGAGGGTGAGGGAGCTGGGGTTGTTCAGCCTGGAGAAGAGGAGGCTCAGGGGAGACCTCATCACTCTCTACAACTACCTGAAAGAAGGTTGTAGCCAGGTGGGGGTTGGTCTCTTCTCCCAGGCAACTATCAGCCAGACAAGAGGATATGGTCTTAAGCTGTGCCAGGGGAGGTTTAGGTTAGATATTAGGAAGAAATTTTTTACAGAGAGGGTAATCAGGCATCGGAATGGGCTGCCCAGGGAAGTGATGGATTCTCTGTCCCTGGAGATTTTTAAGATAAGACTGGATGTGGCACTTAGTGCCTTGGTCTAGTAACCACAGTGGTAGTGGATCAAGGGTTGGACTTGATGATCTTGGAGGTCCCTTCCAACTCAGCTGATTCTATGATTCTATGAAACTGGTCCATTGTGAAAAAAGAAAGCAAACAGAAATTGTGTCTACGGTGCGGTGCCCTTCAGATAATTCCCTCTCAAAAAACATATATATTTTCTTGCAAATAATTCCAAGCAGGAAAGAAAATCATCTTCTAGAACGTTCAGGACAAAGAGACAATGCAAACTCCCCTGTTCAGCTCACGTACTCAATTAAGTAGAGATTCTTCATGAGGATGTAAAAATATCAAAGCAGGACCACAAGACAGGAACATTCAGTTCCTCACAGGGTACACTAAATTAAGTGCTCAGATTCAATTTAATCAAACTGCTCCTCTCGCTTCCCTAAGCTTGCACGCCTGAACAAAGATCAGCTGTGCCCCAAGGGATCCTCTGTGTAATTCAGGCATCTTACCAATGACACTTTATTAATATTACACTAAATAGTAATAGGCTTGGTAACATTAATCTCAGAGAACTACCTTCTTTAGAGGGAGTTCTCATATTGTATCATTATAAACATTTTTCTTATGTCACTGGCATTGCAGCAAAGGAAGAAATTTAAAACAGTATCAAAAACTTGTCTATTATCTGTTCTTGGTCCAGAGTTGGATGTCCTATAACCATCCTACCACATGCCTGTGTTAATACTGTACATCCTTACCTGCCAGTTTGTCTACCTTGCAGGCACCATGCCATCCATTAGATCTCGGGACCTCCACTAGAAAAATCTTAAAGCAAGCAGAATTCTTCTAGAGACATAATCTTTTTTTTTAAAAACTCGAGATTTTCATCTCCTATATTCAGATGCCTAATTACAGAATATCCCGAGTCGGATGGCACCCACAAGGATCAAGTCCAACTCCTGGCCCTGCACAGGACAACCCCACGAATCACACCATGTGCCTGAGAGCGTTGTCCATATTTTTCTTGAACTTGGTGCCGTGACCGCTTCCCGGGGGAGCCTGTTCCAGCCTCTTGAGTTTTGGCTTGAAGGCTCCACAGCAGCTCTTTTACCATAAAAAAAAAAGCGTCTTGTAGATGTTAATAGGTTTAGTTTCCACTGCAACTGAGACAGATTTAAGGAAGGGACGGTTACGCAAACGGCATGAGAAGAACAAAAGTCTAGATCAAGCCACACTTGAGGGACGCCCCCGCGGCCCGAACCAAGCACCGCCTCCCCGCCCCGCCGTACCTGCGCCCCGCCTCCAGCTCGGCGCAGAGCCCCGGCTCCAGCTGCAGCAGGCAGCACTCGCCGGCACTGGCCTGGGGGCCGAAGCTGAGGCAGTGCACGGACTGCAGCAGCTCCGCCGGGTTCAGCTTGGCCGTCTGCAGGGTGGCGTCCACCTCGGCGCGGCTCCGCTCGGACATGGCGGCCGGGCCGGGCCGCGCCAGGGCCGTCATTCCCGCCATCCCCGCCCCGCGCAGGCGGGCGCCAGCGGCGCGCGCACGCTCGTTGATCCTGCGGTTGGCGGTTGGCGGCCAGCGGGGCGGGCGGGAGCGGCTCGGGGCGGCGCTGAGGGGAATCGTTTTTCTCTGCTCCTCCTCCGCCGGCTCTGACCCCGGACAAACCCCCCGATTCCGGTCCGGCTGCACAGGAGCCGGACCAGCAGCCGGACCATGCTGCAATAACGTCTCTCGATACGCCAATAAGATGCAAAGAAAAAAATAATCTACAAAATACACTAAATAAAATAAAAACACAAAATACAGCAAAGACCTCTAAGATCATGAAGTCCAACCCTTAACCCAGCGCTGCCAAGTCCCCCACTAAACCATGTTCCTAAGTGCCACATTACACATCTTTAAAATACCTGCAGTGGTGGTGACTTGACCACTTCCCTGAGTAGCCTGTTCCAATGCTTGACCACCCTTTTTGTGAAGACATTTTTCCCAATATCCAATCTAAACCTACCCTGGTGCAACTTAAGGCCATTTCCTCTTGTCTTGTCACTTGTTACTTGGGAGAAGGGACAGACCCGCACGTTGCTACAGCCTCCTTTCAGGCAGCTGGAGAGTGATGAGGTCTCCTCTGAGCCTCCTTTTCTTCAGAATAAACAGCCCCAGCTTCCTCAGCTGTTCCTCATCAGACTTGTGCTCCAGACCCTTCACCAACTCTATTCCCCTTCTCTGGACATGCTTCAGCCCCTCAATGTCTTTCTTGTAGTGAGAACCCCAGAACTGGGCACAGAATTTGAGGTGTGGCCTCACCAGTGCCGAGTACAAGGGGATGGTCCCTGCCCTGGTCCTGCTGACCTCACTATTTCTGGTACAAGCCAGGATGCCACGGGCCTTCTCGGCCTCCTGGGCTGGCTCATGTTCAGTAACTGTTGACCCTTTTCCACTCGGCAAGCTTCCAGCCACTCTGCCCCATGCCTGGAGTGTTCCTGTGGCACCCTCTAAGTTTTAACTCCACACCAGAGCATGACAGCAAGTGTGGAGAGAGGGAGACTGAGTGTTTGAGCTACACTGATTGGTCTTGGCTGTAGGTGGGAAGGTGCTGGGTGAGGCAGCTGCCACCCATCAGCATCACCCACCCCAGCTCTGTCCTGACAGCTGTGGGGACAGTCTGACTGGAGGCAAGTATCTGCAGGCTCTCATCCACACATGATCCTTTAGGAAAGGGCTTCCACAGAGAGGTTTATCTTCCTGTGACTCAGGGCTTAGCTGTGGCCTGATCTGGGCTCCTTCTGCCAGAGGAAGCTATGAAGAAGTGCTTGGCTAAAGCCATGACAGAGATGAGTGGAAACCACAGGCGTGCACAGTTATTGCAATGGGAATAGTCTGCAGCTCAGAGATTCAAGGGGAAGTCTATTGACGTCCTTAAACCGTAAGAAAACAAAAGCAGAGACTCAGAAGACAACGGCTCAGCAGCACTGGGAGTCAGTCTTCTGCAAGGAGCAGCACAGGATGGCTCTTCCCTGCTTTGTCAGGAACTGGCTCCCCCAACACGCACTGATTTTTGCTGCAGGGCGTATTAATACTCAGCCTAGCAGTGTGTTAGTCTCAGCTGTCTGTTGTGTGCATTAGCTAACAAATAGTTACTCTGCACTCCTAAGTTGTGTATATCTGCTTGCAGAGTCCCTCTGTGCTTGGTATAAGCCTGTTCCAAATGACCCAGACAAGGAGGGCATACCTCTTTTCTGTGGGAAGCAGAAGCAGGAGCCAGTGGGATGGAGCTGGCTCGGTTCTGTACCGGCAGAGACCAACTGTTACTATACATGACTGAGTCAGGCATCCTCTGCCTTCAGAACATCCTTTGCTTGAGTGGTGCCAGCAAGGCAATTGGCCTTGGAGAAAATTTTGAAGTTATTAGGTGGTTACCTCTGTCACATGTGCAGGGGCTTGTTCAAAGACTCAGCTATCTATCATGTTTTCATGTTTTATTTCAGTCATTAGAAAGTGGAAATACAATCATTGTGTACACAGGAAACCAAAGGCACTCCAACACTGGCTAGTTTTTACTAATGTGTAGGCACAAACTGATAAGTGTACGGCCTTATTCAAGATTTATATATTTCTTAAATGTAAATCTCTTCCTGCACACCTCTAAGAAAATCACTTTTTATCAAGTAAATGCTCACTCAATTACTAACTATTTAAATAGCAGCTTAATTATGCTGGTTTAAATTATACCTTAATTTGTGCCATTTTCCAATGACCTTGCATGCCTGCTTCTCCTTTCCTCTTTTCATTCTGCAAAATAAAAAAAGAGATTCTGATATAGCCAAGGAACGTCATCCAAGGCATGAGTTAATGGAGATGGTATCTTAAGAGCTCTGCCATTTAAGAGAAACCCAATAGGAATTAAATCACGGGATGTTATCCAGGAGTTGGCATTATCTGTGCTCAGGAACATTTGTCATAGTTATTAATTTTCCCAGTCAGTTTTGTTTATTCTAGTAGTTCTGGTTGAAGATGCTTTTTATATTATTTTCTTAGGAACTGAAATGTATAGGCTTGTTCTGCTTGTGCTGCCTGCCATCTTTACCTGTCCCTTGCTTACCACTCTGGAAGTTGCTGTTCAAGTTCATGCCAAATTGGCAGGTAAATTTCCTAGAAGTTTGGTGAAGATCAGCATCTGGATGATATACTGAAGCCCCTACTTAGAGGAATGCAGCTCTAATCCATTCTGAGAGGCAGAAGCCAACTGGCTTACCAGCAAAAACATGAACATAAATCTATAGATACATCTCATTTTTCAGGAAACTACTGTTATTGCTGGTATATGCTTCTGGTTTCACTGAAAATGTTTTAGAGCAATGATCTAACAGACAAAACCTGGTTTCTCTAGGAACTTGAAGTTGGTTTCTTGAAACATGGATGAATCATTTAATGAATTTGAATTGAAAATGAGGAGATGCTGAACCATCAGTGTTGCTGCCAATTTATAAGGAAGTACATGCTATGTCAAGGGAGTTTGGTAGAATCCTGAAATTGTTTTATACAGATGCTTTGGGATTTTTATTTATTCTGGAGTTGCTGTAGCATAAATGAGTTCTGTTTTCACTTTGAACTGCTCTGGGGGGCTGAAATTTTCAGGGTTCAGGAGCCTGTAACATCATAGTACAACTAGGGGGGAAACTCACCTGTAGGAGAATGGAAGCAAGAGTTCTAAAAGCAGTTAATTCAGCCATCCCAACTTAACTGATCACCAGCTGCAGTCAGTCTGCCCAGGTGAACATTTGAGGCTTTAAGAAGCTGCTGTGAGTGTACAGCTGAGAGGTGTGCACCTCTCAGTACAAGGGAGAATAAACTGAACCACTAAATAGCCTGGATCCTCAGCTGGGCTGGGGGTGGGAGGCAGGAATGAAATCAAGTCTTGACCAAGATAAGATTGGGTGTAGTTTTTCAATTGATAAATGTTAATGGAAATTAGTGTTAGTGGAATGTGGTTGACTAATGTTGAGTGAAGTTAGAGAAACAAAAAAAGGATTGTTGAAGATTATTATAGTCTTGCCTTTGAAGTTCTTGGCCCTGTATAATGTTTCCCAGGACTCAAACATCAAGGATGTGAACAGCTAAATAAATGAAGGGCAGCTGTGACAAATCAAAGAAAGGAAGTTCGAATAACTCCAAAGCTCCACAACTAAAACATAAAACAATGAACCAGGAGATAACATAACATGTAACAGTGCACGTTACCACTGTCAGGCTGTGGTCACTAGGAGTGTTAGGAGGATGACTTCCCAAGTATCATTGCAATTCAAGTGCTTGGGAGCACTACAGTAAAATGTAGCAAGAAAAATGGGCTACATGAAATGGGGCATTTAAATGACAAAGATGTACACCCTAGAAACTTAAGGATGTCCTTCAAAGCACAACAGAGGTAGCTGGGAAAAAAAAAAGCGATGATAAAGCCAGCACTGGAAATACTGGCACAGTGCCAATGTTGAACACCCAAACACATTATCAGCCTGGTGATAATTACACAATTCACAGTTACAGTTCTAGGAGATTATTCCACAAGAGAGGCTCGTTTTGATTAAAGCCTCACAAACCTTAGTTCAAGTATTTCTTTTTTCAGCTGGAATGCCATCTGCAATATTTAAAATTAGCATGTGTGTCACATTTTCACTCATTAAATGATTGTTTCTCATTGTCTAGGAATACCTAGACAATGGATGTGCCACTGGATGTGCTCCTTGTGTTTCAATACAGAAGGTGACTGCTGGAGCTGTAAGTGTGACTGAGGTTAAAGCTCTGAATGCTGTTTCAGCACATTACAGATTCCTGTGAGACAGTGGGAGAATAACTGTCTACAATGAATGTGTTACATTTCCTTCCTAGTAAAACAAGAAACAGAAAAGAAAACAAAACAGAAAATATCATTATGCCATTGTATAAATCAGTGGTTCACAGCTATCTTGAATAATGATTGTCTAGTCTGTCTCAAATGTAAGAACTGAGGAATAGTGCTGAAATGAATAGAAAGTAATGGATAACAGGAGAGAAAACCTTTCTATGGAACACATTGTGGAACTTGTGAGATGTGATGAAAGTCAAAATAAGTGTGATCCACAAAAGAATTAGCCAAATTCATGAAAGTTAGATGAGCTTGTCTCTGTTAATCACAATGCTCAGGTTTTAGTTATAGCTAAGGACTCTAAATAAATTCAGAGCCCCTAAGTCACCAAAGCACAGACTCTTCTGCTTTCCTTGTAGTTGGTTATTAAGTCAGACATACATTAATTTTTTTAACTTTTGGGGTTTTTTTAGTGAAAGGCAAAATAGCAAAGCAGTGGCTTGCATGTTCTATGTTCCAACCTTGATTCATTTTTATTTCCATACACCAGTAAAACTGTCATACTTGATGATATCAGCCAGAAAAGCACCACATAACAGGAACTAATGAGTCCAAGACTCAAACATGGAGGATTTCAGCCAATTAGTAGAATAACCAGATAGCTCATTGCTACCTCCAATAAGGCTGTCTTGTCAGTCTTAATAGGCCAACAGGGGTATGCAAAACAGTTATATTCAAATTAGGAGAAAATAAATAGCTGTAACAAAACCTAAATATTTGTGTAAACTATATAACAGCTTGGATTACCTCAGTGACCTAAAATTGGTGCTGGCCTGGAAGAAACACTCAACCACAAAGCTGGAAAGCATACACCAAAATAGCCAGAGCATAAACACAATTTATGAACACAGAGTTCAAAAATAACTTTGAGAATTTCACTGTATGCAATCATGACAAGCATGAACCCAGATGCCCAATGCTTATGAAATAACTAGTGGTTAGATACCTGTTTCATTGTTATGTTATTTCTCTGCAAGGACCGCACATGTAATTGCAAACAAAGCCAGAGGATCAGTCATACCACGCTGATTTCATGAAAGGTGGGGTAAAGCTGAACAAGCAGGTACCCAGTCTGCAGTTATGGCTTTTCCATTCTCAGCTAGTCAGACCCGACATTTGTGGCTAAACAGCACGTCCTCACAGTGTAAACACTGGTGCAGTGGGTGGAAAGGTGCTATAATGTCTCTTCTCATTGCCATGAAAGAGCAGGACATTTTTTTCAAGAATGTATTAATTGCAGTGACATGGTCCCTTTTAGATTTGTAGTATGTGTCAGGCAGTCATGTTATTTCATGCATGAGTACATCATGAAAATATTTTGCTCTCTGTACATCATTTTCTGGATAGATCTCCAGAGTGCTTCTACCACAACAAAACCTGTGATTCAGACTCAACTGATTTTGTTAGTTGGCAGAATTAACAGCAATATTTTACTGTGGGCCCTAAACTTTAATCACATAAAACACCAACTGCTAAAATTATTTAAAACAGTGTTACCATTACATGAGATAAATGCAATTAAACGTAGTTTTTTAAATATTGTGTGGAGTGTTTTGTGGCTATTTTCAAGGCTTCATCTGGACATCTTATTAATAGTGACATCCTAAATATCAGTATGTGTCATCTGACAAGTTATCACATCATTTCACTTATCGATTAGCTATTAATCTGCACAGTAGTAACTTCAGAAACTGGGGTTTTTTAGTTATTCTATTATTATTTTTTGAGGCATTGCTAGGAATATGCATTACAAATATATCCCAGCAAACTAAATACCTATTCTTTCTGTATGAATCTAAAAAAAAAATAGATTTGTCAAATTAATATGAGAACCATAGCCATATTATGCAAAATATAAAAAAAAAAAACCCAAACAAACAGGAAGATGCATCAAGTATTCTATCTGTGAGGAGAATACAATGAAGGAGTAGATTGATGCAGGAGAATCTCAGTGAAAAAAGCAGGGTGAAAACTTAAAGGAAAGGAGCCAATATAGGAAAAACTTACGTAACAAAAAGAGCAGAAGTATTACATAGGGAAAAAAACCTAACAATACAAATGAACACATAATAAAAATTCTGTCCAACAAACCTAATGCTAGAATGAACTATAAACTGCAGAACAAATATCTGATTCTGTTAAATTCTAGTTGTTTCTCTTGTTTCTGCTTGTAGGGCCTTCTGGTCTCACTCTCAGTCATGATGAATGAGATCCTAGGTTGTAACTATCCAAGGATTACCCCTTCATCTCGATTTTGTCATTCTCAACTTTCCTCCCAGTGCTGAAACGATGAGCAGGCTGTACCCTTCTCATTGTGCTCCCCAATATAACTAGGAGTCCTTCTAGTCCCATGCCCTTTTAGCCCCAAACTATCAACCTGACGCGAAAGTGGAAAAAACTCTGCAGACATCTCTGCAGGAAACATTTTGTTCTGAAGATTTCTATCCACCCCCTTCATCAGGTATTACTAGGACCTATGCCTAAAGCATTAATGATCCCACATCTATTATATTTTTGATATTTTGCTGTGAAGATCCTAACCATCTGTATTTTTTTCTCCTGCTGCTAAATACTAGAGTTTGTCATGAGGACAAACATTTTTCCATTATAATCACTGGAATTTTTTTCTTACACCTCTGTGAGCAATGAGTAGTAGTGAGTATATCACAAGGGCTATCAATGTCTTGAGGTGCTGAACAATTAGACATCATGTGGTGAGTTATAAATGGGACAACAGAAGTAACTTTCCATTCGCTGGATGTTTTGGCCTCTCAGATCTGCAATCACTCTTGACTCAGAAAAACAAATTCACTGCCTGTACAATTAGGTGAGATCCTTGTCCTCTCATCTTCTCCCATCTAAGTGTTGGAGATTGGGTCTTCAGTTTTGGCATGGACCTTACCTAACAGAATTGGCTTTCCTTGGGAAATTGTTCGGTAAGTGGGTGATGAGGCTGCTCTCATCATGAACTGCTTCAGAAGAGATGCTGTGTGAGGCACAAGGGGACATGCTGCCTTTCAGGCCCGTCTTTGGTGAGCTAAATGAGTTTTCCTCCCAAATTTAATAATTTGAATGAGAGAAACATCAAAGGCAATGAAAAAACTCAGAAAGCTTTAATTAAAAATTCTATGCAAGTTCCGTTCCTGGAGGAGTGGGTGCTGGGGTCTGCCCAACTGGGTTATAGAAAAAACACAGATGTAGCTGATCCTACTCCATGGTGGGCACGTGCAGTAAGTGGGTCTTCTGAGATGCTTCCAGATGAGTTTTTTGCATTGATGTCACAGGAGAGTGACAATATGGAGGGCTCCTCTGCAGAAAGAGGAGTCAGTGCAGAGAGGGAGGGAAGGTCTTGTCTCTCTGACAGTTGCTGTGGAGACAGGCAGCGTCTCACTGTGAAGCCAGTGTAATACAGAGGGGAAAAGCTCTGAGAGACATCACAAAGACAATTTATTCCTTCTGCCTCCTACCTCAGCCTGGCTTTGTTGCTGCCGTTCCAGCTTCTTTCCCTCTGTTTCCTTCAGCTGAAGTCCTACTTCTGTTCTTAGTGGGATGCTTTTCTCTCCAATCCTTTTCTCTTTACTGGTCTTTCCTGTACCTTTTTATTCTCATTTCACCCCTCTTCCCTGGGCAAATACACCTTTGTGAAATTTTCTTCTTAAGCATAACAACTACAGACTGATTTTCTGATGCTTTTTTCCTGCTGAGGTGTTGAGAGCAGAACAGTGTTCCCACTACAGTTCAGCCCTTGCCAGCAGTTACCAGGTTCTCTATTTCAAGAAACCCAAATTTGTTCTTATGAGAAAACCTTCATCCCAGTTCTCTCTGTTGGTGCCTCCTTCCAACAGTTCCTTCGGCATCCAGTTTCCCTGATGCAGAGCTGCAGCAGAACTCTTTCTCCATGAAGAATTCTGGTTCTCAATAGCACTAAAAATACCTTCTCTTTGGTTCAATAAATGGACTGGTCATAGCCAATCATTTTGCTATATCTCAGCACAATGCAGATTCTGATTTATGTGTTCTTCTGAATCATGTTCTACCAAGTTTATCTCCTTACTTCAGCACTCTAAGAGATCTACAAATATTTTCAGAACCCAGGGGGTTCCAGACAAACAGTTCAATGTAGAAGAGAATATTGAATTATCCAGTGTTTTACTGACTTTAATTTTTCATTTTGCTAGATTGGGTAGTTATTTTTGGTGTTCATTGTGGAGGGAAAATAATGATGGAGTCAAGTATGTTTGTGTGTTATTAATTGTGTGCAAAGACTGTATTGTGTAAAGATTATTCCCTTATAATATTACCATTAGCTTAATTTAACAGTCTTTTGCTTTCTTGTGTCAGTTCACAACAATTTTCTAATAGGCATTTTCATACTTAAATTCTTGAAAGGACCACAGGGTGGCAGAGCAATTAAACACATATCTACTGGGAGCAGTTCTTTATGCGGACATGAGCAGACAAGAGCTGGGCAAGCCAGAGTAGCTGCTGGTGGTGATTATCCCAGTGGAGCTGAGTGATGCCATTGGTTTGTAGTGTTTCCAATGTCTCACAGCAATGGTGGCACAATGGCAATATGCTCCAGACAGGTCTGTCAGCTGGAGGAGCAGCGGGTGTTTCTCAGCCACGGGATGTCTCTGTGTGCTGCACAGCCTCCCCTAATGACAGGATGGGACGTGGTTAAGGAGAGAGACTGAAACCCCTGCTTTGGAGCGTACTGTTTGACAAAGACTATTTTTCTTTTATTAAAAGCCTCATCAGTCTATGTCAGTACTATGATTCTGTGTCTGATAAAAGCAGCTGTTTGGCATCTGTCAAACTGCGTGTGTTCCTGCCACCAGAACCACATGTCGCCAGACTCATGCGCACTGCATTTTTGCACCCACCACCTCCCCCAGACCCTGGCTGTGGGGCTCACCCCAGGAAACGGAAGAGCCAGATCACCTAAGGCAGTGTGCACTCCATTGTGGGCAGTGTGGAAAGAGCAGTAGTGAACAGAAACTTGGGCTGAGAAGCAGGAATAGATAGCAAAGGACAAGACAATGAGGTATCTTAGACTGAATCTCAGCTCTTAGATGTTGCCTCCCAAAGGAGAAAAATACCCCAAACCTAAGTGTTCAGGGCTGATCACAACTCAGTGTCAAACCATCAGGTCAAGCCACAGTGGTTTAAGCAAACACTTTAGATCTTGCAACCAGACATCAGAGTGCATTAACACAGATATGGCTGGGGAACAGCTTAATAAACTGGCTTTTGCCACAGCTAGAATGTGTTGTCTTTACACTTGAGAAGTGGTTTAGAAAGCAGTTCCTTTTCAGGTCTTATTCACACTTCCCAGCTGACTCACAGCTCCCAGTCCATGCATGAAGCTGGATACTACACCAATCTAGGATTAAACATACGAAACATAGGATGTAGACATAACTTTGGCTGAATGAGTTCAAAACTACTATTGGTTGATTGCAGAATGAAATAAAGAGGAAACAAACAAATAAAAGAACTACTAGAAATACACATAAAATGCTCAAATATAAGTCTGAGGCTTCAGACAGGTTTACAGGTGCTTTTTGACATCTAAATATTTTTATGATGCTCAAAATTAGAACTTATTGCAAAACAAATGAATATATGAAGTAAGAGGAATTAGAAAACATTCCAGGTGTAATTAAGTAGGGGGACTTGGCATCATGCATTGGGTAGTGCAAGATGCTGGTTTAACAGAGCATAATGTCAACTGGAACTATTTGGGTTACTGATCTGATGTGAGTTTCTGATCTTTTATCTTATTGAAGCTGCTTGTTTCTATAAAATATTTATCTGTTCACAGGAGCAAGCAATAAAACATGTATGCATCTCCTAGCTGTGCTTTAGCTGTCAGTCTGCACAGGAATCTCGCTATCTCTGTCTGGCCTAGTGAGTGTCTGAACATTTAACACAAAATGGAAAAGCTGCATAAGGACAGGCTTAGAAAGCCCCTTTCAGATTGTCTCTATGTATCTCAGCATCAAAATGCCTTTTTCTCTGCAGTTCAGCTCACTATTATAACAACTACCAGGCCAGTGACACATGAAATATAAGAATCTAAACAGATATGAGTCTGCTGAAAAGTTGGACAGACTGTGAAAAATTCCTCCTGTTATCTCACCATGGTGGCTTTTGGAGGAACTTGGATGCTATAACAGAAAAAGAGAAGTTTAAAACATGCATTTAAAAAAAAAAAAACTTACTAACTTTTCCTGTGGTTTATCACAAGACTAAAATTAGCTTGGCCAGATACATTCAGTCTTTTGAATCACACAAGCATTCTTCTGAGCAGTTCCTAGCAGATAACTTAAATTGTTCAAACTTAAGAGCAGAAATGAATGTAATCTGTGCATTGCCATGAATGGGAAACACTATTGTCCATAGCCTGAAAAGAGGAGGGGAGATTGGACAATACCTGGTAGTTCCTATGGTTCCCCTTGCCAGGCCTCTAGTGCTAAGGAAGTCAGTCAATTGAAACACAAAGACAAGTGAGTTCTCTTTGCAAATAAGCATGGGAATATAGAGAAAACCCTCCACACTAATTTTCCATGAGTGTTGCAAGAGCTACTTAAATGAAAGGTCAACTTAAAAGCCAAAAACCACTTGGGTCTTCCTCAGTAAAGAGAAGGACCAGGTATTTTAAAATTTGATGTTTACATAATGCTGTCTCTTATACAAAGGATGTTAGGGAAAACAAAGCTGTTAACCCATTGGACAGCTCACCTCCTAATGCCTTTTGTCCCTGAAGTGCTTCACCATCTTTTGCATGTGTGTCCTTTTCCTGTTTAAAAAGCCCTAGTCATCCCAGCAAGGAAAAGACAAACGACCTTATATGGGAGTTAGGAACAAGGCTGTAGGAAAAATGATAAGTATGCACATGAATATTGGTAATTCTTTCGTGTGGATGTCTCGTGTTAAAATAAGCTAACAGAAAATTTGTGAGACTAAAGAATTGATTTAGCAAATCTCAGGTTAATTTATCAAGTCAAAATGTTGGCTACAGATGCAATAGTCTTTAAAGTAGTGAAAGCAATATTCTTATTTCACAATGTAAACATCTAATGTTTCACCACTTGGGTATTTACTAAATGAGATAAGAAAGTTTGTACAATTTGCTAACATGTTTTCTAAACCCAGTACTCTGGTACAATGTGCCTATTCATGCATGATGTTCCACATGGCATTTTGTCCTTGGTGGTTCGAGTGTGCTTTATACCTTACTACATGCCAGAGAGCTTCTAGCATCGTCAAAAGTCATTGGGAGACACTTGAGCTTCCCCTCATACCTGTGGTGCCAACTCTTCAGACCTGTGTAGCTTTTGTTACTCTCTTGAAGTTGTGGAGGATGAGTTTTGAAGTGTCCCAGGACTCCAGCTCAAAGATCTGTCATGTTTTTGGCTGAGGAATGTCAACTGTTGACTAGCTACCTTCATCTCACTTTACTTCAGCCATGCTAAGGTAAAACTCACGTATTCATATCTAAAATAGGCACCAACTTCTAAAATTGATCCTATATCTGAAAGAAGAAATCAATCTACTTCCTGGGGGTTACCTTAGAGGGATATCTTTCCTCCTTGCTGTCAGGATTTCAAAGTCTGCACATGCTGTCCCACCTCTTAGAGAAGCCACTTAGTCTTCATGACCAATCTCCCTCGGGAGGGAGGGTCAAGACAGCCTAATCTTTTGCTAGACATGATGTCCTCTAGCAGTCCGTACATTAAAAACAAGATATAAACATCTAACCAGGTTATTTTGTGTAGCTTTTTACTGGCTCTTGACTGAAACATGATCCTTCAAGGTTATGTTAATTAACCATTTTTTTGTGTGACACCAGGCTTGGAATGACTGATACCCCATTCCCTCCTCTCAGGATAACTGTAAGAAATTTCACTGTGAACATATAGAACAAATTAAAAATGGGATATCAGTGTGCAAAGGCCAACATGGTTGTCTATAATCATTAAATAATTCAGTACAGGAAATTGCACTGGCCTACATTTTCCAAGTTGCAAGACTGCAAGGAAAGATACAGATTTCAGGCAGTTCCACAAACACCCTGTCATGATGTTGCAGAATAATTCAAATTTAGTAGTAGAATGGCTAAGGCTTAGTAGGAGAGTAGGCCTAGAAAGCAACACTCCAAAGTAGTAAGTTAGCAACCTTGTTTGTGAGAATGGAATGTGCTGAAGAGGTAGGAACAATAATCAAAGGATTTAGCCAAGCATGTATATAATGATTTGTTACCTTGGATGTGGTAAGGGTCTGTTAAACAGTTTCTAGGGGTAAGACAACCAAGGAAAATTAATAGTTAGAGTAGATGATTACCAATTGTTATCAGTATGAAATATGAGTTTGTGTGTAACTAAGTGTAACTGCTTTCATGTAGAAACTGCACGTAAACTTGTTTGTGTAAAGGTATAAAAGCTGAACTGAGAATGAGGGTCTTTGGAATCCTGACTTGGGACGCTAGTCCTCAGGTTCCCGGGCCCCGAATAAAGCACCGCATAAACAGGCACTCTGTTGGTTTGTGTCTTTGTTACAGGCAACAATGATACCTTGTCACTGCACAAAACCAGCTTCTTCTCCCTCTTCCACCTCTTTTGTTCGTGTTTCAAGCTGCCAAGGTCTACTCCACCTTGGTGTCAGCTCTGGTGCTTGTTGCAGCCTATGACCATCTGCACAGCTCTGCTCACTGGCTCAGAAGAAATTCTCCACTTTCTGGTATGCTTCTGCCTATTTAGTGAATTGAATTGCAGCAAGCAGGGGTCCTAAAACTGGGAAAACTAGCATAAGATGCATTGCAGATTGTGCTGCCAGAGCCTGGAGGAACAGTGTATCTCCTTTTAGCGGCAGCGAATGGCTGAAATTAGCCAAACCCAGGTGATAGAGACAATGACTTACCCAGAAATGGTTTGCCATGTACATTCACAAGATATTGTCTTTCTTTCAGTCATGTGATAAAGTGCTTGATAAAAATTATTCTGTACATTCATTGTGCTAAAGATAAGGTCAGATGAGATGGTTGTTTCAATTCTGCTTCCAGTTCTGTGAATCTGTACTTTGTATATTTGTAGTATGAGTGGTATTAGAGGCTCTTTGCAAGTATTCAGATTAAATGCATGTCCTCCAAATTCACAGAAAGTAATCTCAAGATGTAGTGCTTACAGTCCTAAGGTGTTCTCTCTCCCTGGCCCATTCCACAAATGAAACAAAGGCAGATGGAATTTTTCCCCCTTTGCCATCCATGGATCTCTAGTTGTCTTTGAGACCCACAAAGGTGCTCATTAAAAGGACTCCACTGTATTGAAGCAAAGGTCCATCTAGTCCTGAATTGATCTCAGTGTCTATAAACAGATGCATAGGGAACAGCAGGGAAAGCATATATGAAATGTCATACAAGTGACATTTGTATAGCCTTGTGAGGCAAATATTTTAACAACAGAGAATTTCCTGAGCTGGAGGTGGCTGCTGTCTGCTTAGTAACCCCCTGTAGATTTGTTTTCCAAGTATTTTTTTCCTTGATTCCAAGTCCATTCTTTGACATCCAGAGCCCCTTTTGGTAAGAATTACCGCAAGTCTACTATGGGCTGTGCAAAGAATCACCTTCTTCTTGTTGTCTGCAGTCTAATTACTACCAGGTTCACCTGATTCCCTTTTAGTTCCTCTTGTGGTTGTGAAATTATCGTTTTGGTCTTGATTCGATGACAGTATTGCAAGTACTTTAGCAGAAGCAATTTCTATGCACACAGAGTATGTGCAGGCAGAAATAAAGGCTATGAGTAGACAATCAAGGTATTGCATGTGTTTGTAAATGAAAACCATGGTTGAACCACCACAGATGATGGTTTCTCTTGATTTTTTATTTTTTTTTTTAAAAGACTGGGGTTTTTTTACCCCATCAAAAATGTTGACAAACAGTGTTCATGATCTTGCAATTTACTTCCCATTGCCCGGACTAAATGTTCCTCTACCCTCAAGAATTCTGCATCCTCTGTCACCTGGAGACAAAGAGTCGAGGTGAGCAGGGGACCAGCGCCTGAAAATAACCCCTGGGTAGTAGATAAGCAGAAATGCAGACAGCAGGAGGGCAGTAGCAGTTTTTTAGGGTGAAACCCCAGACTACCAGCTCCTTTTCTGCGACCTGCCCCGTGCTGCATCTGTAAGGGTCACTGCCAAGGCGCATCCCGGAGTACCTCGGCGGGCGGCAGCGGCATCTCCGCCCGCGTAGCCGGCTCGGCTTCTCCCGAGCGCTGCCCCTCCGTGCAGTCTGTGCTCCCGGCAGCCCCGTGCCAGAGGGAGGCCCGGGGACTTTGCACCCGCGGGAAGGGAAGCACGGGTGGGGAGCGCTGTGCCTCCAGCCGCTTCCTGCCTCCCCGGCCGGGCTGGAGGAGAGGGAGCGGCGCGGCAGCAGCCGCCTGTCTCGCAGCCCCCAGCGGGGATCCGGCCCTTTCCCGCGGGGGCAGCGCCGACCCTGCCGTGTGACAGCCGGGGGGGGACGCTGCTGCCTCGGCGAGCCCAGCTGCGGCGGCGGCTGCAGCCATGTGTTTCTCCGCCTGCCAGTGACACAATAACACGGGAAGCGGCAGGAGGGATCCGAGCCTGCCGAGGGGAAAGTGACCTGACCCGCTCAGGTGAGCCGAAGCGGCGGGGGGTGGCAGTCGCTGCCTCCCACCCCTGGACGAGCTCTGCGGCCGCCGGGGCCGGGCAGGAGGAGCCCCGGAGCTGCCGGCGGGGGTGGCGCGTCCGGGGGGCGGCGGGTGCCCGGTCCCCCCTCACCCGGCGGTGCTGTGCCCGCAGGCCGGCGGCGATGGAGGAGGGCATGAGCAGCATGCAGCAGAAAGCGGCGGAGCTGGAGCACATGGCCGAGGTCCTGCTCACCGGCGAGCAGCTCCGGTAAGCGGTGCCTTCCTCCCGCTTTGGCGGGGACGAGTACCCGGGGTTAGCAGCAGCCCCGCTGACGGCGAGGCTGGGGAGGGGGGATTGCGGGTCGGAGGGCGAGGGTCTGTCCCCCCGGGCTTTCCTTGCACCGGAGCACCTGCCCTGCTTCCATCGCGTCCCGGGGCTCCGGCCCCGCTTCCAGCAGCGAGCAGGACAAGGGGGCCGCAGCCAGTGCTGTGAGCCCAGGGAGGTAAAGCACCGCCCAGAGCGCTTCTGCCTTGGGCACCTTTGCTTCCCTGTGTGGAACGGGAGGCGGCTGGGGAGAGGCTGCTGCGTCACTAAAGGCATCAAGCGATGCAGAAGGAGTGTGGCGTCTTTAAAGATTAAAACCCCCGAAGAAACCATAAGCGATAAAGTGTCTGAGCACCCCACAGGGAGCCCAGCCGAGCGTAAGGCACCGCTCCCGCACAGCCCCGGTGCGGACCGGCGCTGGCAGCGGCGCCGGGCGCTGACCTCGCAGAGCTGCGCCTTACTCCGAGGGCTTGTTTTTATTTTGGATCAGCTGGTCCCAGCAGATGGAAGGGGATCCCTACTGTCAGTGCCAGCAGTAATTAACAGTGCTTTGTGACTGGAGTTGTGTGCAGCACAGGAACCTTGAACAAAAATGCCTGACTCAGTTAATTTTTAACTTGTGTGATGTATTTAGTGTGCCGGCTGTACCCATACACTAGAGAGGAGAAAAATAAATTTTAATGCTTTCAGCTTGGTGATGAAACATCTTGTGATTGAGGAAGAAATTTCCCATTATATTATGTTGTATGATTAACTAGAAGAAGATTGTAAAAATATTTTCCTAGTAGTTTTTACTTGAATATTTTTTGCCTTTTTGCTCTACTTTTTTAAAATCCTTTTGCTCAAATGCCTGACAAACACTGCAAAGTGATAGAAATGTTTCTTGATTTGGGAGGTGCCATCATTGCTGCTAGTACAGACGCTGTTACTGTTGCATTCACGAGGTGAGGAGCACTGACAGCTTGTAATGCTCGTGGTTGGGAAGTAAATGTTGTTTTGATGCTCTGGCTCCAGTACACATCAGTGTCTGCTCCAAGCTTGAGATTCGGCTTCAAAGTAGCCTGAAGTGAAACCTAGGATGACAAGAGTGCACTGGCACAGGCTCTGCGTGGTGGACTGGGTGCTAAGTTTTGCATCCAAGTGCCAAATGAGAATCCTGTGGTTCCTAGAAGTTGAAGGATTAAAGTTAATACAAAATTTTTATTGAGATCATATTAATCTTTCTGTATACCTCATAGTTAAATGTAAGAACAAAAACTTTGGAATCTTTCCCTAAGAAGAAGACTGAGGAAACATCAACAAATCTGGGTTCTAGAATTAGCTCATTAGTATCGCAATGAAGGATGATATTTGTAATTTTATTTATTAAGGTAATGAAAAATGGTGCTCTTTTGGGGCAGGGTGATCTGCAGATACAGAATAATTATTTGCCATCCTGTGAGGTTACCTATGGACATTCCTTTTCAAATCTGTAAGATGTGTCCTAAATATGCTGGAACTGTGGGTACATGATCAAGTCAGTGTGCATAATGTCTGGCTATTGCTGAATGGGAGGATCCACTCCTTTTCCTACTCCCCAGTAGTGTAGCCCAAATCTACCATTTGCGTATCAGTGACTTGTTGAGTGAGCTGGAACTGTATTGTAAAAACTGTCTTATCTTCCCCCAATTTTTTATTAACTTTGTTTTGTTTCTCTGTTGGGACACTCTATGCAAAGAGTTAGTTTTCTTCAGTTTTCTAGACAATAAAAGCCACAAAATAAGTGATAGAAAACTGACCAGTAGACAAGTTTTAGCCAACCCCACTAAGAAGTTTTCCTTTTCCTGTCCAAGATAAGTGTATAATGAAAATGTGGCAGGTTTTCAGGATCAAAGACAGGCTATATCAGCAGCCTCTGGGGCAGGCAAACAGATGATAGAAAACCAGCACACACATGCACTCAAGGAAACGTACTGTACTCTATTCTTAGTGATGCTTACAACTGCAAGATTAGCCCCCAGCAGGAGTGATGCAGACAGACAGGTGCTTATGTGTGTATTTGGGTGAAAGTGCATGTGTTGCATACTGCAAGATGAATACATAACTTCGGAGTAAAAGTGTAAGGTGAAACTGTGAGCATGGTGTTACACAAACCCAACCAAATGTAGGTATTTAAAGCACACTTGTACTAGACCAAACAGCATGTGTATCTAAATACTTGCCAGAGCTGCTTAATTTAAATTCCTTACAAAGTTCCTACTGCCGATCTCGCCCCAGCCTCATGCATTGCCTCATAGCTCTCGTTCCTGTGGCCTCTTGCACATCTGTCCCTCTCTGGCAAGGACTTGATGTACTGAGGGCTAAAGTTGTTTGAGACGCACCTTGGCAAGCCTGGCTTTGCACACTGGCAATGCCAGTGGTGGGGATGGAAGCCCTGTGTCTCCTTCCCCTCCCTAGGCAAGTGCACACTGGTTAGGGGAGGGAAAGGAAGAGGCCAAAGAGGTTTTTTCCTTCCCTTGTTCCTGTCCCTTGGTTTCTTGTGATGTGTGTTTCACCTTTGTGAGCTCAGGAGCTCTGCCCAGAGGTGTGCTATGTCAGCTGGCACCCAGGAAGCTGGCACCTATGCTGGCATAGGCTATGATGTAAATACTGGTCCATGGGTGGTATATTTTAGCTAACATGTTAAATTTTTGCATCCAATAGTGTCCTTTGCTTCTATACACAGCAGCTGTCTGAGCAAATGTATAACTCTACCTTTGGTTAATAGAAACATTTTTTTTAAAGTGAGGACTTCTGAAGTTTGGGTCCCGGGAAGCCTTTGAATTTTCAGTGGTACATATCAGAACAGATCCTTTGGCAGTTTCTGCTGCCATGGAGAAAGTAGGAAGAGCAAGGCGAGAGCTGGGGTGGGCATGGTCAGGCTGTGGGCTTTGCAGGCACTGATGACCCTGCAAGGACAAACTGCAGGGGCTCTGGCTGCCTAAGAGCTCCAACCATCCAAAAACTCAGCTCTTCCTCTGTTCTGCTGCAGATTCAGAGACCCTGTAGCTGCTCAGTGGTGCACTCTCTTTTGAGGAAGAGATGGAAGTAATGAGTATGGAACTGTCCCCTGAAGAAACTGCAAGCAGTGCTTGAGAGGATCATGGGGCTTTCAGCTTCCTTGGAACAGGGAGAGCCCTTTGAAGCCTCCATCCTGCTACATCCCTGCCTGCAAATCCCTGCCTGGTACAACCCTGGGAAATGAATGTCCCTGGGCTTCCTTGGCCTTGCTGGGAGTGCCTGAAGAAAGGTGTCACATCCTTAGTGCTTTGGATAGTCATTGTTAGAAGCGTAATAACGAGAACATAAAACGACACTACTGAACTTGATAAGAATTTTATCAGAAGCAGAGCAATTCCAAGCTCATTTCCCTCCTCATTGAAGGCAACAGGTTGTGCCCGTTTCAGCACTGTTTGGCAGAAGAATTAAAGTATTATCTCTCACTGGGTTTGAGTATTAACTTGATTAGAGCTGATCTTGCCCTCTGGCAACCAAAAGCAGTTTCAGTGGGCATGTTTTGATATACATGCTGGCTGCCTGTCTTACAAGTTAGGGGTGTCTGAAATCTTCCTTGTCTGCTAATTGTTTCTTAATGCCAGCTTGTCACCAAAATCTTGTATATCTCCCAAGAGATACATTTCTTGCAGAAAATGTGCCTGGTAATTCAGGGGTCTTCAGCCTTCAGTTGACCAAACAGCAATATTGAAAGAATGACACTATTTTTTTCCTTTTTTTTTTTTTTTTTAAATCAGAAATTGCCATTGTAAATATAGTGCAGTTCTATAGTATGTGTAACTTGAATGACACTTAATGTCTCTGCAGACTCTTTATCGCCAGCTTTCACAAGAAGCAACACCTTTCCCAATTCACACGTCTGTTAAATAGTTGAGTAAATAATTATGAAACTTGTTAGATGAGCCAATGATTTTGATAGAATAGTTCTTATAATTCAGCATGGTCTTTCTTTCTGCTTGAGGAAATATGAAGCATGTTTCTTAGAGATTTTTCATTCTTTCAAAAGAGAGAAAAGTCAAGATATGATTCAACAGAAATTTGTTTGCCTTTTTATCAGAGTTTGTTTTATGAGTTTTGTCTTACAAAAGAGGTTTTACCTGGTAAACAGCTACAAATTTTGAAGCTGTAAGACAAAACCAGTTTTCACTAGAACATTATCACGTTAAAAACACAAAATGGAGCGCACAACTTTCAGAGTCATGGATCTACAGATCCGTAACTTTTTTTTTTTACTCTGAGCAATAAATAGTCAACTTTTTTTCATGATGGTAGGATTGAAAGTGTATTGGCACTCTAAGGTTCAAAGAGCCCAGGGCACATAATAGCAACAGTTTCTAGAGCAACGATGTCAAAAGGCCCTTAGTGTTAATGTATTGCTATGATATAGAATTATATAAACTGTAGAGTTACATAATTTGTTAAATGCTATCACTGTGTTTGAAAGTGTGTTAACACTCTAGTGTAAGCTTAGATGCTAAAAGGGACGTAAGAATTTGAGATATACAACTGTCTAGAGGGCACTTTTTCTCATAAGCTCCTGACTGATCTTCAGATATTAAACAAATGTTTATGACATTTGAAGAGACAGAATTCATTAGGATGAGATTTTGTAATCTGCCTGAGCCAACCCAATACTGTACTTGCACCTAAGGGGATGATATGTTTTTGTACCCCATGCATCTTTTTCTTGCAACCTTCTTAGTTCTTCACCAGTAATTCCATTTCCCTTAGCCAAGAGATACTGATTGGGTTCAAAACTAGCCCTGAAAAAAGTAGTTTTCAGTTGTCTCACTTGAGAAAGCCCTTGTCTGCTGACTTCTTCAGGGTGGATAGAACATAGGAAACTGTATAATCAGATTTCTGTGGAATAGAGTGCTCCAGGATCCTCTGTTCAAATAATTTAATTTTCATCAATTTGTTTTCCAAACTCAAGTAACCAAAAAATTGGCAGCCTTCTCTGTGAGGTTCCATCAGAGTGATACACTGAAAGAAAAGTTTTCAAAGTGAAGGTTGCTAAAACTTCAAAATGAAATGCTCTGAAATCAAGGTTTCCCACTAACTCTACCCTATCAGAACACTTTCAATTATATATTTTAATTAGTATAAATTATTATAATTTTATAAAAAGCATGTATTTCTGAAATTTGTTATTTTTTTTCTAGAATCTTTGATACTTGATGCATCCTCTCATGTGTTTCAATCTTGCCCATTTGTACTAATTCTAATGACAAGTCCCATGTATATACATGATTCCTGATCCAGGAATCTCAGTTTCTCATGTTTTCCAGTAAAATTGTGGCTATTCAACATTTCTAGAAATGAAGATGCAGTGCAAGGCAAGCTGATGTGTGTAGCACATGCAAGAATATTTTTTACTCATTTTATGTTAGATTAGCTGCCTACGAAGAAGTGAAGGAAACTTGTTTCCATGTTGATGGTCATGCAGGGACGGCAGAATGAATATGCCAAAATCAGTCTAAGTTTGCATTTACTTCATGATCCCTGCTTCTATGGGAGTAGTGGCTTTAGGCTGGCACCATGACAGAGAAGTCCTCCTATCACTTGCCATTATTATTTACTATTTGTGTAGCAATAGTGCCTTGGAATCCGAGCTATTTATCAGGTCCCAACAGGGAGCCACTGTATGCTCTGAAGAAGAATGAAGCCCTTGCAACATGAATCTTGGCTGAAGTTGGTAGTGTTTTCTTACAGCACTGATGGGTTCTGGACGGTGAGGGCTGATCTGTGTGAAGCCACCAAAGTGGGACTCTTAGGATTGGGATTTCTGGTTTGGGAGGTCAGACACTGAGCCCAAGAGCGGCATCCGGAAAGCACAGAGCAAACTAACTCCCAAGTGTGGAGATGCAGAAAGGATATTTTGTGTACCAGGATGGGTAGGAAACTCTGGATACTGTGTCCAGGAAAGGATCTGCACTTTTCACCCTCCGAAGTCACATTGGTAAAGTGAGAGAACAGACTGAAGCCAGGAGGAAGGTCAAACAGCTTTCACTATTGGACAGATGGACAAAGACTAGGGAGGAATCAGTATATCTCATTTTAATTGAGGTATTTCTTGTATCTGTAGACTCCAGTACTTTTTGAAGTGTAAAACTCACAGAATTTCAGTGCTTTCTGTGATGTAGAACTTAAAAAAATGAAAGATGATGTCACAGCAGCAAATATTAACCTATCTGCAGTCCATCTAAGTTCTTGATATAGGCTTCTTTATCCTGTCACTAAGTTCCCAGGCACTGAGTGCAGGTTTGGTGGTGGCTCTGGACTTAGGGTCTGCTCTCAGAAAGAGACATTCCATCCTGAGGCTCCAGATCCTCCTGAGTTTCTGCTTTTTGTTTTCATAACTCTTGTATTGTGGTTCTGTTAACTCTCTTGCCTCTGTCATCCTGGCAGAGCAGACCTGTGTGAGTCCTTTTGCTAACTCAAAGATACCTTTTTTATATGTTCAAGGCCAGTCATCTCTCCAAAATATACTTATGTGGGAAGAGGTTAAACTGATGAAGAGCTGGCAAAGGGGATGAAAGGTTGGGAAAGAAGCAAGAGCTAATCAGGTTTGGTTCATGTAGCTGGTCCTTGAAGAACTGTGTTGAGGCTCTAAATGTTAATAAAGACAGAAACTACAAAGCTTCAAGTGTCAGCAGAACCACTGACATTTGTTGAGGTAAGGATGAACTTCATGTGTTTGTTAATCATGGGTTGTTGGTTTTTTTCCTTAAGCAAGATCAGGACATATAAACCATATATTTTAAGTAATTTTAATGTATAAACCACTGGAATTAAATAGGTGTTTCTGCCTCCTGGTTCCTACCCCTGTCCTTCCCCTCATTGGACTGGCTTAAGCACCTCTGGACCCATCACTATATGGTGACCTGCACTGGGGGAGTGATCTGCAGGGCTTTTGGATGGCTGGTATTTCAGTTGGGTCAGTTTTACAAACCAGTTTACCACATGACCACATAAAAGCTTTTTCTGAAGAAGTACGGGGGGAGAAGTGGGTGCTGGCTTCCCCCATGTCACTGAAGCACGTACAGTTTAAGGCTGTGGTTTACTGATAGAGCGGATCCAACCGCAGGCTGCCTCTGCCCCGCTCTTATCTCTTCCCTTGCACTTCGCACTGGTGTTCGTCTGGGATCAGAAGTTCAGGGAACTGAAGCAGCTGAAGCCAAATAAGAAAAATTTAACTTTCTAAACAGGTTCAGCATGAAGTCAGACCAGTGCCAGCACTGGGGTGAAGGAGCCAGCAGAAACATATGTCAAGGACAGGGAGAGGGGAATAGTGGCAGCAAACCCACTGCTGGGTTTGCTTGGCAATCCCTCCAGGGCTTAATTTGCTGGATTCCCATTTAAAAATTTCAAACTCCAGTAGAAGCCAGACTATAAAAATCATGTTGAGTTTAGATGCCCAATGCACATATTGTTACCTGACAGGAACAGAAATTAAGTTTGCAATTTGCCAAGGCTTTTTCTTTTTCAAGGCTTTTACCTTTACTTCTGCACTCTTATCATGGTATTGTGCATGAATGGAGGTACAAATACTGACATTTCATATGTTTTGAAATTTTTACTATGTAATTTGTATGACCGGCATATCCCAGTGCTACCAATGTGACAGCACTACTTCAGAATTCAACCCCGACCTAATTATCAGCCTTTTATAGTCTTCATAGTTTGTGTCTTAGCAGTGCCTCAATCCAGTAAATGCATTCAGATCCCAAAGGTGAAGTTCGGAATAATTGTAAAGTGTTCCTGATTGGGCTTGCTAATTCAGAGCGTATATAGAAGTGGGTTTTCACATAGCAAGGCTGTAATTGCCCATTTCCTTGCAATTGTGTAGGTGAGTACCTGAGCTACTGCAGCTGTGTCACAGGAATTTGCAGGGAGATGAGAGTTTTTTGACTTGCCTCGGGAATAGGTCATACTGTGGGTTTTACAGCGATGTTGAGCTGATCTGTCTGGCTGCTGCTGCAGAAAAGGGCAGCCCAGTTCCTTTGGACTGGGGATCCTGCTGCTTGGCTGAGCATCTGAGCTCATGATGAGCAGTCTGGGGAGCTCAGACAGGTTATTGTCATGTCAAACCAGCACCAATGACAGTGTAACGGGTAAGGTCAGCTGGCCTGGGGTCAGGGGGTGGGGAGCTCCACAGACCCCTCCTGGAGGGGGACCCCACAGTGAGATTGACTTCTCAGGGAATCAATTTCTGATATTAAAGTACAGCTCTGACAGTCCAGGAGCCCCTTCTCACCCCTTTCATCCATTCTTCCCCTGCCTGACCCTTGTTTACATGTCAGGTGTTTGGTAGAGATCATAGCAATGCTGGGCGAGATTTGGGTGACTCCATCCAGACAGCCCTGTGGCTGTTTGGTTGAGGGTGCCTCCTGTATTAAGGCAGCAAGCACAGAGATGCTCACTTGAAGATAAAAAACCAAATTACAAAATTGTAACTAAATGGTTGGTCAGAACAAAAGCCAAAATACCTAAGAGATGGTGATAGCAAAGATGGGAGCTTGAAAGTGAAGTACAGTAATACTGCATTTGATGTGGCAGAAGAGGAGGAGGCAGTAGAAGGAATCAGGGAGATGGACTCTTATTCTGATCAAGAGCTGTGGCAACTATCTCTCCAAGATGATGTTTGTGAAGGACAGCATAGAAGAAGCCTTGAGGTGGAAAATAATAGGGAAGGAGAGCATGGAACAGAACTTGTTCTGGGGGAGAGGTTTAGCTGTCCTGGAAGGGGCATTGTGTGAGGAATGTGTGGAGACCAAGGTTGGTCTGCTGATAAACACCACTATCATATTTATCCTTTACAAGCCTTATATTCTGTACCTGGTTTCAGAAGGTTGTCCCACCCCCGGTAACACAGAGGCCATTGAGCACAGTAGCCTTTGACCTGGCATTGGGAAGGTTTATGTGGGTTTGTTCCCTTGCTTCTCACACTAAGTGCTGTTGCCAAAATGGGTGTTTTCCTAGTGTTTCCATTAGTGTTCAGCTGAGCTGTTGTACAATCTACTGGCTCTGTGTCTGCACCACTCTCTTTCATATCAGGCCAAATGAGTTTATTGGCAGCTGAAAGAACTTTTTATGTGTCATATCCATTGCTCTTCACATTGTGGCCCATGTCTTCAAAGCATTGGGGCTTCTTAAAGCAAGCCTGTGCGTTCCTTTGTGTTTTCGCAAGCCAGTATCAGCTCTGATTCAAGAGGCAAACCAAATGCAAGGCATGATTACAATATGGTTAGTAAAAACAATGATTTTTAATTTAAATCCGGTGAGTATTACTAAATATTCACAGGAACCTGAATTTGTGAGTGCTTATCTGAGGAATCAGAGTCCAACATTTGTTTACAGTTATCCTCTTCGGAAGGAGAATCTGACAACATGCAGCCGACACATCACTCAGAGTTAGCATTGCAAAAAATGGAAATGAATTCTGAAAAGATATTAGCTAAGCATTATTTATAGTGCTGATTGTCAGTGGTGGAAAAATTTCCTTTCATTTTTTTCAGAAAAGATCCTTGTCTTGATAATCATACATCCTTTTCTGCAGTAGCATATAATTATTTGTATAGCATAGAAATCAGGGTGATATAACAGAAAGCTACTAATTGTTTCCTGATGTTCAGGATGTAATTAACTTATACTTTCCTCTAGCTGAAATTAATTTATTTTTTCTAAAATGTAGAAAGAGTAATTCCTAGCTTAAACTGCTAAATTGCTGCTTGGTCAGTGCAGACAGAGGGAGATTGTGATGGGAAGAAGCTCAAAGTAGCATTATCATGTACAAATCCCAAAAGAGATCATACAAATACCATTTTGAGAGTGATTTGGGTCTAGAAGCCTAAAGACTTGTCTTGGACAATTAAAGTATTTTTAAAACTTATAGCATTTGGACAAACTCAAACCTTTCAGGTCTTTTGGGAAATGGCAGAAATAGATGAGGTTAAATGAGGTTAATAAGTATATCTCTGTGATGAGAAGAATAGGAGCCATTGGTATCATACTATGTATGTCTAGTTAGATGAGGCAATGAAAGGGGGTTCTCAAAAGCCCACCAAACAGAAAAAATAAAGCAAAACTTATTAGATACTTATTTTAATAATATTTCTTTCTTTATCTGTAATTTATGCAAAATTACGCAACTCTCTAAAATAGATAGGAAAAAGGTGTCTTCATACAAGAAGCAAGCACCAAGGAAGGCTGGCTCTCAGGGTAGGGTTGGGCTGGATCAAGTGATGTACAAGGAACTGCTGAGGGCTGGGTCTGCTCAGCCTAGAGAAGAAAAGGCTTGGAAGGATCTTACTGCTGGTTGCAACTACTAAAATGAGAAGATGTAGGCAAAAGCGGAGAGACTCTTTTCTGAGGTGCACAGGGATGGTGCAAGAGGCAATAGTCAAAGTTTGCAAGGGTCTTTCTAATTAGATATTTGGAAAGAATTATTCACCATAAGGGTAAGTAAAAAATCAGACTGGGGGCCCAGAGAAGCTCCGAAGTGTTAAAATCTTGCCTGGACATGACCCTGAGCAACTTGTACTAACTGGATATGCTTTCAGTATAGGTTGGACCAGATGACCTCTAGAGATCCCTTCCAGTTGCATATTTCATGAAGGCAGAGTGTGATGTCTTCTTTAAGCTATGGTGGCTAATATTATCAACTTTTTGTTACTGGCTGATAACTAGGTATTATTGTCTGGTCAGTGGAATTGGTGGCAAGGCTTCTAAGAATGCCTTTTAACTACTTCAGTGCAAAATCAGATAAGTTAGTTTGTACCACTGATTGCTCTTACATTGTCCAGCTTTTCGAGCAAATTTAAGGATGAGAAATGTATCCATTCCCAAATGAATGTCTAAGAACTTTCAGCTGAGATTTTTAGGAAGATTTGAAGGTGACAGCCTGACTCCCTTGACCTCACTGTCTTAAGTTAGGCCAGGATTTCACCCCAAATCATGTGAGATTCATGAGATGCCAACATCACAACTCTTCCGACCACCAAGATTGCTTTTCAAGGTGTCTATAAGGTTATCTGTAGATTAATTTCTTAAGAACTTGGGGGACAGAAACCAAAGCACAAATGGTTAGGACATGATGGGTTTATATCAGTCCCTGAAGGATGAGAATAGAGAAAAGATTGGAGACATTGTACAGAGTAATACATGCTGGAAGGCCAATAGGTCACAATGCCAGAAATCCTGCTGGCTGTGTAGTGTTGGCATTACATGAGGAACAGTAATCTCAGGGACAGCCACCTGCTCCTCTCTTCTCACTGCCTGCCCAGTGTTGCTAAAGATGGATTGAGCCCTCTCAGATCTTCTCACACTGTGCACAAACGGACCACTTTCAGAGTTCATTTGTGTGCGCAGGTTCCTGTGCATGGTCCTACAGCTCCAACTTTGTTTGCGGAAAGAGGGCTTTCAGTCATGTGTTGAGGAGAAGAAAGTGTTTGAAATGTTAACACTTTCCTCCCTTGGAGTGGCACGTCTCATCCTGTAATCCATTTGGAATGTAATGAGATATATTCCCTTGCCTTTACAGATGCGATCAAAGACGTAATTAAATCAAGCATGTACCCAACCATTATCCCACCTTGTTAAAAATAATAACATTTCTTTCAGCACACACAAAACAATGGGATTTTTGCTTTTCTCTGTATGCTATTGTGCTTTATCGCAATGTTGCAAGGCCTAGATCCTTTAAAAATATTTCATAATGGGGGAAAATCCAGTCATTTAAGTTATCTATAAAGTGGTGGCTTTTCCAAGTGCTGTACTTTGGTCCTGCTGTAAGGAATCAAATATGGGTGGTTGGAAGATAATTGCTTTCATTCACTTTGTTCGGTTACAGAGGGGCTAGAGCTGCTCCAATATAATATATTAAGAACTTCATATGACTTTTTTTGTGGTTGAATCTGTAAATCAACACCAGCTGAAACAGCATATCCTACATAATTTCACATGAAATATGTTTGTACTCTGTATTGCTTTCTTTACTGATGAATATGGAACATCTGAGTTTGCATGAGGCCAGTAACAACAATACTCTTGGGAAACACATTATTGGGCCAAAGGAGGAAGAAAAAAGGTTGCATAAACTATTCAAGAGAAGCACAATAAACATGGAATGAAAACCTTATTTTAACATATACTGGCTAAAGACAAGTTCCCGTGGACTGGAAATTGTGAAATTTTGCTTGCAGGCTAAAAACTGTAGACAGCACGTCTTTATGTAAAATATCAGTATTTCACCTCAGAGAGTGACAAACCTGTAGGAAAAGGTACGGAAAGGTGTTGGCCTTTCTTGATCAGTGGTTTCATGTGTTTAGTGACCACAAACCTTTTGCAGTTTCAGCAGTTCATATATGCACAGTTTACTTACATATGGACTGAAATCTTCTAATCTCTATGGACAATCTGGATAAGGGGATAGAGGGCAACCTTAGTTTGCAAATGATACCAAGTTGGGCAGAAATGTTGATCTGCCAGGGGGTAGGAGGGCCCTGAAGAGCAATTTGATCAGGCTGGATCAATGGGCCAAGGCCAATTTTATGCGTACAACAAGGCCCAAGTGCCAGGTCCTGCATTCTGGTCACAACAACCCCATGCAGTGCTACAGGCTTGGAAATGAGTGGCTGGAAAACTGCCCATTGGAGAAGGACTTGGGGGTGCTGGTTGACAGCCAGCTGAACATGAGCCAGCAGAGTGCCAAGAAGGCTATGGGGGCATTCTGGCTTGTATCAGAAGCAGCAGGAGTAGGGAAATGGTTGTCCCCCTGTACTCAGCGCTGGTGAGGCCGAGTTTTGGGCCCCTCACTACCAGAAGCACATTGAGGTGCTGGAGCATGTCCCGAGAAGGGCAGTGAAGCTGGTAAAGGGTCTGGAGCACAAGTCCTATGAGGAGTGACTGAGAGAGCTGGGGTTGTTTATCCTGGAGAAGGGGAGGCTCAGAGGAGACCTTATACACTGTATACAACTACCTGAAAGGAGGTTGTAGCCAGGTGAATGTCAGTCTCTTTTTTCAAGTAACAAGTGACAGGGCAAGAGGAAATGGCCTCAAGTTGCACCAGAGGAGGTTTAGATTGGATATTGGGAAAAATTTCTTCATGGAAAGTGTTGTCAAGCATTGGAATGGGCTACCCAAGGAAGTGATAAAGTCACCGCTGTTGGAGGTATTTAAAAGATGTGTAGATGTGGCACTTGGGGACATGGTTTAATAATGGACTTGGCAGTGCTAGGTTAAGGATTGGACTCAATGATCTTGAAAGTATTTTCCAAGATAAACATTTCTGTGATTCTATGATTCTATAGTTCAACATTCATAAAGCTCATTTTGGCTACATTCAAATTAAGACCTAATTAGCCCTGTACTGTGCTCTGAAAGTCAGGGTGAATAATGGACTAAACCTTGGCACATGCTCTGGTATCCATGTGTCTGGGCAGCTCCAACAAGAAGCTCTTGTGGTCTGCCTGCCCACCTGTGCTTGTTGAAACCATTTGAAGAGCAACCATAGCCAAGCTCCCACAGATCTTGCCTTTCTTAAGGACATGTGATGTCAGGGCTTGTCTTGAGTAAATGAATCAGATTACCACACAGTGTTGGGCCATTTATACTGATGATAGGTGAATATCTGAGTCTGAACCACTCAGGTCCTCTTGTCCTGTTGCCCATCTAAAGCCTATCTCTAACTTCCTGTGCAACATATGTTTTGGATTCAAGTTGAGGCCCGAGACAAAGTTTGGAGTATGTTGTAAACATAACCATATTGTTGTAATCTAAATCCAGCAGCATTCTACTTAGGCTGATGTGTACATAAAGCTGATGCCATTACTTGGTGAATAAGGGTCAGGGTGCATGTTCTGAGTTATTAAAGCAGTAAGAAGTCACAGTTTGACTTTATTGTCAGAGTACATAAATACCTGTTCACTGACCTTTCTGCATGTTGGAGAGAGAATTTTGCCTAGAAAGAGAAATGGCAAACATATGCCCAGCAATGGGAGCAAGATGTTCAGTAGAGCAACAGAATTTCTTTGGGGTCCTTGTGGATTTATTTATTATTTTAAAGGAAAATTTCCATTTAATCTTAAGAGCAGAGGAAGATTGCTTCTGTAATATTTATCTTTTCAAAGTTATCTACTTGTGAGCATTTGACAAGGCCTAATCAAACAAGACAAGATCCTTGATAGCATCCTGACAGAAGGAACTATTCATAAAGAGTGGTTATGCCACAGCTGTGTATCTGTTCATGTCATATATGAGGTGTGGAAAAATGCTGAGCTAATCAAACAAAACCATCCTCAGGCTATAATTTTGCAAAAGGAAAATCTTTGAAGTAGAATTAGTATTTAACTAGGATTTTTATTAATACATTTTCCTTATTGATAAAGTTCTTCATTAGCCTACCAGAATTTAGGCAGTGAGCAACTTCATGCCATTACATAATCCCCTTAAATTCATATGCCATAATTCTTCATGTTACGTGTTTGTATGACCTAGATAAAGAAAGAGATTTAAAGCAGGAAGGGTGGGGTTTTGTCGTTAAAATGTTTGTGTCAGAAAGCAATCCTTTCTGTGTTTAAAAAATGAATACAGTAGTGTTATGTTGCAAAATTGTTGAGTAAAATCATTGTTACCGTTTGCATAGATGCATTTGGAACTCATTCAGTGTAGTCTGGGGCAATCAATAGATTTCCAAGACAATTTTCATTTTTTTGTCTCTAGATGGTGATTTATTTCTTCTTTTTTGTTTGGCATTTGCAGTGAAACCTTATTGGATATTACAGGATTCTCTTTAAGAAGAACAAGTATAAATGAGCAGAATGTTAATTAGTATTACACTGATTTGTTGCCTCCAGCTGACTGTGAAGGTCATACTGGCTTATATTTTACTCTCAATGTTTTTCTTAAGCAAACAAGGCAACTTAAGGAAACTCCAAAAGCCTGTAACATCATTCTATTTAGGCTTCTATCCTATTTTGATTTTTTCATTTTAATAATTCCATACCCTATATTATTTCAATAAATAAAATAAAATCATATGCTACTCTATAAAATTAGACAAATTCCAGGCTAAAAAGACCAAGGTGACTATGACTTTGTAGACAGGTTCTTTGTGGTAGCATCACAAGATCTCAGATTAGAGGCTGGAGGTTCCTGTGAACCCGGTGATCTGGATCTCAGCAGGATGAGTGGATGTTGCACATGAAGGCAGGAAAGCCAGCTGAGTGCAGACATGTAGAGACTTCAGCCAAGGGTGAAATGCAGAGTGGGCTGTGGAGCTGGCAGAGGGATCCTCTGCCATTGCAGTTCCTCCTGGCTTCTACACTTTGATTTAGCAAGGAAACAGAGCAGACCCTTGGCCTCTCTGCATGCTGCTACCCAGCTGATGGGATTTCCTCACAGCACGTCCCCAGCCATGTCTTGACACAGTTGTATGTCTCAAGGGTTGTAGGATTTCCTTCATATGTTGAAGGAAAACATGCCACTAGTTCGGTGTCGACTGTATGATAATGACTGGCCAGTTAATCCCTGTCCTTCCAGTCAGCCACATAAGGACTGTTGCATGTGTGCACAGAAAAAATGAAAAACAAGGAACATCCCGTGGCAAAAGCAAGGAAGCATGCTCAGAAATGTGGACATCTCTCGTTATACCTACAGCTCCTGAGCTTTGGCAAACAGACAAAGAATGTATATCTGCATATGTACTTTTAATAAAAGCTTTAATATAAACAGCAAATGTTTTAATATAGGCAGCATTTGAACTTTTGTTTTTTGCAGCCAACATGAACCAGGACTTTAAAAAGGCTATGAGTCTTAGTATGGTGCTTTCAAAGGCCAGCCTCTGACACTCTTCCTTCCTGTAGTATTCCCAAGGTTGTTTGCAGATAGCAGTGTAAATCATGTAATTATAAAACATTAGACTGGAAGGTCTTCTGGAGAATATTATAACACTTAATCCTTCAGTATATTTATTACAGTCCTCTGAAAGTCATTTCAGTTCTTGTCGTAAGTAACAATTAGAAAATTTTTCTTCAAAACTTTGTCTAATTCTTACGTTCTCTCAGCATCTCTTAAATAGCTTTTCTTGCTCTCTTCTTTCAGCTCATCTGAAAGATTATCAACAGCAATTCTCTTCCTGTCATTTTCTGTCTAGATAAGGCCAGACTCCCAAGCCAGTATCTTTTTCTCTCTGGTCATGAGACTGGCTCATTATTTCTCATACTAGAGTAGTCCTACATCATTGCATCTATTTGAGCTCGTTGTTCTGGAATGACATGGCATAAACAAAACACAATATTTAGATGATGTTCTGTAGTATCATATACAATGACATGAGCAACTGGACTTCACATCATTTCTGGAAACATCTCAGTTAATACAACCTAAGGTTGACTTTGGTTTTTATATGGTCTCTGCCTGTATTCAGCCTGTAGTCAGTGCAAGTTTCACTACAGCATATTCAACTATTTCTTACTCTGTGTTGCTTTCAGCCTCTGAGTTACCAGTTTTCAGCAAAGCATTTTGTTGTTAGTGCAGAGCCTTACATTTTATAGTCTTACCTGTTCCTCCATTTCTATTTATGCACAATTTAATCACCTCTAGGTATTCCAGTCAGATGGAACACTTACTTTAAGTGTTTAAAAATTTGAATCAATCCCAGTTTTATTTTGCAGTTTAGTGGTCAACCACTGAATTTCAACGACTTCTGGAAGACAGTGAAAAGAACTTTCTTGCATCATGTCTTCTGTCAGTGTAACATCCTGCATATTGTGGTAATGCCAGCTGTAGGAGGTAAAAAAAAAGAATCAGTGCCACAATGCTGTAAGATTTTTTTAAAAAAGAAATTCAATACAGAATACCTTTTTTTAGTGAGTACTTTTCCACTTAAATCTATTACAGCTTCCTTCAAAATAAAAATAAATTCCAGTAATGCAATTATAGTAAAGAAGAAAAAAATGAAGATATTAATTTAGAATGGAAAGAGATAAACAAAGTTTGATGGTTTTTATACAGCCCGCTGTGTATTGAAATAGTATTGCATCTACATTCATTTTAAGGTGAACCTACGTATTTGTGGGAAATGAGTAAAAAGTCCTTGAGTTGTAGCCTCAATATAAAATCATGTTTGTTGACAATAGTACATAACACTAAGTATTTTATTATTCCTTTTATTACCTGTCAGGTACTGGTTCTCTGTGCTTGATGTTGTTCATGATTACACAGCACAGTATTTGGATAAGAGCTTTGTGTAGTTATGGAAAACACTTGGTAAAAGCAGTTGGGATATTACTGCAGTATGAAGCACTATTAATGATGAAGGCAGATTTTTTTTTTTTGCTTTAAGCAGGGTTGCCAAGGACTGCTGAAAGAAGTCCAAACAGTTGGTGCTCCTCTGAGAAGCATAAAATATCAGGGAGAAGATCTTCTGCATGTATGCGGCTCTCAGGTTGAGAGCAGCCATGCCTGGAAGGACTTTGAGCTCAGAGATTACCTAAAGCCATATAATGTCCCAGCAAAACTATTTGTCACTTATTGACAGGGTGGGAGAAATACCAAACTGCACTTGAGATTAGGCACTTGACTGATTTCACTTCTCCCATGGATTTCTTGGGTTATCTCTGCCAGATAACACCCCCTTTTACTGTTTGCACTGCAGATCTGTTCAGTACTGTGGTGCTTTCTGGGCATTACAAGTTTGCTCTTCCCAGATGTGCTGAGAGATGGGTGGGTGAAAAGACCTCCTTGTTTCTCAGGCTGTCTGAAACATGCTGCACGCACTGCAAGTGACCAAGGTCATACTCAGCTTTTCTCTCTGGATAAGTGTAAAAGAGATGTCAGCCTTGCTGCATAAGGGACCTCAGCCTGTAGCTTCTTTTGGCTTCCCTGCCTCCTTGGGGTACAAGGTGCATCCAAGAGAGGAGCTTTCACACAGCAGGTACTCACAGCCCTTTGTGTCCTTGCTGCAGCCCCTCTTCTTGACTCCAGTGATGCAGACCTGTAGTTCAGCATCCTATTCCCCAGATCCCGATCTGTCTCTCCAAGATCCTGAATGGCAGTGCTAGCAGCAATAGCTGTAGCAGTAGGGCTTGTGCTCTTTGACCTGTATTTATCCTGTTTAGCCCATTTAGCATTAAAAGGAAAGTTCTCCTCTTTCAGCCATGTTACTGAGTTAACAGGTCTGCATTCCCTGACAAAAATTTCCTTGATTTTCACTGACCTCCCTTGAGACCTACACTGCTCCTTCCTAAGTTTGCTATCCATAAAATAATTCATTTATTGAGAGGTATTTTAGCATAAGTCTACAAGAGGTGCTGGGCTTATGGCTACCCTGTTAATCCAGTCAAGGGATGTCTATAGCAACAATTCTCCTGTGGTTTCTGGTCTGCACTTTGAAATTTTAGTGGTTTATGGTAGAAGTCTTCAGTTTAGATTTGGGAAGACATCACTGAGAAAATTATTATTGATTTGGTAAGCCTAAGAATGTCCTTGCAATAGAGACACAGAAAAGTAATGTGGAGAAAATGTAGTTGATGGATATGAGCAAAGATGGCTTGCCCTTCAGTGGAAAGTCCATCAGTTCTTTTGGGGATCCACACAGTGGTATCACATAGACCTGCATACATGCATCCCGTGGTGCATCCCAGCTCATCCTATATGAGTGAGAAGCACAATTATATTTGACTTCTCTGTAGAGAAGGAGAACTATGAGTTGCTGAGTTCTGACAGCTTCAGCCCAGAAAGCAAACAGCTGGAGCGAGACAGGCAGACTTCCACTTTCCTTATGACTGGGGGCAGGTGAAATAATAACTTGCCTGTATTCTGTGTTTTCATCTTTGTAAAACACGGTTTTATGCTTTCCAGCAAGCCAGAAGCTCTCAAGGTTCAAGCGCATAGGCGAGTAGATGTATATTGTTCATGTTTGTACACAATTTACTTAAAAGTGAAATGCAAATGAAATGGCTTGGCAGGCAGGGGGATCAGCCGCTTCACAGCTTCCGTTACTTTTACAAAGGGTCTCTAGTTTTATGACAGATTATTACAAACACACAGATATAATTTCCTCTTCAGTCTGGAGTACTGAAAGGGAGCCTGTGGCTCTGAATTTCTGGTCTGAATTTCTGGGCTGAAAGAGTGTCTCCAAGACACATCATTTTGATTTCATCCCAGACCCTGAGCCATGACTGTGTCTGTTCCCCAGAGTTTGCTTTGATCCCTAACAGTATTACTAAAATGTTATGAGTACTGGGGATGTCCCTGTGCATGCTTGGTTGTGGGCTTAGTGACCTTAGTGCTTTCTGAATGCATAAAAAAAGACCTCATTAAAGAGGCAGCCACAGTGTTTTATTTAAAGCCATGGGGGCACTGGTGAACCATCACTTCTTTGAAAGCTTTAGGATTTCCTCTGCCGTGCACCCAGATATGGTTTACCTAAAGTCTTTCTATCTGGCTCTGTGTTCTGGCATCTCTTCACATTGACTGCATGGCTGTAGGCAAAAAAGCAGAGATAAACACAGTGATGAGAACTGGTATCAGGAGCTGCTTTGAAGACAACCTCTGTAACCCCATTTGAGATGTTAGAATTCCTTCTCTGCCACAGCTACTGACACAGAAATATTTTCATCCTATTTCCAGTATGACCCCATGTTTTAAAGGGTATTCTAGCTTCTGTGAATATCAAGTAACAAAACTAAGTGATTGCAGAGCTGAAGCATAAATAGAAAGAGGAACATTCAGCAGTGAAATGCTGACACTTCAGCTGAGACTTGGCAAGCCCAGCTGGAAATGCTTGTCCCAGCAACACACACTACATTCACAGAGTACCTTCATGATCGCCTCTGTGTAAAAAGTTCATATCCTCATGACCTATTTTATTTTTTTGCTGACAGTGCAGTGGCAAAAGTTTAGTGTAAAGGACATTTCAAGTAGTTCTGTATTTTCCTGGGTCTGTGTATATACAAAAATGCTGCCTTATACTAATTTATTTTGTAATTAATTGGGTCTGCAACTGACTTGTGAGGTTTAAATTTCAGTGGGACTTATGCTTCTAAGTCACTGAGACACTTTGGAAAATGCCATCTTTTGTAAGATGCCTGTCTACTGTGCTGTAGACAGGTCATATGCTTATGTTCAGAAAACAGCCAAACTTTGTGACCTCTGGGCAGATGCAAAACTGTTCTGTTTCCAACAGAAAGGGGCAATTCTACCTGCCAGCGGCACACCTGTGATAACCCTTGAGAAGAGGTGTGAAAACCCCATGTTCTTTAGCGACCATGAATTGTCCTCATCTTTGTTAGGATACTTTTTCTATCTGTATATGTTTCTCCCTAAGGATGTTGTGACTTGCTTTTCTTGGAAATAAGTAAATCCTTCTCTTACAGAAGTTCCAAATACAGGAAACTTGTGAAAGAATTTGAGGGTGGCAGAAACCACTTCCACTGCTTTACCTTCTTGCATATCACTATTAATTTTCAAGGGATCTAATATGGTTTTGTTCAGAGTTTACCAAATTTGATAGAATTGTGGTAGTTCAGTGAATGCTGACTGGCAGTGCTCCATCTGGGATAGTCACTGAAACCAAAGTGTAACACAGCAATAACCCATGAGCGTGCTAGAACTCAGCAGCAGCAGTTGAGCACTCTGAGGCAGGACATGCTTTGTGCCATGACCAATTGCAACATCAATGTGTATTGTTCAATAATTAATAAATTCTGCTAAGAATTTCCATTTTAAATTATCTCTTCACTGGTGTTTTGTCTTTCCATTAAAAAAAAATAATATTGTTCTAAATGATGTGTTCTGTGATATAGATGATATATATATGACATATAGTATAGATGATTACATACTGCAAAATATCATAATGAAAATATTGTATGTCATTTGCATATATATGTTTTATTTATATATATCATATATATACATATGCGGACATACACATATTTATACACACTTTGAAACCAAGCCATATATATGTTGCTTGGCTTCACAAAGGGCAAGTCTTGACTGACCAACCTGGTGGCCTTCTGTGATGGAATAACTACATCAGTGGACAGGGGAAGGGCTGCAGATGTCATTTGTCTGGATTTTTTAAGGGCCTTTAACAGAGTCCACCACAACATTCTTCTCTCTGAATTGGAGAGAGATGGGTTTGATGAGTGGGCTGTTCAGCTGATGAGGAGTTTGTTGGAGGGTCACATCCAGAGGGTAGTGGTCAATGGCTCTATGTCCAGATGTACACTGGTGATGAGGGTGTCCCTCAGAGGTCCATACTGGGAGCAGTACAGTTTATTATCATCATCAGTGACATAGACAGTGGTATCAAGTGCACCCTCAGCAAGTTTGCAGATGACACCAAGCTGAGAGGAGTGAATGACACACCTGAGGGACAGAATGCCATCCAGAGGCACCTGGATAAGCTTGAGAAGTGGGTCCATGGGAGCCTAATAAGGTTCAACAAGGCCAAGTGCAAGGTGTATGCCTGGGTCAGGGCAACACCTGCTATATCAATACAGGCAGTGGGATGAACAAATCAAGAGCAGCCCTGCTGAGAAGGACTTGGGGTGATGGTGGATGAAAAGATGGATGTGACGTGACAATGATGTGACTCTTGGGGATGGTCTAAGGGTTGGACTTGATAATCCTTGTGGGTCCCTTCCAACTTGTCATATTCTGTGATTCTGTGACTCTGTAATGTGCGATTGCAACCCGGAAAGCCAATCGTATTCTGGGCTGCGTCAAAAGCAGTGTGGTCAGCAGTCAAGGGAGGGGATCCAGCCTCTCTGCTCTAGTGAGACCCCACCTGGAGTGCTGTATCCAGCTCTGAAGTCCTCAGCACAGGAAAGACATCAACGTGTTGGAGTCAGTCCAGAGAAGGACCATGAAGATGATTAGAGGGATAGAGTACCTCTTGTGAAAACAGAAAAACAGCCTGGGGAAGAGAAGGCTCCAGGAAGACCTTATTGTGGCCTTTCAATTCTTAAAGGGGGCTTAGAAGAAAGATGTGGACCTACTTTTTAGTAGGGCCTCTTGCAATACAGTAAGGGGTAGTGGTTTAAATTAAAAAATGGTAGATTCAGACTAGATATAAGGAAGAAAATTTTTGTGATGACGGTGGTGAAATACTGGAACAAGATGCCCAGAGGGGTGGTAGATGCCCCATCCCTGGAAACATTCAAGTTTAGGGTACAGGGGCTTTGAGCAACTTGATATAGTGGAAAATGTGTCTGCTCATTGCAGATGGGTTGGACCAGATGACCTTTAAAAGCCACAACTAAAACACAACCCAAACAGTTCTACAATTCTATGATAGTCTTCGTACCATCTTGTCTATTTAGAGTGTAAGGGACCAACCTGTTCTCTGCACATTGTTCCTGAGCCTTGCTAGGATAAATGTAGGGACTATATAGGATGTACTAGGAGATGGTAGATAATTTATTCAGAAAATTACCAGGAAGAGCAGGAGGTTTTTAGAGTTCTTTTCATGCATAGAAATCAGGATTGGATAGTGCTTTGGAAGATCTCTGTTAGCCAAGCCCAAACTACTAGACGTAATAAAGGGAAATAGCTGGGTGAGATATTTGGACCATGGTCCAGTTAATGATATAATTACTGTCTTTATCCAGCAGGCTAGCCTTTTCTGGGTTATAAAAGTAAAGCTAAACTCTTGTGCAGGCACTGTCTCTTAAGTCCTTATCCATTGGTCCAGAAAAAGATGCAAAAAACTTCAAAATGTGTAATGTCCCTGGTGGAAAGAAAAATGTCCCTGTTGGTTGGAAACAAAATGCAAGTTTCATGTAGCTGCAAGAGCAGTTTTTTCCCAAGTTAGTGCCTGATCCTTCATTTCTAGGCAAAGATTTAGATTTTTCCATTATCTTGACTTTTCTGACAGTTACCAAAGAAAATGCCTCTCAACAAATAGCATTGTTCCAGATAGCTCTGAACACACTTACTGCAAATCAGAAGCAGCATGTTCCAGGTTATCCCGTTCCATGCTACGCAGGAGGAAGGCACTTCTGGCTGGAGCAAGAGTCCCTACATGTTGTTAATTAGGAACAACTCCTGTTTAGACAAGCCCCCAGGAAACTGTTCTGGCATGCATGCTTGCAAATACAGCCTGTCTTTATTTGTTGTAAGCATGACTAAGAGTCATGGATATCAGTTTGTAAATACTAAAGGGTTGCATATGCCTGTTACAGTTCACAGGCAATTGCTCAAATGCTTTTGATCTCGCATTGTTTTTCTCCAGGTAGGGCAGACTGTGGCCCCTTGTGCAAAATCTGGCAAGTAGTCTTGACCAATGCATGGAATTATGTATGGATGATGTACTGGTGTACACAAGATCGTTTTCTGGTGTTCGGCTATTAAGTTGTAGAAAGAGGGTCAACTTTTCGAAGGCTTATTGAGTCAAAGTGTCTCCCCATCTACCCTTGTTATTTGCCCTCTCCTCCCCTTCTCCTCTCAAGCTGGTCAGGATTTGTCAGTCAGCTAATTCTCCTAATCAGCTCTTGAGAAAAACTTTTTCTAGTGAGAGAAATATGTTTGATGTTAGGTATTTTCCAGTCATCATGTAGACTAGCTGACGTAAAGTGATTAATGTTACTTAAAGGGAAAAACATTAAGGACTTTGAGTGAGAAGCCTGTTTCCCAATGCCAAGGGCTAAAGAATTTCCCACTTCATGTGGGCATTGCCTCCAGTATAATTGCATTCACTGGCACATTTCATTCCTTTTTGACCCATTTGATTTATCTCCTGATAAATACTTATGAACACAGACACATTTTTTGAATTCCTGCCTAAACTTTTGATTTGTATACTGCAATATCTGCTCAATAACTTTACCTTAGGCTTCTGTATTTGTAGTTTACACTGGGTACAATGCCAATTTACTGAGCTACTTCTCCTCCATATAGTTTGATTTTTAGCAGGTTTGTAGGGGTGAGAGAGCCTTGACAGAGAGAACAGCATACATCACCAAGGACAAAACCTGTTCCCCTTCTGTTCTTTATTCCAAATAAATCATCATGGCCATAATTCAGTATGGATACAATTGGTATAGACTGCAGCAAAGGTTCCCACATCCATTGTAGATAAATTTGTTTTTTCAGGCTTCTTGAGGCTTATGTGGTCATGCTGTCATTGACTTAATGATTTTATAACCTCTTAGCAAATTCAGATCCACTTTAGCTAGTGGGTGGAAGTAATTAAGATTATGACATTTCTATGAGTTTTATGAATATAGGCAAAAAGGCATATACAGAGACTCTGTGAATGGTCTGAATGAGTAAAAAGATTATAGTGGGAACTTGTGTCTTTTGACGTGGCAGAGAAATTGAAATATTTATAAGCCCACCAACTGCAGGAAAGCCTGAAGTCAGAATTGAAGACCTAGATGCTCATTTCTGGGGCTCTTGGCTGACTTGTTTGTGGAATGCCAGACCAGTACTGTTACACTCCTGTGCAACATGTGGACAAAGAAGGCAATTTCCCTCTTGTATCAGATGAACCACAGCCATTTAGACTTACACAAAGCTGGGTTGAGCTGTCTGCATATGTATTATACACTCTTTTTATAATTTTGTTCTTGCAGATTATTGTGTGACATAAGACTGGATGAACATTAACAGAACCTGGAATGTATTTTAATTGTGAATCTCCATCAGACATACTGATAATTGCATGTTCTATAATTAAAACGGTGTCGGCTTTTCTTTCTGAGCATGGCAACAGCTGTTAGAGCACATCTGGAAAATGTGCTATAAGCAAAGATATTTTAGCTCAGAGAATTTCACAATGCCTGGGATATTAACCAGCATTTCTTTACAGAATACTGATTTATCAGTATTTCTAATGTAAAACTCTTAGATTTTTTAATGATGTTTGCAAAGCTGGTTTTGAATTAACATCACAGATTGGCCATTCCAGTGTCGTTCACGGCTAAATACTGCAGAACAGAAACAGGGCTTTGCTACTATTTTTAGGTAGATGCCTACATAAGCCTTGTCTAATGCCCTAATATTACTTTCTTCACTGATTTCAGCCAAATATTTTCCCTTTTTTTGATTCTAGAGCGAAATTATTGTTTCATGCTAGAATCTTCTTGAGGCTCATGTTAACACACTTCTGTGTTATCACCCTTGTACCCCCTACAATTATTGTAGCATTACTCAGGACCCTTTGAAGTCAATGAGAGTGTTTACAAGGTAGGATCCTGGCCACTTGGAAATGAACAGCAATGTTTCTGTTTGTGACAGGAGCCCAAGCATTGTGGTTTCTGTGCTTTCCTCCGAACTGGGGTATAGGCATGGCACTACAAAAAGATTTTCTGATATGATTCATTAAAATGGAACAAGAAAGCATAAAACTTAAACAAAACTTTAGAAACCTCTATCTGTTAATTTATTGGTAATGTTGCTTATTTTGTTTGTTTAGAAAAAAAAATATTAAAAATAAAGATGCAGAACCCCAGAACCTTTATTAACCAGGTATTACTCTAATCAGGATCTAGCGTTCTGACCCAAACATCTCAAAAACAGCCAGCCAACTTGCTTTCAAGATGATGGGGGAGATTTTGCAGCTAGAGAGCATTTGCCAACAGGTCCCCAAGTGACAAATCAGTTCTTGATTTGAAGTAGGAGGCAGCTCTATAGTGACAGATAGCATTGTGTTGGAACAGCTTCACACCTGAATTTTAAATCATAAATGCTATGCTTGTTGTGCAGCTGGAAGCAAAATGCAGTTACCCAACCAACGGAGAAACTACAACTGAAAAAATGAATGAGATAAAAAAGAAAAAAGAATCTACAGCAGTGATACTATAAAATAAAGGAGTAACGTGGAATGTATTAGAGGTAATGTGGGAAAATTAATTCCAAATTATTGGCAGTTTAATTGACCTACAGGAAGTATTTTAATGGATTTAGTATGCTGTTCTGTTCTTTAGTTTTTAAACTTTTCCACTGAGCAGAAAACAAGTTTTTTCAATTATGGAGTTTAAAGATGTAACAAATGGTTGCTGTGGGTTTCCTGGTTGTGAGATGCCAGCAGTGGAGGTGTGGCTGGGTCTCTTCCTATTCTACCCAACACCTTCAAAGCCCATCCTTTGAGCAGGGCTTGGGTGCTGCTCTGCTCTTGTCCTAGTCTTTCTAGTTACAAAGGCTCTTTGTAAATGATACTCAGAAGGTGATTTGACCCCCAGGCTCCGACTGCATGAAGAAAAGGTCATTAAAGATCGACGGCACCACCTCAAAACGTACCCGAACTGCTTTGTCGCCAAAGAGCTGATCGACTGGCTGATTGACCACAAAGAGGCCTCTGACAGAGAGACAGCCATTAAACTGGTGCAGAAATTACTGGATCACAGCATTATCCACCATGGTGAGTGCAATATCAGCTGCTAAAAAGTTCTAAGCTAAATTTTATTGAGTGTTTTTGAAACAAAGGGAAATCCCACTCCTGCTCTTCAACCGAGTATAGGACAGGTAGGATTCTTTCCCTACCAGAAATAGAGCACCTCCCTTGGACTGTGCTGATGTGCAAGGTCCCCTGTGCCCTGAAGGACATGAGAAGCTGAAGAGGTGTGGAGTGACCCAAGGTAGCAGGGTAAGATACTGGAGACTGCGATACTGCTTCCCTGCCTCCAGAGCAGCCCTGCCTGTATTGTGCCCCACCCTCTACCTGCTGCCCTCACTTCCCTGCTCCTAAGAGCACAGCTCTCCAGCTGAAAAACCCATCTGAAAAATCAGCCAGCAAAAAAAAGATCATTTTTCTCACGTGGATTAGTTCCCTGGCCCTGTCCGTCACACCAGCTGCGCAAACATTAGTGCTGGTACAGCTGCAAGAAGTTAGCGGACCGGCTGTGCCCTGATTAATTTTCTCCTAAACTTGTTGTCTATTTGAGATTTGTTTCTTTCAGCTTCTTGAATAACAATTTATGCTGATGAAAAGGAGACTTCCAATTCAATGGTAGCATTTAGTTGCCTTTTGGGGCACAGAAAGGCTGGGAAGCACACAAGCGAAGAAGACCCAAGGCCTCGATTTCAAGCCTATAGTATTACCTATATCAAAAAGGCAAATGTACCATTTGTTTCTTTTTTAAGAGAAAACTGAGTGACTGCGAACAAACAAATGTTGACTTTATGCAGAGGTCATTGTATGTGCAGCAATGCTGCTGCTATCTGCAGTACATTAACAACACCTTAATTAGAGTCAGAAATGCACGTATTGAATGACTGCCACTTCTACAGCTTCTGCTTGGCTATTAAATGAAAATTCTGTGTAGTTATGGAAACTGGAACTCATGGTAGATAGTTAAAGAATAAAGTAATTATAGGGTATTCAAATCTGACTACTTAATCCTCTATTGAGAAAATGTCAGTGAAGAGTTGCGTGGATGCCTGAGTGACTTAATTTAATTGAGCAATAGAGGCTTTATTGCTGAATGCTTGTTTAAAGCTCTAACAACCTCAAAGTGTTTTCTACCACAGGATCCAATTGCACATTGTAGCTTCCACATGAATTTCATATATATGTGTGTGTGTATATATTACAGATGGAACAGCTGTTTCTTGAAAATTTTCACATATTGCACTCTAATAAAATAGTTTAGAAAGTGAGCTAGGGTAGGCATATTCAGGGAGGTTCAATCAGGTTCTGCAGGATGCTTCAGCTCCTGTATCAAGTGAAAGAGGTACCAGTTTCTGCTTCTATGGTGCAGAATGTACCCTATGTATATAGGCTGACAACTCTGTTAGGAGCAGCTTGCTTGGGATGGCTCCCATCAGTTTATGCCCTTGATGGGGCTCTGTTCTGCATTTACAAGAGCCCATCATCAGCTCCTGTCTTACAACCTAATTTGGCATTTCCCAGTGTGCTCCTTATTGTACCTACCATTTGCTAGCTGGCATGGCAGAGCAATTGAGACAATTTGAAGAGGGAGAAGGCTTTGATTTTAACTGTTTCTTTAGCAAGTCTCAGGTTTCTTACAGCATTGCTGATACTAATTACTTTAAGAAGTTTGACGAACCTTAAATTATTGGGCATTCTACCCTGGCGGCCTTTTAAACAAAGAAGCCAACAGACAGTTTTCAGCAAAAGGTGTTCTGAGTATGTAGCAGATGGATGCTTTTTTGTTCTTTATTTTTGCAGCAATACTCACAAAACTGACAAACACTTATCTCCCTCATCTTGAAATTTGGTTACCTGTCTGAAAGTTTTCTCCAGTCTTTCACTGGTTATTAGAACAGAGCAAAGTTGTTAGATGAGAAATACAGGGGGTTAGACTCTATACGTGCTTACTTTGAAGTTCAGCAGCGGTACCTGGTAAATGGATCCTCAACTCCTTAACATATATGTGATTGGTTTTTTATTTAATTATTTTATGTTTCAGTCTGTGATGAGCATAAAGAATTCAAGGATGTCAAATTGTTCTACCGCTTCAGAAAAGATGATGGGACGTTTCCACTGGACAATGAGGTGAAGGTGTTCATGAGAGGACAAAGACTGTATGAAAAGTATGTTGAAATCTATTCTGTAAAAGTAATTACTAAAGGATGATTTGTCATGTGAAAGCATAATCATAATTCCTAAAGCAATAGTACATCAAAATGCATGGAGGAAGCAGCTACTTATCTGTGTAGACACCATATCTACAGCTTCATAAAGAGATATATTTCAAATTGTAAGTGAAATTAATCTTTAGTGTTCCAGTATACAAAGTTTCTACATCTGAAAAGTTATATTAAAAGTAGTTTTTAAAAAAAAGGCATCTAGTTATGACTTTAAACAGATTATTATGCATAGATACTGAATATCCCACTGGATTACTTCCGTTAAATAACTAGATAGTTTAACCAGACTTCATAATGACATTTTTATTCAGGATGTGGAGATTTTGACTTTCAAGCAGAGAGAATAAAATGTATGTTGGCATATGCTACAAATTAATGCAAAAGTTGTGATATGTTATTTACCAAAAAGCCTGAAGTATTGCTCTAGACTGAATACCACCCACTCTCCTGCTTGCTTGGAGCAGAAGCCTGCAGCAGTCAGGAGAGATGCTCTGTTTTCTCACCAGAGAAAATTTGTTTCCCTCTTGAAGGAAAGCACTCAGGAAACTCCTAAGTTTAAAAGGTGATAATAAACATTATTTTCAAGGTTAGCTGCCTGTGAAGATCAGTTTGGTGAAAGAGCAATGAAACCAAAATATAAACAAGTAGTTGTAAATACCACTCCTTTTGTTGCCTCTATCATATAACATTTCCGGAGATACAGTGACTGTGACTATTTAAAGTAAAAAAATAATAAATTGTATAAGACATAAAAAAATGCACCACTGAAAAAATCCTCTGTTCGATGCACTGGAACAGATGGATTGAATCAGCCTCCTCCAAAGTCTTCTGTGCCTTACTAAGCACAGCATTTGCTCCTTTAGATTCTGTAATATGCAATGCCTACAAGCCTGACCCATACTATAAAAAGCTGGTTAGACTGTCTACAGTGGGTTTTTTTATCTATATTTCTATTTCCATTCTTCCAAGAGAAAAATAATTTTTTGTTGGTGAGGCTGATTCCAGTCTTCTGCATGAAAGGAGCCATGACACAAAGAACTCTGTTCTACCAGTGTCTGCTTCCATCACCATTTCTCTGCATGGAGAACTATCCCCAAACCCATGTCTAGTGTCCAACACGGTACTAGCAGAAAAATGTTCCTAACTGTAGAGATTGTTCCCATCTTAGAAAAGGAGTTAATGCCAAAACCAGTATCTGTATCTAAATATAGCAGCATCCTCACAAGGTGGCTGCTCCTAGGCAACGTATCTGAAGGGTTCAGAAACTTCTAAAACCATCCCTGAGTGCTAAATACAGTATAGATTAAAAATACCTGGCATTTCAAAACCAGCTGGTGACAGTCAAAGCTAATCAAAATTCTCCATGGATCATCAGAAATATTTTATATTCATGGGAGATAAGAAGGCATACCTATCTGGGCTTCACTTTGTTTATTTTAGCAAATCCAGTGTGCAGAGATTTCAGATTTTATTTAGTTCCCTTGTCCATACACACTTCTTAACAACACCTTCACAGTTTCATTGGATACATTTTAAACTCAAAATCTAATGCTGAAAGTCAGACTACTACAGAAAGAGTTCTGCAGTGAAATGTGTGGATGTGTAATATATCCATTGTATCTGTTTGCTGATAGTGCTGAGAAAGAAAATATTAATTCAGTGCAGTTAAAATAATTCCTAAATGGCAACAACTGGAGGAAAGTACTCATGCACAAACATGAAGTCACTTACCAGCATATTCAGCTTGTTTATCAAAATGCCTATGGGCCTAATTGCAAAAAAAATGCAACTATACCAAAGGATATCTGTCCTAATCCAACACATTTTGGAAATCTGTGTCTAATTTTGTAGATGTTGCTGACCTTCACTAGGCTTTGCTAGTTTTAGATAGACATTATAATACTATTTCTTCTCCTCTCTCTGCATCAGGGCTGGAGTACTGCTACGTTCAGAAGCCAGTGTAGTTTGTGCTTGCCAAAATTGCATACACGTTACCCAATACCAGCCCATGCAGATTTGTACCCTCAATGAGTAAAATTAACAAAATGTTTTAGGAGGATCAGAAGGTTCTTGCATGGGAAGAGGAATGGATGCATTAGGCAGGTTCCCTGCATTCAGACAGTTGTTTTGAGTAAAAGCCTTGTTCTCTGTCCTGAGACATGGAAACATAAGGACTGTCCAAATGCTGAGAAGCTCCCTTTCCCTGTCTTTCCTGTCTCTAGTCTGCATGACCACAAAGCTCCTTGTAACCTGGATTCTCCTTTCTTGTGGTGTTACCACCTTCACCTGCTGTGGACATGTTCGGTGGCTGTATCCACATGATTAGAAGATTTTAAATCATTCTCCGATTGTATTGTCCCTTCATTTGCACTGGAAATCATAAATCAGTTCAGATTCCCTACACATCATTGCAAACTTTGGTAACCTTTCTGTGAACATGTTTTGAGGTTCAAGTTTATAACTAGACATGAAACCCACTGGATTTCCTACAGTCTTGTCTGAAATTGTTGAACAGTTTATTAGGTCTGAGATTGGTATCAGTTTTCAAGCTCTACAGGACTGACCAGATAGATTGAACGAGATAAACATGTTTCCTGTTCAACAAAACCCTCCCTGCAAATCTTAAATAAATCCAGCACAGACTTTTCGTAGTTTAAAAAAAAAAAAAAGAAAAAAAAAAGTTGTGCAGATATCCTGTTTGTATGTTTACAATTCTCAGTAGGTTTTGGTCAGGCACACAACATGTTGTTTCTGGTGCAGTTTAGGGTTTAGGAGCTGTCAGTCATTTCATGATGCTGACAACAACTGAGGTTTTTTCAACCAGATTTCACAGTGAAAGAAGTGCAGATTTATGGTTTTAATTTCAGGAAATCTTTCAGATAATTTTGAGACTGCATTCTTTGAATCACTTTCATTTTAACTCATAAGTGGTTAAGTCACATTTATCCTCTAGTGCAGTTATTTTGATAAAACAAGATTAAAGATTTCTTCTGAAAGGAGTTTGAATTTCAGTGTTTGGCTAAATACATTTCAGTGTAGGATAACACCAGTTTTAGTAAGTAATATGTTTTGACATGAATAACCTCATGTTTTCTTGAAACAAGGAAAAAATGGAAGAGTAAGAGGCAGTTTCCAGCTCTGGCTAATGAAAGGCCAGGTTTTTGACTGATGTAAATTGGTACAGCTTTGTTGATAGCCATGGAGTTACAGTGATTTACTTCAGTGAGCGATGTAAGTCTATGGATTGCTGTGTCTGGGTTTGTTAAACTGGCAGTTTGTCGTGTCTGTTTCCTCACAAGTCCGAATCCTTTGCAGCTATTCTGGGCACATGCAGAAGCGTGTGAAATGTCAAACTGAGCTTTTTTCCACTTGATATTTCTCCAGATTTCTTTTGTGTGTCTGTAAAGCTCTAAAAATTAGCATTGCTTTTTCAAGGACCTCTCTATCTGCAACTTCAATGAGCTGGTAAACTAATTACAGACTCATCAAAGAACAATTAACATAATCCTAAGGATTTTTTATTTGGTGCCTGCAGAGCCTGGGTAACCAGTTATGGGTAACCATGCAGCAGATGGCACAAAAAGACACAAGCTTTGGGTTTGCATTTTTTAATGGGAGGGAAAAAGCCTGGTGAACAAGACACATTTAAAGATATTCCATTGGAGCATATTAGGTCTGTATTAGATATGCAAAATGTGGGACAAAATGTTGCCTTGCATGCAGATGCTTGTAAATCAAAATATTAAAAAATAAGGTGCTGGAGTCAATACCTTGTCCCCCGTGGCTCATACTCTTGCTTTTGACCTCATCTCTGACTTCAGCTAATTTTGACTTCCTTAGTTCTTACTCAGCTCAGAGCTGCTGGCAATGACACATCAACATCTAAACGAGCAGCTCATTGTGCTGCCACTGACAAACAGCTGTGGCTGAGCAGCTGGTTTGATGATCTGCTACCTGGTAGTCAGATCCAGTTAATTCAGGCTTCAGGTTAGTGCCGTTAAAGTCAAGAGAAGAAATATTTCAGGTGAAATAACAGATGCTGGATCCAGTCAAACCTATTCACTGTAATTTCAAATGAAACTTCTCTCTGTTTTCTTATGGCACAGATTTTTCTGATGCTTCCCAAAGGAGGTGAGGTTATATTCTGTAATCCCTGGACATGCTGGCAGTTTAAGAAGCAGATGGCCCATGTATGGATTTACATGAATTTCAATTCCTTTATCAGAAGGTCAAAGATTAAGCACTTCCAGAATATGCTTGTTGTACTTTAGTTGTGCCCTTAATTTCAAAATAGTTGGTGAAGAGAGGGGACCTATTAGTCTTACATGAAAAAAAAAACCATTCCATTTCTGAGCTGTTACTCTGAAAGTCTTACCACTAGTCTTATTATTAGCCTATAATAAGTAAAATAAAGAAAAATCAGATTGGTAACTAAGGATGCTATGGTGCTCAGTCTTCCAAGAAAACAAAAAAAAAGTGGAATTCTGTGTTAAAAGGAAACAATTCTCATTTTTTCTTTCAAACTGTTCTCTTTCAGACTTTCAACGTGACTTTTGCATTAATAGGCTTTTTTCTTCCTTTTTTTTTTTTTTTTAATAGTGTGTCGTTTGCCCAGATAACTTGAATAGAGAAGAATTTTATCAGTATATCCTTCAGCTACGTACATACCAATTGCTAGGGGATTTAGAGACATCTCATGGTGTTCCTCTGAACTCTGGTGTTACACAGAGCCAGCTGAGGTGCAGAGACTCTGAGCCTCAGATGTTAAAATGTGTTCAGGTGTGTAGCTCACTGACTACAGCTCCATGTAAATGTTGTACGCCCAATATTTATCAGCCACCCAAACCACAGAACTACTTTTTTTCCTCCTCTTGAATTTTTCTGCAGCTGTTTTAGAGCTTATGGGGAGAGTTTTCAGATTCACTTAAATGACTTCGGGGCATAGTCCTGGTAAGTGTAAATATTAATTAGGAAGCTTTGAACACGTTAGTCACATTCTAGTGCTTTTAAGATAATTTTTTTTCAAAGTTGATTATACAGTAACTTTTAGAGAACCTAGAGGACTTACTGGGGGACATGTGAAACTTAAAAATCTAATTTTCTTTTAGGTGAAAACACAAGAAAACAGTGACTTCACACAGGGATATATAGCCTAAATTTTTTGACTAAGCAGTTATAAATTGATAGCTTGAGGAGCAATTTAGTAAGTCAGTGAAAACTTCATATATGTATGCTTAGTATCAGTGAGATTTGCCAGAATACATCTTAAATTGCTTTTCTCAAGAACTGTTTTCCATATCAATTCCCTCCCCCTGCAATACCAGGCTGATGAGTTCTGAAAACACCCTTCTGCAAGCCAGGGAAGAGGAAGGAGTCAAGTATGAACGGACATTTGTAGCATCAGAATTCCTTGACTGGCTGATCCAGGAAGGAGAGGCCACGACACGAACTGAAGCAGAGCAGCTCGGCCGCAGGCTTTTGGAGCACGGAATTATACAGCATGGTGAGAAATTTACTGCCAAGTAGTAAAAGCTGCACTTACTGTAGCACTTTCTTCTGGTCAAATCAAGTGGAGAGGCCCTTGTCTTCTTGATCATAGTATGTTCTAAATGATTTCAGGTAGGAGTCTGGGTAAAAGGCGGATTTTTTGAAAGCACATTGTATTAATTCAGAAAATTCTGCCTCAAATGCAGAATACAGCTAGAATTTGAGATTGTATAATAACAACATAAGGATGTGGATGAAAATCAGTTCTCCTACACTTGTGGTAATTAACTTGTAGAACTTGCTATCAGCAATATTTAGAATTGAGATAAATAGCTTTGTAAGGATCAGATAGGGATTAGAGCCATAAATAAGCTAAATTCTCTATGCAGAATAAAAATTTGAGGTTCTGTATATTTCCGTATTTGAAGACAAGAGCAGAGCACAATTTGATGCCAGAAAAGCAACTTTCTCTCTTGGTCATGTGGCAGAGTTGTTCTAGTATGTTTGTGCAAGAAAGAGGATATCTTTTGGTTGAAGTATTATTGTATTTGTCTTGCCCATATAACTTCTTTGAGGCAGGAATCAAATATTTCTTCATGGTCCAGCACAATATGTCTGGCGGAGGCATCTTCCCCAAGAAGCTCCTTCCGTTAAGGATGGAGGAGACAGAGTTTTCTCTCTATAATGCCCCAAGGGTGAAGACATGAACACCCCTGACACTGAACCCCATTTTACACGTTGCCATCATCTGCTCTCAGTGAAAGTTGCCCTTCTGTGACTGGGCATTTCCCACCATAAATGTGTTGCAGTGCCTCTGGGAGCAATGAAGGGGTGCCAGGAGATGACAGATCAGGCTGGCAGAATCTACATTGTTTAGTGCCCAACGGGAAAGTAATCAGATCCTGGTGTTCTGAGTGTTGTCACATCAACTCTAATTCTGACAGAGAACAAAAAATTGACAATATTAACAGGTTGTTAGTATAAAAGGTGGTAGGTTGCCTAGGTTGCTTGTTACTTTGTGAGAAAATGTAGCTTTAATGAATAGAGAAAAATGGGAGTGTAAATGATGTGCGCAGTTCTGTCATGGTTGTAATCATGCTCACATTAACTTGCAATTACTAGGAGCTACTTCTGAATATTTACAGTAATCAGCTTTCAGTTCTATAATTACTCCTGTGCTTCCTATGATTTATAGGGTGCCAGCTGCTTGGAGCTTGATGGACAGGAAAGGTATGCCACCCCTCCTCTTTACAGCAGCAATGATTTCATTCCTATTTTTACGTGAGCATTTTCTGTGTATTACGTATGTGGTAAACTTTCCTTAAAAAATCCCCAAGAAACAACAAAAAAACCCAAAACAACCAACCCAAAAAAAAATCCAACCAAGCAAACAAAACAAAACAAAAAAACAACCAACCAAAAACCCAAAACAAAAAACAAACAAAAAACCAAAGCGAAAAGTGATATTTATGCAGATATTTATATTTTTGCAGAGGAAATAAAGTCAGGACTTGACATTTAGTGCAAAGCTGGGTTTACTTTGCTACTCAAATCTTTGCCAGTTCTGCAGATTTATCCCCTGCCCATCCTCTTCTAGTAGTCAAGAGCATGTGTAAAGCACCCTTTTAGAAAGAGATTTGAACCTCATGAAGTAAAGGCACAGCTCTGGGAATTGGTTGATTGCTGAGGAAGTGGTCTTCTCACTTGTCAGTAGCAGGTTATCACTCCAAGGCACTGGCATCTTCCTCACTCAGCTTTTATTGGGACTAAAATAACTCAGCAGGGAATTTCACACCGATTTGAGAGGGAAGCTGGAAGTAAAGTAAAATTGAATTATGTTCTTTAGATTTATCTTTATGAGTGGACATGCTTTGTGCACACTCCTAAACAGGAGATTTCATTCTTCTCTGGATTTCACTGCAACAAGTTGTCTAGATAATGTTAGGAATATTGATGAAAGTACTAGCAGAATTAACACAGAGCTGTTTTGGGGTTCATCTTAGTAACTGGATATGATCGGTGTGTTTTGAAGGTTCATGTAATGCTGGCTTCCTCTAAAAAGGGAACTTGAAATGAAAACTCCCAGTACAGAATTGGGCATATAAACTGTGAAATGGCAGGAGCGGTATTCTCTCCCCAACACCCTCCCACCCATCTTACTGAGTTCTAGATCCAGTTTAAAAACAAGACAGATATCTTTCTGTCTCTTAATACAGTAAATTGATTTCACCATACTATGCTTCCTTTATTTTGTCTCTCATCAGTAATACCAAAATGTTACTTGACACTAATTGGCATCCTTGTTGGCAGAACCAGCAGAAAGACTGAACAGGAATGGAGAATAAAACATTTTCTGCCCTAAAGGCAATCTTTTGTTAGCTGTATTGTTTGATATGTACAATATGGAATAAAATAAACTTGCTATATTATTCTTATGAAGTATTTATTACCCTACCTAATGCAATGGAAAGTAACAGAAATAGTTGCATCAGGTTGCCAATCTCAATAGTAATTTTCCAGCCACAACTGAATTATGCAATTTATTTTTACTGATGCTGACTTTCATTTCAATTACTCAGAGAAGCTGTATTCTGCAGCTGAGGCACTGTATTCAAAACAGCTTCCTGACACATTTATCTTCTCTTTAATTGGTCAGACACAAACCAGGTTTCACACAGGAAACAAACACTGATGATAATTTTAAAAAGGAAAACAGTGGTTTAAGAGGAATTGTATAAATGCTGTAAAAGTATAAAATGTTTCAGTTTAAAAGTAATCTTCCTGATCTCTTTGGGCCTGTGTAACTACATATACTTCCCCTGCCATATATGAAAACGATGAAATGTATTTAAGTGCTGAATTGCTTCCTTCCAGAATCCCACTGGCGCACACAAATTGTAACCCACAAACCACCACTTTTGCAAATAGGGCCTAGATGTCCTTTCCTATGGACTGGTACCCACAGGTAATATGGAATACAAAAAATATAAGTACCAGGAAATTGTGCACTGTATATTTCTTCAAGACTTGTGTTGGCAGTCTAATTGCCAGTAGTTTACTGTGAACACTGACGGCCTTCATCTAGAATACAGGAATAAAAGCTGTGAGAAGAATTTTACACAAGGTGATGCATATCCAATAAGGGCAGGGACAAAAGGTGCACAGAGCACATTTCTTAGCTGTAGAAAAGCCCATTTCTAGTATGGTGAGGTATGTAGAACTTGGTAATATTAACAGATAAAACTTTCTTCCAGGAGACTGGATCTATCTTAGTTCTTCTTTATATGGAAATGGTGGGACAGATTAGTTACTGTGACCAAAATTCACAGGCAGCAAGAGGAGAAGGAGGTTCTCTGCCAGCTCCAGGGTAGATCAGACCAAAGAAGGATGGGCTGGGAGCAGGCAGAGGTCAGCATGAGCATCCACACAGTCAGAGCCCTTTCTCAGTTTGGAAAACAGAGATACTGATGACCAAGGATGAAAGAGGGTATCCGCAGAGCTGGTTTTGAAATAATTTTTGGCTCATACTTGCTTATGGCATTTGCTGCAGAACTTATCCTGCAATTGCAGCCCCAGCTGCAAAGCACCACTGACATGACAGACTGAGTACTCCTGTCCTCCTCCAAGGGCTCGTTGGAAGCTTGGGGGATAGAGAAACACCCACCTGCCTTGCCGAAATTTTACAGTCTGAAATCTCCAGTGATAAATACTTTCAATTTTAAAATCTGGTTAATACTGTTAAGAAGAACCTATGCTTTCTTAGGATAGCGCCTGCATGTTGCTAGGTGAATACTTCCATGTCTCTGTGGCAGAGACCAAATCATATAAGATTTAGAAATACTTTTCAATATATTGTGGAGTATAAACGCACAGTGGTTGCCCTCTGCTGCAGATCCTATGGCATGTGCCACCAGTTGGGCCTGTGAGAAATGCGGGTCTGAGCAGCAGCGCTCATCTTCCCATGCTAGATCACATTCTGGCTCTTTTGCTTTGTTATTTTCCAAGCTGCTGCTGACTCTCAGGTCCATGTGCTTGGTGGTATTTCCCTCCTGACATCCCTCCAGCACCTTCCCTGCACAGTGACCACAGCATGGTTCAACACGAAGTGTTTTGTATGGCTGTTCACTCTACTCCAGGGGGTTGGGATGCAGATTCCCAGACTGAGATCAGCAGAATAGATGTGATGAGTTCTAAAAAGGCTTTGCTTTTCTGAAAAAGTCTCTTTTGGAGATGAAGCTAGCAGCTATCTTCTTTGACATATGCGGTCCACCTAGACTTCAGTAAAGCCTTTGACAGTGTTTCCTGCAGCACTCTCCTGGAAAAACTGGAAAAACCCACACCCATTGTGTGGGTATGTGCACTTTCCAGTGGGTAAAAAACTGGCTGGATGGCCCAGCTCAGAGTGTTTCCCAGGGCTCAGTATCGGAGCCAGTCCTGTTTAATATCTTTATCAGTGATCTGGATGAGGGTATCAAGGGCAGCGTCAGCGAGTTCACAGATGACACTAAGTTGGTTGGGAGTGTTGATCTGATGGAGGGTAGGAAGACTCTGCAAAGGGATCTGGACAGGCTGGATCAATGGGCTGAGGCCAGTGGTATGGGGTCCAGCAAGGCCAAGTGCCAGGTCCTGCACTTGGGTCACAACAACCCCAGGCAATGCTACAGGCTGGGGGAACAGTAGTGGGAAAGCTGCCCAGGGAAAGCCCCTGTGTGTGCTGGTCAACAGCGACTGAACATGAGCCAGCAGTGTGCCCACGTGGCCAAGAAAGCCAGTGGTATCCTGGCTTGTATTGGAAATAGCGTGACCAGCAGGACCTGGGCAGTGGTGAGGCCGCACCTCCAATCGTGTGTTCAGTTCCAGGCCCCTCACTACAAGATGGATATTGAGGTGCTGAAATGAGTCCAGAAAAGGGCAGTGGAGCTGGTGAAGGGTCTGGAGCACAAGTCTGATGAGGAGCAGCTGAGGGAGCTGGGAATGTACAGCCTGGAGGCTCAGGGTGGACTTTATCAGTCTCTACAACTGCCTGAAAGGAGGCTGTAGCCAGGTGGGGATCGGCCTGTTCTCCCAGATAACAAGCGACAGGGCAAGAGGAAAAGGCCTCAGATTGCACTAGGGGAAGTTTAGGTTGGATACTGGGAAAAATTTCTTCATGTAAAGAATTGTCAAGCATTGGAAGAGGCTACCCAGGGAAGTGCTGGAGTCACCACTCCTGGAGGTGTTTAAAAGATGTGGAGATGTCGCACTTAGGGACACGGTTTCGTGGTGGACTTGGCAGTGCTGAGTTAATGGTTGAGCTTGATGATCTTAGAGGTCTTTTCCAACCTAAAGGATTACATGATTTTATCAGCGCTAGGATTTTATGATGGTAGTGTTAGATATTGGATGCGAATGTCACTGAATTATTGCTATGGGTCAGAAGCAACTCACTGTGTATGTGGCTGTGTGTATGTAGGGATGGACTGGGCCTAGACCTGCAGGTACATAGTAAGGCCTGCCTTATCAAATGAGGCCTGCTGAGAGCACGTGGCATCACTGAAGGCCCTGTAGCCAGGCTGTCAGTCAAGGCAAACCTGGCTGGTAGCCTGCCCATACCATGCCCCTGCAGCCTTTGACTGGCTACAGCTCATCTCACTCTGACCTGGAAGGCACTGGCCAGATATCCTGCCTGGGAGGGAAAACTGAACTGTATAAATACACAAGACTCCACCTGAGCTTGCTCTCTCTTCTCTCCTGCAACCTGAACCATGTGAACCATCAGATCTTGTCGGTAACTGTTTTTCCTTTTCTTGCTCTCTCTTTTCTCCTGCTGTCTGCACCATGTGAATCATCGAATCTTGTCGGTAACCATTTTTCTTTCCTTTCTCACCTCTCTTTCTTCTCTTATTCTTTGCCTTTTTAATCTGTTTTCTTCTTTTACTCTTTTCCCTCTCTTGTGGGTAACTTAAAGCTAATGGATTGTGTTTTACTGAAGATGGTATATTGATTATTTGCAATAGGTGTATTCTGTGGAATGCATCTTTGTGCTGAGTGCTTTAGTGAAATATTTTTTCTTGGTTGTATTTTACTCCTGGAAAACCTTTTGCCAAAATATCGTTTTTCTCACTAGGTTAAAAGAATTTCTCTTAGAGAAGTGTGTGTGTGACGTTTTCTCCGGATGCAAATGTGAGGTTCTAACAAACCAAAAGGCTTTTTAAAAGTCTTAAATAAAATGTAACCATTCTGGGCAGCTTATGGCTTTAAATCTGGAGTGTAACAGGTAGTAAATATGCAGTAAGATGTCTTAGGCATGATATCAGTACCATCTGCCCCCACCCTCCTCTAAAACACCTCAACTTTATAAGTTTTATTGAGGTAATTGCACTTGACCATACCTGGTGTGTTCAAGGCAGACACATGTTCTGCTGGCTTAGCACAGAAGCAGGTGTTTATAATCTCTCAAGAGTTAATCTTTTATCAGCAAATGACTTTCAGAGATGAAAACAAACACTTTGTAGTGACTTAGTGAGAACAGTAAATATTGACACATGCTATCTCCCTGTCTCTGCAGAGAAGTCTTATACATATATCTAATTTTCCCTATTGTTTGCAAGGATTCTGTACCTTTATACAGCAACATTTCCTTTATCAAGATGATCAGTGCATTTACTTTTAAGTATCAAGACACATGATGCAGCTGAAAGTTTGTTATAATTGTGGAAGTAGATTAAGTATCTAAAAAAGTATTATTTCTCTTGCTTTTGTTGAAAAGCTTTCCCTCTTTTCTATAATTGCCATAAATAATGAACTATGTGCTGTAATATTTATCTTAGATGTCCAACTGCTGATATTTCATACTTTGTAAGTGAAAACTTGCCATATATGTGAAATACCACTTCTTTGTTAATTCAAGATTTCTCTTTGGAACCCCTTTCTTGGAGATACCAAGTGCATGTAGCAATTTATAAGTATCATTGAACCATAACATAAATCCTTGACTTAATTTGTCATAGATTTCCTCCTCCAAAATTAACACATATTTTTTAATATAATTTGTCTAGTTGATCTCACACCTGGATAATATCAGCTGTTGGATATATCCAAGATTTTACTGTGCTGCAAATTATAACACATTACATTTTTACAGGTGATACCTTGCTATATCTCAGTAAATCACAAGACTTCAGTTAGTCTTTGAAGTCCTGCAACACAACTTTGTTTTTATTATATGCCCAGTTCCCCCTGTGCTGACACCATGCAGAATTACTCAGTTGTTTGTGTGGCAGTTGTTTCCTGGCAGTTCCCAGACGTAAGAACAGTAACCTCACCCACAGTAATTCATCTACTTGTGCTAAATCTGGAGACCACTTTGCATATTTTTCATGATTTTGCCCTTGTAGGAAAGTCAAAGAATAAGAACTTTGTATGTAATTTTATAATCTCCCAGCTTCTTCGTCTGTCAGCTTCTTGTTGTGCTCTTCTTACACTTGTCTTTATCTGCAGCAGGAATGGGTTTTGTTTTTGAAAGAGCCACATGCTCTATGTTTTATGTAAATAACGTATGAAGACTTCTTTTCCTATTAACTACTGAATTCTATTTTTCTGACAGAGAATGGGTTTCAGTTTTTAACAGCTGCAACAAAAAGAAAGATACCCAGATGGGCCTTTTCATCTTCTACTTTCCTTGCCACAGACTGTACTTTCCATACTTTATTTGGAAGCAAAGAAAAGCTGTTGGCTATGTTCTGTAAACTTGCTAAATTGAAGATGATAAATCCTCATATACACACTGAAAAGACTGCTGAAATGCATGTGATTCAACTTTGGATTTTCATGCTAGAGCAGGTAATGTGTATTTGAAAATAGATCACAAATAGGTGGCAAACTGACTGGAAAGACGAAATGTGTATAGAAACTCTTATCTGCATAACTATTTTAAGGCAGCCAAACTGAAATGTTAATGTGCTGAGCAGAACATACCACTTTAATAAGAGTGGTAACTGAATTTCAGTTCCCAAGGAACTTTTTACACTTTTCTGTTGTAATCTTGATGCTTTAAAGACAGTGCATGTGAATATACCACAGTTCATTGAAACAGCTCAGAGAATATGGTTCCCTAATTATAGCACAATGTTTTTTTCTGGGCCTCCTTACAGTTCCAGGACCTACTTATTTCTGGACATGCTTATTGGCTTCACCCTTACTAGGATGAGCTGGAACAGCTCTCTGGATTTTGTACTTCAGGACTGGGATCTGTCTTGCAATTTTGTATGAGAGGATTGGTGGAAACGAGTAGTTCAAACTTAGATCCATTGTCTGTTCAAAGTGAACTCCTTGCAATCCAAATGAGAAAACATACGATTTCGTCCAGCTGCACTGCTGAAAGTTTAACACACCAGTTGAATACATTCACAGGTGGGCTTATCTACAGTCTGCGTAGCATATCAACATTTATAAAAGGTGGAAATGCAAGTGTTGTGTTCTTATGGTGCAGGGAATCCAAGACCCAAGACCCAGGGCACTGTGCTCACTGAACATCTGTAGTCTCTCTCCCCGGATTTGTGGGAGCTCCAAGCAGGTGGAATTCATCAGTGTGTAAAAGGAAACTAATCTGAATAGGTGCCATTATTAAAATGCATTTGCTGTGCCAGATTAGCAGAAAAACAGGAAGGCTTTGAGAGGAATGGGAAAAGCATTGTCCAGTGGCAAATAAAGTACCAGTGACTCTCCTCCACCCACATGTGTGTCAGTACAAGGCAGGAGTGGATGAGGGACGGTGCAGGAGTGTGAGGTTTGTGTGGCAGAGGTGTGGACGTGGAGCTGAGTCAGGGCTGGCTGAAAGCCGCGCTGTCACCCTGGCAGGTCTCAGCAGCTGGTCAGTGTTTGCCAAGCCCGTGGACTTGCCATCGCTCTGTGGAAACCAAAGTGGACACACACTTCCACCATTTCTCTGGCAAGGGACCAAAACTGGACTGGCCAAAGGCCTGAGGCACAGAAGAGACAGGCTCAGCAAACTGTGAGAGAGGCATTTTTTTAAGGAACTAGTATTTTATAGTGTTGATTTGTTTCCTTCCCTTTTCAACACTGGTTCTGCTTTGGAGAGAGGAGTGAGGAAGCAAAATGACACGGAGCAGGAGCCAGACCCTTCCCTGGGCAACTTTGGGTTCTGGTGGGAGCAGCTCAGGCAATGCCCTCATTCAGATAACCCAGCAGCCCCCTGTAAGTCCCTGCAGCCCTCCGTTGTATGTCTCATCATCCTGCATTTGTTTTTGGTATGACATCAACTCTTTTGGGGCAATATCCTGCCACTCCAGAGGTCAAAACTGATATGGTCATCTGTGACTTGCTGTATGAAAGTGCAGACTATTGCAGCCAGTAGTAGTGAAAGTCCAAAATAATCTCCTGCAGCTTCGAACTAGGTTTCACATAATTTTAATAGAGGAATCTACCTCATTAAAAGGATAAAGTGTACTTCTGAATAGACTGGGTCTGCTACCTTGTGGAGCAAAAGGCTTGGAAATGTGTTGTGCGCTGCTGAAAAGATTCAGTGCTGCTTTAAATGGTGAAAGATACGACATATCCATGCTGAAAACTCGATACAGTCTGTTCATGCTTTTTTAACCTCTTCCTCTTAACCCCAGCACAAGCACACTCTCACACAAACAGGCACACGCTTCAATGTGTCCTCTGGTCTCTCGAGAAAAGCTGCTCATCTGGCTCCTTGGGGAACTTTGATCTCCTTCCCACTGCTCCCTTGACATGGTACAGTGTTTCCCCAGCTCCAGCCACAAGCTTGCTTGGTGACAGCGTTGTTTCTGGGGACGTGCAGAGCAGATGGAGTGCATCACTGAATGTGGCCTACTGGGGACTGCAGCTTTCAGCTGGTAGAAAGCATTAATCACTGCGGTGGAGATGTACACAGATTATCAGCGCTAAAAGTCATGGGGAATTGAAGTGGTGGGAGGGATTTAGGGAAAAAGCCAGTTATGAAAATGGCCTGATTTTTAAGGCATGAGTCATACCATTTATTAAAACAGGCTTTTGTACTTTCTAAAGCCTCCTCAGTTCTATGAAATCAATATAAAGCTAATATTTCTATCTCTGCTGTGCATCAGCCTCCTTGAAAAAGTGGAAAAGAAAAGCCTGTTTGAGCTACAAGCAGATCCTAGGATTTTATGTCAGAATCAGAAGCTGAAAGAAGATTTGCATGGATGTTGCTATTTATATTTTGTGTATCTAAACAGAAACTGTGAAGCAGCCAGGCACAAGAAGAACCGAAGCTGCAACATTAAGTGCTCCTGATCAGAGAAAATCCAAAATAAATATTGTGATTTTTCTCGTCTTAACAGTAATGTAAATGGGGAATGACCAGATAAAATCCTTACCAATGAAATTTTCAAACTCTAGGGACAGATGAGACAGTAAACTCTATTAATTAAATGGTCATTACCCCAGAAGAGATGTATTTTTGTGTAATTAATGGTGTAACTAGAAGGCAATACACCCAGGAAATGAGAATACAGGCTCTACTTGTTGCTGTGAAGCAGTGCTGTGCAGGAAAAGAGGATATACAGAACACAAATTTCCCATTTTATGCTACTTGTGCATTACAGTTGTAGTAACTGTGAGCCTGAAATGTACAAAAAGGACAACAGCAAGTAATAGAAGGGGAGTGAGGTTATAACTGTGAGCATGCAGTTCTGGTAAGTGGATTTTTAGGAAAGATAAAGAAATTCTGAAGAGGACTCAAGGAAGGCTAAAAAAAGGTCAGAATTTAAGGGGTGTTATTTATTCAGTTGATAAAAAATGTGTTTGAGAGTTGGCTTCATTTCTTCAGAGACTTCTTTGCAAAGATTTACGACCAGATCTTATGTAACTTTCTGATGAAGGTGTGACAAAATCCAGGGATTAGCAGCTAAAGTTGAACAAATTCAGTGTTGAGTAAAATCATTTTTGCCTGGCAGGGAAAGTAACTGAAGGCTTGAAGAGCTCGTAAGAGGAAGAGTAAAGTGGTCATTACAGACTGCTATAAGGTGCAAGTAAACTAAACTTTTCGTAAGGTTTAAGGATAGTTTTTAAACTTGGTTTCTGGGAGAAATTTTGTGGTCTGTGTGTGTATGTAGGAGGTTAGACTGGTGGGCTGTGACAGAACCTCCACAGTTTGATATCGGTGACTGTGACTTAGTGTTGGTGCCTTTCCCTCCAGGACCATAAATGCTCCTGTGCACTTTTATGATTTTGGTGGTTGCCAGTCACCACAGTTTTACTTTACTCTCCTTGGTACATTTCTTTCTATTGCATAAGGGTGCACATTGTAACACGGACATGTTGCCACATGAACAGCAGTGAATTAAACTGGAACAAGAAACATGAAGTCACCCCACCTTGCTCTTTGCATCACCCTCATAAGGTACAAATACAGGTCCTGACACTGGTCAGCCACAGCCTGACTGTTTAAGACAAATTGGAATGTGTGCCAGTTTGTTTTTCTGTGCTGTATTATGAAGAGCAGTGAACTAATTCAGGAGTAGTTATGTCAATCCCTATCTGGAGGCAGCAGCTTCCAGGAGATGTACAGATACCTGGAGCAAGAGCCTTGTCAAGTGCCACAAGTTTATCTGCTACTGCATCTGAGTCAACACCCAGAGGTAACAACCTCTAAAGCACTTTTAAAGAAACCCTCTTGAGAAAGTCTGTGGAACCCTCTCAGCATTCTGCCATCAGTTTGGAGAAGTTTTTCACTCCCACTCTTATCTGCTGAATGCAGCAAAACACGGGATGCTGAAGCAGTTGAGCTGAGCACCCGTGCCTGCATCTGCACCTCTCACCTGGCAACTACTGCAACAAAACCAACCTTCTATGTGTGCTCTGCTTCTGGCACTCACATAGTTGTGATTTATCAAGGACAAGGGCACGTGCAGCTTCTCCTGGCTCCTGCTGAAAGTCAGCTACTGCACCTGAGGAGAGCTCCAGAGGCAGCCAACATCTATGTCTGCTGCCCCCTCCTCAGTCTCTTTCTTCTGACCCATGGTCTGGAAATCCTTTTTTCCACACCCTTACAGATACACTCATGCTTAGTCAGAATCACAGCCTGGACATTTCATTACAAATCAAGAATAAGTCAGATGACTAAAAAAAAAACCCAAGGGTCACAGTAATAATTTTGGTGAAGAGATTTTATTTGATGATGTATGCAGAAGGAGGCTGTTTGAGCTATACTACTCCTGTTTATATTTTTAGCTTCTTATGTATGCAAAAAGTTACATGGTGCTACAAACACGTTATTTGCTCAAACTGAGGATGCTGTATCACTCACATGAAATGTGAACTATCCTTAGAAATGAGGAATTAAACTGTGGAAGTCAATGAGCACTCCAGATTCTGTATACAGGCTACTTGTTATAAGCATTCTGGCTGCAAACCCTTTGCTGTGAAAAGCATACAAAAATATTCTCCCACACAGCAGCCATTGGTCTTACCTTTTCCACTTGCATTCATTTCTTGTATAAAAATTAGCCTTTCTTGGACTAAAATAGATAACAGCAGAGATTAATTACTTCAATGGAAAACCTAAGCTTTGGTATTTCAAGTATATAAATATTACAATATTTCAGTCAAAACAAGTATTGTTATTCTAAAATATGTTCAGTATCTTGACATAAAAATGTTTACCTTATCTAGTTCATGGTCAGTAATTTCTGAATTTCAGAATGTTTTGTGGTGTCTGCAGCATAAGTGTGTGTTGATCTCTGATTATCATAATTCCTGAGGACTGTCAGAGCACTTCAGTTAATGACACAAACAACAGAATAATTTTATTTAAAAACCATAGTGTCATAATATTTAACTTGAATCATAAACCATACTGATATTTCTTATACTGCAAGTGGCTGGCTACACTAATTCTGTCTTTTAATATTATGAATCGCAGTAGTGCTGAATAAGTAGAATTTGCCTTTTTAAGATTAGGGTGGCCTCAAAAAGAAAAGGGTTTTTTTGTATTTAAATTTGGTTATCCTAATAATGTGGTAGGATATTGCTAGATATTGCTACTTTTACTTATTATGTCAGTGATCTTAAAATGAGACTGGTAGCTGCGAACACCTACGTACTAACTCTGCCTCTGATAGCAAATCCTTTTGGGGATGTAGGCAAATTTCCACATCTCTCCTCCTCTATTTCCCTTCTTCAAAAATAGTGACTGTTAGTAAGCATTGTTCAATAGTATTGCATACTATATGTATCCAAAATGAGGAGCAGAGCAGCAGCGTGTGCCTGCAATAATTAACATGTCAGGACACAGTAACAAATTGCTTCCAATGTTAAATTGGACTAGCAAAGCCATTTTGCTTATGGAGGATGCATGTGGCTGATCTGGGGACACAACAATTTCAGCACGGAAGTGAAGCAGACAAAAGCCAAGCGGCCCTGGCTCTTCCAAAGATCTTCGACAGAACTAGGTGATCTAGGGTTAGGGGTCTTTTGTGTAGATGGTACTTGAGAAATCGCAGCTTGGCTGACTGGCATGACCTTTCTATTTTCTTAATGAAAAAACGTAGCATTTCAGAATCCTAAGGGATGCCTTACAGGCTATGCCATGCTGAAGGACTCTGGGGCAGTGTGGCAGTTTGGGCACAAGCATGTGCAGTTCAGAAAGTTCCTGTGTCTTGATTATTCCTTATGTCCCAAAGGCAGAAGTCCATTTGTACAGACAGTGGACTCTCTGACAGTGATCCAGACAGGCAAGAGACATGCGAGGTGGGTAAATGATCTGACCTCATATGGCAGTTTCTGCATCCATACAGAAGACTGGGCCCTGAGAATCATGTCTACAACTGGAGTCTTCCTTATTGTCTGGGTGACTTGGGATCCCTGGGGAAGGTGACTGGACCTTTTCCTCTTTGAGGTTATTTCTTCAGCTCACAGGCATCAAATGACATTCTGGCAGTTTATGTCTAAATACAGCTTGTTTTGCAAGGTTGTCATGTGTGTGGTATAGTTTGGTGGGGCCCATGGAGAGCAAGCTGAGACATAGGGAGGTGTTAAGAAGGGATGAGAGCAAGAAAGACTCTGTTGGGGATGGGGATGAAAGGAAGGCAAGCCAGTAGGGCTCCAGGCTCTGAGTCCTGTGTAGCACCTTGGACTTTGCTGCCTTTGGACCTCATGTGTTGGGCAGAGCAAAGAGCAAGGCAGAAGTTCAGTATCTGCAGTAGGAGGCCAGATGAGTAAATTATGTATGTACTCATAGGCTTGACTGACCTCAGTGCATACCTGTGTTGTTTTTTACACTTTACATACAATTACCTATAGCCCACCAGTTCTTATGATTCAGTATTGGAAGAAATGCAATTTATAAACTAGGTAAATCCAAAATCTAGATCCTTCATGGAAAAGGTCAACTGTAGGAATTGATTTCTCTGCAACATGATCACAGAAGCTATGTGAAGATGGAGAAAATGCTGCCCAAACACCTACTGCAGCTATTAAGATGCTGCAGTACTAATGCAGGGAATACTCCAGAGGGCTTTCCTGGGGTCAGACCCTGCAAGAGTTAGAGCACTTCCAGGACCTGGCACAGAGTTCCATCCACAACTGTTGCATTTTATATCGCTGTGAAGATGCAGCATCAGTGGCAGCAAACACGCAGACATTATGGTGATGCTTCACTCTGTGGGTAGGCTCGGCGCTCTTGCTCTGACACCAGCAGCCTGGAATTTGTTCTCAGTGCCAAAACAGGTTGCAATTAAGACTTTTGTTCATTATGTAAGAAATGATTTTTGGCCAGCTGCCTGTTCCTGAACCTCGTGTATCCGTGTGAAGGGGGGAAGTGGCCTGCAGGAAATGTCTGGGACATGATGTCTATGGTGAACAAGACAAGAGGAAATACACAGGTCTTGATTTTTTTGCTGCCCTATGGCTTTGAACAAGGTAGTTGGAAAGAGCTCCCAGGAGCTGCCTTGTACTGATGAATTTACACAAAAATCAACGTGCTAAGTGTGGTGTTTATTGACCAGTAGCAGCAAACAGCACACAGAGGAAGCGCATATGGAGGTGCACCACTATTCAGCTGGTCATGGGGAGATAAAGTACTTCTGTTTCCACTTGACAATAAGAAGTGTGTGTCATTAATCAAGGTAGTGTAAAAGATTCCTCTTAGCACGGACCACTGCAATTCCTACTTTGTTATTGTTGCTATAAAAGTGTGTATATTGAAGCCACCTGTGTGAAGCTCCCCACCTTCCTCCTCTTTCTGAGTCTGCAGAGGGGAAGAGGAGAGCTCTGAGTGTTGCTTCTTTACAGCAAGGCCTGTAGTGCACGCGTTGCAGATAGATATGCTCTGATTTCAATCCTACCAGGCATACACTTTCTAACCATTTCTTTTCTTAGTGTCCAACAAGCACCATTTCATGGACAGCAACTTGCTCTATCAGTGCAGAATGAACTTTCGCCGGCGGCGGCGGTTAATGGAGCTCCTCACTGAGAAATCCCGCTTGATGCCTGAAAGCCATGACAGCCCGTTCTGCCTGCGCAAACAGAACCATGACAACAGAAAACACACCAGTTTTCTCTCAGGTGACTCCTGTCACTGTTTGAAGAAAAGAGCAGGGCTGGTATTATGTGTCCCTCCACAGGGATTGTCCATTCCCTCAAGTTACCAAATCTTTAACTCCCTGGGGTATATCTATCAATATCATTTCAGATGCTGATCAGAATTTGGTATCCATGAACAACCAGAACTGGGTAAAATCCCCCAAGCCCAAAGTAATTTGTTACATATTCTATGTGGAGTTTTCAAGAAGAGTTAAAGTGAGGGGAAGGGGCCCTGCAGCATTATGTACAGCATTATCTAGTAAGAACTGAAAGGAGTAAACCTGGAAAAACTTAGAAGTGTCTTAGAAGATACTGCAATAGGAGCAGTTCAGCCATCCTGTTAGCTACAGCATTACACTCATGCAGTGACTCTTCTGTATAGGACACACTGGCCCTTCCCAGTGCTGTCAATGAAAGCTTGTATTGTTGCTGTTGTTTCAAAGAAACCAGGGAAATGGTTTAATAACTGATACCAGTTCCCTTTCCCTCTGTATTTTCTCTCTGTTTGTAGTGAGTCCCACCAAGGAGATAAAGATCGTGTCGGCAGTGCGAAGGAGCAGCATGAGCAGCTGTGGCAGCAGCGGGTACTTCAGCAGCAGCCCAACGCTCAGCAGCAGTCCCCCCGTGCTCTGCAACCCCAAATCTGGTGAGCACCAGGATCACTTGCAATGCACAGGAGCCAGGGTGCAGACATCTGTTTGGGGAGAATGCCCAGCATCACACTAAGCTTATGTTTTCAAGAATACATAAAAATTCACAGTGTCACAGGTTTTGTAGGCCAGAAGGGACTAGCTTGAAGTCTCATCTTCTAGCTTGAAGTCCTGCTGAACACAAGCCAGATGTCTGCCTCCAGTTATATCTGTGTCAAGTCCATAATTGTGGTTTGAGCTGCAGTTTATCTCTTAGGAGGACATGCAGTCAGAGGCCTAGATTTGCCTCTTCATTGCCAAGCTCTGAACCAATTCAAATCTCCTCGTAGAGACATTCCTTTGGTGCAAGTCAGAGGAGAGTTTAACTATCCAGTGACTGCTTGAGCTGCTCTGAAATAACACCACTGAGAAAACAGAAGCCTCTAAAAAAAGAAGAGAGGCAGCATTGTTTCAGCCTGTCAGGGACCACTTTAGCATTTTTGTTTGTTTAAGTTTTACACTGGTCTGTTTTGAAAGGTAAAAGTAGTGTTGAAGCTTATTTTCCTTTTGAAAGGATTTCCTATCCCAGCCGGAAGGTTAAACACACCCATTCTTCCACAATTCACTTAAAATTGTTTCTTACTGTACATCTGGGAAGAGGAAAACAGACCAAGATAGATATTGTTTCAGCCTCTCTGTTTCCCTCAGAAACAGCCACAAATTTCAAAGCAAGATCCCTTCTGCCCTTTTGAGCTCCTTATTATTTCAAATTTGCCATCTCTGCTGGTGCTGTGGGGAGTACTGTGCAATGGGGTAAGGCTTCAGTGGATATGTGTAATCTTTGCTTTCAGAGGGGCGCTGGCATTTGAAGTGATTACTAGAGAGTGCCTCAAGCACTAGATGAATGCTGTTCTAAACATTGACCATTCACTCCAGAGAGGAGTGAACTAAAGTGCATTTCATTCCTGCTGTGCAGAGTGGCCATCAAAAAGGGAAACATAGTTACGGGGATATTTTCCTTCTCTCTCCTTTTACCACGTGTCCTTCCCTCTCCTTAGCCTCTGCTGGGAATTCAGTATGAGGTTCTTAATTAAAAAAATTGAAAGGACTCAGTAGGAGAGTATGCTCAGAAGCCATAACTCCCTACAGCAGACCTGGAAATGCTGTCATTGCTAGTAGTCATTGCATCTATGGAGTATGTTGCTGTTGGGCATTCAGCACCACCTTCCAGTATGCTTATCCGTACAGGCAAGGAGCTTGCCTCTGTGTGAAGAGTGCCACATTATCATGCTTTGGTAGAATATCTCTCTGGTATACTTGCCCAGAAATGCTCTGGTAGGTTTTGTATGGGGAGCTCTTTGTCCCTAGCACATTAATTACATCCTGGAGAATTTTCTGGGACAGATAAAACAGCATTCGTGCACTGTCCCTAGATGTGTGTGTTATCTGAAGTATGCCAACTATTCAGTTCATTTATGGTTCTGATTTTATATGAAGTGTCAACCCATGAGTATAAGTTTATTTTAATGCAGCTGATTACACAACACTGGAAGAAAAAGGATAGGCTGATATTGCCCTTGCATGAATTCTGTATTTTTTTTAAAGAAATATTCCCTTAGGACTCATTTTCAAACTCTGAATAGCTTTAACAGACTCATATTTGAGAGAAGACAGCAATGGGTTTATAAACAGACTGATCCTTAGGAATTATACAATTACTGGCAGTGTAGGATTATTTCTCCCATAGCGCAAGTACAAGTCCACACATCAGCTCACATCGGTTAACATAAGGCTGTCAGATGTAAATGTTGCAAGGAATTCTTAATCCTCTGCTGGACTATAAAGCGATTTTGTTCACAAATAGTTTCCTGCTATCCAGACACAGAATGTATCTCTGAACTACGTGCTAATAAACACAAGGCAGAGGTACATTTATTGTTGGATGAATTCTCTTGCAGGCAAACACTTCAAAAATACCCAGGTCGTGACTTGACCAATCATGTAGAAAACCAATCATCAAACAAAATAAGTATTTCTGGAGGTATAATGAAGGGAGGCACATAAGGGAGACCTGCACGGATGATTTATCTGATTCTGACTTGTTAAATGAGCACAATCATTCAGGTTTTTTTACATTGACCAGACATGCTCTGCAATGTGTAACACTGGCTAAATGACAGTTTGTCAAAATCCATGGGAAAATTAAAAAAAAAAAAAAAAATTGATTCATATGCTAGAATTCTCCCTGCTCTAATGCATGCCATTAAGAAACCCAAGAATGTTTTCAAATACCATCTGTGGGAAATTTTGCATCCCACCTGTGACTGAAAAGACAGACATCATCAAAATTATTTATCACTAAAAGAAAACAGCCATAATTTTAAGGGCGAAGCAGGCCAGTAGGATGAACAATATATATCTTTATGTCATTCTCTGTCTTGTGAAGCATTTATAGACAGATAAAAAATGGTATTAATTTGTCAAAACTTAAAATTTACTTTTTTGAGACAAAATTACTTTTGTCCCGTTACATAGCAATGCAATGGGGATTCACCTGCATTAACTTGTTGGTATTTCTTTTCATGTAAAATCCCAGCTAGCTATAGGTTACCTAGTCTGTCCCTGGGCAAGATTGAGTTATAGGTCTGTGCCTACAACTGCAGAAATCTCTTGAGATAATTGCTGACACAGCCAGGTTTTTCCTGTTACTTAAGTCTGTGATTCAAACCCAACTCAGATGAAATGGCAGAGAGCACCCAACAAGCACACAGCAAGCCGGGAAGAATCGCAGCTCCATTCCAGGAAGATTTCAACACTGGACACAGGAAAAGACACTTTTGATGTTTGTGATAATGTTTAGGGGATTTTAATTGCAGACAACAAGGTCTGTTGGCTAAATGCCCCAATTTTCCAAAGATCTCATCATTTATACTCATTCTGCAGGCTTTTCCTTGTTCTCTTTATTACTTTCAAGCAAGTCTGCAAGAACTGAAAGCATGTCTGGGAAATGGGACCAAAAAGATTTGTATCCCAATACTGTATCTTATTTATTAGGAGAAACTCCAGAAGAATGGTTATATTTAATATTCATTTCTATAACTCCACAGTATTAAAGAGACCTGTGACTGCTGATGAGCTCTTAATGCCTGGAGCCCCATATGTGAGAAAAACTTTCACGGTATGTCTCCAGTATTTTTCTTTATTTTCTGCATGCTGTATGCATTAGGCAGTCCAAACAGACATTTTCTGATGGGATAATTAGAGCTTATTTGCATTTGCTGAGGTTTGGCCATATTGATCACCATAATTGGTCCACTCTGGCCTCAAATCGGGAGGCTTGGAGACACAGCATCTATAACGCAGCGGAAGCCTTTGAGAACACACGCAGGATCTCTCTCGAGGAGAAAAGGCAACGCAGGAAGAACCGTGTCTGGCTGAATACTTCATCTAAGGAGTCTTTCTGTTGTGCCTTTTGCAACCGGATATGTCTGTCACGTATTGGCCTCATAAGTCACCAACGTACCTGTAACAAATGTGGATAAAGCCTTCCCAAATCTTCGTTCGCGAAGCCCAGCCATGAATGAATGACTTTAAAATCCCAAACTTACTGTGTTATCAGTACTTCCACACATTTCAGGTCTGATTCTGCACTTGTTTATCCTGTCTTTATGCCAATGTGGTACTGCTGACTTAAAAGGGGTGTAAAATTACATAAAGCCAATAACATTTGTATAATACAAACTCATCTAGACTTTGTGTTCCTGATAATACTTTGTGCTCTGCAGGAGTGGATCACCTACCCAAAACGAAGTTTTCTACCAGGGTCTTTCTACGTGATGTGACAGAAATTTGACTCATATACACTTTTAGAGCCTTTCTGTAAAGACATTTTTTAACTTAGTCATTGGAAGCATTTCTTTTTACAGCCTCCTAGTTCAACAAAAAAAGTTCATGGAAAGCAAGAGGAACAATTTGGGTAGAGCCTTTCTCATGAATGACATAGCAGCCTGTAGGCAATGTCCTCTACTATGTGTTTGAAGTATAGAGATGTTGCAATTACGTCTTGGACCATTTATATGTTGTCCCCTTGAATTTCATGGAGCTGCCTGAAAGTTATCATGTGCTTCTCTTCTCTTTCCAGATCGTCGGGGACGCGGTGGGCTGGGGCTTTGTGGTGCGGGGGAGCAAGCCCTGCCACATCCAGGCTGTGGACCCCAGCGGGCCAGCAGCTGCAGCTGGGATGAAGGTTGGTTTTCAAAGTGGAATGACTTCCCAGGGGACTTTGTCGTGCACAGTGAAGGTCTGGGCTGCCTGTACTTGGGGAGGGAGAGGTGCTTTTGTTTCCAGCGTTGAGTGCCTTTGTCTCAGTTTCAGGCATTTGTGCACAGTGAGTTCTGCTGCCTTTCAACCCATTCTGTCCTTGAGATTCTTGAAGTCTCTTTTTCACGTGAAACTTATTTATCCTTTCCAAGTTTCTTTCTTGACACTTTGTCTTTTTGAGGCGGGTTTTTTTCAGTTGGTTTTGGTGGTGGTGGTGTTTTGGTTTTTTTGGTTGATTTCTTTAAATTTTATTATCATGTTTTTTCAACTCTGCACAATTTTAGCATCCCTTTTTACTTTGCCATTTATGTGGTTGCTAGTATGTAGCTTCTAGACTTCGTCTATATAAGAAGAGGCAAAGTCAGACATACCTAGTGAAAGTGAAGCAAGCATAGCCCATTGTTCACTGTACAGCAGTTAAGATTCAAGAAATTTTGGAAAGAAGGATGAATGATACTTTCACATTTCATAAAGAGTTCAAATAGTTTCATACATGATTTAAGAATCAATAAATACACATTCCATGTGAAGGCTTTTGCACTGCTAATGCAGAGCCCATTGACTTACCTGCTAGTTTGGATCACATCCTGCATATATCTGTGAATTAGTCTCTGCCTTGTACAATGCGAAAAATAAAAGCAAAGCATTATATCAAGTACAGGTAAAAATAGGAAAGGGAAACTAGCTGCTACACCTGCTCCAATATCCAAGCTGGGCCAGACAGAAAGACTAAATTATCAGTTTATGTCATGTTTTATTGCATGCCAACAACACAGATGAAAGTTTCAGGTGTATTCCACATGCATCCTAGTTTGCCACAAATTTTGTCCAGCCTTCTATTCAGCTTCCTTTCCCATCACACTCACCCCAGCTGCCTCTCACCCATACATTCACACCCACCAAGCTGGAGGCAGCACTTGCTGCCACGACTCCAGGGATGTCCATCCTGCCCACTGCACAGTGCCAGACCTACTATGGCACCATCCTTAACAAGTGCACTACAGAGGTTTCTCCTCTCTGACTGCTGCTTTTTATTTTTAATGAAACTTGCAAGAACACACTGTCTTTGAAACATTTGCTTTTTTTTGAGTACGGGGAGGAAAAAGTCCTGGGACAGGGAATGGCAGCTGCAGAGCCTGTTGGTGCATGCAGCACCCAAACACATCCTGCTGGCAAACAGCTTGAATCCTGAGGGAGCTGGAATTTTTTGATACATTTCATACAATGCCTAAATATAATATATATTTACATTTTTTATATGAAGAGTATAATTTTCAAATAGTAACCCTGCCTTAAATTTAAAGGACCTAAATTTAAAAATAATGAATTTATTCATGTGTATGTTCTAGATCCTGAACTTGGGGGGGTTGGTATTTTACAGCATCTTTTGTTCTTTGAATATAACAGCTAGCAGGAAGGTAGAACTGTTCCGAAACCTGACTTGTAAAAACAACACTGTGGTGTCATATGTGTAATCTGATGGGGTTTCAGAGGTCTGCCTGAACCATTCAAGACATAAGAATGCAAAACAGTCCACTGTTCTGAGGGGAGCAAACAGTATTGTAAAACTGGGATATATTACCTTGAATTTACACAAAGGACAGATGTGATTATTTTTGAAGCTGTTATCTTTATGTAAAATCGCTTTTCAGAGCAGAATCACACATAAAAATTTATGTCCATATGTTAGATGAACCTTTGTTTAGACTCCAAAATTGGTGCCCCATTTTTGGAAATTCTGAATACCTTTAGCCTAGTGAAGAAATTGTGTCTTTCTTTGAAAATAATGGCTTTTGTTAAGATGTTCCCATGGCAATAAGTATGTAAATCACAGTGCAGTATCTGAAATTTTAAAAAATCTATGTCACTTAATCCATCTGTTTAGAGAACTCCTCAATCTGGCAAATGTAAAGGAATCGCATGACATGCTTTAGATGACAGGTCCTTGAAATTAAACCTTCCTCTGTGTGGAAGCTGCAGGAAGGGCACTTTGAAAATAGGCTGTTGGGCACAGTAACTTCTGGTGGGCTGGTGCAAGAGGCTTTTGTCTGCAAAAAGAGTGCTACACCAAAGAAGTGCTAACAAGAAAAGTTGGCTATGATGAAAAGGGCAAGAATTTGAAGAAGAGCCAAGACTTGGCGTTGCAGTTTGTAGAAAGGTTCTTGGCAGTAGCAGCAGGGATTTTCCTCCTAAGGAGATGCATCCATTGTAGTTGTTTTTGGAAGTGTCTTTATTTGTAAAGCTTGTGATTTTGCACTTACCTCTTTTGGAGACCACTATTTTCCTATCTTTGGATTATGCCAGACATACTGTTGAGAGAGGACTGCTGCCTACAATCTCATTGTAGGACCTCAGTTTGTGCGCTTAAAATTCTACCATGTATTACAGAAATCAGTAAACAGGCTCAACCTACCTGCAGGACTTTGTGGTGGTTTGCTTTCAGTTTGACCTTGGCTGCGTTCCTGGCCTGCTCCAAAGTGCTGTGAATTGGGAGTCTTAAGTGGAAATCTCAATGAGCTTGGGCCGGAGCTCTGCCCACACGCAGCGGCTGCGCGATGGTCACGGGGCTTGGCAGCCAGGAGTCAAAGTGGTCCATCAAACACATGCACCTTGGCATGGCAGCACTGGCCACCATATCTGACATCCTCTTCTGGAGGAATTTTCAGACAATTTGTTTCCGAGAAAATCCATGCAAGCATACAAGTGCTGAAGATGTGTGAGAGGGTGTTATGTTTTTTGGCTTATGGTCCTGATACCTCTTCTGGGGCTGGTAAATAGGACTGCTGTTCGCAGTCTGAGGTTTCAGGTATGAAGCTGAGCAAATAATTCAATAAATAACTTGTTAATTAGCTTTATTAAAGTATTTCTGGCCTGGTTTGCTGAAGTGTTGAAGCTTGTGGCAGCGCTGTGAAGAGAGTGGTTGCTGTAAGCACATTAACAAGTGGAAGCTTGAGGCGACTTGGGGCTATGAAAGGAGTCAGTGTTGCAATGGTACTTCTAAGTTATTTGCAGCTCCGTTTAGCTGTCTGCTGTCCTCAGCAGTGGCAGACAGGAACAGCAGGATTTTGAAGTTCTCAGGTTGCTTTAATATTCAGTATTGACTGGCTACAAAATTTGGTTCTTTGCAGATAACACTGCTTAAGATTGCCAGTTGTTTTCAGGAAAGTCTTTTCCCCTTTTTCTCAGTGTTTTATTCTGTAAGTTCATTTCTGTTTTTAAGGTGAAAGTATTCTTTGAGAAGTTATGCAATTTGACTTCAAACTAGTGACTTAAATTATGCATCACATGTTCTTATTTAGTATGACATCACTGGACAGAGTGTGACAAAATGAGCAGATCCAGCTTAGGGTGAGGCTTGTGAGAGACACAAATTAATCACTCATTTTGCTGATTATCTGTTTTCCCACTGGCTGGAGAAGTCAGTGCCCAACTCAGACCTTTGAGGAACACTAACGAATGTCTGATTCCTTAAACTGATTTTGAGCAAATTAGTATTTATAGCTGTTGTGCTTAAAGTCCTTGTATCACATAAATTGCCAATGGCCACTCAAGTTTTTGTAGCCTGTTCTAGTTCTTCATTTCAGTCATCACTGGGGAGTTTAAAGGACCACATATAGTCACTTGCACCAACCTCTTTTGTTTAGAGCTGTGCTTGGGGACTGTGGTATGGAGCGAGGACCTTTTCACTATGGTTATGCTCTCCTGGTCTTTAAAAGCTGGCTCAGGGAGGAGATCAGATTCATAATTTTCTGCCTGTGCCATTGTCTTCTGCATTTACAAATGATTATTTCAGGTCCACTTTCTGAAGTGATTTCACTAGTGGAATAAGAGCCAGATCTCAAGTGTAATTGGGTTTACACTGTCTCAAGTAGTTGATTGATGTCAGTTCATCAAGGTCATCCAGCCCAGTCTCCCTGCAATCCAAGGAACACAGGGACCATCTGATTAGTCCAAAGAGTACAAGTACTGCCACAATAACTTGTAACATAAAAGATTAAAATGTATGTGTTGTAAGTGTCAAGTGGGAGGAAAACAACCCAAAACCATGCAATGTCAGAGGAATCGCCAATGTCTTAGATTCCTTGGAAGAAATTTGAACTGTGAGATTCTCATGAGGTTGAACATATTCCATGCTGCAGAGAAACACAAAACCTATTCCGTGGTCCTTGCCTGTCTGACCTCAAACACGGTGATTGCTTAACTTTTTGACAAGCAAGATAAACCAGGCTAAAAATCCTTTTAGAAAAAAATACTCCCCCAGGAAAAATATCCCATTTATGGCTGTGGCCAATTTCCAGTGTTTTACGTTATAGTGGGAAAAGTAGGGAAGCATGGATATCATAAGTGAGAAACTTCCTTGTAACTCCTACAAGCAGCTTAGTGGAAGCTTGAAGACGGGGATTTATATTGTATAAATAAGGCACAATATGCATGCCTCCATTTAACCCTCTCCATGAAGCTTAGGAAAGGGAAGATACCTCTGTGTTTGGTGCTGGGCCTTTGACTCTTTGAAGCACTGGGGAGATGCTTCAATGCTGATTGAAGGAATCTGAAAGGTACTTTCACTTTTTCATGGAACTGAGCTTTAAATGAGAAGATGAAGTAGGTTTGGATAAATATTTATACTGTGCACTAGCATATGGTGTTGTTGAAGCACATGCAATTCAGTCTTAGAATTCTTATCTTATACCAACATGTTACTGACTGTAGAAAAGCATAAATTACACGAGTCACCATCTGTTTTCAATTACAGCATGAAAACACTGAGGCAGGTTGGGATTTTCCTTTAGCTGTGCTATCAGCTTGCTGCTGAATTTGATAATTACATTAGAGTGAGTTCAGAATGAGTGTATTTGGTAATGTGAACACTCAGAAAAAGTTGCTGACAAACTGCTTTTATAGTGTGTCCATAAATAGAGAACAGCAGAGGTAAACGCGCATAGCGCTGTGTGCGATGAATGCCACTACTGTAGGACTTCAATATAAATGTATATATAAGTTTCAAACATGTCTCTGTAAGTGACTGCCTCATTTTCTGATAGTATTTAATTATAAACTATAACATAAAGGTCCATTCTCCTCCACAGAAACATGGAAGCTGTATTCAAGCATATATCACTTTGGAAAAATCTAATTTTAAGCAATCAGATTTGGTATTTTACCATAAAATCACCTCTGGTTTTGCAAAACCAAAGAAAATTCAAAGAAATTTTAACTCTGTGTTTCACTTCACGCAGCAGTAACCAGGACCTCCTATTTCATGTCCTACTGTCCATCACAGAGATTGGAGACAGTGAGCTGAGTAGGATAGCCATTAGCCTTGAACATCATTTAAGTCATTCTCAAGCAGGGTGGTTGTCACATTAGGATGTACTAAGAGCATAGAAAGAACATAATGATGAACGGTTTGGATTATTTTTTAAATTATTTATTTGATCTTGTAGAAATCTTTCAAAAAGACTCTAAAGAAAAATTTAGTTATTCACTATAGAGAAAGGAATTAAGGCAGTGAGAATTCCTAGGTGAAATATTAAACAAGTGAGTTCAACTTTTTCAGTCTAAATTTCACCTTTAACTGTGAAGCTTCTTTTTTTTTCACCCGTAAACTTACAAGACACAGGTTTAGTGAGGTTTTACTTGCTTATCCCAGACCTGAATTTCAGCCTGCAGTGCAGTATTAGGTTTCCGGTGACTCAGTGATTTTTCCTAAAGAGTCTTTTAACAGAGAGAGTTTTACTGGGCAATAAAATGACTTTTTTTTCTTTGCAACAACAGAAACTTTATGTGAATACAGAAAGTTTCATAATATCTCAGAGCTGTTTTTTCTGCATTCACAGCAGCGTAGTTGACATTAGAATTGAACTTGCTTGTAGACCAGTCACCTAAAATGCTGTTGAGCAACAAGTGACCCACTATACTGGTGTCTGTACATTGGCTCCTTTTCATCAATAGCAAATACAAATCCAAAAAAATATTGCCTGCAGGTTCATAACTGGAAGTCAGTGGATTTTTAAAATTTAGTCACATTATTTGAATAAATGGTTGTTTTAAAAATTCTTTTCAAGTAAGTGGTGTTTCATGACAGAATAACCCAGATATCTGAACACCCTGCCTTTATGAAAGTGCTTGATAGTTTCTGAAGTCTTACAGCTGTAGCTATTCAGAACGAGAGACAGCAGCACTGGTTTCAGCTGCACTGTAAAACAGGGCTGTGCTTGTGTTTTGATACAACTTCCAAATTCCAGTGTGATCTATAGCCCATTGAATGGTGAGATCTGGTGCCTGCCAGAACAGCTGGGATTTTACCCATGCTCAAGCTGTTGTAGGCTATTGCAGGTCACTCCCAGGTAGTCCAGGCTCACTAAAGAGAATACTGTCATCTGAAGAACTGGCCTGCAGAATGGTTGAAATCTTAAAAGAGGTTATCCTAAGTATCTCTAAAAGAGACATACAATTAGAGGCCAGTTCAGAAAAATGCTGGCATTTTGAACTGCTTTTGCTCTCAACTGAGGATGAAAAGCATTTTGTTTTATTAGGTTTAGTTGCAATATCAATTTCACTTGAAGCCTTGACATGTTCCTCAGATGCTGTTAGGTTTACAGGATCATGGCTATCTCAGCTCTCTGCTCTAAGCACTTCAAGGATGCTGCTGCTCCCCAGCTGCTGCTCTCCAGATACTTCCCCGCACTTCTCTGTCTCTTTCCTTGTTGTTGCTCAAGACGCAAAGTGGCTTCCTTTCATGATATAAGCAAGTGATTTGGGAAACATGTTGCATTAAAGCCAAGGCTCTGTTTAGCTAGCCAAACACATGGAAAAACAATTGCACTTTTGTCTGTGCAAACAGAGAGCAGCTGTTTGTCTCAAATGGCGCAGACCATTCCTGCTCGTGACAGGCTGGATAACGGAAGGTGCTGAGGGTGCCCTGCATGAGTCTGTCTGCCCTTGTAACTCCCTTGTTTGGACTGTCTTAGGGACTGTTTTTACCTAATATGAGCCTTGAAGGAACTACATTTAGTTAGTTTAGCATAATTATATTTGACCATGTAAGTAAACCGATATATAGTTTTTAAGTTCTTTATTCATTATGTGTGTTTTTATTTTAGCAATTCTAGTTTAGTTATAGATATATCGGAAAAAAAAAAAAAAAAGAGGACACCCAAAGGTCAACCCAAGCATAAAAAGACATTATTTCGAAGCTTAGACTCTATGTTCTTCTGACTCTGATGCAGTATTTCACCCAGAGCAATCTTCAGCCATTTGAGTTATTTAACATTTTCAGAGCTGTTCTGTGGTAGGTATCAAATTGCAGTATACAATAAAAATGCTTATAAAGTTAGACGTGCAGTCACTGGTTTGCTTTCCTGATGTGGCCCAGCCTGGCTCAGCTTTACCTGTGGGTATTTCTCGCTGGGACTCACATTAAGTCAGTGATTTTACACACCAATTCCCAATTAGAGCCATGGAAAGCAGTGACCTATATTTCCCCATTCCATATTTATGGAAGGTTTGCATTTCAGGGTATTAACTCCTTATGTTATTACTCTCCATATATCTACCCATAGTGTTAATTTACCTTCATGAGTAATTCCAGTTTGCTGTGTCAGTGTTTGTCTGACTGATCAGTTGGGGAAACTCTGCCACTTGCAGAGCTGAGACTTGTGTGCAGCCCAAAAGCTTCACACTCCAAAACAAGAGTTATTCTCATGGGCTCTTAGGTCGGCTCTTTTCCCCCCCTAATTTGTCCACTCTGTTTGTGGCTTTTGCACAGCAGTGGTTTTATTCTCTTCCTGGTTAAAAAAAAAGAACTTAAATTCCCATTGATTCCCATCAGTGGGAAAGGAGGGAGGGAGAGACTATCTGAACCAACAATGAGACCCTTCTACAACTTTTTATATTATGTGACTTATTATGTTATAAAATAAATATTAATTTATTAGATGCATTTATGATTTTTTGGATTATACAGTTTTTAGTTTGTTGTTTAATTTCTGCTTTTTTTCAGTTGTAGACCAATACTATAAAAAATTCAGACTCTTTTTTAAAAACAAAAGAAGTATGTAATAAGTGCACATAATGAAAATATGTAACGAAGCCTTGCTCAGGCAAACCTTCCATAGCAGACTGCAGTCACAGACCAAGATGGAGCACAAGAATGATGCACTTATTTTTGTAATTCTGTAAATGGAGCTGGTATTCTGTGCTATGTGTTGTATTGTGCTCTACTAGTACCCAGTTTCTAGCCCACTGATGGAACAGTGTAAAGATTGAAGAAGTTCACCCCTTGAGAGAGAAAATCCTGTGTTTATGCAATACCTGGACACTTGCCTACTCCCACACCACCCACTCTACAGCCAATTACACTTTTGCTAGAGATATTTACAGAGCTGAACACACAGCTGTAATTTATTCTGTTCCATCCAGTTACCTCAGTTATGTAGGAAAGGCCATTGTATGATTTTTTAACCTTCCGGCGACATGCAGTAGATTGCGAATTGTGAGGTTCCAGCTTTGCTTTACTAATCCTATCAAGATTGCATGAATTCTTTAAAAAAAAACACCCAAAGATAAAAATCTAACTGGAAACATAGCTTTTAGGACCTCTGATTTTCATCTCTTTTCCTCATTCCAATGTGACAATGTAAAGCTTTAGCAGAGTGGGAGCAAATACTTCAGTGCTGCCTGTGTTTGCTTTTATGTGGAAGGTTAGACTTGGGTCTTGGGCTTTTCTGTGGCAGCGCATTCAGCATCTTCATGGCCTGGGCCATTTGCTGAGCATGGAGATTCCTGTGTTTTATGGCTATGGGTGACCTATTAAAATAGAAGATACTTTGTATCAGCATAAATGTGGATTCCATGTGTAAGTATGTAAAAGAAGCTGCTGAGCCCTGCTCCCTCTTCTCCTCCATCGTAGTTCTCCTGCCCCAAATTTCTCTGTGGTTGTTCCTGCTACCATAACATCCATCTTGCCACTGACTTCACTGAGACTTTAAGTTATCTGAAAACTCAAGCTGAAGTTTACTGATCTAAGTGTAAGCTGCTGCTAGGAGGGTCGATTCTATCTTCACCTCCTTTTCATCTCCCTCTTTCCCTTTGCCTCAAACCAGATATGTATCTATTGCCTCCTTCCTCCATCCATGTCAGGCACATCAAGGAACTTATTTTGCCTGGAGACAAGTCCTTTCATTTATTTATTTTTGCTGGCACGAGATGAAAAGGGAGCAGTGCCTGGCTTTGGCGCACTGTTCCGAGCCAGCACAAAGGGACAGGAGCACCTCTTGGGACCACAGGCACTAAGTCCTGCTATTAACCTTACTCCCCTTTGAAAGAGGTTTGGTATCCGGATCCACAGACTTCTTGGCAATTCAGACTGAGCTTTTTACTGGCGGAAGGGGTTGTGAGGTCCCAGATCAGATTACTGATCCAGCTTTTAATAAGCAAACCTTTTCTTTCCATGTTTCTTTTAAAAGTAAAATTAGTTTTTTACACCCTGAGGAGAGGGAAACCTCATTCTCTGATGTTGTCACCAAGGATTTTGTGTACAAATCCATGGTATGGTGTGTGAGGTAGAAGGTGATGATGTAGTAATTAGCTTGGAAGATTTATTGAAGGGATCTAACAACTGGCAGGGCAAACCTGCATGGTTACCAACTTGTAAATAGCTCCCTTTCTAATTGGTAACTGCAACAAACAGCATAAGTTTTTGTTCCACTGTGACAAAATGGGATTTTTTATCTTTTCTCAATTCCTTCGTATTTAAATTAGATTTTAAAAAATGACACCTTGATTTCCATCTGTTCACTTGAGAGTGCAGTGGTGCTCGGGAGGCGGGAGTGAGAGCAATTGTTCCCGGCATCTGCAGAGGAGCAAGGGGAATGCAAGGAGGGAAGGATGCCATTGGAAGGATACCTATTCCTTTAAAACATTGGAAGCTTGGATGTCCTCTTCCTCCTTGCTGAAAGCTGGAAAACTGTGTTTCAGATATTATGTTCTTGTAGCACCTAAGCCTTGTCCAAATTTTGCTGAAATCTGTCAGCAAGACAAGAAAAGCCAAAGCAGATATATTACCTCTTTAAACAAGCTGTGGCAAAGACTATATTTCCTTTTTTTTTTTTTGGCTTTGCTTTTCCCTTCTCAGTTTCAGGAGTTCAGTAACCTTCCCAGGTGAGAGCTGTGGCCATACCACATGAACCAACCAGTAAGTTTTCCATTTTAGAACTGGTCCAGAGTTTTTAAAAATATCTGTAAAGTGTGAAAAGTTTGATTTGTTTGGTATCCTGCTGAAGACATCTCCAGGTCACTAACAATTGCAAAATGTAAGTCCTCCAGCCCTGATTTCATGGGTGCCCATAAGGAAGGGTTCTTACTGACAGCATGGCCTGATATTTAATATGAATCAGGTTCTCACAGGTCTCTAATGCAGATTATACGTAAGAAACAGATTGGTTTGCTAACCACATGTGGAGAACTTTCCTCTGGAAGATCACAGTGAGTTTCAGAATATCATAATGAAACAATTATAAGTTTGAGCTACTCAAACTGGCCAGCTGATCCTTGTCCCTGCAGGATTAGTAGGACATGAAAAAATCATTTATTTATAATTATTGAGGATGTCTGTAGAAAAGAAATTTAAGCAGGCTGCATCTGTAATGGATTTAGTTTTAATTTTGCATTAGCATGAAGAAAAGCAAAAATATTAACGTTGGGCTATTCTTCTTGAAGTAGTTAGATTGTCAATTCTGGTATGAATTTTATTCTGTAAAATTGTCAAAATACACTTTTCTTTAGACAGCTCTGAAAGAAGTTATACTTAGAAACTTTTATTTTAGTTCGCAGGGAAAATTGCTTAAGAACTTTCCAAGGTTGAAAATAACTCCTACATTTGCCTGAATTTGTCATTTCTATTTGATGCTAATAAGGTTTAAAAAAAAGACTGAAAAGAAACCCATACATTTTCCATGTATTTTGGGAATGGTTTGCCTTAAAGTTAAAATTATCTTCTTATATGATAAGAAGAAATAGTAGTCAAGGAAGCATGTCCTAAACTATCCAATAACTCTATGTAAGTCAGTGTACATACAAACCATGAACAACAGGCAAAGGGTTAAATTCAGTTTGTCTCATGGTGGATGACTGAGACAGCCTTGATTCAAACACAGCTTTCTCAACTACTGCTTCTTTCTGTGCAATATGCTAATAACTTCTGAAGTACCCTGGTCTCAAAGGCCTTGCAGTAGGACATGGCCCTAGTTTGAGCTGTCAGCTGCTAGAAATCTGCTTCAGATCCACACAGAGTCCAGGAGTGAAATCCTGGCTGCTCCAAAGTGAAAGATCAGTGCAGCATTTTTTAATATTTTCCTTCATACAGTTGCCACATGTACAGTAATATTCACACTATCAATGGAAATTAATTAGTGGCAGTGTTTTCAGAATCTCTTTATGCTGTTAATTGCTGATGCCAGAGCAGCTATCAGTACCAAACAGCCTGTGAAACCTTTCCATTTGGTTGACCTTGGTGCTGTTGGAGGAGAAAACTTGAGTGTACCGGCAGAATTTGTGCTTTGCAGTCTTAGACCTTGAATGTTCCCATTACTGCCTAGATAATTGTGTAAAATATCAGTGCTGCTGAAAAATAGCATTTTTGCCACTATCTTTACTGTGTCATTGCATAATCTAGCTTTGTATTCAAGAATTTCAAGCCTACATTGTATTTAGTAACATTGATTTCTTTGGTACCTATTTGATCTGCATTTGTAGCAGTGTTTATACGCTCTTTCTTAAAGAGAAGTTAACAAAAAAAAATACTGGCACTGAAATGTAAATGATAAATCCATTGAGAATTAGGACCTTAAACCCCAGCCACTGGAGTGGGGTGCACACATCTGCTGCTGTGGAAAGGGTGATTCCTCAGCCACCTCCAGCCATGCTGCCTCCTGCCAGTCGTGTTTCTCTTCACCTTAAGCTTTTTTTTTTAAATTTATGTCAAAGTAAGGTGGGCATGTAACCATGGTCTTATTCTACTCTTTCAAGATACATTTTCTGTTGACTGTGCATATCTGTTACTTCCTTCACAACCCATGATGAATGGTTGGGCTCACTGCATCTGTAAATTTAAATGATTTTTAGGGCTGTCCCAAAGAACTTTGCAATTATCTCTTGAGCCAAACTCTATAGTGGGAATTTCCAGTTCTTCATAATCTTTTACAGCACCCTTCTAAAAAGTGTACCTTGAAAAAGAAAGGAAATTTTAATAGGATTTTTGAATATAGTTAATTCAAAGAAGTCCAGCAAGCAAGGCCTAGCTCCATAGGGAGAGGCAACTAAAGCATACAGTGCCTAAAGCACAAACAGTACCTGAATATCCAAGGAACTAGGCTAAGTGCCTATTCTCCAAGAACACTCCTGTTGCATTCATAAATATTAAGGTCATCCCCAGGCAGAACTAACTCAGAATTAGTGACAGGTATGCAATGCTTTTATTTAATACTTGGCTTTAAGGTAATTGCGCAATTCCACACCCATGCATGCAGCCAGTCTCCGACATCCCGTAGAAGCATCCTGCAGTCATCCTCATCCCAGCTCCTGAACAACACCGGCTCAGCTGTCCAGCCCTGGTGCAGGCAGCTCCCTGCGAGGGAGCGGGGCTTTGGTTTGGCCAGCGGGCGATTCTCCCAGCAGGAAAATCAAGGGGTGTGGATGTACATCTGCAGGGCAGCTTGGCAAGGCTGAGGAGAGGCAGGCAGCCAAGGCTTGCTGTGGAGGAAAGAGCAATTACCAGTGAGGGGGAGGAAGGGTTGTACAGCTCCAAGTACAGCACAATCCTGATTTTGGCCAGTAAACATTACGGTAACTGATTATTTTCGCCTATTCTTGCTGTCTTCAGTCCAGTGGTAAATGGCATGGCAAATCTTTGCTATCTTCCTTAAACAACAGGTTTCCAGATCCTTTCTGTTCAAATATAAGCCCAAACTGGAAGATTACCTTTTTATGGAAACACCTGGATTTGTTTAAACCTTCTGTATGTGTCATGGAAAACCCACAGAAAGACAGAGGTGCCTTTTCTGCTGTCCTTGCTTCCGTGGGCTGCTGTTTCCCATGGCGGGAATTGAAATACTCAACAATAAATGTTTATTGCTGTAACACTTAAATATTTGAAATCAGTTAAGGGAGGATTTTTCATTTGACTTTTACTTTATTTAACTGTTATTAGTTCTGTGGTTTCTAGGTTGCCACATCCTGACCAACAAAATGGTCAGAATTTATTCTGGGGTGTATAATTTCTTGAAGTCTAAGGGATGAAAAGGGGTGCTTATCTCCTGTCAAGCTCCTTGGAGAGCTATGAGGAAATGAGCAATAAAAGGTTCTTTGAGGCTCTTTTAACTGTAGTTTATCATCTATTATAGTTACTGATGTGTGGAAACCAACAGAAATACTTTACATGTTTATGGTTACAAAGCCCTTAACAGCTGTAGCTATGGGCTGAGCACTTACAGCTTTTTGAAATTTCTTTTTATAAATATAACATTAAATCATTGTGATTTTGTAAACCAGTTGCCTTAAGAAAACCCCTGAGATAATATGTGGGTTGATCTACTCAATCAGGGCTGGTTTGTGGGTACTCGCTTGCTCTCACTTGTTTTCCAACTCCACCAATAGAGCAACACAGGAGGTGGGCTTTTTGGGGGCAGGGCTGATGATGGCCAAAATGCACGAAGCAGCACTGCATTTTATTTCACCTTGCTGGATGCTGTGCTGGATGGGAAATCAGGGTGGGGAGAAGAAAACTGGGTGAGTCAAGGGCACTCAGCATAATGATGGGCTCTTGACTGTGTAAACCTCTTTCCCCTCCTTAGGACTGGAGGACACAGCAAATTTCTTTATCCCTGAGGGAGCCAGATCTGGAATTTGCAGAGACTCAGTCCTCAGGAGCACTAGTCAAGTGATTACTATGGAGAGAGCTTTCTGCCCCAGGCTGGCTGGCCCTTCATTACAATTTTCTGTTCCTCATGAGTCTTTTCATACAATTTTAGGACAGGACTGCACTCTTCTCTGAGTGCATTTATCCTCTCTGTATTTCTGTTCTCATCTGGCTTGGGTGGACTTCTTGCATCTAATCCTCTCCAATGGAAATGATGAAACTAATACGCCATTTGGATCCAGTGCAAAGGATGGCACAAAGGGGACTGTTCTCAGCATTGCTGGTTAATAGTACCGCCAAGGGCATGCAATAAAACAAACACATTGAGAACAACGTGTCAACTCTTGCCTTCTGCGTAAGAAATTCACTCTTTGCACTCTTTGGCATCCAGACTGCTGTTCACACTACAGTCGAGCCTGCACCATCCACATTTACACCAAAGCAGCCCTGTATGGGTGAGTGGCTGGTCTGGAAAGTCTGTTCCTCTGCCAGGGATGTTCCCGGAGGCCCCTGAATGCCCCTGACATGATCCAGCATGCAGATTTATCCATCACACACTTCATGCCTGTCCCTGGCCAAACACAAATCCCATGCATTGGGATTCCAGTAACTCAAGAAGTCTGAGAATATGCAGCAGTAAAACAAACATCAGCCATTCAACTTCCAAAAATTGCATTAAGCCAGAAGAGACAATGTTGTTTCTGAAGGTCTGTTTTAAATCAACCCAAGTATTATTCTGAAGCTAGGGCTATAATTCAGTAAAACTTGATACAATCTTGGAAAGCCATAGAAAGCTTTAGGAAATACCACTGGAAGTTGAGACCTACAGATACAGCAAGAATCTGCATTTTTAAACTAAATAGACATGCCACTTAAATAGTAATTGAAGCACACTGCAGAGGATGAAGGGTTACCTTTTCAACAAAAATCCTTACATTTAGAAGTCTTTGTCTGCATGCAAAACCTGAACCATTTTCCCAATGCTACTTGCAGCGGAAATATTCATACAGAGGAAAGGTACATCTATACTGCCATGGGAGTTGGCTCAGTGATATTGCTGATTGCCATACTTCGTTGATCCTTTAAGCTACCAGGAAGGCTGACTTCTAGGATATTCAGCTCTGCAGAGGAGTTTGGAGGATAGGGGGTTAGGTGCAAGAGAGAGGTCAACCCTCCCTTCAGGGGCTGCTGCTCCTGCTCTAAGGAGAAGAGATTAAAATAATTTGTGACATTTTTGATGAAATGTTACATTTTTGGATTGGCTTTGCCTCCTCTAGAATTTTCCTTAAATGAAACATAGATAGCTACATTCTGTCCATTTTGCACAAATATTAATTGAGTTTCATTGCACATTTTACTTGTGAGTGAAGGTGGCTGGTGCACAAAATTTAAATGACTTCATATGTAAGAAAATCTATTTTAGAGCTAGCATTGAAGGACACCAGAGCTGCTTCCCACCTCTCCTTCTGTATTGTGTTTCTGCCTAAATGGGAAGGGTAAAAAATCATAGACTCATAGAATTGTTAAATTGGAAAAGATTGGTTGGTTTAATAGCATTGAGTCCAACCATTAGCCTAACACTGCCCTGTTCACCACTAAACTGTGTTCCCAAGTGCATATTCACATGGGGGTTTTTCATGCTTGCAGGGATGGTGATTCTGCTATTTCCTTGGCAGCCTGTTCCAATGTCTGACCACCTGTTCAGTGCAGAAATTTCATTTAATATTACAGAATGAATTAGGTTGGAAAAGACCTATGAGATCATCGAGTCCAACCTATGACCTAACACCGCTGAGTCAACTAGACCATGGCACTGACTCTCCCCTGGTGCAACTTGAGGCCATTTCCCCTCATCCTGTTACTTGTTATCTGGGAGAAGAGACCAGCTCCCACTTTGCTGCAGCTTCCTTTCAGGTAGTTGTAGGGAGTGATAAGGTCTCCCCTGAGCCTCCTTTTGTCCAGGCTAAACAGCCCCAGCTCTCTCAGCTGCTCCTCACCAGACTTGTGCTCCAGACCCTTCACCAGCTCTGTTGCCCTTCTCTGGACACGCTCCGGCCACTCAATGTCTTTCTTGAAGTGAGGGGCCCAGGACTGGACATAGTGTATGAGGTGTGACCTCACCAGTGCCGATCACTTCCCTGGTCCTGCTGGGCACACACCCTTCTTGGCCACGTGGGCACACTGCTGGCTCACATTCAGCTGCTGTTGACCAGCACCCACAGGTCCTTTTCTGTCGGGCAGTTTTCCAGCCAATGTTCCTCCAGCCTGTAGCACTGCAAGGCATTGTTGTGACCCAAGTGCAGGACCTGGCACTGGGCCCTGTTGAACCTCATAAAATTGGCCTTGACCCATCAATCCAGCCTGTCTGTATAAAATAAAGCATGACAATTTCTAGTGATACTTGCTTCATAGCTTCTTTGTTATAGACTCAAGATGACGTATGAGTAAGATAACCTTCTTGTTTTCATTGAAACATCAGGATGATATTATTGTTCCTTTAGGCTCCATATTTTTATCATTAAAAACACAGATCTAGACACTACACACATTTTTTGACCTTTTTACCAAACACAGTAATATTATGATTAGATACAAAGAAGGCTTAATGTCTTTGAGGAATCAATATTGTCTTTTTTTTCCTGCACTTTTTTTGCAATGTTGATGTGACTTTTTCTCTGATTAACTCTTTTAAGATATACAGTGATGTTGATCAGAGTATTTTTGTCAAGAGCTTTTTAATTGAAAATGACCTACAATGATACAAAACTTCCAATATTTGAATTTGTTACAGCTTTTACAAAAAAAAAAAAGCATATCTGAAATTAATTAATAAGCCGTAGTTGCTGAAGGAAACTAAAACCAGTTACATGGCAGTGACATTTTAATCTCTCCTAGTACTGACTTCATATTCCATGATATTATTTCCTAGAATCTGGATGCTTTGATCTAGTGAAGTAATCAATGCAGACTTTGCCCTAAGCCTGGAAGCATGATGCATATTTTTAATGTGACTACCAAGAACTGACTAAAATGTTTTCTAAGAAAATGTTCAAGACAAACGAAGGACAACAGATTGTAATAGCCAGAGCTGTCTTCATAAAATCATAAAATGGCCTGGGTTGGAAGGGACTTTAAAGATGTGTCCTCTGCTGTGGACAGAGACACCTTTCAGTAGGCCAGATGGGTTTTTTTAAGAGTGCTGAATGAGATGGTATGAAGAGTTCTGGAGGGTTTGCCTGCTCAGGAGTTGATAGTACATCTGTGTAAATAACCTAACAAAAAAAAAGTGTAATGCCTAACTGGTTTTGGTGCTTGCTTTCTCCTCAGGTTTGCCAGTTTGTTGTATCTGTCAATGGCCTCAATGTTCTTCACGTGGATTACAGGACAGTGAGCAACCTCATCTTGACTGGCCCTCGAACAATTGTGATGGAAGTGATGGAAGAAATGGAGGCCTGAGAAGGCAAAAAACCCTCTTACTGGATATTTTTGTGAGAGAAATGGCGACAACCATGAAGTGACATGAGACAAGGCAGCAGGACGTTGCTGTGTCTAAATAGATGATTTTGCTTTTAAGGGAGGGGACTCTCTTTCATTTAACAATAATACCACTGGTGATTATGCTAAGATGTGAACAATAGATACCAGCAAATTTTCACTACAGACTTCTCTTTGCCTGACAGAAACAAGATTAAGGCCTTTAGATTGTCCAGCCATATCTGCATCAGTCAGAATGGTTTCCAACCTAAGAAGTTTTGCATATTATCTCATAGTCCACGACTGGATCAGAGCACTTCAGGAGGTGAAAGAGCCAAACACGGTGGGGTCAGTATGTCACAGATGGTTTGCATGACATATTTACATTGGTAAGCATTGTCCTGGTGTCCAGCTTTGTCCCTGGAGCATGTGCAGTCACAGTTGCTCTCTCCTTGGGCCAAGGGACAGTTGACTAAATGCTGGCTTGATTGCAATCAAACACAAATGAACTGCAAATGCATGAAAAAAAAAGATGTCTGTGCTCTGTAGATGATACTCTGGCCTGAATGTTTGGGCCTAACTGAATACACGGGTTAGTCTAGAAAGAAAATGGAAAAACGTGTGGTACTTTTACAAAATCTGCCTTTGAAAATTGGTCTTTTGGTTTCAATGCCTGCACACTGGTTTAAGTTCTTCAGTATAAGATATTGATTTTGAGATTTTTTCCATATCTGTAAATGAAAGGTGCCTCATGCTTGCTGTTCATCACTTTGGAGAAATTTTGGACACCTTTATTCCTAAAAGAAGAATATTTGGCAGGTTGGAGTGGAAAATTCATAGTGTTAGCATTAGGAATGATACATCCACATGTTCCACTAGCAAGAGTACACTTCAAATTGAAGCAGCGTACTTGAATGTACATTAAGCTTGTCAGCACTTTCCAGTTATCTGATGTTTTGCAAAGAACCAACTTGCCACATGAGCTGCATTTGACACTGTTACTAATAAAACATTGTATTTAACTGACTCTTACTCTTTTTCAAACAGTAGGGTTTCTTCATTGATTAAAAAAACCCATTTATATAAATTCCATATTCTGCAGTTAGGTGACTCCTCAGCTTGATGACAAGGGGACTGCATGGGTTTTCTTTGATCTTTGAATGGGATAAATACATTCTTCTCCACAAAATTATAAATGTATTTTGCAGACTTTCTCTGCTGTCTAAATTTTACAATTAAAGCTTGACTTTCTGTATGCGCATACCACAAATCATTCAATTATGGGGTGGGGAAAGTATTTTTTCCTCAAATAATGTTGCAATATGTTTTATATTAAAAATTGTTCTCACTAAATAAATTGCTCTTTCAGTATGTTTTTCTCTTACTCAAACATTTTTACATCAGAGATACGGCAAGTCTTCAAAACCACATGTGTCTGCAACGTTGTAGGTAGAAGTCCCTGAGTTCTTTATTCCTGATATGGTATATCTGTGGTTGATTTTTCACCATGAAAACTTCTCATATTCCACTAATATGCAGCAGTGAAGAGAAGTATGAAACTGCACCTGCTGACTTGATATTAACCAGGCACAAGAGTGTTTGGAGGATTTGTTCACACTGTCATCTGCTATGACAGTTGTTTGTCCCAATTGTACCTCACAAAATTTTGTAACGTATGTACAACCCATACCAGGTTATCTTCGGCAGTTCATCTAAACTAAACAGTTGGGCACATAATGATATATGAGACTGTAACAACTGTCGATGGTATCCACTTGGAACAGTTGGAAAAAATAATTCCAGAAATGTTTCAGTATGCTACAAGTTTTTTGATTTTGTGAATCCAGGAATGCTTCCCCCTCCCCCCCCCGCCCCGGCTTGTTTTGGTGGCTTGAGTGGTATATACTTTGTACCCCTTTAAAATATAAATTCTGCATGTTAGGCTAAGTTAAATATTAAAATGTAAAGGATTTTCTTAGCAAAATGCTAATGATTCTCTCTAATGCCATTGTGGATTCTTCTGTATTACATCTCTTGCCTTAGTTAATATTCTGCTACAAGTTCTCTGTAGCTTACAGATAATTAAGAAACTGGGTCAGAATTGGGCTTAATAATGCATTACAGAGTGCACTTTAGACTGGAGCAAAAAGAGTGGGAATGGGGGCAGGGAAAAATCTGTGCATTTCACTGTGTTACAGATTGAAGATGGCATCTTGATTTGCAAAATACATTAGTCTCTATCACAATTTGAGCACGGCTACTTGCCTGCTTTTAATGGGGATTTCCATATGGTGTTCTCAACTTGATTGGCAATCCGGATTTTAATTAATTCTTTCCCTCTTCAATGTGACAAAGGTATTCAAATTATCTCTGCAATGAAATTTTGTATTTTTGAAAAAAGAATGCAAAGTAAACAATTAAGCTATGTGATGTATCATTTCCAATTAAGTTGCAGTTTGTCTGCACACAGTGCTGCATATGCTCCAAGACATCCCACAGGAGTCAGTGTCAAAATCTCATGCACTTCAGAGGGCACAGAATTTTGAATATAACAGACCACCTTGCTTCCTGCAAAGTGCCAGGGGAAATGTAAGATTATTCACAGAAGTGAGGCATTTCAAGAGATGCATGAATATCACAGTGTGGACTGAAGCAAGAAACTAGAAAAGGAAAAAAAAACCCTGGCATCAGCTGTAATAGCTTCATTAAAAAGACAGGCATTTTTGTAATTCTTACTCTGTGATTGCATTTTTGATTACTATAGATCTTGCAGATCCTCTAATAAATCTTTAAGCCATAATAATACAGATTAGTGCCACCTCTCTGCACATGTACATTTGCGAATCATTTATGAAACATCTTCAAGCAATATAATATTTAATTAAATTCAAGTAGCCGTTAAGATCATTGGAGCATTAAATCAGGGCAATATTTCTTGTATTTTTCTTCTGCTATATTTCCTACAAGATACATTATATTTATTATCTTCATCAAGATTAAATACCATATGTATAGTATTGAACACAACTGTTTCCACAGCTAATCCCATGGAAGGCATTTAATTCATGAAATAATGCAATAAACCACTTCAGGTGTATCAGAATTTAATTCTCTGCATTTTAGGTCTCCATAGAAGCCAAAAATAAAATTTTCAGAAAAAGACATAGTGGTGTCATGGCAACATGTGAAATACGAGGGGGTCTGTCCTACTATACCCTCTTCTATGAGATTATCTTCAGGAAGAGGTTTGGGAGGAAGAAGTCATGCAGCAGGACTGCTTCTCTCGGTGTTTTTCTTTGGTTTCTGGTTATACATTGATAATCACAGAGAGCTAGGGATGTGTCAAATGCTGTCCCACGATTAGTGGTTTAATGGTCAGCAGGTCCCCTTAGCACAGTCTAGATCTCTAAGAAAATTGCCCCAGTGTAGTTCAGAGAATAATGTCAGATCTGAATTTGGGCCCAGGGGTGCAGGCTTAGTTGTGCCTCTTGGCCTTAGGACCAGAGAACAATCCTAATTTTATGTACTAACATAGGCACAGCCACAGAGAATAGTCTGAGGATTAGGAAGAAGAAGCAACTGACTTCTGTGCTGACAGCTATGATGCATGGAGACTTCCTTTTCCCTATGGATGGAAAGAGAATAATCAAATTATGGGGTAATACTTTAATACTTTCAGATAATACTTGGAATTAAATACTACTTTTAAATGTTAATTTTGCTAAATAAGTATTATTCTAATTTTAGAGACAGGAAAAGTGAGACAATACGTTTTGCAAAAATGTTTGCCTAATGCAAGAAATCAATTGTTGCATTTATGAATATTTTCTTCCCAGTGTATAATTAGAACTAGACCACTTGTGTAAGTAAAAAAGCATGTGTATGTCACATGTATAAGTACAGCTAGACCACACCACTCTTCAAACAAAGTGAGAGAACTTCTAACCTTCTACAATGAAACTGCCATTAAAGGTTTCCATAAACCACCCTTTTTAAATTTGTCTTTCTTTATCTGGTGAGTGATGTGACTTACATTTTTCACTTATATGTGTTACTTATAAAACCAGAACTAGTAACTGCCAATGCAATAATTCCCTTTGTATACACACAGTGCAGATAAAAATATCATTAATGTCCAAGAGAGGCTGAGTGATTTTAAACCATTAACTTTTTCTACAAACTTCTACATAAATAAATATTTATACATTAATTTTTAAAAAGAGCCATTAATGTAACAGGGAATTTAAGAATGTCAAAGGATATCACAGGTGTCAGTGATACAACTAATTTATACTATAAAGGCAGTGTTTCATGTTTAGTTACTTAGTCTTTGTACTTGCAGTTCCTCAGGAAAACTCAGAAATATTCAGAAGGGAATAGCTGTAACTGTCAAACTGAATGTCCTCTAGAAAAATGGCTGTTGTTTTGCAGTTAGGTATCCATTCTCATATTGGCCATGGGAGCTGTGAATTTCCAGTACTGTTGAAACTCAAATTTCATTAACACACACTTGAAATTAAATGTTTAGCTTTAAGAGCACATGTTTGAAACGGACATTGTACTCTAGGAAATGCAAATCATTGTAATGCCTCTTATACAAAAATGCTGCCACATACCCATAGGTATCCTATGTCAAAGTAGCTCTTGCTGAACTTGGAGTATAACAGTTGCCTACTGGTTTCTTTATGGCTTTGTCAAATAATAATAATTTCTTTTCATAATTTGCAGTTCATTTGCAGAGGAAAATTCTCTTTTTATGTGCAACTTCCCGCTTATGTTCCTAAGGCACTTAGGTCCAGAGATGTTCTACAAGATGGTCACTAGACCATGGTACAGAGATAGCTATTGGTATACTGACCACTTCAAAGAGTCTTTTACATCATGCCTGAGCAATGCTCCTGAGAAGTGCTCCCACTGCTCCTGCTGCTGCTCCTGCTGCATGCACCCAAGCAGGCTAAACTGGGAAACACTGGTCTAAAGGACAGTCCGTGCCCACCAGACTGTTTTGCCTTTACCAGTGATTTATATATATATATATTTAATTTTCTTTCCCATTCTTCTACTTCTTTTGCCACATAGCTAGTAATGGTCCTGCTTTCTGCTTCCAGCTCAAAAATTGGTTCTGGAAGATCTTGATGACCTTGCTTTTTTTGTACTTTTACTAGTCTGTTTTTGAGTGTCTCTTTATTATGATGACCATCACTAGCTTTTCATAAATTAGCAGTGCTTATTTATCAAGTCTAAGATTTCAGGAAAACAGGTGAACTGGCTGCTGCTTTACTATCAAATGTTAACTCACAAATAAAAAAAGCCTTGAGGTAAGAGAACAAAATAAGACCAAGTTATCATAATGATGGAATAAAATTCGTTTGAGATAAGAAGTGCCACCACATCTATTAATAACAAACCTGCATATGATTCATAACACAGTATGGGCCATAGCTTTCATGGACTTTCTCAGATTATGAGAAAAAAGATGAGGGACTTCCAAAGAGGGGGTTTTCTTTTGATCATCTGGATAAGCTACCAGGGACTTCCCTCCATCACATATGGGCTGGAGCACAGCCTCCCAACCATAGCTGGGCTTAGAACCACATAAACTCATGTCTACACTGCTGACTGTAAATGACTGGAGACTTTAATAATTCCATTTTATGCCTTTCCCTTCAGGTTTTAGAGTTTCTTTTATTAAACAGAAAACCAATTAATTTCTCCATCTATACAATTAAGAAATGCTCCTGAAGAAATGCTCCTTTCCCCTCCTTATGTTTCTGGTAGAATGTGTGATGAACAGAAACCATACTTTTCTGTTTGTACCCAAATACAAAGGGAATACTTGTTCTTACCTGCAGTTCTCAGGAAAACCTCCTCTGAGCCTCCCTGGGAAAATATTACCTGAGCAAAACCTTCAGTATGATGCCTATTATTATGTAGCTGGAAAATACATAGTATGTACAAACTTTTATTTAAAAAAAAGCAAAACCAAAAAAACAAGTTAGCTTGTATTAAAATGCTGGTTAAAGATTTTAAAGTAGAAACAAAACTAATGTAGCCCCCAGAAGAGGACCCATTCTGCAGGTGCAGTGATGGGGTGCAGTGTGGAAAGGTTCTGTCACAGAGCATAGAATAGGTTGGGTTGGAAGGGAAGGACCTTAAAGATCACAGAATCACAGAATACGCCGAGTTGGAAGGGACCCATCGACTCCTACTCCTGGCCCTGCACAGGATCATGTCTCTGAGAGTATCATTCAAATGCTTCTTGAGCTCTGTCAGGCTTGGTGCTGTGACCACTTCCCTGGGGAGCCTGTTCCAGTGCTCAGCCACCCTCTGGGGAAAGAACCTCTTTCTAATATCCAACCTAAACCTGCCCTGACACAACTTCAGGCCATTTCCTCAGGTCCTGTCACTGGGCATCACAGAGAAGAGATCAGTGCCTGCCCCTCCTCTTCCCCTCACGAGGAAGTTGTAACTGCAATGAAGTTTCCCCTCAGTCTCCTCCAGGCTGAACAGACCAAGTGCCCTCAGCTGCTCCTCATACAGCTTCCCCTCAAGGCCCTTCACCATCTTCATTTCCCTCCTTTGGACACTCTCTAATAGCTTAAAGTCTTTTCTACATTGTGGTCCCCCAAAACTGCCACAATATTCAAGGTGAGGCTGCCCCAGTGCAGAGCAGAGCGGGGCAATCCTCTCCCTTGACTGGCTGGTGATGCTTTGCCTGATGCCCCCCAGGACATGGTTGGCCCTCCTGGCTGCCAGGGCAGTGCTGACTCATATTCAACTTGCCATCAACCAGGACCTGTGCTGTACGCAGGGACACCTTCCACTACACCAGGTTGCTCAGTGCATCATCAGCCTGGCCTTGAACACTGCCAGGGATGGGACAGTCCCATAATGTCCTGTTAAGTTTCTCAATAGCATCACTGAAAGAAAAAATATGTTGTACTTTTATGAGTAAATTTACAATTTATGTTCTTAACCCTGTCTTCTCAATAAGAACAAAGTTGTAATTAATGCTTTTGCATTTAGCAACATTCAAGCATAGAACGCAATACATAAGAACATAGTAAAGATATACATTTATTTGTGAAATATCTGTTTCAAATATAACAAACTTCTCAAAGGAAACACATCCTCTAAAGAAAAAGATTTTAATTTACTTTATGAGGTAATTAAAACTTTTTTCATATCTTCTATTTATAAAATATTTATATATATGTGCAAACATTTTATCAACTAAAAATAAATACACGTGCAGGCTTGACTGAACAACTGTTTTGTCAATGGAATCCATCAATGGGGCTAAACTAAGCCCTTCACGTTTATTAGCAAAAGTTTAATTAAGTGTGATGTTGAGCAAAGCCTTGGAAATATTAAGTGATTACACTCAGAAGAAGTGCTTAGTATGTTGTAGGATCAGGAATCCATTTAATTTCTGTTCTCAACATGCCCTAACAGCCTGCAAAGCTTTTCTGGAAACATGATAAGATTTTCTTACAACTCATTTAAAAATTGCAGGTGGAATGTACTAGCTTTTATGGGTTAACTTGGAAAGGAAGAAACATGAACGCATTTAAGATCTTAATGTTACATTTTCCTGTTGCCTGTTTTGTTTTGTCAGTGTTTTCAGCTCAACTGCTTTTTAAAGATGACTTACTGCACCCTTTTGTTTTTTACTACAGTTGGGAAGCGTGTGTGTGCTTAGTCTTCTTTGCCAGAATAAACAAGACCCTGTTGAATATGAAAGAATTCAGTATTTCAATTTCTATTACACTCCATCACACAAATCATCTATTACAAAACATGCTTAAAAGATGCGTTTACAAAACGGTGCTGAGTTACTCTCTTAAATGTTTGATTTTCATGATAAAATGTGTTACACTTTTCAAATTTTGTTTCATTATCCATTGTACATGATTGTATTATTGTTCATTCTCCTAAAAGATTATATTCTGGGGGTTATTGATTCACCTTCCTTATAGCAGCATCCATATTCAGTTCCAGAGACTATATAAATATAAGTCCCCTTACCTCCTACACATTTAGAGAATAAAAAAAAATCATCTCTTCTGGTTCAGAAATTGTAATTTGGAAGATGAAGGCACAAAAACCATTTACCTTAACCCTCACTGATGACTGTTTCTTTTGCAAAAACCAGACAATGCTGTCTAATGTGCAAAGCTTCAGGAAGTCATATAATACAGGAATAAAAACTTTATGATTGGGACCAAATTGTCCACATTTTAAAGGCTCTTTGATGATACCCTTTTTCAGTAGTTATCATGATTAACTCCTAACAATGGGCTTGTGATTGCAAAGATGACCTTTGGAACGTGGGTTAATGCAGTGCTCTTTTCCCAGAACTGCAGATAGTCTGAGAAAACATCACAGCAGGGTGATGGCATCTACTTCTATTTATCTAATTAGAATCTGAGCTCAGAAACCAGGGGCTGGGTTCTGTGGCATACACATAAATGTCAAGTGCCATCGAAGATGCTTTTAGGGCATTTGAGACATTCTTATGTAGAAGAGAGGACCTTCTCGGAAGCCCATGAGTCCCAGAGGATGTCTTAAATACTGTAGGATACTTCAAATTGCATTAGACACCTATGCACAAACAACTGAATGACATCCCTAATAACCACCACTTAAATTCAGCCAATTCAATTTCTCACTGCTGGTAATTTTCTGGAGTGACCCAGCTGTTAGCACTGTTGATAGAAAAGAACATCCTGGCTGTCCAGTGAGTTCCTCTGAGAAGTTGCTGCACACTTGTACCACACAGAACTGACTGTGATGATGTCTAATATTAAATGTCCCAAGAAATGTGTCTCTTTTTCTTTCCCTCTTGTGCTTTTGGTCAAGATGCAAGGTGGCCTCTCACCCAAAGATCTCTTTGTTTCTGAATTGTCTATTGCCAGTCAAAGGCAATAGCCATTTGTTAGCTGAGCTCTAATCTGCATATATAAATGATCATATATAATTACTTTCTGCACGTTTCCTGCTTTTTGGGTGTTACTGTTTTTAAGCTGTCCTGAAAAGCATTAATTTCACCCAAGGAGACACTGAAAGGCAGCAACTGCTCCCATTAGGGAAATGGGATCATAAGAAGGAGTAGCAGCTACAGCAGTCACAGAAGATGAGAACAGAGGCAGAAGCAGCTCAGTATTTCCACATAAACCTGAGTTTTATTGCACTGGTTGCAATATGACAGGTATTGTAGCTCTTGGGTGTCTTGAGGTATTTATACACTGCCCACACACTTCAGTAATGGCTCTCCCTACCATGTCAGTCCCATCTCAGTGTTTGACATCTCAGCCCTTGGTGCAAGGGGAGCTTCTGCTCACCCCCTGTAGGAGAAGGGGGCAGAGGCAGTGTCCAAAAACAAATAAGGAATTCAAAGTGAAATTTATAAATAATTTAGGTGCAGACATGAAAATAAATTAATTTAAAAATACCTGTTAACCCACACAGGTGTTTAGAGGGCCATTGGCATTGAAGATTTCACCACCAGTTACCTAATGTGTTGTAACTGTAGCCTTATTAGCTGGCTTATGGTGTTCATCATGTTCATGTTCTTCATGGCTTTTCAGCTCAGGGTCCCCCACTCCCAAAATCCACCATTGTCCAAGTGCCACCAAATGAGCTCCAACATAAAATCCATGTGGATGACCTGGATATTTAAGGCCATCATGGAAGCCTGCAGAGGAGCAAAGCTGAAACCCAGTCTCTTAAGACCTTGGACAGTTTGCAGCCTGCAGGATAACCCTTCAAAGGGGAAGCAAGGCACACCCCCGTCAACACAAAAGACAGTAATTCCCTGTATTGACCGCAACCCAGACTCCAGGACTGTAGAAAAATATTTCCCTTTATGTATTTTGAATCTTCCGTAGCCATAAATTTGTTATTCGCAACCTTGTATGTCCAGTTTTGGCAGATTCTTGTCACCAGTGTGCCAGGGGACACGTGCAGTCAACCTGCAAGTTCCTCAGCTCCACAGTCCCCTTCAAGCTCCTCCCCAAGCTCTGCTTCCTCCCAACCTCTCCTGGTGAGAGGCTCCCTCTGCAGCAAGCCCCAGTGCCAAGCTGCACAGGCTGCCAGCTGAGCTTGCTGAGGGCTTGATCAGGCCCTGGTCCCCGGGGCGCTGTGGAACGTGTGGGAAGATGTGGAGGCCAAACCTCGCACTGCCTTGCGCAACCTCCCCGCGCAGCCAGAGCCGTGTTTACCCAAGCAAAGCCACAAGAACAGCCTGTGGTTTGTAGAGAAGGCAGTTGTACAAAACACCCTCAGCAGCATGTTCAGTTCTGGGCTCGATTTGTCCGGCACATTCCTGCCTGTCGCTAAAAGCAAGCACCGGGAAGCCTTTTCAAAGGAATAACTTCATAGCTAAACCATGAGTATTGCTACAGCTCATACAATATTTTCAGTACAATAATATAAGTGAGAATTTGTAAATAAATATGACGGGTTAACATCTTTTGAACTATGACAATTGTAAAATGTGGGTTTCACTCTTGCAAAAAGATTGCAAATTATGAAGAGTTCAGATGTTTAATGTTACCTTCATTAATAATTCTAATTTTGTTACTGACATTAATCATTAAGTCCTAGAAATCTTACACACTCACTAAGCAAGTGAAGAAAATTAACACCAGTTTAACAAATAGTGTTGAAAATTGTTTGAGAATGCAGTTAGGCAAATAACAGTAGTGATTATAAATATTTATGGTGAGCTTCTGTTTTATTTACTTGCTCAAAAATCAGGAATAATTCCATTAAGTGTACAAAAATGCCACCTGACTATAAGATTAGAAGCAAAATTACAATCTGACTTCTTACTGTCAGCTGATTTTAACAGCAGAAAGATAAGACAACTCATATTTAGGAAGTTATTTTGTAAATCTGAACTGGACTTGACCACCAAATGCAGCCTTGGTTTAAAAAAAAATACTACTGAATGTGAGAAGCACAGATTGGACTAAGATGGTTCCCTAAATCGCTCTAGAAAAAAAGTCAACAAAACCCAGAGTGGATTATCCTTGTGTCAATACACACTGATACACGAAGTAGTGATTCAGCATCACTAAAGCACCAAGTCAGGCACTTGTTTTAATGGGCCACTTTCAGTGTGGCACACTAGGCTCTCACCTGTGAACCCAGAAATAAGCCACAGCATTGCATTATCACAGTGTTACTCTGCTGAGAAAATTTTATATCCTATGAAAGATTTTATAAGTTTCATGAGGAAAATTTTTGAAAATTAACAGAACCTACTCAGCAATCTGAACTTACTTGTCTTATGAATGTAATACTTTCTGAACATGGCAAATGGCCATAGGCGGATTTTTTTTAAAGATAAAATGTAGTAAGAACGTAACACAATGGAGAAACAAAGCTGTTCTTCATTTTTTCCAGTTATTTCTTTTTTCTTTAGTGTGCAGACAGTAATTACAGAAGTCTTTAAAAATATCAGCAGATATAATGCAAAGAAAATGAACTTCAGAATGTAAAGAAGGGCAGAAACATGATTTTAGGGAATGTAACTTTATGCTTCACAACTGATGCCACTAACAAAATGCCTGTTCCTCTTTCTCTGATACAGTACAGAAGCAGCTAATGGACAGATATCTAGATGGTTCTGCATCACCTGGTGGAAAACTGCTCAAGGAGAGCTCCTGTGTGTGAGAGCTGAGCCAGAAGATTACAGAATTTCAAAGATGCTTATAGCTCACTTTGAAATAAGCTGATCCTATTCTCTCTTTTCCCCACCAGTGAATTTTGCTCTTGATTCTAATGAAACACAGTGAAACTCCAACCAGGTTGCTTTTATCAGTGCAAAGATTCAAGTCCCTATTGCAGGATCCTACAGTTTGCATATTTTAGGTCCAATGCAGAATTATTTTACTGAGAAAAGCTCATTGTCCAAAATCGCACTCTCCTGTTCAGCTTCCCAGACTTTCCAGGTTGGCAGCCTGAACAGTGACAGAGTGCAGGGAAGACGAGAGGGGGAGCCTTCCAAAGATTAATATCAGTCACAGAATAGTCTGACTCCCCCATGGAGAGCTACCTGTGCTACATGGGAGACAGGAAGGCGAGGTATTCCTTCAGCTGGCTTTGGGAAAAAAGAATCGCACAAGATAAAATAGGATTGTGATGCATCTTGATGTAGTTGAACTGCTGTCTAATTGTTTGGATACTCAGTCTCTTCCACAGGCTAATATTAGCTCTAACAAAACAGCATATGCAAAAGCAATATGAACATACGGTCTGTTACTACAAGGACTCACATGCTCACTTCTCAGTGCAAAAGCATTCAGAGCTTCCAGATTCTAAGGACTAATTCTCCAGGTCAAATGTTGCTATTTGAAGGGACAGATTGGCTGATGGACCAAACAGAAGAAATTCCTTTCCAAGTGCGGGACAATACCAACAAAAATAGATTTATGATTAACTAATATTTTTATTATTAACAACAACAACAATGTGAAATGCCCAGTGGTCTAAAGTAGGTGTTTGGGCTATTCTTCCAAGACTGCAAACCACAAGACAGAGATTTTGATTCTGTAAGATAGTGAAGAACATGTACTATTCCATCACTATCTCTGAAGATTATGCTGTAAGAAAGACTGTGTAAGAAACGAGACATTATTTTCGTCAGAGCCTTGTAACCTGTCTGACCTTAAGCACTGTGTTAATTTAAACAAGTCATAGACAAACTTTTTTCTGTGCACTGCAAGACAGAGAACTTTACTGTGGCCAGTGCCAATACTACAAGGACATTTAAAGTAGAATTCATGAAGGTTGCCACCAGTAAATTAAAGATTACAATAGGGTCCAAACAAAAGAAAAATATAAAGGAAACCGCGAAAAAGCAATGACATGGGGATTACAGTGCTAGGCCAAGAAGCCTGAAATGAGAAGTCAGTCACTACAGTTTAATAAACAAATACAAAAAAAAGGTGGACTCACAGATGGAATGTTGCCAAATGTCCTGTTCTTACCTGAGTTTTGTGAAAAAAATAATTGAGGTGATGTTCGGGGCAAGATTCAGATGCTGCAAAAAGTTTAACAATAGCATAAAATACAGAATCTGAGTGTTGAGAGTGAGGGAAAGAAAAAAAGAAAAAGGGCTAACCCAGAAGCTTTTGAGATGTTATCTGCTTTTTGTGGTTGTAAACTACTGCCTCTCCTTTTTTCCGCTTTCTCATTCTTTGTCACAATACCCTATAATTCTTTAAGTTATCAGATCAATCACTTTGGAGCATAATTACTGCTGGCTATTTGTTTAAGGTTAGTTTATACACTTGCTTTCCTCCTGTGTAATTTCCTGTTATTTTTTTGCTTTATATTTAAGGTGCTTAAATCATGTTCAATAGGAAGTGTCCAAGCACCTCCTGGGTGCACATGCAACACAAAGCTAATTCTGCAACAGATGCAGGGCAGAACGAGAACAGCCTCCTTCTTCTCTTTATCACAGCAATTCTTGGCAAACCAAATGACAATCTGAGTCGTAGGGACAGCTCATTGAAGACAGTCACACATACTCTTGCACTGCAGGTACCACTCTGACTTTAGCTGTAACCCTGAGCAGCACCACAGTCCATCCCATGGCAGCACCTTTTTCTCCATGAAGGAGTTTCATATGAGCTGGCTTTGGTTGAGCGGAACCCTTCTGCACAGAAGCAGAGTAAAACAGGTCTTTACAGCTGTTAGTTTCTTGACTCTTACAATATAGACCAAAGGGTTGTGTTTCAGCAGACACAGTACTTGAATTTGGATTTTCAGAAGCTCAAAAGATAGAGGTTTGCGAATACACAGAAGAGATGTTTGTCCAAGACTGCCCCCCTCTGTTATTGCTTCACAGCTGAAAAAAAAATGTTTCTAACTGCTGTAAATTCTTCTTCTCATATCTGACAAAGTGAGATTTCCAGTATACTGATTTTTAGTATTGATATGTATTGGAAAAAGTACTGACAGTTAAATGCCCCTGAAATATAAATATGGAAGGCATACTCAGTTTCTTCAGTGAGTATTTGAGTGGGGGTAAATTTATTAAGCTGATTGCAGCAAATAAAAATATAAATATTTCTCTTGGTTTTCTCTATTCACATTTTTATTACTCTGAAACACAGGCTACGATTTTTTACAAAAAATTTTTACAAAAATTTTTTTGCCTTTTCTTTGGCAAATGCAAATCACAGTACCATTTCTCTTTAAGAAAATTTCTGCTAAGGTCAATTCAATATTTTATTCATGGAAAGCTAACTTTATAAGTTTAACATATGCTTAAACAAATATTGGAAAACTAAGCCTATTCCTGAAAATTCCAATCGTAACACTTGAAAATGTGTAGGGGAACAAAGGACCTACCTCTGACTTTCATCATCCACTTCAAATCCCTTAAAACAAAAGCAGCAAAGAGAACCAGGCTGCTTAAAACTGAACAAAGGAATCAGTTTAGATGAATAAAATTTGTGAGCAATATGAAGTACTATCTGAAAGGAGAGAGTTGTCTGGGTGTCTATTCAGTGGCATAAAAAAGCCTATATGTTGTCATGTGATATTATTCTAGGACAAATCTTAATTATTTTTCAGAGTCTAATGAATAGACATGCTTTTATAAAAATTGCAGATTAGAAAAATGGAAAATTTAATTTTTCAGTAATCTACAAGATGGAAAGACAGATCATTGAACAGCACTTGATCAATCTTGTTCCTTATGTCAAACGTGTACTAGAAAAGTTCTTAAAGTAGATCGAGGCAGACCAGAGGTGTGTAATTACAGCGTTCAAGGGTGTGTAGGAGCTCAGAGCAGAAGCTCAGTAGGAAATGGACAAGAAACTCTGCTTCTTTTAGGTAATAGCTTAAGACATGTGCTATTTGGAAAAGAATTCTTCCTTGTTCCAGACACCTTTTGCATTCGTTACTCATGGTATTTATTACAGAGACCACCATGGTATAGCTTCCAGCATTTACTGGGTTTAAATATTCATTTCAGCCAGGATCTCATTCCAAAGAAAATTACTTCTTGCACAGCCAGCCAGAACCTGTAGCTCTTTTGCTTATTCAGTAAAAAAATGGGGGAATCCTTCCCTCTCTGTGTTACACTGTACCATTGGTGGGCTGCAACTTACTCTGCACTGCAGCATACTCCAGAGACAGCTTTTGCCAGGCAAATGTTGTATTTGTACCTACCTATTTCCAGGTGCTGGTACATCCAAACATCACAAAGTCTAGTCTTTCTTCTTTACTCAGGGCACCCTACCTCCATGCTGGCAATGTCCCAGGACCTGCCCACCAGATTTGGCGCTCTCTCAAGACGGTCGATGAAGTCTCAGCATGTAGCCTGGGAGCAAATGGGAGCAGTGATCACAGATTTTGCACTTTGACTGCAATCTTTAGTAATGCTTTTCCCCATAACTTACTCACAGACACACTGATGAGGCACAGGCTAAATAAGTGGACAGTGACGTGAATTGAAAACCGGCTGAATTTCTGAGCTCAAAGGGTTCTGATCAGCAGCATGAAGTCCAACTGGAGGTCAGTCACTGGAGATGTACCCAGGGGGTTGATACTGGCCCCAATACTGTTTTTGACTCTTCATTACTGGACTGATCAATGGTGGAGAATGCACCTTGAACCAGTTTGCAGATAGTAAAAATCCTGGGAGGAGCATCTGATGCATAAGAAGGTTCTGATACCATTTGGAGCACCTTCAGCAGGAGAAATAGCAAAATAGGAACATCATCAAAATCAGCAAAAGGATTTGCAAGCTCCTGCCCTTAGGGAGGAATAACCTCAGACACTAGTACACACTGGTGGCTGACTGACTTTGCAGAAAAGGCCCTGGGGTGGTGGACACAGCTGCTGATGAGCCAGGAATGTGCCCTTGCTGCAAAGAAGGCAAACAGCCTCATGGCCTGCACGGGGAAGAGCACTGACAGAAGGCCGAGGGAGGTGTTCTTTCCCCTCTACTCAGTCTTGGCAAGACTGCATCTAGATGCTGGGTCAAGTACTGAAGTGAGTCCAGTGAAAGACTATGAAGATGGTTAAGGGCTTGGAGCATCTCTCATAAAGAGAAGGCTCAGGGGATCTTATCCATATGGATAAATAAATAACTGATGGGAGGGAATGAAGAGAGAGCCAGACTCTTCTCCTTGTACCAAGCAACAGGGTGAAAGGCAACTGATACAAATTGAAGCACATTAAATTCCATCTGAGTGCAAGAAAACATTTGTGTTTTGCCTTTTTTTTTTTTCTCCTTCATTGTGAAAGTGGTCAAATATTGGAGTAGGTCACCCAGAGAGGCTGTGGAGTCTCCATTCTTGGAGATACTTGTAACTCAACTTGACATAGCCCTGGTCAACCTGCTCTAACTGACCCTCCTTGAACAGAGTGGAGCTGGATTAGATGTTCTCCAGAGGTGCCTTCCAGAGATTCTGTGATCCCGTGTAATGCTCATGGATCCAGAACATTGCCCAGAAACAGACCAGGAAATTCCTTGTCCTTGCATCCTGAGGGAGAAAGAGCACACATGAGCCCTCCCTGTCCAGTGAGGTAGGAGGGGCTCCTGCCCTGTGAGCACATAGGCACATCAGAGAGGATAACATCACTTCTCTGGTGCTCAGCTCTGAGGAGGCTGTGGGTGCAGGAATTAGCATCTTCAGTTTCTCAGCAAGCTGAACTCAGCCTCCCCGCTGCTCACAGATTTTAACATGTGACTGGACTCCTTCCCCTAAATGGATCTGGATAAGCTGCACATGTCAGAGGCTAAGAAGGAGGAAAGTAGCTCCTGGCCATGTTGCCAGGCTCATACAGCCATGGTTGTTCCACTGGCCAGACAAAGGCTCAGAAACTAGCTCAGATGATGAAGTATAAACACAGGATAGATCAATCACACCTCACAAATCTGAAGAGATCTAGTTTGACTGCAGAATGAAAAACTAACTTTATGAAACACTAACCTTGTCATCCTTCCCATTACCCTCTGGAACCAACCCTCCTACTGAGAAGAGAGCAGAAAAATACATGACTGAGTAATATTTGGGGTTTTTTCCATCTCCCTGTGCTCCCTTTGCGCAGTTTTGCTCTCTTTCCTGCACGTTTGGAGGAGCAAGACCAACCCTAAACATGAACAGTTACACTTCAGTGGTCATGGCATCAATCTGGTTTCTTATGCATACCTTTCACTTACCTCATTATGTGTAATAAGCTTCAGATGAATAAACCTAGCAGCTCACTAAAGTGCTGACAGCACTGAAATCCAAAAAGTATCAAGGAAATGAAAATGACTCATCTGACATGTCAACCAATAATGAAGCAAAGCTGGACTACTCTGACAGTCCTGCCTAAAAACAGAGATGTAAAAAGTCACATTTGTGGGGTTGATATCAGAGAAATAGTTGTAGCACAAAGAAAGCCACTAGAAAAAAATATTTCACAAAAAATAGCTACCATTTTCAGAAGTCATTTCAATGCATATTTATATCCCAAAATAATTATGAAATTGTCTTAACTAACAAAGAGAAAAATTAAAAAGTAAACATGCATGACTAATATGTTAGAGAAGGTGGATCACAATCAAGATATTTTTTCTGTATTTTTAATTTGGGCAGAGTACAGTTTTAAGTCCTTCTCTGCTCTCTCAGTGCATGACTTCATAGATCACCTAATTACTGCAAGTGTTGACAGACTGATCTTGGCAAACCACTTTTCAAGGAGCATTGTATGTTCCATTATATTTAATAACATTTACAAAATGTAAAAGACAGCTATGCATCATCTCAAGTATTACCTCTGTTCTTATGTTCTTTAGTTTAATAGCAAAAAAAAAATAATTAAAAAATCTATGAATTGTTGTTTTGCCTAGGGACTAGTTTGAATGATTCAAATAGGTGTTCCATAGTCAAAATCTTTGAATGTGACTAGAGTTTTTGAATGCTGGGGGAGAAAGAGAATTTAAAAGTGTACATCTCTTTGTAAGATATTTTAGTTTAGGAGTTAAAAATGCTAGTCAGCTTGAAACACATCATTTTAATAAAAGAATAAAAGATGTGATTAGTTTTTAATTATTTGCCATTTGCAAATATCCCCCAAACTTGATATTCTCATTTCCCAAGTCTTGTGAAAAATGGTATATATTGCATTCATTAGTATATCAAAAAAGTCAGAGAAATATTCTAAGTATATCCTAAAAAGCAGAAGATATTTAAAAAAAGATAAAGATTGATAATTACAGTGCAATTCTTTCCCACACTCACCAACATCATCTATTATTTTGGTTTCTGTTTAGTTCGCACAAGTATTGCTGTTGGTGGTCCATTACTTGGGTCAATCACATCATTACATATTCAGCCAGCTCACTTTGTGGTCACGAGCCTGCACTAATGCTGTTCTTGTGTTGGATTAGTGGAATTGTTCCCAGCTGTATTTTCAATATCATTGCCATGTAATCCTATTTACAGAAATTTTGTGGAATCTATACTAGCCAAGCAAAGGATAGTCCATATCTTGCTGATGTGAATACTTTTAAAATGTGGTGGCTGTAAATTGTTCTTGCTCTTTTGAAATCACTGAGGCTTGTCTGACTCAAAATAGTGGAAGGTAAATTCATGAGGCCAATTCATATTCAGTAAATTTACTCTTAAAAATCAGTGTGGTGGGTTTTTTTGTCTTCTTTTTTTTTAATGGAACACAAGAAGGAAACAGTGGTAAATCATTTGTACATTAATATTAAGCATATTTTGATCTTGCTCTATTTTCAGATGTGCACCTTATACAAATTCTTTCAAGGAAGCTTTACATTTTAACTTTTACCTTGAACTTGTGAAAACGTGAGCTCTTCCCTGGAATTACGTAAGGAGGTTAAAGGTGCCTTCCAGAGAAAGCTGAGTAAACTCAACAGTAATAAACATCATTAACTCTAAAAGTGATCAAATAGTGTAAAAGTAGCATTGTAAATCAGGAAAATAAACCGATATTAATAAAATCAGCCATCTTACCCTTGAAAGCACACACTTTGCATAAACTTAAAATATTAATTTCAATTCTGATGCAAACAGGGGATTAAAAATTAAAGTATAAAGTCATTTGAAGGCTACAAAGAGTTAGAGAATCTATTTACCCACCACTGGGATCCTCAGGACCTTTTACTGTTGTCACAGTACTCTGACTAGCTGCAGCCACAGGATGGTGCTCACGGACTTCAGATACCACATTATGAATCTGTGAGGAAGGGAAAAAAAAAAAAGAAAGATAAAGAGAGGGAGCTGGACGCTCCCTTTGGCAGGCTGTTCCTTGTCCTACCCTGACATACATGAGCCAGCAAGCAGTCATGGACTTACCTCTACGTTTACTATCTCCTCAAGAGCACTGCAAATAGACTGATCCATCAAGGGAAGCCTGTAGATGTAATATGTTTGTACTTTGTGTGATACTGGGTCTCTCACAGACACAGTATCACACAAAGGATGTGTCTCTCATCCTTCTGGACAAAATGTCCAGCACACAGCTGGATAACCATGTTACATGATGGGTGAGCAACTGGCTCATGTGTCAGGCACAAAGAGTTACAGTGAATGGGGTGACATCAGGATGGTGCAAGGTCACTAATGGGGTTCCACAGGGCTCCATCCTCGGCCCAGTGCTCTTCAACATCTTCATTAATGACCTGGACCCAGGATTCGAAGGAATACTAAGTTTGCCAACAAAACCAAATTGGGAGCAGTTGTTGAATCCCTTGAGGGCAGAGAGGACCTGCAGAGAGATCTTCATAAATTAGAGGGCTGGGCAACCACCAACCATATGAAGTTTAACAAGGGTTGCACCTGAGATAGGGCAACCCTGGTTGTGTGTATAGACTGGGGAATGAGAGGCTGGAGAGCAGCACTGCAGAAAGGGACCTGGGGGTCCTGGTCAATGGCAAGTTGAATATGAGTCAGCAGTGCCCTGGCAGCCAGGAGGGCCAACCGTGTCCAGGGGGGGCATCAGGCAAAGCAGCACCAGACAAAGCTGGCTGAGGGAGGGGATTGTCCCACTCTGCTCTGCACTGGGGCGGCCTCACCTTGAATATTGTGGCAGTTTTGGGGGACCACAATGTAAAAAAGACATTAAGCTATTAGAGAGTGTCCAAAGGAGGGCCACGAGGATGGTGATGGGTCTGGAGGGGAAGCTGTATGAGGAGGAGCTGAGGTCACTTGGTTTCTTCAGCCAGGAGAAAAGGAGACTGAGGGGAGACCTCATTGCAATCTTCAACATCCTCATGAGGGGAAGAGGAGGGGCAGGCACTGATTTCTTCTCTGTGGCAACCAGTGACAGGACTCGAGGGAATGGCCTGAAGTTGTGTGAATGGAAGTTTAGGTTGGATATCAGGAAAAGGGTCATCACCCAGAGGGTGGTTGGACACTGGAACAGGCTCCTCAGGGAAGTGGTCACAGCACCAAGCCTGACAGAGTTCAAGAAGTGTTTGGACAATTCTCTCAGGCACATGGCAATTCTTAGGGATGGTCTGTGCAGGGCTAAGAGTTTGACTTGATGATCCTGTTCCAATGCAGTATATTCTATGATCCTGTGATTCTATGATCCATTTCCTGGTTTTCTGGAAATTGCTTTTAAGCTAAATACATAAGTTGGAGACTGAAAAGGTACAAACCGTATCACATTTAGCATCAATGAGCTACTCTGCTTGACTGGTATGATCATTGGCCATTGCATACAGTTGGCAGCGCAGTAGAATAACTGCAAGTGACAGGAACTAGGAATCTGGTAAATGCTTTTTAGATCTGGGAGTGCTTTTGAACCTTCGCTGTAGAAAACAACTGGATTAAAAGAGTTTCTTTGAAGGTCAAACACTTCTGCAGTTTCAGTGGAAAGATATCTGTGCGCTGTGAATTTGGGAAAGAGTCTGCAGGATTGGGAATCCTACTCAGCAGCTGAAGGTCCTGGTTTACAGTTAGTCAAAGTTAGTCAAAGGGCTTCTATTTATATTAAGAAAGTATGCACATCTCTATATCACCTACACCTGTTTCATAACTGCAGTCCTTCGGTGGTTTCATTTGTAATTTTACACAGATGACCAGGCATGTTGTAATGAATATTTTCATTCACCTCTTAAATTCTCAGGACTTACAAACTTTGTGAGTAGTAGCCTTAATTGTAAATTAAGTAGGGTATACCACAGAGTAACTCATATTTCTACAGGAATATAGATTCTGCAATTCCATGTACCACTGCAGTGTCCATGCATATGGCAAAAAATGTACAAATGTACTACAACACTTTTAATCAAGGTTTATACTAAGCCAGACAAATGCTGGAACACTTTAATATAAATATTTCCCCGATGAATCACTAATCCACACATCTCAATAGCTGGCGTGGGGGGATACTTGCATTCCAAGGCGTACTGCAGAATAGGCACCTTCTAAATCATTTATAAACGAAGTGAATGAGGAACTTCGGGGAGAGGAAAATGAGTTAACAGGTAACAAACCCAGAAGACGAAGGGCACTGGCAAGCTCAGCACCTGCCCGTGGAACACTGCCCGTGCCCCCCCGGCCCTGCCTCCCGCGCACCTGGCCGCGCCCCCGCCGCGGGGGTCGGGCTCGGGGGCGGAGGGTGGGATCTCAGGCATCGCTCGTGCCTTTCCCCCCCCTTCTTTCCACCTTCTGCTCTATAATTGCCCGCCTCCTTTCGCTCCCCTCTTGCCTTATCGGATGCGGGCGGACAGCGGGGAGGGAAGCGGCTCTCCCGCAGCTGCCTCAGCACCCGCAGCCCCGCGTGAGAAGAGCGGCCGCTCCCCGCCGGCGGCTCCGCGGCCGATGCCCGCACAGGTCGGTGTGAGCTCCGCTTCGACTCCCTCGGGGGCCGGGGCAGGCAGGCTGGAGTCGGGGCAGGAGCGGGAACGCTTCCCGCCCACCTGCCCGGCCACCCCCGCGGCGGCGGGAGCGGAACCTCGGGGGGACAATGGGGTGAGGGAGGAGGAGATGGAGGGGTGGAAAGTGGCGAGTCTGGGCTGGGGCGGGGAACCCCCTTAGAAACTCCTGCAAAGGCGTTACTTTTAAAAATAACAATAATTTCAAAAAAACCCCAACTAGTCTCAGTGGTGGTGTGACGAAGGGTCTGGCTGATGCCCGCGTCCCGCCGCGGGTGCATCCTGCCTGTTTCCCTCGCTCGCTGCCGCGGCGCGTCGGGACGGGTCGCTCTGCCCCAGCTCTGCACACCCGGTGCCCAGGGGGGATGTTATCCCAGCGAGGGCTGCCCGGGACGGTGAGCTCGGTCCCGCCCGCCGGCAGCCCCTGGGTTTCAGGGGGGCACATTCCTCGACAACGAGCTCCCCGCTGTCCCTTCCTTCACCTGGGCTGTGTGGGGGGGCTCGGTTTCACACGAGTGGGTGCTGATGGTGGGTAGCGCCCCGAAGTTGGGACATGGGGCTCCCGCGTCCGTGGGCCGCCCCTCTTGGGCCGGGCTGGGTCGCACTGGGGAGGCGGGCGGGTCGTGGCACGGCCGGGACTCCGCCTCGTCCCAGTCCCTCCGCAGCCTTCCCCCAGTGGGGTTGGAGGAGGTTGTTCTGTAACTTTGGCCAGCGGGACGTGGACAGGAACGCGTGGCTGTTCCCGCGCCTCTCCGTAACAAGACACTCGGAGAGGAGAAAAAAAAACCCCAGACTAACCTGCTCGCCCTGGGGAGGGGAGTCAGGGCTGTGTGGAGGCGGCTCAGCCTCCTTCCCTGCACTGAGTGCACGTCCGCAGCCAGGGCAGTTCGGAAGGATGTGTACGGCGTTTATCCCGGCTGGGAGCTCTCGAGGGCAGGTTGTTACCTCAGGAGAAGGGCCCTGATCCCAGGCAGGCGTCCTGGAGCCCAGCTGGGAGAGGAGCTGTGAGCTCGCGGGGCGGGAGGCTCATCTTGTGGCAGGGCTCTTGCTTTGGGAGAGTTTGGTGTCTGCTCCCAGCGCTGTTCTGGCAGATAAATGATTTACCAAATACTTACTGAAAGGTGATATATATATATATATGTATATATATATAAATCAGGAGGAATAGGATATTTCTTTTTAGTCCCAGCCAATGTCAGCCACGAGGTGGCTGCAGACGGGTAGTTGCCTTTCCTGGTTGAGTGAACTTTATGTGCAGATCATTGCAGAGGTGAATTTGTACCTAGTTGATCCAGCACCAGTTCTGTCTATCCCAATAAATCTTACTTCTCTGCACAGTGGCTGTTCTCTAAAAGGAGCAGCGGAGAATGTTTCTACACAGGATTACTAGTCAGGTAGTATTTATAGCTCTTATTTGGGAGGAGGGTTTATGTCAAATCTAGCAGATGGGGAATTAAACCACCACTGGGAATGAATATTTTAATGTCTGAGTTATTACATGGAAAGAAATCCCCACATCATTAGTGGTGACTGCATGGAAGAATGAGTTGTATTCTGTTCTTTGAAGAGTTTATATTTACTTAATCCAGGTGTATTCCTGAGTGAGGGGAAAAGAATAAATACGCAATATGAGATGCACAAAGGATGGATTTCAGACTGTTTTAAGACTCTCTTCATTCTTCCCATTGCCTGTCAGTAGGCAACTGTCTGCTGACTGTGGTCCTTGAGTGTCTGACTCTTTGGTTCATGTAGTAGGAAGCCTGGGCACTTTGCTCATACTTCAGAATTCTATCTGGAGGATGTACCCTAAAAACCAGGCATACCAGTACATAAGTTTCTGGTGTACATCTCTGTTATCGGATCTAGCTACTTGCCTTTGTCTTAAGAGATTTGTACTGTAAGAGATTGATTCAAAATATGTGTTTAAGTAATGTGAAATTTGTTGGCTAAAACTTTGATAACCTCCTGTAGAGATGTAATTTACGATGTATAACCCCCCTATATATTTCTAGGAGTTATATCGAGCATTAATGACTGGAATGTAGACCTATCAGTAGACCTGATAGGTAGACAGTAGACCTATCAAGTCCTGGGATAACTATGGCAGGTTGTAAATACTTGAAAAGAGAAGGAAATGTGGGTTTTATTATGTTATCTGTTTAATAATGGTTGAAGTGCTTCAGTCTGCTTTTTATATTAGATAGTGGTTGAACCAGTCACTTTGGTGCCTTCCTCAGAAGTGAAGGAAAAAACATGGAAGGCAAATATGGTGATAATATATTGGGCATATTAGAGAAAATGACACAGGAGGTGAATGGGGGGAACCTGCAACACAGAAATACATAAACCAAAATTTACCCAAATTTACCCATAAACCTTCAAATGCTGTCTCTTTGACAGCAGGAAATCTACTATTAATTATCTTAATTTGATTCTCCTGTAGTATTCTAACAGGAGAGGGCAGCAAAAATTCTTCTTCTTGGCTCAGAAAATCAACTAAAACTAGTGCATTAAAGTTGAGTGATAGATAAATGTACGATGTTAGGAACATGTTGATGTATCTTGAGAGATACTTCTGTGTATGTTGAATAACTGTACTCGGAAGTGTTAAAGGCCAGGTTCAGATGATGAAATTGATACTGTTGTTAAGGTATCTTCTGTGGACAGATAAATGATCCTTTCTCGAACTTGTTCTTTAGCACCAGAATTGTTTCCTGTAACCCAGCTAGTTCACCTAGGATTACACTGAGTGTTCATATACTGCTGCATTCTCAAGTGTTGATGTTCCTAACTGATCAGGTTAGAGCAAATGGTTTTGATCGTGATATTACCTATTGTGAGTGCAGGTAGTACAACAGAGAGCACACAATAAGTTAAATAAGGTAGAAAAAAGGAAAACAAGTAGGCTGTAGAGGACAAAGAAGACTTGTGTTCCTTCAGAACAAAGTTCTGCCTTTTTTTACAGACTTCAGAGTTCTTTACCACAGGTATCTTGATAATCAGGTGCTGCAACACTGGGTTGTATAGAGATACATGTTGTACCTCGTTGTGCGTAACATACTCCATTTCCAATACTTGTGTATACTTAGCAAGGAATATACTGTTTCTTTTTATCTGGGCCAAGTTTTCAGAACTGTTGAGTAGCCCAAGTGCAGTTCTTTGTCCCTTTCAGGTAAAATATGCTTTGGTTATAAAATTACTGCCTGGAAATTTTGGCTCCACTGATATCTGTGATAAATTCCTATTTTTTTTTTTTAAATGGAATCCAGATTTTACCCACAATTTTCATTAAAGTGGATGCATTATCTTTGCAGGTTGAGTAAGTCTTTTTGATCTATGTGTTTTCAGACCTGCTGATACTGTGTATATTTGAGAGGAAGAAGATGCTTTGTCGGTATGAGATACCGAGCTGTTTCCTCTTGGCTTTTCTAGCTGTCACAGCATTCTTCATCAGTGATGCCCAGGGCCAAGGTAAGTCATAAATAAGAAGATGGAGCTTTTCACTCTGATGTGCAGAAATAGAGTTTTTTATTCCAAATGCAAGTGTTACTTTCCTCTTAGTAGGGTTTGAATCCAGTACTGCTGAAATGGAGCAGGAGTTTTGCTGCTGATCTTGGGGGGCAGGGAGGAGTAGAATTACATGTTCGTGTGTGCTCTTTGAACCTACTATCTCAAATAGCATAAATATTTGTGCAAATTTGTGTCTGTTGAAATGAGTTATCCACAACATTTTTTCTTCTTATTTATATAAAAGCACTGATCAGAAATTGCTGTGACTCTGCTCTATGTAATCAAGAAGGTTTGAAGGATCAGCTATGATATTAAGCTTGTATAGAATATATTTTTTTCTTTGTTGGAACAGTGGCTGTTGTAACACTTATATCATTCCATATTGCACAGATCTGCTAAATGTCACAGACTACTTCTACAGCTTTTAAAAAAAATCCTTTGTGAGTATTAAAGGATATTGCTGGGATTGTTAGGCTTACGTACATGTTGGATTGTATTGACAGTGGCTTGACTTCTAGAGAAAATTTATTCTATTGCTTGGGGAAGAAGGGAGGAAGAATGCCAATGAGTTTTTGTGATTTCTAAAGAAAGATGTTTCTCTCAACTCTATATTTATAAAATCCCTTTGCTATGAGACTGTATGGGCATAGCTAGGAGCAGAATTCGTTCCTGGGGCTCTTTTAAAGTGTTTTGTATAATGCATTATTCATGAGCACATTCAGAGACTATTGGCAACCTGAGGCTTTTGAAGTTCTGGTAAATGCAAGTAGCTTTGTCCAGTCTGCGTGGCACTAAAGGGCTGGGTAAGCATACCATCTTGTATGTTTGGGAATCTGTGAGCACTTTATGGGCCTCTCCCAGAACTTAGGGACACATGTAAGCTGTAATATTTGATGTCGGCAATGTGAGGTGAAATGAAGAAATGTGTGATCCCAGTGTTCAGTGCATCAGTTGTTCTGGTCAGAAATGAGGTCCAGAATGTTTGTGACTTAATGAGCCAATAAAGCAAAGCATATGGTTAGTCCTTTCTCTGTATTTCAGTCTGAATACATATGGTTAAGATTTACAAAACAGGATTGGGGGTTGAGATCCATCTCCACAAAGTTTTGTGAATTTCCTTGATCTTGGAAAACTATTCTCTTCCCCACTGTTTTTTTTTTTGTTTTGTTTTGCTTTTGCTTCTTGTTATTATTTAAACTTTGATTTAGTCAGTTATATGTAAAGGGAAAAAATTCTCCAACTATTAATGCAATGAAATGAAGGTCAGAGAGACGCTTTTTTCCATGGTAATCACACTAGCAGAAGCTAGAGTTGGTGTACTTGATGAGTAAAGAACAATACTTCCCTTGTTCTTCCACTCTTTCAGCAAGCATCAGCTGTGGAATGCTGTCAGCACGTGATATTAAGCTAAGTGGACTAATGCCTTGGCCAACATGACTGTTATTTTATTGAATGAAGTGATATGAAGTCTCTGTTCTATGTTAACAGAAAAAAAATATTTCTTGTTACACTTAAAGTAGTAAGATGTTTCTCAAATCCTTTCTTTTCTTAAGAAAATAAGCAATAAGCTCTTCGTGCAGCTGACTATTTACAGTTTAATACAGCACTAATAGTTTGTTTGTCTGTTTTAAGAAACTGTAAGCTCTGCCAAGGTGTAGGAAGAGCTGGTATTAGTTCCAGCTTGTGTTTCCTTCCTTTGGCAAAAGTGCTCAGGTAAAGGTGTGTAATGTGACTTCTTGGAAAGGAGAATATGTTTCGGAGACTGAAGCCAACATGCCTGAAGCTACAACTTATTCCTTCAGCTGAGCTATGTGGTTCTGTCTCATTTATTGCCCGAATGACTAAAAAACCACATAGTGCCATTCAGTTTTTACTCAACAACAATTGCTTTTTCAGCACTGCTGTTTCTTCCACATTCAGTATAATGTATAAATAACAGCTCTTGTCTACTCATATTCTTATATAGTACATGCAAATAGTGCTGGGCAAGAAAAATACTTCAGAATTTTTCATTTGTTCATAAAGTAACTTGTTTTGAGAGTAATGTATTTAAAGATGGAAACTTTTCTTTGTGTAGCAATAACTTCCATGTTACAGTAGCATTACTGTAATTGCTAAGTAATTGTAGTGCATATTAACTTGCTCAATTCTTATGACAGAAGTAAATTGGAAGCCACAAGGTTTAGTTAGTATCCAATCTTAGACTATTGGATGTCTTGGAGAACCGTACACAGGCGATTTATGGCATTTTTCTTTTTCATTAAGATACTGAATAGTTGAAAACATTCTTTCCCTAGTTGTCCACAGGAGTTATGTGTTTGGAGTGGTAATTTATCTGGTGGCATAAACCAAAGTCTTGAACTTATCAGTTTTCTTTTGGGTGACTGCTCTAATGCTGCTGAAGGCCATTCTCTTTTGCATTCCTGTAAAACAACTTAACGAGATCTAGCTACTGATTTTTATCAGTTAACTGACTCAGCTTGGATTAATTTTTTTCCCTTTCTGCAAGAAGTGAGATTTTGTTCCACAGACAATAAAGGTCCAAAGAAATAAAGATATCCTCTTCAGGTTGGTGAATGTGTAGTAATTCCCATCAATATTTTGTTGTCTGTTCGAGTGTTAGATTTTTAACTTCCTTAGCTGTATGTACTTCTCTATGCCAGAACGTTAGTCTTTGCACAACTAAGACACAGTTGATTATCTGTCTAGTGAATAATTATTTTCTTTCTTATGGTTAATTGCTGTGTGGGAATGTCCCTTCCCCTGCACTGCTGACTTTGATACCAAAAGTACCCAGTGAAAATTGACCAGTTATGTAAAGACTATTCTGGCACAACTTTTCTAGTCTTTCACATTGTAACTCTGTAGTAAACAAAAAAACTTTTGGTGATTGTGTCCTTCTTTGCTTGTAAGATCTGTGATTGTTTTTTAGGGGCTCAAAAATTTACCTGGTTTGGTGATGGCTAATAGCAATTAGGCCAGAACTATGCTTCTTTGTTAGAAGGTGCTTTCATAAACTGTCAGGTTGAAAGTAGGATGGAAAGGAATGACGGGGAAGGAAGAAGATGGCAGAGAAAATGAACTCTGAAATTCTTAGACATGTTTGTTGGGTTTTTTTTGTCAATCTTTAGTGTTACCTTGTTGCTCTCTGCTCTGCCTCTTAATCCCCAAACAAATTTATCACTTAATCCTAGTAAAATCTGCAGCATTTTTGCACTTGCATACAGTCATTATTTAAAAGTTTATTTGCTATTCCTGAGACAAAATAAATAATAAAAGGAATTGCAGATTTATAAGCTTGTAGGTATGATTTGTCACTCTTGGTTCATTCAGCCCAAATTTATTGTGATTTATGTATAGCTCAAAGACACAATGAATCTTGAGAATGAATTAAAAGCTGTAATCCATAATTACAGTCTGCTTGGCTTTAAAAACTTTTTGCCATAGTCTGTCTTTTTTTTTTTTTTTACAATTATAGCATGCTGAATGTTCTTGCAGAAACCTGCCCAGCAAAACATTTTGCAATACAAGGGCCAAATTTTCAAAGAACTGATGTTGTATTTGCAGCAATTCCTGCACTTTTACTTGCAGCCTCTTTTTGTCTAAACTTCAGGGAGGTGACAGGCAGACTGAAGACAAGGTCTGACAAGATTGTGTCCAGCAACTGAGGACATGCACAGGTTGGGTGTAAGCCCAGTGCTGCAAATCAGAACAGTTTTGAGTGTATGGAGTTGGTGTGCTGCCTGCTGTTTCTTTCCCCTTGCTTTTCTTGAGCTTATTCTCTAAACTGTTTGAGAGTGTGGAGGTGTCACTAAGCTTCTCCTGATACTTATGTACTCTCTTTTCTGTGTTCTGGTGTTAAGTCCCTTGAGGCAGAGAACTGCAGAACCTGCCTTTAGTCTGACAAAACTGCCACTTACGGAACGAGAGGCTGATGCAAGGGAGTGCATCTCTTGTATTAAATCTCCCGATTTTTACTTTGAAGATCCAAAATGTATTTAATGGTAGATGACATGAAAAAACACGCACCCCCAAATCTCAAAAAACTACAGCCTGGCTCTTTCCTTCTTTCTTCCCCCAAACTGTTGGAAAAAGTAGCATGTAGGAAAAAGTAATCGGTTCAGGATGGATCTTTGGCTGCTGCTGGTGCCAGAGCTGCATTGGCTGTAGCAGGTCAAATGGAGAGGCCAGAGACTGTTGGCTAGCACACTCTGCCTCTTGACTCAGATGCTCCATGTGCTGTAATCCATGTGCCTTAAATTTCAGAAGTATAATGAAAACTGTTGGTTTATTTTATCTAATGGACCAACAAATGGTGGGCATAAGCCTAGTCAATTAAGAGCTATTGTAGCACTGGGGAAAAAAACCTACCACTTCTCTGCTTCAGATTTGCCTTATTTCTTAAACTTACTAACAGGAACCTGAAGGGTGGTAGTGCCAGACACACCAAAGGTTTGAAAAATGAAGGAGAAAGTTCAGGGGGCTGTGAAGACACCAGGAAAAAGAGCAATAAGGTTGATGGAGGTGTTTGTTAAGATTTTCTAGCCCTTTCTGTAATTCAGCCTCTGGGAAGTTTCCCTGGCTACCTCTCCCTGTAGATCAGTTTGTTCTTTTTGAGCCAAGCCCTATTCAAATGTATGAAGATTTCCCCATACTGACAGCCTTGGATACCACAGGCTGCACTACTAGCAGCTCTGCTGCAGTTGTTCAGTGAAGGAGGGATGTGCCTCCCTGAAGTAGAGCAGAAATGTTATGTAGAGTGTAGTCTACATCAGTGGAGCTTGACTGAGCAGAGGGATGCAAGACCATGGAAAACTAGTGTATGTGCAGAGGCACAAAGTTGCTGATATCACAGTACCAATGTGGAGCAGTTTTCACATTTGTTCTTGTGTGGATTTCTTCACTGATATATCACCTCTTTCTCAATCATTTCATGCTTTTATTCATTTCACCTGCTGCTTCAGTTCGAAACCTAGGTGATGGCAGAATATAAATAGAAGCTGGATTTGCTTACCATCCAGATTGCCCCGGTCGAAATCTTGATTTGCCTGTGCATGCTTGCTAGTCTTCATAACACTGAAGCAGTGCTTGCAGCTGTAAGTCTTTGTGCTGCTTAAGCCAGGTTTGCAAATTGGGCAGCTTATATTCCCTCTGCCTTGTGCATGCCTGTCTTTTCTCTTGGTTATTCTCTCTTCACGTGGATTTGAAAATTTGGCCCTGAGTGACATTAAATGTGGATAAATGAGAGGTGAAGGAGTCCAGGTCATGCATATTGCCAGTGTAAGCAAGGAGAGCAATTTTAATTCCCATATATTAACAAAGAGCATTTTTATTACCAGCTTTGCTTGCTAAACTAGAGTCTTAACATCTAACATGGTTTGTCTTTCTGTCTTCTGCTATTAGGTTTTTAGTTTGTTTTTGTGAAGAGATAAATAAAAGGTCTGTCTGAGGGAAGTAGTGCACCTGGGGATGTCATTTTACAAACTAATAAACTGATGTATGTGACATTTTAAATAACTTGCATCCTTTATCATTAAAATTTTGTGTTGTCTTCCTATATGTGTATATTTTTGTTTAAAATTGGTGGTTACTTTTTATTTGAATTTAAAATCTTGTTTTCTTTCCAAACTTGCAGTGTCCCCACCAACAAGACTAAGATATAATGTAGTGAGTCCTGACAGTGTACAGATCTCTTGGAAAGCCCCCAAAGGGCAATTCACTGGATATAAGCTTCTTGTCACTCCGAGTTCAGGTAAAAGTCTGTATGTTCTCTTTTAAGGTGAAAGGACTGTCTTTCTAAGGCTTAAAACTTTTCGGAGGCTAGTGTTGTTCCCTAAGGACTAAGAAACTGTGAGCAAGCTTTGGATAATGGAGTTGACCAGCTGGTCAACAGAAGAGACGGATTGATTTCACTGAAAGGTGGTCACAGGCATAGAAAATGTGAATCGAATGCTTAAGGTGTCAGAAGTGGGTGAATGCTAGTTATGCTTCGTATGTAGTCTTTGGGAATTGTGACTTTCTTCCAGTGGGGTGTAAGGAAGTCTAGGAAGTATTCAAGGGAAAGCATTGGAACCCTAATTTGGTCAGAGTTTTGAGGTGGATCTCCCTGGATGTTATCCCATAGTGAGCTCTCCAGAAAAGATCAAAAAGAATTAAGAAACAAACAGCCTATAAAATTTTTTTTGAATGGGAAGTTGAAAAGGTAGACAACAAAGTGGCTACTTTGTGTAGGGCTATAGGGGTCCTACTTCTGTACATTTGAATTTAAAGTTAGATATAGAAACAGGTTCTAATATAGAGCTAAAATGCCTATCTGTACATGTTTGTATACAATCTTTATGTATATAAATGCACAGAGAAATGTTTAATATTTGTATTTATACATGAGAATTTCCTTGCCCAAAGAAATCGTTGAAGAGAGTATTCAGAGTTTACATGGGTATGATGGGGTTGGAACTGGCAGCCAATCACAGAGCATGGGTATGATGTTACCAAATATGCCAGCTTTTTGTAAAATGTTTCATTTCTTAATATCTTTACTGGACACTGCAGCTATTTCATGAGGCCCAGATCTTAGAGTGTTTCTATTTAAGAAATGTGGTTAGACTGCCTGACTTCTTGCTTTTTTGGGATGGTCTCTGGTCTGACTGTATGGATAGTCCCAAAAATGGGAATGCTTGGGTCATGATAGAGCTTGAGGTGTTTTTAAGTCATTACATTTGCTCTGCTATAAGAATAGCAAACAAAGTTATGTATTTTGGGGGTTTTTTTTTTGTCTTCTTTATTACAGGTGGAAAAACAAATCAATTAATTCTTCAAAGCACTGCAACCAAAGCAATTATTCAAGGTCTCATTCCAGATCAAAACTATGCTCTTCAGATCATTGCATTCAATGAAGACAAGGAGAGTAAGCCAGCACAAGGCCAGTTCAGAAGTATGTGTCTCATTATGCCTGACATGCAGAATTTATCAGATGTTTAGTATAACTTTTGAAATGGTAACAAGCCTGACAGAAAGGAGATAATGGAAAAACAATTTCTTCTGTGGAAGAAGGGTAATTAAAAGCCACAGATTTTAACTGGTACAAATACAACTGGAGGCCTGAATTGATTGCCTAGGAGATTCTTGCATTGGGCTATCTTTGTTTCCATTGGATTGGTGTCCCTTTCTTCCTCAATCCATTAGGAAACTAGCTGGTATCTTGTGGAAAGAATCTTCAGTGAGTGAAAAGAAGGGAAGTGCTGTATTCTGATACTTAAAAAATTTCCTTTTTATTAAAACATTGTTATAGCTGTACCAATTGGCAACTAGTTGCTAGTTCAATACTTTGAAAGGCTGAATTTTTACTGGTGTGTATATATATATGTCTTAACTGATTTATCTTGATCTTCATGTTAAACATGAATTTGGTCCATAAAGACAAAAATGTGACAGTGTAGGAGTACAGTTGAAAGCCTACAGTTGAAAGTTGAATTCCCTTGACACTGAACATTTCTCACTGTCACTGCTAAACTGTCTTTCTCTTAAAACCAGCACAAGATAAAATATGCTGAGTGCTTGATGTGGTGTGTGTCGAAGTCTTTCTAGCTTTTCATCACTACAACTGTGTGTGTAGTACCTTAAGTTCTGTCCTATTTAAGAAACCCACAAAACCACAGGTTACTTTAGCATTAAAGAGAAGCCCACAGAAGGCTACAGCAAATTCTATAATACTAGGTGTGACTGGTTTTTAAATGACCTTTACTCTTTAGGAAAAGTAGAGCTGGCAGCTTGATTTAAGAATATGGGGTAGTGCTCTATTTAGTATACTCTCTTTGCTGCAGGTGAAAACATGTAGTACCTAATAAGGCTGGAGTTTCATTTTACAATATGATGCCTTACTTGAGTAAAACCAGATACAGCGTATATACAAATCCTTCTTTTTCGTTACCCTGTATTATAGTTCCCCCCCTTTTCTGACACATGGCCACTAATTCTTGAGATGAAAAAAGGTCAAACATATAAAAAGCTTTGAGAATATCATCTGGTTTGGTGCACTGGAAGTATGGTTTTAGTGCTGCTGGGTTGTAACTGATGTACAAAGAGTTCTCTAGCCTATAATAAAATTTTATTGTTAAAAGAGTGTTTCTCTTTATATAGCCAGGTATACATTCTTATTCTAGTACATAGTATTTAATTAACTAAGAGCAATGTTTGTTTTTTTTCCTTTGATAATGCGGATGTAAAAACATGCACTAGATAAATTTTTTTGTCAGTGTAAATATTTGAATAAAACTAGTGTCTCCTTGTCTCTTCTTCCTATATGGTTATAATTTGACAGTTCCCAAATCCAGAAATCTCTCACAGGGTGTGACAAATTTTTCCTTTGAGCGTTTTCGTCCTTTTATACTATTTCTCCGGAGCCTTGCCTCTCGATAGCACTAGCATTAGAGGAGGCCATCAAGCATCTCCTCAGCTTGCTCTTAACCTTTTCTCAAAGGAATGCTCTTAGAAGGCTAAGCAACAGCATCCTTTTTGACTGACATTTTTCTGCTTATTTGACCTCTCTTGTTTTAGTCAGGATCCTGTTCAGTTAAGAATTAAACCCAGACTCTGACTAAGACCCGGTATCTGTAACCCAACTAATAACCAAGATCTCCTCAGCAAGCTTGTGGACTTGAATTTGCTTCTTCATCAGTTTTGCAATCACTTACTAAAGGCAGAAGTGATGCACAGGTACCCATGCTGTGTTAGTAAGAAGAGGTGTTGTTCTCACCTCTATACCTGGAATATAAGGACTGGGGGTTCTGCGAAGGGTTATCACACTGAGAAGATCACATTGAGATGTTTGGCTTGCTGTATTCCTGAGACCTTGGTCTTGTGCTTATATTTTAAATTGGAACTTGGAGCACTCCTGGTTGATTCATATACTCCATGTAGTATTAGGTAAATGAATGAAATCCATTTCACTTTGGCTCCACTTATGTACAACAGAGTGCTGATGCTGTCTCTCATATAGTCAAGAGAGAGGTAACCTTCTTTCACATTCTCAGTGTTTTTTTTAATGATGTAGCACAGAGGGACTTTGGTCCTGGCTAAGGCTCAGTGCGTGCTTGGGTGAATGTCAGTCATACTAAAGAGTTTAAATGGAGTAGAATTTTATTTTCTATAAAAGATATTCTCAGATTCATTGTTTTAAGCTCTTCTCTTTTAAGCTGGGGTGTGCATTAGCATTCTAAGGAAATTTTGGAAGGGGTTGTTTTTGTGGTTTTTTTTCCTCATATGTGACTTTAGCAATGATTTTGCCAGAACCCTTCGGACTGTTAGTTTAGTAATAGTGGCTACCAACGTAATAGTAGGAATTGCTAACCAAGCTGGGTTCTGCTTGGCTGTTGTGAGAGATTTGAGACATAGTAAGGGAGGTATCCCACCCACTTGTGGGACAGGAAGTTGTTGAAGTCTCAGCTTTGGAGCAACCTTGCACTCAGGGGAGTATTTGGTACCCTGAACACAGATTTGGGCATGGGATCTAAGCTGATTCTGTGAAGAGGATAGTGTAACAACTGGCTTATGTGCTTTTGTGTTGACTTGGAGTGGAACTCTGCAATGCTGGACTTTCCCCTGCTAGCTTTGCCAATTTTCTGGACTATATTTCCAGTGTGGGAGCTTGTCTGCAGGGGCTTAGGTGCTGATGTCACTATTTGGACTCTCCTGTGTGAGGAGAGTCACTTGTGTGAACTTCAATGATGATAGGATGGGGAACTTTGCGTAAAAATAATAAACCCAAAGGGAGAGAGGGAGAAACCAGAAACAGTCACTTGTTACCTAAGCGTATCTTAAGAAGTTGTGTGCAACTACTTTATGTGGAACAAGAAATTGACATGCTTCTAACTGCATTGTTTCTAGATTCATTGATTATTTTTCCCTCTTGCTTTTCAGTTAAAGATATAGAGAGAAGAAAAGAAACAAATAAACCCAAGGTGAAGGATCCAGAAAAAACAAATGCGAGTAAACCAGCTCCAGAAGGTCAGATCATAACACATATGACTGATGTGATATTCTTAAAATAATCAGCTTCTTTATTTAACTTGGCCATTGTAGAGATTTTCTGTAAGTCAGTACTTTAAATCTGGTTCCCAAGATTAAATTAAAGAAAAGGGAAAAATCACTATTTTCAAGAATATTGGAGAGTTGCTACAACAGAGGTTTGCTTTTAGTTCTGTGTTTTGCGTTACCACTTTATAAAGTAAGTACTAAATATCACCATGAATAGACAAAAATTTATTAAAATCCTGTTATCTGTACTTCCCCCCTGGGTGCACTTTGAGGAGTGGAAGAATTGTGCATATGTGTGTGTACATAATAATGACTTCATATGATCTTGGCTGTAGGACAGTCTTGTGGTATTGATTCCCACCTAAAATGAAATTGATACTATTGTATAATTAGGCATGTAATGACTTGATAACTGTCCTAATGCAGGTTATATATATGAAAGCATTTGAAACATTTTGAGGGAGGGGAAAAAAAAGGGAGTTAATTTTGTCTGGTTGCAAGGAGCCAATCTTCTGGTGAAATGTGATATTGCTTGCCGTGAGAAGTTTGTCTAGTATGGATGAAAATCTAGTTCAAGCTTAATATACAGCTCTGTTTCCTGTTATTCTAAAATTCAAATAGCATCTTCTTTATGAAGTAACCCCAACATTAATTATTCCCTTCAGTGATTATTTATGATGCACAGAACAAGCACAGAGGAGAAGAGCTTGATATGAGCCTAAATAGTCTCTCTGTGAATGAACTGGACAGTTTCAAGGATGCCATTTCCCTTCTTCCCTTTTGGCTCTGTCTTCAGGAATGCAAGTATCAAAGGCCTCACCCAAAGCTCCTTGAAGCCCATGCAAATTTTTCTCACTTCAGTGTTTTTTTATTCTTACCACACATACTTGTGTCATGTTTTATTTATTAGCACTGTGAAAAGTTGTTTCCATATAGCGTTTCTCAAGCCAAAGCACCCTTGAATTCCATTGAGTACATTGGGAAAAATGTTAGCTAGAGTTTGCAACACTTAAAGAGACAAGTTATACCTGCTAGTACATGATAGGGTAGTGGATAGGTGATCTTTCCTACATCATGTCTGGAGGAAAACTGAGTTGGAAGAAACTAAAGAAGGAAAATGTGATTTGCTTTCTTAATGAAGGACAAGTGATAAAAGTTGAAGGAGGGAAAATTGAGCCTGTAATAGGAAAATGTTGATTAAATGCAGACAGAGGAAAGTGTCTGCCAGACTGTGGGAGAGAATTTATGCTTTTTCATGACGTAGGGGCAAAAATACAATTGGCAAGAGGAGATTGGATCTGCAGTCTCTCCCTTTTTAGGATTCTTGTTTACTTGTGAAGTCTTTAGCTCAGTCACTTTTCCTCCTCCATGCACAACTTTTTACTTATCTGAACTTCTGTTGTATCAGGGCAGTTTGTATCAGAGCAAAATACATCTCCATCTAGCACTTGTGAAAAGCTATTGCCTTACTCTTACTGTAGCAGGTTTTACTAGAAGACTGAGGTATACATTTGAAACAATGACAAAATGTATGAACTTCTTGATCAGCAAACCTGACCAGAAAGAAAAAACGTTAATTTTTATGAATTCTTGAATTTGTTTAGCCCTATTCCCAACCCAGCTATATTTTGTTTTAAAGTAATGGACCCTTTTCCTACAGTCTAGTTATTGCATATTTCTTCCCTTTGCGCAGTATAATGATTATTCAAAGTGATGGAGATTCCAACTGAATGACTTCAGTGGGAGTCAGGTGAGATTCCAAGCAAAAACACTGAGCAAAAATAACAGCATCAGCAAAATATGTATAGCTGGGGTAGAAGCGAACTCAGAACTGATACTCAGAGTAATGTTATCAAACCCTTCCTAGTTTAATATATAAAGACTGTTCCACATCATATTGAAATTGGATCAAAGAAATAAGGAAGAGTCTGTGAGAGAAATGGATTAAATAAGTAAGTGCCAAATTTTATGGCAAAACCTTGAATAATAACTTCATCCTAACTTCATCCTCTGCAGATGTTTGACAGGAAATTATTTGAGTATGACCAAATGAATTCAGGCTAGCAGTTAATTGGTTTATAATAATTTAATGTATGGTTAAATTTGATGGATTTAATAGCAACCCTGATACGTTCTGTGGCTGTGTTTATATCCTTTGTCCAGTTGGTAAGACCACGGGAGTTAACAGCACAAAAGTTATTAGAATCATTAAAGCTGGAAAAGACCTGCAAGATCATAAAGTCCAACCTTTGATCTAATACCACCATGCCCACTAAACCGTCTCACAAAGTGCCACGTCCACTTGTTTTTTGAACCCTTCCAAGGATGGTGACTGCACCACTTCCTAGTGAGCCTATTCCAATGCTTAACCTCTCTTTCCTGAAGAAATTTTTCATAATATCCAACCTGAACCTCCCCTAGTGCAATTTGAAGCCATTTCTCCATGTCCTATAACTTGTCATCTGGGAGAAGAAGCCGACCCTACCTCACTGCAAGCTTCTTTCAGGTAGTTGTAGAGAGCAATAAGGTCCCCTCTTAGCCTCCTTTTCTCCAGGCTAAACAACCCCATCTCCCTCAGTCACTCCTCATAGGACTTGTCCTCCAGACCCTTCACCAGCTTCATTGCCCTTCTCTGGACACACTCCAGCACCTCAATGTCCTTTTTGTAGTGAGAAGCCCAGAACTGAACACAGAATTTGAGGTGTGGCCTCACCAGTGGAGTACAAGGGGGATAATCATTGCCCAGGTCCTGCTGGCCACAGTTCCTGGTACAAACCAGGATGCCGTTGGCCTTCTTGGCCACCTGGGCATACTCCTGGATCATGTTCAGCTGCTATCGACCAGCTCCCCTATGTCCTTTTCCTCTGGACAGCTTCCCAACCATGCTTCCCTGCCTGGGGTTGTTGTAGCGCTGCATGGGGTTGTTGTGACCCAAGTCGCGGACTTGGCACTTAGCCTTGTAAAACCTCTTACCATTGGCCTTGGCCCATCAATCCAACCTGTCCAAATCCCTCTGCAGAGCCCTACTACCCTCCAACAGATCAACACTCCCAACCAATGTGGTATTGTGTGTGAACTTTTTTATCTTTTATGATAGTGGCCAGGTTGAGTTAAGTAGAATCTTACCTGTAAACAAGAGCAATCTTTGACCATAAAAAGAATTGAAAACAGCTGTTGTCCAGATTGGTATTGTCAGTGGTTGTGGCTTTTGCTCTTGCCTTGAGTGAAAGAGTAGCAAAATCCTATTTCTTCATTTATTAGCGTCAAATTTTGATGTAAGGAAGTATCTTCTGTGAACATCTGCTCCACTTGTTACAGAAGGATGCTTATATAAGAAGAAACTAGAGTGTCTTTGCAAGCCTTAGAAAGACAAATATCATTCTCCTACATATGGAGAATTATGTGACAGAATTTTCCAGCATGAATATTAGGGCAGATTTGGCATTGAGTAGGCCAGAAAATCTGGAATCATTGTTTTGGGACGAAACTAATGAGGCACAGCAATATACTTGTCAGTATATATATGTGTGTATTTCATACTTGTGTGTGAAAAAGCATGTGAACTCTATCAATAATACAAGCTCCAGCTTGTGGATTGTGATAACTCATGTATCCTGCTGATTTTCCTGAAAGGCAGAAGAGGCACATAATCATATAAACTTGTTGTTTATGAATACTTAGCTAATATTCTTTCATCAGGGTCACACAATAAAGCCCAGAAATTTCTCTTTCAAATGGAAAAAGATTTCACCATAACCCTTCTGTTCCTCAAAGCCAGCTCTTTGCTAAGAAATGTAAGATGGTTATCTGTATTAATGATTCTAGATGGTACCAAAGCATCTCACTTTTATTTTCATCTTTGCTTTGGAGGACTGATTATGCAGTTTTCACCTGAGGCTCTGCTGTGCTGGCAGGTGTGTATGGCTTCTCCTGAACTCCCAAATTTACCTTCTTGTTTAGTCCTTGAAGACAGAAGATTGTATTAGAGTTTTGTCTGTCTTTATGGAATGCTGTTGGTGGCTTTTATGGCTTGCTAGTAATTTTTCCAGCAGATTCAGTAACCTAGATTAAAATTTTCACCTATTCTGTCCTACCCATTCAAGTGGTTTGAAAAGATGTGCTCCTTTCCTGCTCCAAGTACTATACTCTTATCGTGAGCAAACCTCCAGTGTATATCCAGTGATGTCATGGTGCCAAATTAATTCAGGCTTAATGTGTAACATTCATCCATCAAATGCTTACTTTGTATTTAATTTCCAGAAATTTTCTGTAGTTCTTCTGCACAACCACTTTTAAGTCTTAAGTCTCCTTTCTATATTTTTCAGAACCTGTCATTTTTCAGCTTAGTGATTTATCACTGCTAGGTACACTCATATTAATAATGTCAGAAGCCTTCTCTCTTTCTCTCTGTTGAGAAGAAGCTCACAGATGCAGCTTCTTTCAGCACGCACTGATATTTGAGTACTTGTACCCTGGCACTTCGCCAACTCCCTCATGTACAAAGCTCCTTTCTGTACAATGACAGGGGTTAATACATTCTGTGCCTTCTTGGATGTTTTACAGTTTCTCAGAGAGCTTCTTTGACTGATTCTCTAATCAAATCCCTTTGGGGAGGGGAGAATCACAGTGTTCTGACTATATCCTTTGGCAAATATGCGACTATATCTTTTTCTGCAGGGTATTTATGTATCTGAACTGGATGTAGCTACCCATTTCAATAAAAACAACAAAACACCGAGGGTCAGTTTTGTCTTCTTACTTGTTGATTTGATTTTTGGGGGTTTTTAGTTGAGAGGTATGGTGGCTTATCCTAGGCTAGCAGCCAAAAATCCCACCTAGCTGCTTGCTCACTCCTCTCCCCAGCAGGATTGGAGAGAAGAGAGGAAGAACAGGAATGAAAACGTTTGTGGATTGAGATAAAGACAGGGAGACTGCTTAGCAATTACCATGGTAGGCAAACAGAGGCAAGTGGGGGAAGATTTACTTAGTTTATTGCCAGTTAAAAAAATTGCTAATGAGGGTAATGGGAAACAAAAAAAGACAAAGACTAAAACAACAGCTTTCCTCCCCATTTTCCCAGGCTCCCTTGACCTCCTCCCAGACTCCTCTCCTCCTCCCTTGTTATCACTGCAAGTTATACTCAGTTCAAGTCCCTTCAGAGGGAAAGCAAGTGGTACAAAAGGGGTGTTTTGGGGTTATGATCGGGACGTAGCTGTTTCTCTCTGCCATTCCTTTTGTCTCAGACCTTTCTTCTCCAATGTATGTCATCCACAGGCTGCAGGGAATATGTGCTTTGCCATGGAGCACTCCTTTGTCTGACCTTGGGGTTCCATCTTTTGTTTCTCACTCCTTTTCCCCTCTTCCTCCTCTCTTTGCCTGAAATTTTCTGTCCTTTCTTAAATATGTTTTTCCAGAGGTACCACTGGCTGTCCATGGACATGTGGCCGCTTCTCAGAAAAAGCCACCTCTGCAACCTCCCTCCTGCCAAACCTGGCCACAAACACCCAATACCAGAGATACTCTATTAGTGCTTTATTAGAGTAAAGCTTTTACCTTGTCTTTAACCTATCCTGTTTGGAAATTCCCATATGCAAATATCCAGAGCACGCATGGGCCAGATTTCTCTTCTGAATCAGGTGTTGTCAGGATAAACCTTTTACAGGCTATAGACTATTAAAACAATGAGAAATAAACTCCCATAAAAGATTGTGATTTATTTATCACAATGTTACAGCTACTTTCTCATGGTAAAGCACATGTAATGTAGTCATACAGTAAATATGACTTGCTAGGGAGGTCAGGGGTCTTCACAGCAGAGAACATGGTGGTTCGTTCAATCTTCCCTACTGAAAATTGTGTTTCATCCCTGGAGCAAGTCCGTTAGAGGTAGGTGTGTTTTTTTTTCAATGATTTCTATAAAAATCTAATGATTTGTGGCTGAGTTAAAAAACCTGGGAGAACTGTAGCTTTTTAAATCCCTTAGATGTGTGTCTCTGATGGAGTCACCTTTACCATGTACCAGGAGCCAAACTGGCAGAACATTACCCGAGCTTTCTGGGCCAGTGCAGAGCCAACTGAGAGATCTGAGAAAACAGGTATTGCCTCTCAGTTCCCTGCCCAAAAGGCATATTAGAGAAAGGTCTAGGAGAAATCAATTGACAGTAAAAGCTAGATCTGAGTTTCTAATTGTGGAAGACTGAGACAAGCAGGTAGACATTTAGGGAAGAGAATTTTTAGCTAATATGTGGGACCATGAAAATAGAAAGGATAACTTGGCAGTGGAAAAAATTAGGCAATGGGTGAGTGAAAAACAGCGTGGAAATCATAGTGGGTCTTAGAGATAGAAGAGCAGAGGCTCTATATAATGAGTTGTGTAATGCCATACCTTGGCTGCCACAAAGTATAACAGCAAGGTGCAGATGCCAGGTTACATAATCCGTATGTAGGTAATATAATCTGAACTAACGTTAAAAACAGTGAATAGTTGACTTCATGTGTCTTGATCGATATTTCTACATTTGTATATTAATTTAAATGTAATATTTTTTTTTTGACAAAAAGGCAAAAATTACCTGTAAGGATAAATGTAGCAAGTCAATATCTACTCAATCCCAGCAGAGGCAAGAAGCTAGAATCCTTTATTGGATTTACAACTTCATATTTAAAGGATTTAGGATTTACATATTTAACAGGGGGGTTACATATTCATTGCGGGATTTGCATATTCATTCTATTACAATTGGGGGTTTCACAGAGATGAAGTAATAGGGGAAAACTCAGCTTGACAAATCTTGGGGTCTTAGGAATTACCTCATGGGGAAAACCCCATTTTATCTTAGGGGATTTTACAGGGGGGGAACAGGTATTCAGGTCTACAGGATGCAAGGATTCAGGGAACACAAAGGGAGAGAGAAGATATAATAGGTCTTCTGCACAGGTCTGATGAGATCAGGGTGTGGACTCTCTGGCTTGGGCAGGGCATGTGATAATGTCATGCAAGGAGTCTCTTCCATTCTGCTGGAGAAGGCAGAAAGAATCCACAGTGATGAGGTCATTGAAAAGCGTTTTTCTCCAGCTTCTATGACTCAAGGTTTTCTGTTCAAACCTAGCAGTTTCTTTCCTGGTGTCTGAATTTTCAGACTCCAACAGATAAACAAATGTTTCCTTTGAAAGAATTGAATATTATTAGGGACCTTTAGTGAATTTAATGCTACTAGTGGTACATTATCATTATTATTATTGTGAGTACAGATATACCTATATATATATACACACACACATAAGTTATAAATATTATGAAGAATGGCTGTTCCTTCAGTCAGAGTTCCCTCTGACATATGCTGGTTCCACTCTCCTCTTTGTTTTCTTCACTACTCAGTGCTGCACAGAGAGGAGACTTTGGTTATATTGTACTAAATGTCAAGTTTTTAGCACTTTCAGCATTTAGTATCATAAAGTGTCCAGGAATGACACCTGAAACCATCAATCATGTGATACTTACCTTCTAAGTAGGAATAGGTAACCAGCAGTTTCTTTCAGGTGAGTGTGATCTGTCAGTGCTCTGAATCTTGCAGAGACAATGTCCCTTTGGTGCTGGATCTTTTGTAGTTTTTCCTTGATCATAATTTTTAACTTCCTAATCTCTACCTAGAACATAGGTGGAGTCCTCAGCTCGCTGCAAAAACTGTGTAGACATATCTGCAGTTATTTTGTCTTGCAGTGGAATAGCTTTTAATTTTTTTTTTGTCTTCCTAATGTATTGTACATTTTTAGTGATGATATTATTTAGATTATTTGTGCAATCTTTCAATGTATATGTTTTTGAATGATTTTTTTTTAATAACATATTTTTCTTCCAGTACTATGTACCTATCAGGTAATGCAAAAGGCATATAATTTCTCAAAATGCCATGGTATACGTGGTTTCTGAGGTTTCTATTATAATAACTCTTGCAGTGAAGGTTGAATCAGTCTTTGGATAGTGATAGAAATGAGAGGTGCAGTAAGCTTAAAAAATCCAATGATTTGCTTTCTTCTTCTAACACTCCTATCGCCTTTGATGCAAATAAACTTTGACATTCACTTTGTAGCTGTTGAATGGCAGTACTTAAGCAGAGTAGAAGAAATCCAGGGAGAGTTATATTAAGATACTATTCAGGAGAAGACATTAATTATCTAATTTATTAACTTGTCTGTTTAGTTAATGTCAGATGCTTCAGTGTTACTAGACAGTGTGAAATGAGTGCTATGAGGTATCTGACTAAGCTACAGGAATGAATACCTTCTGAACTTCTGCTCCATTGGCAGTGTTTCATAGTTTAACTCACTTCATCCTGGCTAATGTAACTGCAAATGTTGTTTTTAGTCATGGCATTTTTCTATATTTTTTTTTTATTACTTGCTGAACTCCCTGGCTATGGAACTCGTTAACTGTGTCTTTACACAACCTATAATCTGACTTATTAGCAGTGTTTTCTTGAGCTTTCTGGAGGACACTTTAGCTCTTGATTATGAGCTGCAGAAAAAAGAAATCGTAACTATGCTGTGTGGGCATTTTCCCCCAGTGCCATTCTGTTCTTCCTAAACAGTCCTTGTCTTCTCAGCCCTTGCAGATTTATCTGATTCTACAATCAGAGGATAAAATAAAAGTTTATTGGGAGGTACTTGGCTCTTCTACTTTGAGTACTATTTATTTTTTGTCTTGGATTGGGGGCCACTGAACCCTTTAGCCCAGTAGAAGTGTGCAGGGTTGCCCCAGCCCCAACCAGTAGCAAGACTAAGCATGTAGTCCCACTAGGTCTGGGGTGATCAAGCACAGGGCTTGGCCAAGCAAGTACTATTAGCCAGCCACTGGCTTGATCCCTTTATCTTCCTATTTTCCCATGCATGTTCTTCCCCAAACTACCTTGGTCCCTCTCTTTCAGTGCTTTTGGTTCCTCCCCTAAACATCTCATACTAGATCTTGTACGACTCCCAGATGCTTGTTCCTGTATCCCGTGTCTCATTACCCCCTAAGCAGTAATCCCCAACAGTCAACAGACCATGTTGTGAATTAAGTTCAAGTTATCAAAATGTGAGTACAAATTATAAAAATGAGTTGCAGATCTTGGAAGACACCAGCCTCATGAGACCATGTAATTACCATTTAGTTTTGGGTGTATGCTGGACTCTCACAAGAGGGAAACACAAACTTTCTGCTTGCCTTTTGTTTTTTTCTGTTCCAGTGCAGTGCTATATTGTATCAAGGGGTTGCTTGAGCTGGATGCAACCACGTTTAATTCCAAACAGAGAGCAGTGCAGCTCTCTTGTTCAGTACAGCACTCTCCCTGGTGAATGTGCTAGCCTGCTCAGAACTAGCTAGCTCAAGGTGTTCTACCTTATTCTCCATTACAAAGTGTAGACATAACCCTCATCATTAGTCTCTAGCATCACTTTCTTGATGCCGCAGAATAGGAACAAACGCATTTCCTACTTGGGGATTTGTTAAGTTCTTTAAACATTGCGGAGTCTTTTTATATGATAGGTTTCATTTTTGGACATTTGTAGATTAAAGTCTGCATCACAAATTATAGTGAAGTTTCGAATTATTGATTGCATTTGTCTCAATGGTAGGCTGCTGTCTACATTTCCCTAAAAGATGTATATACATGGTACTGAGGCTTGAATATTTCATCTTTGCAGTGTCTGTAGGGGGTTTGTGGATGCATTACCTTGTCACGTATGAAATGGGATGCACATTTGCTATCATTAATTGCCTCACAGCTGAGGACGTGCTCTGTGGAGGCTGTTCAGGACTTTTTTTCTTTTCAGTTTACTTTTTAGTTCTGTGCTTACCATCTTGACAAATATTTTTCTAGTCTTTACCAAAAACTGCCTTTCAGCACTGTGCGACATGCAGTGACATGTGGTCCTTTGACCTGAGTGTGAGTAGCTTGAGTGTGTGGTGTATATCTGCTTGTTCTAGCATTTACTAATCAATTAAAAGCAATATGAACATAGAAATGAATCTATCCTCTATGCTTCTTTAGAGGGGGTGGCCTCAGATCCCCACACCTCCTTTGGGAAGACTGGGGAATGCTTGGACAATGTTGCAGCGTTCTTAGAACATTTTGGATCACCACAAGGCTTCGGCAAGCATTTATAATTATGCTCCCCTCACCATGCTCCTCTGACCACTCTGAAACTGCCTAGCCCAGAAATAATTTTCTAGATCTAATTTTGGTTTCAGACGCTTTGGCTTTGGACTCAGCCCAAGCAGAGGATTCATGATGTCTCCTATCTCAGCTTTCACTAGTGAAAGCTGCACCTAACCACCTGATCTTAGCCAATAGGACTGTTACTGAAATGCCTGAAGATCGTGGTTTCAGTGGTTTCACTGCTAGTCAGATCACCATCCTGATGTGTGCTAGAAGGTCTCTGCACTGGACTCCATGTAGAACCTGCCCAGCAATCCTGTCAGCAGGCCCCCATCCATGTTAGAGCATGGGGTTTTTTTGAGAGTGATTATTTTTTTAACTTGTGCCAAGTGTTATGATGGCTTTCCATTCTTCTGTGTGACTCCTCATGGACATCATCTTCTCTTTCAACTTCAGGTGATGCAAATATCTGTTAAAAACAGGAGGTGAAGTAGGTGTCAGAATGTACCCTTGCTTCTTTTGATATATGAATTTAGGGTACTGTGTACAAGCCATGCTGGTTTCTGTACTTCTCAAAAGGTAGAATTTGATGAGAGGCATCCATTAATTTTCCAGACTAATTTATAAACCTGTGAGCTGCCATGCAGAGCTTTGTGTATTAGAAATTCCTTGTTAGTCACTGGAGGATTAAGGAAGGATTCTGTTGCAAGGAAACTCTTGGGTAAACTCCCCTTTACTGTCCAGAAAATTTAGCTCATTGTGCTGTGAACGATCAATGCTTATTCCATGAATTCATCATAAGAATTTCTCTGGAGGAAAGAACTTTTTTGTCCTTTGACTTGTGACTTGGATTTCATTCTGCAATGGCAATACTTCTGTGGACCTGGCCAGGGTAATTTGGAAGACTCCTTCATACCTCCCACGACTGAAAAACCTGATGGGAAGTATCAGCACTGACACAGACAGAATTCTTATGTGCTTTCCCCTTGCTGTCATTTGTTAGTTGCTTTGGAGAAAACCAAGCAAGCTACATTAGAGATTGTGGCGTTTACATCTACCATCTGGCCAAACTAAATAGCCATTAGTTTATTTGCAAGTGTGTTGAAATAATCCGAATAAGATAATAATATACTTTTGAGAGAAAGCAAGCTTGAAAATGAAGATCTGAAAGTTGCTATGAAATTTGGAATTGGGAAAGGGTTCACTTTGAGTTGTGCACTTTGATCCTGACAGAAGAAAGCCGTGATTGAAGTGATGTCAGGGAAGCGAGAAGAACAGAGAGAGAGATTTGGAGCAAGGAGCTGATTTCAACATAAGAAGGGTCTCATATGTATTTTTTAACTGCCTTGTCTATTCTGGATATGTGTAAAATTGTGTTAAATTGTATTTACCTTAGCCTAGTTTCAGAGTGAGTATTAATTTGGAGGTTGTTATATATATGCCAGATTGCAAACCCTTGCTTTTTTCCAAAAATAGAAAGCTTGGCATTAGAAATGATGGCCAATTTCCATTGTTAACCAGGAATTCTTGCTTATCTCCTGGCTCTTCCTTTCTGAAGGAGGAGCTGCTTTTCTTCTATCTGTCGGTATGTTAACGTCATATGAATGGTTGTGGTTGTGTGTTGCCTCTCATAAGTGTTCCAGGCTAGGCAGAAGCTGGAGATTGGACAGACTGCCTTTCTCTTATACACCGTGTCCCTCCCTGTCCCTTTTTAGGAACTCTCCTTGAATGCATCTGCTTCACTGAAGAGTAGACACAGTGTTGACATAGATATCTAGAGAATCTGTAGTTCAGAAAAAGAAAGCAACTTTACAGCTTTCTTTCTTCTCTCCAAGCAGAAAAAGAGATAGCCTATGTGGGACCTAAATGCAAATTTCATTTTTGTCATAAAGTGATCTACCTCCTGATACCAGAACTACTCAGGTTCACAACTGCTCAGTTAAAAGGTGCTTATCCTCAGGTTCATAACCCTTTCTCCTTATATCTCTGCATAGTAAATCCATATAATGCATGGTAAATCTGAACCATTAGTAAATGAAAACCTGTCTGGGCTCTTTTTTTCTTTGGTAGCTTTTCCTAAGGCACTGACCTTTTTTTGTGTTATCTATTCTTAGTTGAAGTGGGAGACTGCTATTCACATCCTTGAATGATAGATTAATAGAAACTTGGGTGAATGAATGGTCTTTCATTATCTGCAGACTGCTTTTCATTTCTTCAAGTCATTAGCTCTTGAGCATCTATCCAATCCGCAGTGTGCTGGCATGGCTGGATTCTGCTGGCAGCAAGAGATGTTCCCTTAAGTCAGATTCAGGGTCCGTGTTGACATGTTTCATTATTGAAACACTTTCATTATTACCCTGCTGAGACATTCCTTAACAGTTCTTCATCATGTGGCAGCATGAATTCTCATAGTTGGAAGTCTGTAGGCTTGCTCAGGACTATGTATATTCTAGGCAAACATCTCAGTAAATCACGAGTGATGCTCCTCTTTGACATAAGACAGTACCTCATGTTTGAAATCGAAGCTATATAGTAACAAATTGAACCTCCTGCCACTTTTTAAAACTTGTATGGCAACCTTGAAGGAAGAACAAAAAAAAACTTTGAGAAGGTGGTAGCAGACAGATATTTTAATAAACAGAATCACAGAATATGCTGAATTGGAAAGGTTCCACAAGGATCATGGAGTCCAACTCCTGGCTCTGCACAGGACCATCCCCAAGAGTCACACCATGTGCTTGAGAGTATCATCCAGGCACTTCTTGAACTCTGTCAGGCTTGGTACTGTGACCACTGATTCTGGGCTGTCTCATAGTCAGCACCCTTTGCCTGGTGCCCTGTGTTCTGGGTAAGCCTTGGTGTTACAGCTGAGTTATGTCCCTTGGTTAGAAGGTGCTAGGTAGTAGCCTGTAACAGAACTTACCTGGCTGAGGGGACCAAGTTTTCTGCCTCAAAAATGTTCTCACCTGGCTAGTTAGCTGTACTAATTGTATGAGTCTGTCTGTATGTAGGAAGTACTGTTTCCTTATCTGACTGCTGGGTTTGGAGTGTGTGTCTTTGGCTCGTTATTCCCCAGTAAGCACAGCCTTGGTATTCATGTACTCTACTCTCCTGGAATGCCCAAAGGAGCCTCTGTGGAGTCCAGCACTAGCTTGATGCCTGAGCATATTTAGTTTCCTTGTATGCAGGAAAGTTAGCAGAATTAGGGCTATGTAGTGGTGCAGACAGTTGTTTCAGAAGTAAATGCTAGTCTCAACAGGGTCTTTGCTTGTGTTTGATTTGTTTATGTAGCTAAAAATGTGGGGTAAATTTTCTGGTCTTTTGCACTGATCTTTCCAGTATGATAAAGGAAGGGAAAACAGTAAATTGTGATCACAGGGATGTAGCTCCTGTGGCTTGTGAAATACCACTCATATCTCATCTCTTCTCTGCATACCTTCAAAATCTTTCAAACTCAACTTTCAAATATAGCTCAATATGTAGGCAGGGAGGTGGTGTCAAACTGTGGCAGATCAGCAAGGGGAAGTACAGAGTCCTGCCCCTGGGGAGGAGTAACCCCAGGCACCAGGACATGCTGGTGACTGACTGTCTGGAGTGTAACTTTGCAGAAAAGGCTGTAGGAGTCTTGGTGGACATCCAGTTGACCATGAGCCAGCAATGGGCCCTTGTAGTAAAAAAGACAAACAGCCTCCTGGGCTATGTTAGGAAGAAAGTTGTCAGCAGATTGAGGGAGATGATTTTTCCCCTTGGCTCAGCCCTGGTGAAGCCACATGTGGAGTTCTGTGTCTAGTGCTGGTCTGGCTCCCCAGTAGAAGAAAGACATGGACTTACTGGGATGAGACCATTGAAGGGCCATGATGATGATTAAGGGCTTGGAGCATCTTTCATAAGAGGAGAGAGCCTGAGATAGCTGGAGTATTCAGCTTGTAGGACAGCAGGTAAAAGATACCTTTCCAGTGTGTAAAAAATAAACACTGGAATAAATAAAGAAGGCGAAAATTCTTCTTGATGAAGTCCAGTCAAAGGACAAGAGGCAGTGGACACAAACTAAAATAACCTTAAATTCTATTTAATCAAAGAAAGCACTTCTTTTACTATGAGGATGGTAAAACACTGGAGCAGGTTACTCAGGTTGAGGAGTCTTTATCCTTGGAGACTGAACATAGCCCGAAGCAATTTGCCATTGTGGTCTCTGCTTTGATCAGGGCAGTTTGACTGGACTGAAGAGGTCCCTTCCCACCTGTGATTCTGGGAGCTAAAGATTTCTTAGAGTAAGGTGGTCACTTAGACATCTCTGCTAATTAGAGAATGGAAGAATTGCTACATTCAAGATGGCATGAATGGCATCCTGGGGTTTTGTGGATTGACATGTGACATCCCAAATTAGTGATGCTTCTAAAGATCACCACGCATTTACACAAGCATATACACTGGTTACATTATGAAAATATTATTTCAAGAACTGCTTGAAGGTAATATAAGGGCCTTGAATTTGGAAGTCTTCTGCACTGTAACTGTATTGCACCATCCTTTTTGTTTCTAGACACACTGACCAGAACGTCCTACGTACCTAGAGCTGTAATAATGAGCTGTGATTTAATAGTGCTGTAGCAGTTTGCTTCAACTAGTTTTTAATTAGTTCTTTGTTACTGACTCATGTAGGTATACACCTTGTTCTTTCAGCAGGCTCTTTTCCATTACTTTACCTGTTGTGTTAAAAGCTCATCCACAGACCAACTCTTTATCCTGGTTAGAGGGATTTATATGTACACTTTAATTAATGTTGAGGATATCTGAGTACCAGTTTTGTCTGAAGTGCCCTGATTAACTGTCTTCTAGATAGCCAGAGAAAACTGTATCAGGGATTTCATACTTCACTAAAGCAAAGGGAAAAATAAGCCTTTTAAATCCTGGCATATTTGTTACATAGTAATGGTGAATAAGTATGGCCATATTAAAAAAAAATTATAGTTTTCCATCTTGAAAAGTAATGTAGACTTTAAGACAGCTGTTTCCTTTAAAACATTCATGCACTCAGATGCAGAAGTGAGAGGAAAGAGAAGTAGAGAATGATCACTGTAATCTGCAGAAGAGTTTAATAGGTTTCGTTTACTTTCCAGGAGGGTCACAGATCATCTTCAGTCTAAGTCATGGATAAATGGACACGGCATCTTGCCATGTTGAACTTCACTTTCAGGAAAGACAAGCAGTGTGCTTTGTTTGGTGTTGACACATTGCCCTTTGGAAGAGAAATTAAAACAACTGTTTTAAACTCTCAGTTTAAGTGCAGAGGGATTTTAAAATGTATTTTTCTATCCACGTGCACAGACCAAGAGTGTTTAGTGTTGCTATTCGGTAAGCTGCAGCAGACATCAGGTGCTTCAGTGCTATCAATCAACAGTGGTCTGCAAGAAAAGATCAGCATTCTTTCATAGTTACCTTTTATATTTATTTTGTCTCTCAAGTAAATTAAAAAGTTCAGATTTAGGAAGAAAGTTCTAAAAGTTCTTCTAAACTGTGATTACTTCTGAAGTACAACTGTCATTGAGTGTGTATATAAATGTGCATAGATAATGGCTGTATGCTTCCTTCTCTCACACTTGAGAATCATCACCATAATATGTAGGTAATTAATGTGTTATCAGCTACTGCTTTAATTGGTTTTGTGGCTTTAAATTCAGAAGGTATGCTTTAAATAGTATTTACTTACTACTGTGTACTTTTTGAAAGAAGTAAAATTACTGAACTCTACAGCTTTCACAGTCCAATGTGACATGATTGGACGCAACAAATTCAGTAAGTCTTAATATTCCAACTCCCCCAAATAACAAATATGTAGGCATACCAGTTGGCCTCTCTTGGTTTCCTGGAACAGAATAAGTTCCATGGGAAAGGGCTGGCTGCTTAATTTATTTTTTTTTTCCTAGAGAGCGTGGACAAACTTCTAACCTTGTTGGGCTACTCTTTCAGCCTAATGATGTTCCAGCATTTGAGTCCTTCAAATTGAAGCAGCACAGTGCAGTAATATCAATGTCAGGAGCGTGGACTAGTGAGTTGCTGAATTTTGGAGCTGAACACTGCCTCATGTCCCTGTATTTTTTTAACCCTTTTTTTAAAAAAGAAGTGACATTTTGCTGACGTAGATTTACATTGCCCTTGTCCTCAGTGGTGCTTCTGCTCAGCTGTGGTGCTGTCAATCACTGTGGAGGACTGGCTGTTCTCTGTTATTTATGCTTTATTCACAAGGTATTTTTCACTTGCTTCTGTCAACAAGCTTCTTGTGTTTTGTGCTTTGTTATGCCATGAATGAGTCTTCTATTCATACTGTATTATTACTGACCTCTACTTGAACTTTCTTCCTCTCTTCTACATATATTATTTGACTTTTCCACTGTGACAGGGAGTAAGAAAGGAAACGACATATTGCAGACTCAGAAAGAATTACAGTCTTAACTTCTTCTAGCAGAAGTGTGTGTTTTGGCTCTTGAAAATGAGAACAGAGTTTCATAGCAAGGGGAGGCAAAATATCAAATGTGTTTCTGCAAAACATATCATGACTGAATGCAAATTGCACTGGTTTGTCTAAGGCACTGAGTCCTCCCATGTAGCAGTGCCTATATTTGCTGCTTCTCCTTTTAACTTTCAAGGAACTTTGAAAGAGTAGTTGTATTAACTCCAAGGGTCAAAGAGCCGCTACTCTAGTTTAAAAATCATAGTTTTGTATTTCTGTCTAAGTAAGGCTTGCAGGTTTTTTTTGTCAAACTTTTGTTTTTCGCCATTGCTCACTTGCTCACAGAATGCACGTGTGAAGGAACAGCCATGGGTAGAAAATGCACCAACGGAGAGGTGGTCGGTGTTTCCAGAAGCCTGCAGACCCTGCTGTGCTCTTTGCAGCCCCTGCCCTGCCAGAGCCCCTCCCAGGCCTCACTGCACTCCATTCTCTTTAATAGGATGTCTCAAGGGTCATGTTTTGCAGGCTCCAATAACACTCCTTCTATCCGAGGAAATTCTAACTGGATCTTTTTTTTCAGTATTGCCATCATTGGCTTCACTCTCAGCCAAATTTTGACATGGTCTTGATAGTGCTGTAGCACCTGCATATTGGAAGTGCAAGCAAAAGCATCACCTTTAGCATCGGGGGCTTGAGGAATCAAAAGTAGGAAACTTAACTTGGTAGATGCAAAGCTCCTTCAATGCTGGCTATTCTTCGTAAGGTTTCCCTGAAAAAAAGCAACAAAAATTCTCGATGATTATATGATTTTTGGCAACACTGAAGCAGATTTTATGCAAATACCTTGCCATAAAACATTGCTGGTAGCCTTTAGTTGTATGCTGGTGCCTTTGAAGATGAAATTTTGAGCCTATTCCTTCATCTGTGACAAGCAGAAATGAGCAGACCAAGTCCCTGCCTCCTCAGTTAGCTTCCTGGCAGAGTGGAAAGTTCCTTCTGCCAAGTAATGCTAGGAAGATTGTATATTTGTTATAGAAAGTCCATTAATTTACTTTCTCCCCATAAAAATTCTCCACCAGTTGTAGGTGGACACACTGAAGACAGCTGCTGTTGTAAAATATATAAGCTCTTCTAACTATGTGATATGTGCAATTCTGTTATTTTTGCTTACCTAAAAATCACAGGCTCTGTTATTGTTTGTTGTGGAATGCAGCACTTGAAGTATAATAATGCTTTCTAAATAACATTTGGAAACACTATGCAAAATTGGTTAGTACCTGGTCTCTTCCCTGCTGTCCTGCCCTTGGAAGTGGTGAGTATTGTATAATTCAGAGGCAAGTGGGACCTTCCTTCTCACTGCTCATTTCTTGGTGACTGAGTAAAAGGGAAATAAGCATAACCTGAGTGCACTATTGAAACTTGTAGTGGACCTTATAAAGCTTTCAACAGTCAGTGTTTATATGGAATGCTCTCCTGTCATCCTCCTTTAAGAAAGATTCTTGGGAAAATTGCCTATTAAAATTCTGTCTAGATAGTTAAAATGTTCAAAATTATGCTCAAACTCTCCAGGAATTCATGACCATGTATGGTTATATGGAGAGATTATTGAAAAAGACATTTGCAGGAACTGGTAATGGAAACTGGCTAATCCCAGTGGGGTGCAAAAATTATTTGCTACACACTGTGGCTTTTAGACTAACTTTATAAACTAGGATGTCATGGTGTTTGAATTCCTATCAGGTTGTAAAGATTTCTATCAGTGTGTTATTCTGTTTAATATCTCACTGTTGTTTATTCCGTTTTAGGGAACTTTCTACAATTCTTTTAAGTACAACAAGGAGAAAACATAAGCAAATAGTGGGTGTACAGAAGTAACAAAACCTAAATGTTTTATGCAGAAAAGATTCAACAAGTATCTCCCACCTACGAAGAACGAATCAAATTTTCACACTGTGACCTTGCAGTACAATTTTGGATCAAACCACGTTTCTTTAACAAAAAAAATAATTGCATTATACTATTTGCTCTGATCTGATGATGTGGAAATAAAATATTGAAAGGAATGTCGTTATTGTTTTCTTTATTCTTTGGATTTTGCCTAGCTGAATGGATTTAGAAAAAACAATAAAAGCTTTTATTCACAAAGCCATCACTGCAGGATTAAAGAAGCCTTATAGGCAAAACTTGTTGGTATGAAATGATTAAGACCCAGAGTAATAACTGGGTTTCATACTCAGCATAAGATTTTAGAAGTAGAGAAGGAAAATACAGCTACACAAATCCTGTTATTCTCATTGGACTATATGATTAAACTGCTGTGATAATACTGAAAAGGTACATCTGTGCTGTAGTACAGCTGCTTGGATGTGTATCAGGGGTCCAGTGCTTTCATTCTTCCTGGTGTTGAGCAGCATTTTAGTTTGCCAAGAGTTCTTTTGAAGCTGGTGATGCTGATCATGGCCAGTGGGAGAATGGCACAATTGAACCGCATGTTAATGGAAGACAAATACTGCAAGTAATGCAGACTGATTAACAGGAAGTTCATTTGGCAAAGATATTTAAAACATTAATTTTGCCATGACCAGTAGGTTCCTATTAAATCACAAAACAGATTCAAGTCCCACTGAAATCAAGGGAATTTTTCCTGTTGACTTCAGTGACATAAAGATTTGGACCTCCATTGGATTTATCTTCCAATTTAAGATCATTTTTCTGATGATTACTAAATGTTCCCCAGTGTTGATACATTAAAATGTGTTGCCAATTCAAATAGCGTTGTCTTGTACTGTAAAAACTAAAATAAAATATTTGTTTTGGCATCTTTGTAAGTGGAATTTTTGTCATGTGTTTAGAACTCATTCTGCACTGCTAGCTGCACGTAGGAAATGTTCCCTGTTCTTCTAAAAACATTTGTAGTACATGTTTAAGACATTAACTGTAACTTTATGGACTGGATTTAATGCTCAGTGGATTTGCACTACAGTATGGATCTAACTGTTAATTATTACCAATTGAAGACCTTCTGCACATCAGATTGTTGTTGCTTGTGAGACTGTTGTTTTGTATTTAATGAAAAGATTGTCATTGATAATATGGTATCAGAATTTTCAGTTGCTAGCCTTGTGGTTTATTCCCTCTGTAACAGGAGAGCTTCTTGTGAGCTAATGCGAGCACCTTTTGGATTATTTCTTACTGAATTACTTCTTTTATTTGCTGAACATCTCTGCTCAAGATCAGTTAATTTCTAGCACTGTACTTGGTGATTCCTGTTAGTACCATGTTAGGTGTTGGTATTCTTTGTGAACTAATTTATGGAGTGGATCCTGACACAAATGATGAAAAAAATTGGACTGGAGCTTATTTCAGTAATCTGTATTTGTTTTTTACTGTATTCAGGACCATGATTTTCATCCCTAAATGGTTCATGATGCATCATGACTTTTCTACTAACCTACTTTGCTTTGCCTTTCCTACTTCCATCCTTATTCTATAGTCAGTCTGTTGGGGAGTTTGCTCTATTTGTACTTCAAATATACGCTCTTGCTTGTTATACCTGTGTAACATCATTCCTTTGTTTTCCTTCCCTACAATATGTGTCCACTGTTTCAGCAACTTTACTTTCACAGTCGCATAAACACTTCTGTTGCATGTGGCAGTTGTGTCTGAGGTTGTAGAAACCTTTTCTGTTCTCTTACTTCCCTTCCTGTCATTTTCTCAAACTGGCACTTCTGTTTAGATTTCTCAGTTGATTTATTGTGCAATTTGTGTCTAATCTCTACTTCCGTTTCCTCTGATTTATTTACCCATTGGTTTGTTAAACCTTAGAGACCATTAACATGCGTCTCTGCTAATTCTCATCATTTTTTTTAATGCTCTTGTATTTTTGTGTTTTACGTATATCTGTAAGATTAAAGCTTCATGTGGTGCTCATTCTCCTAGAGACTGTGAATTTGAATCTGAGGTCTTTGCATTTTACCTCTGCTGTATTGAGTGCCTGCTACTTAGGTTTAATACAGCAGATTCAACTGACCTCCAGTTTTGCTCTAGACTCCCAGGGGTGAGATTCACTTCTAACTTCACAAATCTACAGTGCCAGCTTATGGTTTTCTACAGAGCTGTTGAGATGTATAGAAACACCTGGTTTTCTATGTTGACTGTAAAAGGGGCCTTGACAACTGTTTTGGATGTCTGCATCTCTAGGTAGCTCTCTCTGCATTGTCTGTGTCTAAGGTTAAGTGTCATGAACTGTGTACTGGGACTGAAATTGTATATGTACATTGGGAATGAAAATGAACTGCTGGTTTGGTTGTGTTATATGGCAGTTAATTTTTTTCTTTCTCAAGTATTGTGTTTTTAGGAAAAGGATTTATTTTCATGGGTCTCCCAACAGTAATTTTGAACACTTTGATGAAAAAAATGGAGTAGATAATGGCCAGACTGTTCTATTACTGAATATAGAACAAACACATTTAGTAATTTTGCTTATTTCTCACTTGGACTATGGAAGAAAGCTTTAATTATTAAGCTTAGTGGGAGGAAGAAGGCATATATTTATTGAGTTACAATTTTATTGTTGAATTAATAATATTGTTTTAATTTTAATGATTTACAGGAAGCCTGTTTACCTGTAAAACTCCAGCAATTGCAGATATTGTGATACTAGTAGATGGTTCTTGGAGTATTGGCAGATTCAATTTCAGGCTTGTTCGACTGTTCCTGGAAAACCTGGTTTCCGCTTTCAATGTGGGATCTGAGAAAACAAGAGTAGGTAAGGTGCCATTGTTTTCCCTAATATTTCTTAGCAAAGTAAAAATGTTACCAGTTCAGGAGAGTTAACATCTTAATGCTACTTTTTTTGTGCAAGATTCATCCTCGTCTGGAACTAGCACTTCTATCATAAGAGTAGTGCTGCTGCAGTGTTTGTATTCCTCACAATTTACTGTGATCCTCAACTTAGGTAAATGCTAATGCAGTGGCAGTGGAAAAATAAAAACAGTGGAAACAGTCTTACTGACTTCAGTCAACATTAGCTCAAATCCTTGCAGTTTAATTTTCAGAGGAAGAATGTGCCAGTGGATGGCTTTTCTTTTGGTTTAAACTGGCTCAGATGTTATATTTGTGATCCACTACTGTTCAAAAGTGTATTAAGTAAAACTTTTTTAAAAAAAAAAGTCTTGAACTGTTAATAAACTCTGAAGAAGTTGAAGAAGTTGTCTACTTGTTTGCTTCTCATTTACTTAGCACTTGAGCAAAAGGTTTTGAAAGTTAACTGAGGAGTTGTCATGCAGAATAACTTCATACTGGTTTTTTGTTGTCAGCCAATGCAGTTTTTCTAGTATAGTAGCAGAGCTACTTACAGTAAGGTTGCTGTAGTAAGGTATTGGTAATCAAGTACATAAAGTGTAGATACTTCAAGAAAACCCACTCTGTTGTCCACTGAATTACCTTAATTTCTGGTTCTTTAGGTCTTGCACAGTACAGTGGTGATCCCCGAATCGAATGGCATTTGAATGCCTATGGCACAAAGGATGCTGTTTTGGATGCAGTCCGTAATCTACCATATAAGGGAGGGAATACATTAACAGGTACAGTGTATGTTTTAGCTCTTTCTTTTTAATAAAAACATGTTCTGCTGCACAGACTAAGAAGTGTTAGTGCTTATTTTGAAGGGTAAAAAGGATAGGGGTTTTGCAGCTTGCTAATGGCTTTATCCAGTGTCCCTTAAGTCTTTTCTAAGTTCTTGTCCATTGGCTTTACTGGATATCAGGGTAGGGTCTCATAAAACAAAGTGTACATGAACTCTCTGTGCTAGAAATAAAATCTTTTACCTGCTAGGAAGAAAATGCAAAATCCATTCATAATGTTCATGCACAGGACTTTATTCTGGAGAAAGAAAGAATGTTGTTTTAATATCTGACAACTGGCAGTACTAACTTTTCAAATGACCACCTGGGGCTTTTAGATTTCCATTGACCTTTGAGTAGTTAGAGCACTTAAGCCCCAGAGACACTTAGCGATGGATAAAGGGGGGATGCCTGACAGTCTCTGAATACAATTCCAGTGTCATCAAAGCAGCAGTTAGTAATGTTGGCTGTCTTGCCAGGAGAATGATATATCCAAAGACCCAGACATAGCTTTGAGTAAAGTGCTGTCTTCCTTTTTTTTTTTCTTCCAGTGGGTAGGGAAGGGGAGAAAGAATATGCAACAGCCTTTATTTTGGTAGAAGGAATGATTGCACAGGGACAAAGGGCAGAAGGACTCTACCGTGGTTCTAGGAATGAAATTACTGTGTGGTAGGAAGTAGTAAATTATCATGATTATTTTATGTGGATGTTAGAAGAAAGTGAGTTAGGAACCTTTGCTGCGGGACACTTAAGAGAGTTTTGAGATAGGAGCTCATCGTGACATGTCCTGGAGTTGTTCTTCTTTCCCTTTAAATACTTAGCATTTATTAAAATCAGATTCTCCCTAAGCTTAAATAAAACTCTTCTTCAGCTTTTAAATCAGAAGGAACAAACAAACAAAAGTTAAGATTGTCTGTATCCATGGGGATTTACTAAGCTATTCAGAACATGTGCTTTCATATAAGCAATGTAGGTAGAAGGAAAGGGAACTTCCTGTTCTAGCTTGGTAGAGTAAGAAAAAAAAGATGATGCATTTGCAGGAAGATCAATTTAGGTTACCACAGCCAGTTTAAAGTACATTGATTGATCAACTGGCTATTAAAAATAAATGTCATTTTCTTTGTAGTTTAGGCTCCTTGTTGCAATTTAATCTTTCAGTAAATAAATTCTTTTATACTTATTCTTCATCAAAAGGTTTCTCAATTTTTAAATTGAGTGGAAAAACAAACACTGTGATATTAGCAAAATTAACGGACATTTTCACCTCTTCAAGTCTTTAAAAATATTTTCTGTTTTAGGTCTTGCCTTAACTTACATTTTGGAAAACAGCTTTAAACCAGAAGCAGGTGCAAGACCTGGAGTATCTAAAATTGGGATACTCATCACTGATGGGAAGTCCCAAGATGATGTTATCCCTCCTGCTAAAAACCTCCGAGACGCTGGCATCGAGCTGTTTGCTATTGGTGTGTATTCTGCCATATCCATATATTGTGTCCCATTATACCCTGGTGTATTTGTATCTGTTACTCTCTAATTTAAAGAACTGTTCTTTTTCTGTCTGTGTCAAGTAAGTATCATTGTTAATTTATGTATTTTAATATGTTCTCCAATTCATTGCTGCTATAATTGGAATTTAGCAGTATATATGGATGCTACATTATCAGGAGACAGCTAAAAAGATACCACTTGTGCTGGCAGAAATGGAAGTCTTGAATTAACATCTTAACAACAATCTGCAGTTGGTCATTAAAATGAATAGAATTGGATATTAATAAGTTTTTATTAACAATCCCTCTGTATACAAGATTTTTTCTTTTTCATTGTGAATATTTTCATTTTTCTTTCCGATAAAAGGCGTAAAGAATGCAGATATAAATGAACTCAAAGAGATTGCTTCTGAACCTGACAGCACACACGTCTACAATGTGGCTGACTTTAACTTCATGCATACCATTGTTGAAGGTCTTACCAGAACAGTGTGCTCACGAGTAGAGGAACAGGAAAAGGAAATCAAAGGTGAATAAGAAACAAAACGTAACGTAACTTATGATGAACTTAGGGCTACAAGTCTAAGTTCTAGGCTGGCTTCTGGCTCTTAAGTCATGCTGTATATTCTGTTGCTTGCAAGAAGGTACATTGTCAGGGAAGTTATCCTAGGTATGTTTGATTCTTGCTTTGATATCTGTGATCTTTTGCTCTCTGTCTTTGATAGTGGTAAATGTTATGGTATTTGGTAGTACAAAAAATACAAAAATTCATTCTGCTGTGACTATTTCAAAGTGGTGGGTAAGGAAATTCTTTTTATTATACACAGATCTGGGGATAAATTAGTTTAACAGCTGCACATGGAATTGTTACATTTGTGCTGTGCTTTCCATCTCCTAACTTACTGTTTTTATTATCTCATAAGTTTTTAGAAGTTTCAACTATTTAGATTGCTTTGTCCCTTCCTGATGACAGCTTTTTTTCTCTTTTTTAACACACAAAAAATATATTTCAACACACAAGAAAAGATGGTGATGAAGAAAATTGCTCTTACATGAAAAAGTTTCCACTGACTACATTTCGTTTTTGCTTTTCTGAACGAAAGAAATGGCTATGCAAAAATGTTGCAATTTGCCAGAGAAACAGTTCTACGTGAGGAAATCCTTTCTGAAAGGCTCCAGTGGATTTTGTTTGTATTCTTGGTTTCTGATTCCTTAATATCAGAGAAATGCTGAGTGATTTTTCAATAAGCTGGAAATATATATCAGTAAGGAAGCTTGTCTTTCACAGATATTTCTACCTGTGCTATGAAGAAGTGTGTGTTAGTAAGGCTTCATTCCATCTTTTTGCTCTTTTATTCACCTGAAGACTGGAAGAAATACAGAACACTAGCTGTGTCTTGTAGAGGGAGTAGTCAGTTGAGAAATTGAGAGGGAAAGGATGAAAAAAACATAGAGAGATGAGACATCTTTGTGGAAAGAAATTATTGCCAGAGAAGATGACTGTTCACTGCATCTCTTCAGTTGGCTGACAGACAGCATATCAGTTTCCATCCTCAGAGGAGCACAGGAGATCACAAGATCACGTATGTGCTTGTATGTTTTTCATAACTGGGAAGAAAGCAACCTAGAACAAAAAAACCAAACCAGAAAGAAGGGTCTTGATAAAGTGATGTGAGGAAGGACAGGAAGGCTTAATTTTGTGTTTTGTCTTTTTCATTTAAAGGTTTATGAAAGACCGGGGAAGCTTTGTCCCGGTGAAACTCCATGTGCAGTACTCATTATGACTTATTTATTTCCTTGAAAATAACCTAAGTGAGTGTGTAGTAGCCACACTACTGATGAGGAATGATCTTTAGAGCTTCAGCAAATACAACACACCAAATAATCATTATGCAGAAGGGAATAAAAAAATTTTGTTGTCTCTAACCTAGGAACAATTGCTTCACTTGGGGCTCCTTCGGATTTGGTCACATCAGAGGTAACAGCTAGAGGATTCCGGGTTAGCTGGACCCATGCGCCAGGCAAAGTGGAAAAATACAGGGTTGTGTACTATCCCACTCGAGGAGGACCACCGGAAGAGGTAACAGGAGGAAAAGCTTCCCAGAAATTTTTAATGCAACAGCAGCAAGTAACCAGACAGGAGATCCATGGTCTTATTTTAAATCTACCCTGAAATTCCTTGTGTGGGCTCTGAAGCCCACTACAGAAAGGAGTAGTTTCTGTAGTGGGCTTTACACAAGGAGTACGGTGTAAAAATAAGCACTTTCAGGGGATGGGGTAAAATCTCTGCATTTTTCTTACACGTACAGTTACTTGAACCAGTTCTGTAGATTCCTCCTGCACCCGTCTGTTTACAAGAACAGAAGAGGTAGGAGTTGGTGGCAAGGCAGATTTTCAGTTTTAAGAAAATAATTATTCATAAAAGAAGATGATATGTGTGTACATTTTGGGACATTTACAATTTGTCATGCAAAATTTGGAGAGAGGTGATTATTTGAGTAGGACTTGAGCATTCTGGAGACGGAAAAATGCAGTGGAACAAGTTTCTGGCTTTATCTAACAACTTATAAAATTGAATGGAATGGCAAAGAGCAAAGGGATTGAACTAAGATTATATTTTGTCTCCTTTTTTCCTTTTTACGAGAAATGCCAATGTAAAAATTGCCTGGAAGAGGAATTGATTGATTTGAGGATAATATGGTTAGTTTGCTTAATGCATATTTAGTTAAATTTTCTTTTAAACAGGTTGTGGTAGATGGAAGCGTATCAACAGCAGTTCTGAAAAACCTGATGTCTTTAACTGAATACCAGATAGCTGTATTTGCCATATACTCAAATGCTGCTAGTGAGGGCCTCCGCGGAATGGAAACTACACGTAAGTATCTTTAGCATCTTTGTTGCAGATTTGACTGTCTGCATTTTATCAAACTGTGTAAGCGTCTTTTTGAAAAAGAAATACAGAAGGGAGTCTTTTTCAATTTAGATTATTTTAGTGCATTTGCCTTAAATTAATTTTAGTTTGAATTAATTCCGAGCTAAGTTCCTAAGTCCAAATTCTCCGTGAATATTTGAACACTGAGAAAGTTTTTATCTCTGGGATGAACTTCGAAGTCGATTGTATTGAACCCTAAATTGGAACATTCCTATATTTTGGGTGTGGAGCCAAACTTTATGAAGTAGGTTTGTGGCTGAAGATGATCTTGTGAGGGGAGAATTAGGTGGGACCAGAAATACCTGCATGTGATTTCCAAAGATTTTCAAAGATTACTGTATGTTTCTTCATCAATGATTCAATTATTTTCTGTCTGTAAAATGGTGATTTGGGATATTGTAAGACAATACATTTACAGTTTCGGGTATTTGTATACAAAATGCAGTTACTTTTTTTTGAAAATATTACAGATACTAGGATGGGAAGTAAAGAGGAACTTTAGAGTTCAGACTAGGAGACAGGAAGTCCATGTGTGGACTTATGTCCATATGGAGTGTATTAATAGCTGATACCTGCTGGAAGATCAGCACAGTAGGGCTAAAGCAATCTGCAAGACTTCTAGAGTGCTTTGACAACAACTTCCTGACACAATTGGTCAAGATGCCAGCAAGGGAAGGTGCTCTGCTGTAGCTGGTCCTTAGAAACAAGGAAGAATTGATGTGGGGAAGAGGATGTTAAAGTCACAGGTAGCCTTGATTGTAATGATCATGAGATGGTGGAATTCAGGATTCTAAGAGGAGGGAGGAGTTTAAAAAGGAGGACCACAATTCTGGATTTCAGGATAGCAGTCTTTAGTGTCTTCAGAGATGTGCTGGGAAGAAGCTGAAGGGATATGGCCCTGGAGAGAAGAAGGATCCAGACGAGCAGCTTGATACCCAAAGATCGCATCCTACAAGGTCAAGAAAGGTCCCTACTAACAAGTAGGTAATCAACCAAAGGTGACTGGAGACCAGCATGGATAATCAAGAAACTCTTAACAGAGCTCAGATATAAAAGGAAGTTTTTAAGAGATGGAAGAATAGGCAGATGACACAGAAGTACAGAGTTGCTGTCTGATCTTGCAGGGATAAGTGTAGGAAAGCCGGGGCCAACTTGGAGATGAATCTGGCAAGCGATGTGAAGAGGGAAACAACTTTAACCTTATGTAGTTCAACAAAGGGAAGTGCGAAGTCCTGCCTTGGGGAGCAACAACCCCATGTGTCAGTACACGCGGAGGGATGACCAGCTGGAAGGCAGCTCTTCAGAGAAGGACCTAAGGTCATGGTAAACAACAAGTTGACTGTGAACCAGCAAAGCACCCTTGTCACAAGGAAGGCCAGAGCCTTCTGGATCATGATTGAAAATGAAAATGAATCATTTTCATTAGAAAATGATTGTCAGCAGGTTGGGGGAGGTGATTCTTGCCCTCTGCTCAGCACTGAGGAGACCATAGCTGGATGCTGGGTCTTGTGCTGTGTTCCCCAGTGCAAGAAACGTGAACTTACTGTAGTGAATACAGTGAGCCTACAGTGATTAAGGGATAGGCACATCTTTTGTAAGAGAAGAGTCTGAGACAGCTGGACTGTTCAGTTTGGGAAGAGAAGGCTCAGGTGATCTCACCAGTCATGTCAAAATCCCTGATGCAAGGGAATGAAGAAGAGTGAGCCAGATGCTTCTCGGTGGGGCCACTAATAGGACAAGAGCCAATAAGCACAAATTAAAACCCCATGAAATTAAATTTGAACAGGAGAATATACAGTTTTATTGTGATAGTGGTCAAACAGTGGAATAGGTTGTCCAGAGAGGTTGTGGAGTCTGCATCTCTGGAGATATTTAAAACCCAACTAGAGATCCTCCAGTAGGGTCGCCCATGCCAGACAGATCAAAACCGTAGGACCAGATTTAATACATTCTTGGGCAGGATGAGCTCATTAGCCTCCTGGCAGTCATCCTAGGAGAAGGACAACTCCAATCCCAAACCCGGGCAGATGGAGCTCGCTTAGCCCTGTAAGGCCATCCATCTAAGAGAAGGTCACTCTAATCAAACCTACGTCCTGAGGACCTCACTGCCACTGTCCAAGCTCGCTCGGCCCTGGCAGATGAACCTCAGGATTAAAGGGTGGGTTCAGTTCCGCACACACTGTGTCTCACCTAAAAAATCCATTGCGCAGGCTTGAAGGCTGACATGACAAGAAAAGGTTCTGAGCAACCTGCTTTAGCTGACTCTGACTGAACAGGGAAGTTAGTTAGACCAGATGATCTCCAGAGGTGACTTTCATACTAAATGGTTATTCGATTCTGTGTCAGTGCTGATCTTCACAATCTGAAAATAAAACATAATAATATAAAATTATTTGAGACTTCTCAATTGGTCTCAGTCTCCCAAAATGTCATCTCCATCCATATTATACCCCACAACACAATGTTAGGACCTGTTTAATTTATTGAGGCAGAGGGAGCAGTCACATACTGAGCCAACAGGATTGTTTTGTACTGCACCTGGAATTCCTTTGAAGTCACCCAGTCAAGTTCTGACGGAGCCCAGTCCTGCTGGCTTTCTGAGATGTGATCAAATCATACCCCAAGGTCATGCAGCATCAAGCAATTTATACATCTGTCTTTGATAGTGTGTTGGAAGTAATGGTCTGACATGTGCAAGTATTAATCACTCCACATGCTAAAATATCTGCAATTTTAAAGTATTTTTTACTATCCTAATGGAGAATTATGGAAAATTGTACTTTACATTCCTGCCTTTGTGTGAGATACTGACAGATGAAAATAGTCACCAATTGCATTTGTGTTCATATAGAACACTGAAAATGGTTTACAGGTATGTGAAATCTGAATGGATGTATGTATAGGCATAATGTACAGATAATTAGAATATTTTGTGACTTTAATGGTTACTTCTAACTTGAAATAAATATGAAATCCATGCACATTTTAATTTTGCTGCAAATATATATTTTACCTGGTTTAGTTTATTCTAGTAACATGGATAAATTGAACTGACTAAAAACAACTGGTATAAACTAAACCAGCATTATCTACTAGATATTCATATTTGAGATTCTGAACTCCTCAGCTGAAAATTCCGGTAGAAAATACCACGTTTTATTTCCAGTCACCTCTTCATTAATCTATTATTATCTACATATATTATCTAATATATCTATTGCCAGGATATCTTCCAGTTCTGTTGAGAGATAAAATACAAGTCACAAGTTAGGAGGTATTTTTCTTATGGATTTTTAGAATCAAAATAAGGAAAAGGACAGGTGATGGATACTCTCTCTCTGATTCTGGGGCAGTTTGAGTAGGAATGAGACAATGTGGAACCAAATGCCTTCAGGATATCTCAACATGTAGTTTCTTGCTGTAAGTATCAGAGATCTGAATGGAGCTCTGAGCAAAGTACACTTGAAAATATTCATGGGCAGTTTCTCCCTGTAATAAGAGGAGTTGTGGGAATTCATAGGAATATAAATCAACACAAGAACAAGGATTTAAATAGGATGCAGGTAGGTTATTAAAGGTTTGGAAGTGTAGATGGGCAACCTGGAAGTAGAAACCTAAAGAGTGGCATAGGTTGAAGTTCTGCCACTGCTTACAGACTGAGTGAATGGCCTCAGTGAACAAGAAAGTATTAGGCTGGCTTGGTGTTGTACATGGGGAGTTAAGAGCTCTGTTAGAGCTTGTTGACCACAGTATAAGGGATAAACTTATTTCTTGGAGAAATCAGCTAGACAGGGTGCAGTTTTTGTTTGGACAAGGAGATTAGTGAAGCTCTGTGATTGTAGTTAGAATTTGTTGCTGAATCTTTGTTTGCAGATCAGATTCTTCAGAAGTATGCAAAGAAGAGCTTAATAGCAGCTTAACATCCAGCTTATTATGGTCTCTCTGAGTTCCTGATATTAAAGGCTTGATATCAGTTAGCAGTAGCCTTCTGTTTTTTTCAGACCCTTTCAGTCATTTTAGGGACTTAGAAGTTCCAAAGAAGAAGTCAAAGTTCCCTCATATCTCTCCAGTGACTGGATATTTTGGTGGGATCTGTAAATGGTGTAACAGCAGTTAAGAGACCTTGGGATGGTATTTTGTGAGAGGAAGAAAGTGAGGACAACAGGGAAGTGCAAAATGCTACTCTAAAGAGTTACAGAAATGCAAATAAATATTCAGGAACCCAGATTGGTGCTATGTTCTGGTATCAGTGCCTTAAATTCACAAGTAGACCTCCTAATATTGGTTGAATTTCACTCAGCCTGCTCTCACTTGCCAGGTTATTATTCACCATGATTTGCAATGGATGATCTTGCCCATATTTGCATTATCCCACTGACATAGGCCTGGGAACCAGTTTGGACAGTCCAGGCCTTAAACATGCAACAGTTTATAGTCTAAATATTTTGGCATGTGCAATGTGCTCATCCCGGATTTTCTCCAGAGTTTTGTACCTCATGGCTGTCACACCCATGCTCTGGCTTGGGAACTATTCCTAGCAAGAGCCATCCCTTAAAAATGCTAGTGGTTCCTAATAGCAACTCTGCATATTCTTCAACAGCGATTGGTAATCCTCCTTCAGATCAGGGAGAAGGAAGGGTGAGATCAGAACAGAGCAATTGGTGCAATTTGGTGCTCAAAGAACAGCAATCCTCCTGCTGGAAGTATTCAGAGCCATTTAGGACAAATAGCTGAAATGCTTTGTAAGGCATAGCTCTTCCCTGGCATTAGAATTGGTTTAGGTCATAATTTCCTTGTTTGTCTAGTTCTGTGATCTCTTATGTACCAATCATCTCTTCATAGTTATAGCATACAGACAGTACTTCCATGCGTGGAGATAGCTGTATGCCTTTGTGTTTCCTGGGGTAAAATAAACTCTTTGAATAATAGCTGGTTGTTCAAGTGAGACAACTGAATTGACTCTCTTGTTCCACTGTAGTCGCCTTGCCAATGGCATCGGATCTGCAGTTGTACGATGTGTCGCAGAGCAGCATGAGAGTGAAGTGGAACGGAGTAGCGGGTGCCACAGGTTACATGATCCTATATGCTCCCCTCACAGAAGGACTGGCAGCAGATGAGAAGGAGGTGATGTATTGTGCTTTCATTTGTATAGCAGTTATTAAAAAAATCAGTCTTTTAAAGAATAAACTAGTACGTGTCCTTTAACCTCCAACTTGATCGGCAAATACTTTGCAGTTTTTTTCCATGACTACATCAAGTACTGTATATGTTACAGGCTATGAATAAAGTGCAAGTGCCAGTTGGTTATTTTTATATGTCGTTGTCGTAAAAATGCAACAACTTCAACTGAATTTAAGTGACCCTTTTGAAATTATGTATGAGATGATACTGTAATCATTGTATAAGACTAACACTCAAAGGAAGAAAGAAAATAAAGTAAAACTAAGATATTTTCTAAGTGTGCTATCTGAAGAATATGAACTTTAGCCTTTGTTCTCATCAGGGCCTTTAAATGTAAATATCATTTGTAGGTCTGACCCTCATTGTTGTTTTCTTTTAGTTCTGTTCAACCTTTACTTTTAAATTAAAAAATAATGCCTTCCATCAAAAGTGATTTTAGAACACATTATTTAGAAGGAAAAGAAGGTGGGACAGGGTAAAGTCTAGTCTTTTGTCACTAAAATAGTGAAACCAATAGACTTTTCTAAAGTTGCTAGCATAGTTCCAACGGAACTTCTTATCTAGGATTTTAAAGTTTTTATGCTCAAGTTTCTGTATGTATAACTAAGATTATGTACAACATCTGCATTCAAGCAAAAACACTCAAAAGCATGCAGAGGCATGTGAGCTTTCAGTGCAGGAAGCTACTGAAAGCTGGTATAGACTTGTGCTGTCTGATAAATGAGTGGCTGTGAGTGCTGTATTCTGTTAAAAATGGGGCCTCCCTGAGAACTAGGTGGTTCAGGAGACCTAAGCTTTACCCTAAAGAAATAAATATAGTCAGTCTATGTGGCTCTCTGTGAAAGGTGAAGAAGGAAAATGATACACACCTTAAACAGCAACAAATCTGAGCCTCAGTGGGAATGGAAATCAGCTCCTCCAGTGATTTCATGTGATTTTCAGGTCTGTGACTGAAGATGAAACAAAAGGTAGCTGGGAATGAAAAGGCCTTAGTAGCTGCTTGTTCTGGAGAACTAGCAATTTTGTTATTGCTAGTATGAGTAGTGACTTTTAAAGCCCTCTTACCTATGTGTTGGCTTTTGGCTTTTTGACAATTTTGATGTTTCAATTATTGTGCAATATCCCCAAATCTTGAGCAAAGTACTGCAGACACAGTATCAGACAAACGCTCAGCAGAGCATTTGATCACATATCTAATTTCAAGTGTGTAATTAGTATTCTTTCCTATTATGAACTGTTTCAGAAATAATATGTCTTTTTTTTATGGGGTTTTTAGATAAAAATTGGGGAGACCTCAACAGATCTTGAACTGGATGGACTGTTGCCAAATACAGAATATACAGTCACAGTTTATGCCATGTTCGGAGAAGAAGCCAGTGATCCCCTTACAGGACAAGAAACTACATGTAGGTAGCACATACCTATATTCAGTTCAGTGTTAGTAGGCCTTCCAAACAGTCTCTGAACATATTAGACCAGGCATTTGATTTAAAATCTGATTTGAATAGTCCATTGAGCTCTTAACTGTACTTCAGTTTCTCTGAGTGAATGCTTAATTTACAGAGGCTGAGGATTTCTACAAAACAGCTTGTTTTTGCAACAGGATTGTGAACTTGTCTCTCTTGTTAGTAGTGGTACTACGGTTGCCCATGCTGATCTTGGTGGAATTACTGACAGTTTTCCAAACTTGCCGACAGTGATTGAAGGTCATCACATAGCTCTAAATTGATTGGCTCTAAATTGAGATTGCTCTGTTTAGCCTCCTGTAGCTAGAGAACCAGGTGTGTGGGGGAGCCTGCTCAGAAGGAGAAAGTCATCGCTCTGGCTCAGTAGTAGTACAGACAGAAAAGAAGCAAAGACAAGATCTCTGTCCAGCCCCTGCTGCCCAACCTCTGGTAAACAAAGGGTTGGAAAGTGCCTGTGCACTCATGATAGATGATGTGTTTTTAATAAGCAGCAAGAATTTTACCAGCTAAATTCTGTCCTCTGCAATCTGTACACAGCCCTTTATGTCAACTCCCTAAAAAGCCTCAGCATTTGGAAGACAAAGGATTTGAAAATAAGTGATTGTGCTGCTACTGGGCTATTTCTGGGACTGCATTCAGTGACATCTGTATTGCTCCAAGCAGGGGAGTGAGTGCATCCTCTTGTTTTGTACTCCTGGCATGAGAGACTTGGGCAATGTGAAAGTGACTTGCATTTAATAGGTGAGAGAAGTTCGGGCATGTGAATGCTAAGAAAAGGAAAGCCCAGAGCAATTGCTTGTAAGGTCAGCAAGCAATAGGGGAAGGAGCTCTAGGAATGGTGTTTGCCGGGTCTTCTCTAGGAGGTCATTTGTAGACAGACAAGTGTCAATAGTGAATTACTGCAACCTGGGCATGTTTGTGGACTTGAAATGAGTGTAGAGGATTCCCTGCTGGAAGATCGAATTTTTGCCTCTGTCCCTTTCTCCCTCTCTTTGTGTCTCACTCCTTGTCTCACACATGCCTCCATGCCTGCACCCCCCACTCTGGCTTTTGGTTAATATCTGCCCAAAATCTGGTTTTCATTTCTCCTAAACAGTAGTTTATGTAGTTTATGACTGTGCCAACCTGAATTCACTTCATACCATATGATCTTGGAGACTGCACAGCACTAAACCTGACTAACACATTGGATGGAAGATCACATACAGATTCCAGATACTTTGGCACAAACTGAGGTTTCCTGGCCACTGTCTGATCACAGAAGCTAGTAACATATATTAGTCAGCCCATCATATTACTGCTGCTACCAGACCAGAATAAAAAAGAAAGCCTAACTACTCTGTAATTTTCATTTATTTTTAGACTGACACAGTGCAGCCATCTCTGGTCTTTAGCACTGTAATATGAATAAAGATTGATTCTTTCATATACAGCTATTCAGTTAAGGTCTCTGCTAAGGAGCTTTGATGGATCAGGCAGCGAGGTAATCTAGCAGGAAGAAAGCTCTTGGTGATCACGCCTGTCAGTGTTCAACACTAATATCTTCACTGTCCGTGTTCTGATTTAAGCTACTTTTTCTTTTTTTTTTTTCTTTTTTCTTTCTTTCAGTGGTTATTTCTGGCTTACAACTTCTGAATAGGCTTCTTAGTATTTTCTTCCTGGAGTTTATATCTGCCTGAAGAGTGATCTGCCAAATTTGCTGTAGTATTATGTGTAGTATCTGATAAGCTGTATTTAGTAAATAATATTCTACACACTGTATCATCTTGGTTACTGTAGCAAAACCTTTCTCCATGCCAGACAGAGACATGATCATCAAGCTCCTTCTGGGGTGTAGTTTCATTTTGGGGTGAGGATTCATCCAAGACTCACTGTAAATATCACGTAAGTCTGGCATCAGGACTGCCTGTCTGATTGAGAGCAATGCTGCCAGGAGATTGGTTCCAAAAAAGAGCTGAGACTGAAGCATTTTGTTGTATGACCTGGATGGTGAAATGCATTCTACAACTGACAGAAAGCAGAAAGGAAAGCCAGCACGTGATACTCCCTTCACCAGACTCAGAGGAATATACTGAATGCCAGAATGTGTGGCAAACCCATTTAGTACAATTCCAGTGTGTTCCCGTCTTCTCTCTTCTCAGAGCCAAGTTGACTGTTCCTCAGCTGGTTGCAGATTCTAAATTGATATATGGCTAAAGATCCCACATAATATATGAGGGGTTTAAAATCTGTGCTTTTTCCCATGTGCTCTTGTGTGAGGGAAGCAGCTTCTGAAGTGCTGATATTTATCTGTCCACATGGATTGGAGAGGAGTGCGTGTGTGAAGGCAGGAGGGATAGTGAGAGGTTTCACAATTCAGAGGAAAGTAGCAGATGTTGGGCTAATACAGAACCTACTGCTGAGAGTAACAGACAGCACAAATTGCTTTCTGTGGTGTGACAGAAAAGTGGGTGAAATCTGAGACTTTCTCTTGCATGACCTCATTTTCCTTCAGCCCATGACAGTCAAGGAATAAATAGTAGATAAATATGGCTTTGACTGGGGTTGCTGTTAGGAAACAGCTTCTTTCTGTAGTAAAAGAGAAAAGATCAAGTAAAGGTAAAAAAATTGCATGTTTGGAAATCTTCTGAGCTAGTTATACTTTTTGGACAAACTTACCTTTATGTCAGGAACTTTTAGGATTCAGAAAGTTTTTTGACAATATACTACGATCAAGAAATATTTTTGCTGGTATACGCATAAAAAACAAATGCATATAGGATAAAGATCTAGTTGAATTAACTTAATTCACAAATACTAACACAAATTTATTGCAAGCTTTGTGTAAGCTAGGTCTTGCTGTGATATCTGCAATGAACAATAGTGTAATTTCTTTGTTTTTCAGTATTAATTGAGATGCATTTAGCAAAACTGAAAGTTCTGTGCCAATGAAGAGCTAAGCCATTTTACCTACCTTTAAGTACTTTTATATCTCTGTTGATGTAGGTCTTTTAATAGAAATATTAGTAATAAAAATTTTTGAATGGAAAATGTATTATTTATTTTCAAGACACAGCTAAAACTTGGAATCACTTTCATGGTTTTATCTCTTTTCTTTTCAAGTGCCTCTAAGTCCACCAGCAAATTTGAGATTTTCTGACGTTGGACACAGTAGTGCTAAGCTAACATGGGATCCTGCTTCCAAAAATGTAAATGGCTATCGCATCATGTATGTTAAAACAGATGGAACAGAAACCAATGAGGTAAATTATTAGCGCCTCTTTTTCCTTAACCAATCTCAAACCTCCCCAAACTTCTGTAATTAGTAAGGATAATGTTTATAAACAAAAGTTACCAACTTGCAAGCTGTAAAAAAAGATTTGCTAGAGAATTCTGCAACTTGGTGCAAAGAAGAGTTTGTTGGTATTGGATATATGTATTTGTGGGGGACAGTACTCTGAACTTCTTACATATCAGAACAGTCATTTGCTGGGGCACTACTGAAGGAAACTACTCAAGTGAACAATGGTCTGTCCGAGCATGATCTTGACTAAATGTGTGGTATGCAAATATTTATTCTTGGTTCAGTTCAGATGATAAGCCTTTTGATGTCATGGGCTCAAGCTTATTCAAAAAGACCGAAGGCTTCATCACATTTCCTTCACATTTTTTGCTCTAATTATGTATTGAAAACTCTCTTCCTAGAAAAAGGATTTGGCTTGAACAGAGTGCTGAGATGATACCAAGTTGTTCTAACTTACACTCTTGCATTTAATAATTTGCTTATGCAGTATTTAGTTATGACTTGTTATTGAAGGTCTTTTATAATACCGTTTAGCAGCATAAATTCTGTGCTACAATGAAAAATATGGTGGAATGATTAATACAGAAATATTAATGCAGAAATCTGAAAAAATACAGAAATTTTAAAAAGTGGGTTTGATTATGAAAACAGTCCAGATCCCTTACAAAATAAGTTGTCATGGATAACTTAGGCCTCAAAAAAAAAAAAAAGTCTTTAATAGTAGTTATCTGTGATTATGTTTCTTTTGGGACATATCTGGTCTTTCATCCATATAAGATGGAATATTTGTATTGAACCTGAAGAAACAGTTGCCAGCTTTGGAAGGGAGCATACCAGTGCAATGTTTTGTGTCTTTTCTTTCTTCTAGGTCCCTTAAAATTTAAATTAGAAATAATTTGACCTCTTCCTATTGATTACCCTTAATATAGATAATATGCCTGACTGTACTCCTCACAGTGGTGTTTGAACATCTCAGGCTCACAATACTTATGCTTTTTATTGCAAGTGAATGTTCAGTTCACTTTTCCTTTGCATCTGTTCAAAGAGCAGGTGGCATTTTTTTGTTTGCTCTGTATTGGTAGCACTTCCTCTGCGGTGCTGAGCTACCATGGCACTGAATAGTTGGACTGATAAGCTGTTGATACAGCTCTGAGTTTCTTGTCCCTGGCAAAGTCAGTTAACTGTGTCCTGGAGAGAAACCAGGTGTAACTGTCATGTTGTCTCTTGGCAAATGTTAAACGTGACGGTTTATGAAGTCTTTGTCCATGATAAGGGATTGGATTTAATAGCTCAAAAAGTCATCAGTGCTGATGCTAGCTAGAGTTAGGCTACTAAGTCTGAATTTTCCTTTTCCATGGTTTGTCATAAGCAAAATTTTCCTTTTCTGTAGTTTGTCTGTTTTAACTGACTTTGTCAGCTCTTATGGCCCTGAGTTGCTCATAGTTTCACAGAATTTCTCTACTAATTACATGACATTCTCTTTCTGAATGACTATTACCCAGCAGAATTTCAGACACTGATAATGTATTGTGTGATCAATATCTATTGCAAATTATACTTTCTCTAGATGGAAGTTGGTCGTGTTTCAACCCATACTCTGAAAAGTTTGGCACCCCTTACAGAGTATACTGTTGCAATTTTCTCCCTGTATGATGAAGGACAATCTGAACCGCTTACTGGCAGCTTTACCACAAGTGAGTATTGCCGAGCTTTTGAAGGCTTTCCAAGAAGAAATTTTATACTCTCTTACGTTATTGGAAAGTAAGATTAGTTACAGCAAGTGTCTCTGGCTGTGAATTCAGATATATGGAATACTTTCTGTTATTTTCATTGGTGTTTTTGACTTCTTTGCTCCCTTATTGTGGAGTCAGTTACCTCTTTACTCACATGAGTAATCTCTTGACATCATGAAAACATCTCCACAGCATTCTGAAGCATTATTCAGTGTGATGGCATTTGTATCTCCAGCTGAAGTTTAATGAGTTTTGAATCATACGTTTAACCAGTGAACTATTTAGGCACTAAAGGGTAGAACCTTATATATGTACAGATGAACTACATCAAAAGGAGAAAATACAAGGCATTTAAGGTTCCTGTAGTTTGTGTAGCATAGTTATAGTTTCTGTATAGTTTCTGTGGTTCTGCATCAAACAAACAGCCGATGACACATATTAATGCTTTCCAACATAACAATGGGAAGAGAAAGACTTTGAGGGAGGAAAGAGAAAGATGAGGTGAAAGAGGAAGGAACAAGATAGGTATGGAACAGAGGTTGATACTCACATGCAAAGTGCAAATGGAAATAGACACAGAGTCTAAAAAGGGCAGAGGTTGGGGCTTTGCTTTGAGATGGAAGGAAAGAGCATGGTGCATAGAGCTCTGAGCAAAGGAGAGGGACTGCGGGTTGAATGCAGCTCCATCAGTGGAGAGAGGACAAGGAGGTTTGTCCAGTTAGAATAGGTAGTCTACTCCCCTTCCCAAACTACAGACCCACTTCCCTAAGTACAAGTAAGTGTGTAAAGAATTCTCTAGTGCCTTTGTTGTCTACCTCTCATGTTATACTCTTTTTAACAAACTGCAAGTAAAATGGTATGTGTCTAACATTTCAATCTGTGGAAGTCTCAGAGAATAGTTTACTCACACTTTTCTTTTGTCTAATATTTTGCAGAAAGAGTTCCATCTCCTCAGCATTTGGAAATTGATGAAGCATCAACAGATAGTTTTAGGGTCAGCTGGAAGCCTACCTCATCAAATATTGCTTTTTACAGATTGGCATGGATTCCTTTGGATGGCGGGGAATCCGAAGAGGTAAATTGCCTTGACTTTCTGAGGGGGTGAAAAGGAAGAGCGAATTCCATTCTAATGACACCTGTGCTGCAACTGTTGCCATTTAAATATGTCCAGCTGATTTACAGAGAAATCTGCCCCACTGCAAAGCTCTCTAAACGAAAATCAAACCAGTTTTGTTTCGAAGAGGCAGTGAGGAAAGAAGAGGTCTTTTGTAAATAATCAGTCTTATCTGTAATGTGCCAGCTGCCACAGAACTAACATTGTCGTTTTTAGACGTTCATGTTCTTCACTTTGCTGTAAAAATGGTGGCAGTAGCTGAGCCAGAGTAGTATAAAGCTCAAAATGTAACTACTGTGCTTGCCACAGTAAAGTTGCCTGTGAAGCCTTAGTTATGTAATGTTACAAAGGGAAAAGTTTACAGACAGTAAATTTATTATATTGTTCCTTTATTCCTCTTTTACAGTTCGGTCTCTTTTTCCCCCTCATGCTGTATCTTTTGCTTTAAGCCCTTACATGTCTTATCCATAGTGCCCTTTTCATCAGATGGAATTTTTAAATGATTTTTCATCCCTTTAGCTTTTCCTTTTTTATTATCTTTTTCCAAGTAGAAAAAGACAGACACTTTCTCTCAGTTTCCCAAATTTTCATAGTCTGCCTCATTTCCTCTTTCCCTTTCTTTCTTTATTTACTCATCATTTTGGCTTCTTTTGTACTTCTCAGTATTTAATGACTCTCATACATCTTGCTCTCTTGGCATCAGCAGTGTGAGAAGAGGCCACATCTGCAAACTGTTTATCTGGGTACAGAACTCAGGGGGAAAGATGACATTTCCCACCTGGCCCTAGGTTTCATGAATTGTTTTGTCATCCATTAGGGCAGAAAGCAGTCAATTTGGCTTAGATTATGTGTCATTTTTTTCTGTAAATTTAACTTAGCCTAATTCTTTCTTCCCTTTTACCTAGTGAAAGGTATTCATGCAAGAAAGAAAGAAATTAGAGGATTGAGCAGGGAAAAAAAGGAGTTGGCAGATGAGTGAGTGGACATAGGTCGTTCTCTAGCACTTTCTTCTGCAGTAGATGAACTGATTTGTTTCTGTTTAAGTTCCAGTGAGTAGCTGCAATGAACCCCTTTAAGACGTGCTTTTTAAAGTGAAATTCAAGGTATCTGTGTTCTTTGAGTGTGAGAATAAATTATTAAGAAATATTTGAACTGCTAAGGTTCCACTTCTTCATTGTATTCACTGTGAACTGCTGGAGGCCCTAATATTTTACCATATTGAAATATTAAAAATGCCCAAGCTGCTTTCTTGTTCTCCTTGCATGACCTCTCTAATGGGGTCAGGTCTAGGATAGCACAACACCTCCAGGCTGTTCCCTCTTTAAGCTTCTTTCCCAGCTAAGTGATCAGTCATGCAGAGAAACAACATGCACTCCCTCTGTCTTTATTCCAAGACCCAACTTGCCAATTAGCTGAGTGGGGTCAGGGGGTGGTGGTGAATTACACACCTCTCAGTTCACTTCACCCACACTGCTGATGGGTGAGGAGGGTTCAGTGGGGTGTTAGCACTAAAAAGCCAGAGTAAATTTAAGAGTGACCTTTACAGTAGAGAATGCATGCTGTTATACTTGTGTGCTTTTTTCTGGTTTTTGTCCTGCCCACTTGAAAGTTCAGCACTTTGTGATGGTTTTTTGTGGGCTACATTGGCAGGGAGTGGAGGGTGATGATTCAGAAAGTATGCCAAAATTAAGTGTGAGACAGTAACAATGTATAGATATTTTATAAATATTTGATACACAACTAGAGGCTCTGGGGAGTTGAAAAGGAAAGCATTGCCTGTATCTACTTAGTATACAGCTAATTTCACTCAGAGCTTGTTCCTGAAATTTTCCTGAGAAAATCTGTGCCAAAAAGTGCGCAGCATGGGATGCCTGATTCATTACTTGATAGTTGTAGAAGGCATGGCCCCAACTCATTTCTTTCTGCTTTTGATTTTTGTATTTGAGTTCAGAAGGTCTGATCTCAAATTGTGTTATGGGTCCCTTTTCCCCAGGACCAAATCAGGAAATCTCCCGTGGTAGTTAAAAGAATGAAGTGGGATTCACTGTTTCTGCTAACCACTGTGGTAGATTGCAGCACATATCTATTGTTTGATTTTCATTATAAATCTAACTTTGATGTTGTGTAAATAGTGACCACCTTTAAAAACTCGGCAGTGTTAACCTAGAAAAAGGCTGTTTTATTGTAGTATCTGTCTGCATAACCTAAAAACTATTCCCAAAACTGGTCAGCCCGTTTCGCCAGAATTACTGCTCAGGCTCCTAAAGCTTTATAGTCCCTTGCGCTCCAGCTCCTCCCCATCTGTTGATATCTTCCAATAAAATAAATGAAACACAAAAAAATCTGAAGTGATACCTTCTGCTTAGTTAACATTGCACATGTGAATCTTCTGCTGCTGTCAAAGGTAGAAGTAAGGAAAATTACTATTTAACACTTCACACCATATAGCAAACTTCTCATCAGGACATCTCTCCTAATCCCCAAGTCTGCAGCAGATATTCTTTCAAGTTGCATTCAGAAATGTGGAATCATAACTGGGATTACAGTTCTGGTATAGAAACAGCATTTTGTAAGGCTGTGGAGATGCTGAATGCATTTGTCGTAACAGTGCTTGAATGGTATGAATGTGAATGAAAGTTAATCTACCATTTTATATTGCTTTAATTAATAACTGTTTTGAATTGTAGTAATTTTTCAAAAAAAAAGGCGTATGTTCAGCTTTAGCAATTAGTTAGTTGTGGGTGAAAGCATGAGGCTATACATTTAAAATATTCTTAAGTTTTTTTTTCCCAGATGTACTCTGTGATACTTTTTATTTCAATATGGCTAAAAAATTTTTTGGGCAGATCTGAGTGTAGATATAATTTATTTTAAAGGAGAATTAATTTTCCTTCTTTCATTTTAGTCAGTTAATGTAAATTAATCAAATGCAGAACTGATGTTCTTTAATCTTGCTGTGTTACTTAGGTTGTCATAAATGGAGATGCAGACAGTCATGTTATAGAGGGTTTGTTGCCCGACACAGAATATGAAGTTTCTTTGCTGGCAGTTTTTGATGATGAAACTGAAAGTGAAGTTGTTGCTGTTCTGGGAGCTACATGTAAGACAAACTCTTGATTGTAATTTTTAAAGATGTTTAAGTGATTTAGATTTGATGCTTATAGCTTATATATAAAATATGGTTAGCTTTGGGTAGCTATAATATGGAAGAATGTGGTGCTTTAGCACCAGGGCTTTGCTGACTGTATTTTTTGCTTTTCTTGTTTAATATTATGTGGAGATGGCTTTGAATCAAAATGGTGGTTTGGCTCTCTGTCTGACCTGTGGTATTAATAACCTTTGGAACTGGGTAGATATTGTTCCATCCTACATTTCAATATTTAGTCTTTGAACAAGGTTCCTTATGAGAAGATATATCAGATTTTTGAAGGGATGTGTGTTAAATCTTTTAAAGTAAATAATTTACAGGAAGTTCGCTTAAGATGTTTGGAATTTTCAGTATTTTTTTACTTTTTTTATTTATGTAATTTATACTCACTAGTGGTGAATTCACTCTTGCCTGAAATAATGGTCGAAACCAGCTTACATAGGCATCCTGTGACATTAACATGACAGTAACAAAGATAAAACTTGACAGTCATGTACAGTGTATTTTATGGTTTATAATCAAAACAGTGGCCAGTATTTCAGGAAGATTGTTCTATTCTCTTTCTATGGATAATGACTTGGTTAAGTAAACAGCTGTATTTCTTATGTATAAGTTCAAAAATTTATTTGATTTTTAGTAACTTAATAGCAGGCCTAATCTTGAACCTTCTATTAAGCAAGAGCCCTTACCCATTGAAATTATGCTAATGTTGTCCAGTGTTGCTGAATGTATTTTCTGTTTTTTACTTGGACAGAAATAAAGCACTCTGAAAAAACTTTCAATTTAATTAATCTGACAACCTTAACAAATGGTCAAGGTGGAAGTCATGATGCATAGTTCAGCCAGAAATCTGGGAAAATATATGCACTGTTACTTAATTCTAGAGTTTATAATTATGTCTTATCTGTAGATCTAAATGCTAATCCTGCAAATATATGGGCCTAAAGTAACCTAAATGAATAATTCCCTTGTAGTCTTTGAAATGCCTGAAGCGTGGGGAATACTTGTATGTGTGAGCAAATAGTTTCATTGTCATAGTTAGAAATACAAGAAAAATACTGTGACTTCCATGTCTTGTTGAATTGTTAGTGAGCTGAGTACTGTTTTTCAGTTGCAAGTTCTACCAGCATGCCTTCCACAGCGACTACTACCAGTGCCACAACGTCTGAGCCCACCACAGCAGGTAAGCAGAGCAACTGCTGTGGTTTAAATGCTGAGTGCACAGCACTGAGGCTCCCCACAGGCACCACTAGGTCTGGGGGCAGAGAGCTGTGATACTGCTGAGGAGCTGATAACCCCAGTTTCTGATGGGAAGGGACACCACTTCTGCACCACCCTTCTGTGTGTGGACAATTTCCTGCACCTGCCATGTGTGGATGAGGAGCCAACCCATCACATAGTGTAGGGACTCTGAATGATACCAGTGGTATTATGTAGGAGTACACAGGTTAATTTGGAAAACTAAGACAGAATTTATCTTTCCCTTTATAAATAGGAGCTTGGAAGCTCTTCAGAATTTCGTTTAGTTTTGGGTGTTCTGTTTCTTTTCCCTGGAATTAGACTGACCTTTAAGGAATAATGTTTCTGGATTATTTATCTTCTGAAGCGTTGTAGTTTTGACTTTTCTAAAGCTCCATAATCCAAGTAAGATAAACAAAGCAGATGGGATAATATATGTTAATGGCAGTATAGAGTAACTGTTATTTTAGTAAGTGCTTACAGTTGTTATGTTATTAAACCCAAGTATGACTGAAGTATATGGGTTTGCCCCATGAAGGACATGCAGACCCACCATGACTGCAGCAGAGCTTGCAGCTACTTGTTGATAATTAGCACAATATCTAAATTATTTCAAATCTAAAAATAGAGTTGAGAAAATATTAATTAAATATTTTTGGACTTAGTTTTTCGAACAGGAATCAGAAACCTTGTTATAGATGATGAAACAACCTCAAGTCTGAGGGTGACGTGGGACATTTCAGATTACAGTGTCCAGCAGTTCAGAGTGACCTATCTCACTGCGAAGGGTGACCGTTCTGAGGAAGCGGTAAGAATGGTCTGTATGGCTTTTGTAATTGCCTTCATAAGCTTGTTTAATAATTGCTAAGATGTGATCTCTTCTTATATGACACTTTTGTTGCCATTAGTAAAGGATCTGCCTTTGGTATTACTGTGAGATTGAACTTCAAAGTTCTGATTGTATAGCACCTGCTGCACTGCAGGCAACAGCAGTCAAATGTAAGATCAGGGCCCAGTCACACAGATGGTTAATGAAGTCACAGTTAAAAGACAGGCTGGCTGTCCTCTTTTTCCTGTATTTTTTAAATTTGTCCAAGTTTGGGTTTTTATCATTTTATGTTTAATTTTATTTTTTATTCCTAGGCCTTTTTCTCTCTTGTTAAATGACACTTAAATATTTGTACAGGACAGTCCTAAGTAATTTTGGTTTTCCTTCAGCAGTTTTACTCCTTCCTGAAGTGTCTTATGTTATGCTAAAGCAATGTAATTAAAGTTCAAATGCAGAGTTTTCATACCTCTAGTTGACCTGAGCATGTCACAATAAGGACAGGACTTTTTAACCTAAGCGCCTAAGAATATTTGCTCTTTTTCTAATACCATGTGATGGTCAAAACTGAAGTTGTCCTACACAGAAAAAGCTTCTGGTCATATAGACTTTGGAAAATATTTGAAAGAACGAAGATTCCTGCAGGTATTCTTTTGAGCATATAGCAAACAAAAAACCAAAACACAAACAAACAAACCAACAAGAAGCCCTAGCTATATTATTTTAAGATTTCACAAATTTTGAGATACTTTCAGAATTCTGTGAGACCAAGTGCCTCTTTAAATTATTTTTAAATTAGGGAAATATAGTTTTGCAGTGCTTGGTTTCCACTAAAACTAAGTTATAAAATTTTGGGATGGCTCTATGTAGATACATTTAAAAGATTAAGTTGTATATTTTTCAAGGTTATTTTCTTAGTAAATAGCTCAGTATGCAAAAGTACTCTGCACATCATTCTCCCTCTGTGTCTGCCATGTGAACTCACTTCTGTTGATATAACAGTTATGTCAAAAATATGGGCTATTCTTTTTGATGTCTAGCAGCTGACATTTTTAGCCCTATATCAGAATATATCAATAAAAATATTAAAATATCTTTTTTCTAGGAAAATATGAATCGGTTTTTTGCATTTTGATTTCATTCATCTTTTATGAGACCCTGCTGGAAACTTACTTTTTAGCCATCTTTCAACTGTAATCTGAAAATGAGTTTTCAATGCAGTGGTGTCCCTTTGGACTGGGAAACATGCTTTATGAATTTACCTTGACTATATGTTAGTATAGTATATAATATAGTGGAAAACTTGCACAGTGTAATGGCACAAATTGTACTGATCTTCTGAGAATAACCCAAAATTTCTGAAATTCAGATCTCAGATTTACTGTTTCAGCTCTCGAGTTCAGTTGGATGGTGTAAATGTCATTCTGTTCCAGTATTCAATGACTGTTATTTAAAATTAAATTAAAACTGTAGGAAAGGTATTAAAATTGTGGCTATCAGAAGGATATTAGACCTGATTGAAAACCTCATTAAAGAAAATTATATAACTATATGATTGGGTAGGTACTTGGCTCTAATTCTACAAAATATTTAATTTTAAGTACACTCCCAAGTCTTATTATCTTTGGTCACCATTCAGCAAACAGATTAACCCTGTTTCATCTTTGAAATTAATCACGTGCCTAAATACTTTACTGAATAAGGAATTATGTAAGATTATACTTAAAATTAAGCACACTTTAAATGGAAGGAATGTATTTTATCACGTGGCTTCAAGCACCTGAGAGTTGCAGCACAGATGTCAATAAAACAACACAGATGTTCAGTTTTTAGGGGACTCCTTGTATGTTTAAGTACATATTTTAAGCAGAACCCAAAGGTTTTGTGGAATTTGGACTTAAATGTACTATAGCGTGACGGTTCTGTGGTGAATGCTTAAGTTTTTTGGCTCTGATTTCAGTGATATAAGTTTCAGTTACGCCTCCCTTTCCATAAAAATATTAATAAGTTTTATAATTCTTTATGCAATTGGCTGAAAATCAGGGACTAGAAAATGTAATAGAATACAGAAAGGTCAAGCCCTAAATTGCATGTATGTTCTTGGGTGTGCTGTACATACTGGAAAGATCAAATTTTTTCTCTTCCTTAAAGCCAAAAGTGTTTCTCACTGCTGAAAACTGTATTGGTCTGCAGGAGGTCTCTGATTTGCACATGTGGAAAGGATAGAGTTCTCAATGCTTGCATCCTCTACCCTAAAAAAACCAAAAAAGTTGGAGCTTTTTTTCAGAAAACTTGGTTTGTATTTTTTGAGCTTATATATGGAAGAGGGATGTGGGAATCTTTTATGCATATGTATTTAGATGGTTTAAGTCCAGTTTTGATCAAAGAACGAAGCACTTCTTTGACAAATCTCAACACCTGTGTGAACTAGATAAATTTCCTTCTTTGTATCACTTGCCAAAATTAGACGTAGTTTGAATGTATCCTGGAGTGTTGGAACTGGTGAGACCTTTCTTGTCTCGTGTATATGCTTCAAAACTTTGCCATCATCACATGCATCAGTCTTCTTTGAAACAGCAAAATACTTTTATAGACTTAGTTTCTGCTTTTTACCCCTGAGATTAATGGGCTTAAGGTTCTCTCAACTTCTTGCCAAATATGTGCAGTTGCTGGCTCAGGGGATAGATTCACATTTCACTGTGAATTCACTGTCACTTCCAACAGCATCACTTCAGAGCGCAGGTGTCAGTGCAGGAAACATAGGACTAGTTTCTCTTTTCTATCGTGCCCACTCCAGGTGCTTCCACTCAGGCTTTGGAGTCTCTCTGAGATTAAAATTTTGCTGACAATTTAAGCGATTGCAAGGCTTTGCTTGGCACCTCTACCACCACTGTTGTGACACTAGTTTTTGAGGTTCTGGCTAAATACTATAATCTATTGAAGAGTTTTAGAAGTAGCTGCTTATGGGGAAACCTTTTACTGTGCTTAATTCGGTGAGTTGAAACATTTACTCTAGAACAGCAAAAACTGCCTGGAGGAATTTCTACAGCTTCTCTACTTCTACCAGGTTTTCTGGTTGGACTTCTGTTGCAGATCTTCCATGTTTCACAGCAGTTTGGGATCCTCTTGTACTTGTGGGATGTATTCCTACTCCTAGATATCTGCCTTCATTTGCTTGTTCCCAGACTAGAAGAAGATGAGACAAACATGTTTTATTCCTGCTTGCTCAGTTCAGTGCTTCCCAATCTCATGAACTGATTTTCCTTCCTTCCAGGGAAGGAGAATTTTCTGTCTCCAAAGAACATAACAATCAACCTTTATTAATGTGCATAGCTTCAGAAAATCTAGAAATGTCATACAATAAATAAAAATAGAGGATATATTTTGTCTCTACAGTAAAATTGTTGCAGTACTAACTATCCATGTAGTATATGGTTTCTGGAGCTGTAGTGGCTCATAGGTTTAATATAAAATGGTATTATCCCATAGGCACATTCTCCTTTTTATTTTGGTTGGGTACAACAGTAGACCTGTTAAAAGGATGGATAATGTAATTATTTTATTTTACTGTAGAACATCAAGAATATTTGAAAATGCAAGCTATACAGCAATGCTAGTGGAATGAAGAGATGATGTAAGATAAAAAAGCTTTTTGGCTCCAGTCATTAAGTTTGGTTGTTTCTGCTTTTTCTGACCCTTCAGGTAATGGTACCTGGGAGACAAAATACTCTTCTGCTTCACCCTCTGCTGCCTGATACAGAATACAAAGTTACCGTAACTCCCATCTATGCCGATGGGGAAGGAGTCAGTGTCTCGGCTCCTGGCAAAACTCGTAAGTACAAACGTTCTGCTTGTCTTTGGCCAGGATATGCATGAAAAAAAGGCTTGCTCTTGTTGCCTTTTTTCCTTGGCTGTAGTAATGTATTTTAGTATAAATGTGGGCTTATTTTGCATGATTTATAGGACTTGAACTTTATATAAATCTCAGTTGATTCATTTATAAACAATGGGTTTCTTCTAACTAACAAGTTATATTTTATCTGCAAATACTGTGAGTTTGCAGAAACCTTTTGAGTAATGAAGCTGGTAAGTCCTTGATAACTAACCCACCAAGGACAAGCAAACTGATACAGAAAATAAACAATGTCTGCTGAGATGATATCAAACCAACAATTGTACAGTTAGATTTTCTTTTGTGTGAGATCATTATTTCCTAAAGGTCATTAGAAATGCTGCTGAAGTTCTTATAAAAGTGATTGCATTATTTCTAGAGATCTGACCAAGTACCAAACGATTACTCAGATGTAGTTTTAGTTTCCTCTCTACTGGATATTGAAAAAAACATCTCATTATGCACTACTAGTCATGATAGTATAATTTTATTGGATTATTCTCCTAATTTACGTAATTTCTGCCTAAATTGAAGTACTGTTTGTGCAGAGACTTAAATCAGTTATAAATCATTCCTTTGATGCGATTAAGTGTTCAAAAGAGCATGATTTATACATTAAAAACTTTAGTGCACTTGGATTGGAAGAAACTATGCAATATATAACTATCTCTATTTTACATTTTTACAAAAAAAATAATATTTTTTTTTAAAATGTACTGACAAAGTTTGTAATTAATTTAAAAAATCATTGTTGATCCAAGTTTGTAATTAATCCATTGAGGTAATTCAAAGGATGACTTTGATTAAAGGTTTCACCCTGGTAATTTTACCTGTAAATCTGAGAGTACTGGGTATCACTTTTTTTTTTCCATGTCTTGTATGTGCTTGTATGAGATAAACTTGTAAAAGGCCAGTTTGGTTTCCTTTTAGTACCCCTGTCTGCTCCTAGAAATTTACGTGTCTCAGATGAATGGTACAACAGATTACGCATCAGTTGGGATGCCCCACCGTCAACAACAATGGGTTACAGAGTTGTCTACAAACCTATCAACAGTGAGTTTTTAAACTGATTTTTTTTTTGTGGATCCTTCTGACTGTACAAGGTCTTGACATCACCTTTTACTGAATTTTGTACTTAAATCCATCAGTTACAGGTACAGCCTTGAAAGTGCAATTTACTTAGGTGTCTTGAGTTTTGGATATGAAAGTTTCATAGTCACAGAATGATGCAGGTTGGGGGAGATCTCTGGAGATCTCCCTGAACAAAACAGTGCCAGCTTGGAACAGGTTTTGCTGAACTTTATCCAGTGGAATTTGTAATATCTCCAAGGACAGAGATTTTAAAACTGCTCTATGCATCTCTTCCAGTTTTTTACTACTGTCACTGTGGAAGTGTCTTTCCTAATATCTTCCCATCTTAAGGCTGATCAATCCCAAGTCTTTCAATCTGTCCTTTTATGTCATTTTACTGTGACTATTTATTTCAGAGACTATCTTTGCTCTCTTCCTGTTCCTCTCTTCTGTGTTCTCCTATTCTTCAACTTCCTTCCCCTCACAATACCAAGTTTTTGTTTCTTCCCAAACACTTGACATTTTATTCATTGCCCATTTTGTGTGTGCTGTATCCTTTGCCCACCTGCACATTGCAGCTAGATAAGGCAGCCAAATTCCCTCAGATTTCTTTAGAAAAACAGGGTCCTCTATTGAGAGCAAAACACAAATGTGTGACCATTAAGGGACTAAAACACTGTCCAAAGACAATACTGCTGCCTGGCTTCTGAAGTGTATCCAGAACAACTAGGGGAGATGACAAAAGAGCTGTTTGCTATTTTGATTTGGGAAAGTTTTATTCTTTTCTGTTTTCATTATCATTTTTGCACAGTATTAAATGATGCTGTTGTATAAGAACCCCCAAGAGACTGTATTGCTGGCTGGCATCTGCTGTCCCCCCTGTTGGTCCTGGCACACCATCAGACCGAGGAGATCTTTGGCTGCCTATTTAGAGCAGTAGTAACTGGGTGAAGCAGAACAAAAGGGTCTTAATAGATGCCAGTGTCTAGCTCTGCCTTAATGAATCCCACTGCTGAATTTCCCAAGTGTGTTGTGTTTTCTATACATGCAAGGATTGAGGAGAATGTCTTTGTGTATGATTAAAAAAATGGGGCCAAAAAGTAGCAGTAACTTTAGGAGCGCAATTTTTGGATGTATCTAATTCAGTGGACGAGCAAATGATTTTCTAATTTATTTCACTTTTTGCAGTTCCTGGTCCTGCGTTGGAGACTTTTGTAGGGGATGATATTAATACCATTCTCATTCTAAATCTCTTCAGTGGAACGGAGTACAGTGTTAAAGTATTTGCTTCGTACTCAACAGGCTTCAGTGATGCCCTAACAGGCGTAGCCAAAACCTGTAAGAATGATTTCATGCTGTTCAGATCTCTACAGGCTGCTTTTTGTTATAACTATGGGTTTGTGCAGCTCCCAGAAAAAATTTTCACAGGGAAGACTTTCTCAGTTATGTGCAAATTGTTTTCCTGAAATAAAAGTCCCTCTTTTTATGAGACTATATCAGGCTTTAAAGTGATCTGCTAGATATTATCAAGTCAGAGATCATAAAGTGGATATTATTTATCAGCCAAAAATATATTTGCCTAATAGTAAATAAAAATTTCTGTAATGAAAGGCTATCTAATTTTTTTTCTGGCTCCATATATATAATATTATTTGGTCTTTATGTATCTAAAGCTCAATTTAAAATTGGATTTTGACAGAAACGCTGCTGCTATTATGATACTTTTATACTTATTTTTAGTAACTGAATTTTTTAACAGTTCATTATTTAGACTTAACTAAATCAACTAAAGTTCCAAACTTTTGGTTTAGGGGTTCACTTTTTTTAAATTCTGTCTTGGATTTTTTTGACTTCTTTTAAGCAGTTATGAAAATTATTTGTTAAAAATTAATTGACACGTGTTTCACTATAGTTATTTTATCATTTTTTTATCTATGTATATTAGAGGCCTAAATCTAATTTTTTTATATTTAATTTTCAGTGTACCTGGGTGTGACAAATCTGGATTCCTATCAAGTCCGCATGACTAGTCTGTGTGCTCAGTGGCAGCTTCATAGACATGCAACTGCATACAGGGTAGTTATAGAGTCACTTGTGGGTAAGTTACTAAATAAGCAGCTACAGCCCAATCCAGAGATCTGAATTGCATAGCTAAGAAATTGTGTGCAGTCGGACCTGTAGAGAGACTCATGAAATACTGGAAATGACAGACCAGAAGAGAGTTGTGTACACAGTGAAACTTTCAGATGTAAAAGTAGCATTTCTGTCCTTTTACATCAGATGTTGATAACTTGTGCTTTTTATGGAAGGGACTTTCATCTGTCAGTAGAAGATAGATGATCGCCTTGAGGAGCAGAAGATGGATAAAGGATAAACTGAATACATCTAAGTTTGTAAAGAAACCATCAGCACTAGCTTTGTAGGATTAGGATGGAAAGGAGAGGAGGGCAGAAGGGTAAGGAAAGCACTGATTGAATCCAGAACATGCTCACAGAGTCAGAACAATGTCCAGTTTTGTCTATTCTCATTCTGTTGATTGTTCATTTTAGCTTGTAGTAAGATTACTCATCTGGGCAAACATGACCTATTTTTATGTAGCCACACAAGGTGTCCTGATGCTTTTATTGCTGACTATGTAGAGGGTAGATTGCAGTCTCTTCCATCTCACTTATTCTCAGGTGTAGCCAGAAGACATTATGGGGGGATGTCACTGTTAGTGCAGACTACCTCTCTTATCCCAAGGGGATATCAGTGATATTTTAAATGGTGATAAATTGAAAGCTTTGGATAACTTGAGAGAAGTGCAGTTAGTAGCATTTAATAGCATGTATTAAAGGTACCATGAAAAATAACACTGATTTGGTGGCAAAGAAGTAATGACCTTTCTGTGGCATGGCAAGTGGATGGCAATAGGGTTTGTTTGAAGGTCTGGAAAACAGACAAGCTGTTCAGATCGCAGAGACCTTGGCTGGCACAAGACAGCACAGACTTCCCTCTGGTCTGGGAGCTAGCCAGCATTCTGCTTTCTTCATATAGAACTGCCAGAATTGTTTTAACTGAGCTGAAAGCATCTAAATGTGAGCAGAATGAGATAGAGTGTGAACACATGTTCCTTATTAGCATCTGTCATGATGGGATTTGATTGTCAGATTGGGTGTGTGTCTCAGTCAGGGAATGATTATTATTATTATTATAATTTTATAATAGTATTATTATTATTATATTATAATAGTATTATTTTTATACTAGTGTAGCATCTGATTAACATCAGGTGTTTTCTCCCTGGCAGTGAATGACTGTTTGGCATTTTTTGTATATTCACTGTAAAATGCGAGATTGGTTGCTTGTATTTCACTTCATTCTGCTACAGATTTTGAATTGTGCTGAAGTTTTGATTCTTATCATTAAATATGCCTTATTCTATTTCCAGTACCCTAGCCTTTTCCATTGACAACATACTTTCCACTTCAGAATTTAGCAGAGTTAATTTTGGAACCATGTAAACACTATTCCTTAACCATCCTGTTAAGTGGTTACTAGTGGAATACAGTATCTTGTTGCCATAGAATTACATAATGCAGCAATTCCTCATTAGAATGATAATTTAGGACTGGATTCAAAGCCCATTGATGACAGTGTTAGTATTTTTATTAACTTCAGTGCATGGGCTGAAATTCATCTTTTTTTCTTGAAGATGTTTGACACATTCCTCAGCTCCTATTTAATATGAAGAATTAAATTTTACAGGAACCTCTGCACAGAGGTGAATTTCTAAAAATAAGGCAGCACATAGTTTATTAATTTATGTCAACCACTTGCCCTTCATCTGCTGTCATGTCCTCTTCTTATTTAGGATTTAAATTACATTATTCAGTAAAACAGTAAAGTATATTAATGGTTTCTTTTGTAATTCCAGATGGAAAAACACGAGAAGTAAATCTTGGTGGAGGGACACCTAGACATTGTTTCTTTGAGCTGATGCCTGGAACTGAATATAAAATCAGTGTTCATACACAGCTTCAGGAGATCGAGGGCCCTGCTGTAAGCATCATGGAGACAACGTGTGAGTAAAATAGAGCAGAGTGCAGCCAGCAGCGATAATGCTTCATTGCTTCTCATGTTCTGCCCTTTGCTCACAGATGTGTTACATTATGACTCCTCTGCAGAAGTGCAGGGTTCTTACCCCACTGCTGTGAATTACTTGTGAAGTCACATTCACCAACTGTATTGTGCTTCTTAATGAGAATGAAACAGGGAGGGTTTAGCTTTCTTTATAAAAAGTCCCACTAGGGGATACTCTGAATATCTGTGACTTCAGGGAAAAAGTACAGAAAAATGAAGTAAACAGAGAAGGTTTTATGTGCTGCAGCTCTTGTCATTTAGTAAAATTTTACCAGTGTTTGAATAATTTACAATTAAATGGGGTGTTGATACCCAATCTACTTAAGTATTTTAAAACAAACCAACCAACCTTTTTTATTATTATTCTCAGTAACACGTGGCTAAGAAACAAAAAAACCCACATCACAACTATTTATGAAGGCAATATCTTGCTCTTATGAGTTCAAAATACTGCAAAACAAAGTACAGGAATAACAGAACGAATATTTCAACATTATCTTTCTTTTAACCTGTTTCCAGTCTCAGTGGTACCCTTCTTCTTACACTGTATTGCTATACACCACAATGCTGTTACCTTTCTCTCGGGATAGATAATGTTTATGCTTTTCTTCCTTTCCTCCCACACTTCTGATTTCACATAGGAAAAACCTGCACAGGTGCATGACTCCACTTCTCAGTTGTCCAGGGCTCATTCTCAGGGCAGTGAGGAACAAGCCAAGCTTCTCCAGCTTTTTTGGGGAGTGCATTTAGGGTGCTCTGCAGTTAAGAGAGTTAGGAGGAAGCATGAGGAAGAACACACCTTGGCCTACATGTCCATTTAAGAAAGATGGTTTGTGATGCAGACAAATAGTTGTATCACTTCAGAGGGAAACTCTTTGAAGAAAGAAAGTCTTCAGGGTGACCTATACTTCTCTGGTGCTGAGAGCAGCCTTTCAAGTCACATTACAGCAGTTGTGACCCTTTCTAAATGGGTCTGGTCCTGGATTGCTGCGACCATGGATGTCCTGGGCATTGGTTCCTTGTAGGTGTTTCGGTCTTAGCCCTCTATCTTATTGAAACCAGTGGGAAAAGCCCCACCAGTTGCAGTGGAAGTCCACTTGGATGTGGACATGAGGATTGTAATGAATCCTGTTGGCACTAATTTTTCGGAAATGTAGGTGCCTTTTCTCAGGCTGTCATATCTAACTCTTATCAGTTGTTTGTAAATGTAATTTACGTGTAATAGCAAATAACAAATTTAGTCTTACTTGAAGGACTGATATACTGTCACCTGCAGCTTCTTATGCTGAATGCATTGAATAAAAATGGGAAAAATGCCCTTGAACAAAAGCAGAAGCTTTTCCTTACACAGAGTTGTGGAAATCAACACATGTGCATGTTATCTCTGAGAATTCAGCTGGCCTGTATTGAAAGGCACGAAATAGAGCTCTTGCATTCAGCAAAGCTGTCAATCTGATTGAATATTCAGCTTGGTCTCTGCAAGGTTGTCATACAAAGTTAATTTTCAAAAGTGTGAAGGACGTTTTCAGAAACTCTGTATAATAACCTTAGTAGAAGTTACTGCAGGCAACAAAGCCACAGTCCTGTAGAGTGATGGTTGGAGCTGTGTTTCTAGCTGGAAACGTAACAAGGTCTTTCACCAAATTCAGAAAAATCTTGATCAGAGCAGACTGTGATCTGCTCTGAGTGCAGGCACTGGCTTGCTTTTGCACTTTGTATTGTGGATTGCAGGACTAATACTTTCTTCCTTCCAGGGTGCTCAGAGACGTACCTTCTGTTACTGAGGACTGGTTGTGATCAGAAAAGGAAAGGACACTGACCTTTTAAAAAATGAATTATGGATTCTAGGTCAATAATAGAGCTGTCACATGGTCTGCTACACTGGGGAAACTTAAAAAGGGGCAGTTCCAGTAGTAGTTCAGCTGTATCATTGTATCATTCACATTGAAATGCAGCCATTAATTGTTTTGTAATAGTAGTATCCTTTCTTGGGTGTTCAGAAGAGGAGGACATTACTTGCACACACTCACCTATATTTATTTCTAATTGCGTAACCAGTGGATTAGAGATAATGAATTTTAAATGCAGAGAGGAGTAGAAAATGCTGTGTTTATTATAGATAGAATATATTGGGCTTTTAAGCATGCTTGAATATTCCTTCCTTTTATTCTCCAGTACCATTTCCAACTCTACCACCAACAACACCTTCAACACCACCTCCACCACCTACAATCCCGCCTGCGAAAGAGGGTAAGTGCTGCATGTGCAAGTTTATAGTAATTTTAAGGTGTTGATGCAATGTTTTTCTGCTTCTGACAGTATTTTAGACCTGTGGGGAGTGGATCTTAAAATGCATTTGCTGCAACAACACAGAGGTGGGTGAAACTTGCATTGCTCCTATGTAGTGCGTTAGATACTACAGAACTTAGGGTAACTTTTTGAATGGACTAGTTTCTCTTTGGGAACTTCCACAATCAAGATTCTCTAATCTTGCTTACTGTGTCATGCTAGGAGTCTGGCATTGTATAAGTTCATGTGTGAGTTTACTTAAAAATCTAAATAAAAATAAAAATGGCTAGCCAGACTTAAAAGAACCACGTGAAGTATATTCTGTGATAGGATCTGTCAGCACAGACAATTCACCCCTTGCAGAGCTCAGCTGGTTCTACACCTGCACTGCAGTCAATGCCAGCAGGTCTGTTTGATAAAGCATTATTAACTACCATTAAACAAGGGCTTTTCATGACAGTTGCATTTTTTTAAGTGATTTATGAGATTTTATGAGGAGTTAAGGCATTGCTCTAATTCAAAAATTTTTGCTTTTCTTTCTCAGTGTGCAAAGCAGCCAAAGCTGACCTTGCATTCCTGGTGGATGGGTCATGGAGTATTGGAGATGACAATTTCAATAAAATAATAAGCTTTCTCTATAGCACTGTTGGAGCTTTGGATAAGATTGGTCCTGATGGAACACAGGTAATCAAATGTAGAGAGATGAAGGGTGCGTGGACTCGGCAGGTTATTTTAGACTAGCACCAGAAGTGAAATGAATCAAAAAGTAAGTGACATAACTTCACAGATCTTGTGAAAATATGAACTGCTTAAGGATAGTATCTTTTTTCAATATCTTTTTATGCACAACATATGATAAATTTTATGATATGGATTTTGGTAGCATGAAGGCTAGGTATAATTTCAGTCTCCTCTAAACTATTGCAATGACAATTATGTTGTGTTAATGCTTTTGGTATTGGTACTCACTATGGTGTTGATTTCTAAATAAGCTAAAAATGGCATTGATAAGGAAAAGTAAATATTGTTTTATTTAAAATCACATGCTCTACAGAATCTACAGTGCTTGAAATAAAATACAGTGTTTACAATGATTGTTCTATTTATGTATTTGTTTAGAGAGCTGTTTGAATCTGCTCCAGAACAAATTATTGGCAAATATATTACTGTTGTGTTACCTGTATAATATGTCGTTTGGGATCGCATTGGAAAATTAATTTCAACTTTTCCAAACCCTGAAGAATACTTAGTTTTTACTGTTTCCTATACATCTATTTTCCAAGAATATAGTTCATGGTGCTTCAGAAACCTAGGCACAAGCTTAAGCATAATAGCTCCTTTTAAATCAGAGGCACCGTTTATAGAATATGAAATTCAATGTGTGCTTTGTGAGTTGTAGGGGTTTAGTGTATAGTATTGAAATACAGGGTCTGAACTCATGTAGCATCGTATTTGAGAGAGGCAATGTTTCAGAATATGTTCTTGAATCTTTCTATTACTTGCTTCAGTCTTGCTCCCTAGCTTGAGTTACTTAAGTGCAGCTATTAATTTGTGGAGACTGAATAAAGTCCCTGCAGTTCTGTATATGAATAACTGTACATGTGTGAGCAGCTGTAACCAGGATTTTGCTCTGGGGCTTGACTGAGAATGCTTTGCCAAAGCGGGTATTACTTTTCTCATCCTGTTTGCTGCAAAATGAAACCAGAAAGTGTTAGATGGTTGCCAAGGTTTCAGAGAGTAAAATTGAACTTTATTTAGTGAAATCTTTCTTAAAGAGAAAAAAAATCTGGCTTCAGTTGAAGGATGAAGCAAAGTTACAAGATAAATCCTTGTTTTAAATGCTCAGATTCACTTTTTGCTTATGCACTGGGTGGTGCTTTTGTAATGAACATCTTCTGTATGCACAGGTGGCAATAATTCAGTTTAGCGATGATCCCAGGACAGAATTTAAATTGAATGCATACAAAACAAAAGAGAGTCTTCTTGAAGCTATTCAGCGAATAGCCTACAAAGGAGGAAATACAAAAACAGGTGAGAAAGGTCATGACTACAAGGCAGATTTTCTCCCTGCTACTCTCTGTGTGGTATTTCTTTCCCATTAGTTAAGTGGTTTAATTAATCAGTGCAAAAACAGTGAGAACATGGTATGTCCTCACTGGAGATGAAAGGTTGGGCACGGAAATTAGAAAGTCTTTGCAATCTGTAGTTTACGCCCTTCAGCCCCTACTGCTGCACGTTCACCCCACTGACCAACAGTGATGGCAAGGATCAGGGAGGCAGAGAGAGACAGCTGGGCAAAAGCAAATGACTCTGGGGACAGTGGAAGGTGGAACGGGGAGTAATACGATGTCAGCTTGGCAAGTGGATAGAAAAGTGGGAGGGGAGAGAGGGTGGGAGGGAGTTTGCAGAGCATGTCAAAAACTGTAGAGAGTGGAGGGTCTGTTTGATTATAAGCCAGGACAGTTAAGTCTCAGTGGGATGTTTAAGACTGTGTTGGGGGAAGATGTCTGTTAACTGAATGAGGTTGCATTTTAATTAATCCCTTAGGATAGCTTTCTGATGTGAAGAAATTAAAGATGAGTGCCGAAAGGGTTAAAATCTGTTTTAGTTGGAAAACATGTGTTTTATTGTTCTCAGACTGCACAGAAATTTCTTGCAGCTGTTGCATTGCATCCAGTCTCAGTATTATCAAAATAACACGTTTTCCATTTACTACAATGGCACTGTCAGTTGTTATGTGGACTGTGCCCTACAGTCCAGAAAGGAAGGTTTTGTTATCTCTAACCCAGCCAGCAGCTGAATACCACACAGTGCTCACTCACTGCCTGCCCCCCCACTCCCCGTGGGATGGGGAGAAGAATCAGAAAAGGCTAAAACCTGTGGGCTGAGATAAGAACAGTTTCATAATTGAAATAAAGTAAAATATAAGGATAATAGTAATGAAAAGGGAGGTAACAAAAAGAGAGGAATGAAACCCAAGGAAACCAAGTGATGCGCAGTACAGTTGCTCACCAATCACTGACCGATGGCCAGCCCATCTGAGCAGTGATTGTCCCCTCCTGGCCAACTCCCCCAGTTTATATACTGGGCATGATGTTTTATGATGTGGAATATCCCTTTGGCCAGTTCAGGTCAGCCGTCCTAGCCATGCTCTCCCCCAGTCTTGTGGTGCAGCTCCTCACTGAGAGAGGCCTCACTGAAAAGGCCTTGACTCAGGGTAAGCACTGCTCAGTCACAACCAATACATCTTAGTGTTATCAACATTATCCTCACACTGAATCCAAAACACAGCACTGTACCAGTGACAGAGAAGAAATTTAACTTTATCCCAGCTTTAGCTGGACACCCACACATTTCATATTCTTGATCTTCACCTTCTGGATTGAAAAATGGATGGCTGAAGCCATCAAATTTTCAAAGGTTAGGGTCAAAATTCAACTTTTCTAAATCTTGGCTTTAATAACTACAGAATGCACTAATTGACAGACTACCCAGGACCCAGCAGATTTCTCTTTTTATTTATGTCTAACATAAATAAATCTGAGAAGATATGAGAAGATAGTTATAAGTAACCAATAGAAATTGCATTTACATTCAGTGAAAGTATATTGTCAATTTTTGTGTTTCAGGCAAAGCCATTAAACATGCAAGAGAAATCTTGTTTACTGGAGAGGCAGGCATGAGAAGGGGCATTCCAAAGGTTTTGGTTGTCATTACTGATGGGCGATCACAGGATGATGTGAACAAAGTCTCCAGAGAAATGCAACTAGATGGTAAAATGTGTAGTTTTAAGAACTACTCGCATTTCCTTTTTTTTTTTTCATTAATTGTATCTCCGTAAGTGTGGGCATGAGGTAAGTGTAACTTTTCCTCCAGGAAGATTTTCAAGTTTAAAGAAAACAGCAGTTTCTGAGAAAGACAGAATAACACTAGGATATGGTTAGATTCTGGATATATTTGGAGATTAATGGCATTAGTTTTAATTTTGGCAACAGTGCTAAAATCATGTGGTAGTCAATGGAATTGCTCCCAGGATGAAGAATTTGGGGAATATGATCCTGAGAATCTGGATTGTCATCTATAAAGTGTAGTCTTGTGGTTACAAGCAAACTGAACTATTTTGTTTTCTATATAAGAGGTCCTTTGAAAATTCTTTCATGTGTTCTTTTACTGTTTCTGATTGCTCTCATGTTACACTAATTACCTTTAGGAATTTTTTTTAAGCACTGATTTTAGAGCTTTAAGCAGCCACACTGTGTTGTGAGTCTAAGTATTTAATTGTTGTAGAGATTTGTGTCAAAACCCAAAGGGCACAGTGTGCCACACAGAACAAAACTAAGGTTGGAAGAAAAAAAAACGATCTGCCTATTAATGTGAAGCAATCTAACAAGAAATTACATTTGTGCTTTTTATTTGCTTTTAACTTTGAGAGCTGTGAAGTTCCCAGTGTATATCACGGATTCCTGAAAGCCAATGTGATCGTCCAGCTTGTCTGCCTACTTGTTGTGTTGCTAGATGCTGAGTGTAGTGCCTTCATAAATAAAGTGTATTACAAAATAGTAGAGTTCGAATAACTTGTTTTAAGTAGCAGTAAAGAAAACCCTGTATTTGTGAATAAATTGAAGTCTATATCTAAGCTGAACAAAAATCGTTCAGCTCTCACGTAAGTCTTGCAGTTGCATGTATTAATTATTAGACTGGCAACAGCCTTGAGAGGAGATGGTGTATTGTGAGGGTTTAGGTGCTGACTGGGATGTGTCACCTTGGCAGATGAGTTTCCCTCTCCATTGTCCTCGAGTGTGCTGTGCAATGAGGCTGCAGATAGGTTGGAGCAGGTACTGACTTGTATGTTTGACAGCAACTGGCATGAAGAGGTGCTGATCTTGGATGAGACATGAAGATATTGTTGTAATTTATTAGGTCAAAGTTTTGTTATGCTAAAAGCTCTGCAGAAGGTGATGAATGCCCCTGGGCTTCAGTCAAACTTAAAGATAATATCGCTTGACTGGAGTAAGTTTGGGACTGAGCCTTACAAGAGCAGTATGTCATTAAATAGATTCAGCCTGATGTAGAGAGGGTTTTTTTCCTTCATCTTTGATGGAAAGGAAAATATTGAAAAACTTTTAGCTATTCTACTGCTCCTGAAACATATAGGATACAATTTCCATTTCATTTAAATCTTTGAAGTCAGGCTCAAATTTTGAAATATATTCATGCTGAATATATAGAAGAGATTCAACCAACGCAGTTAAGTTGTTGATGAAATGAGAATGCATTTATTTCAGTGTTCACTCATGAGGCAGCAGTGGCTTGAAATATTATATATATTAATATGAGACAGAAAAAGTCTGTAAAGGACCTACAGGAAATTAATTTCTCTGCTTTGTATTTATTATATACTTGATACATGGATATTTTTGTGTAGGAAAGCATTTAAACATATGCTAAAACTTTAAACTGCTGAGTAGTCATATATCTTCAACAAAATGCTCAAGGTTTTACTTTATTTAACTAATTAAGCATAAATAACCAAGAAAAATATTTCACAGAGAATGTATTAGCTTTATTTTAGATTACATAAGTGAATTTTCTTGTGCTATAGGATAATAATAAAATGTCCACCTTTGTATTTAATCAGGAAAGGAGCCAGTGCAAATACAATTGTGTTCATATTGTATTTCCACTCTCTTAATGAATGTCTCACAAGAGTGTTCTTTTCTGTTTTACAGGTTTCAGCTTTTTTGCTATTGGAGTAGCTGATGCTGACTATTCAGAGTTAGTGAATATTGGCAGCAAGCCCAGTGAAAGACACGTCTTCTTTGTGGATGACTTTGATGCCTTTACAAAGATTGAAGATGAGCTGATCACTTTTGTTTGTGAAACTGCATCAGCAAGTTAGCCACTTTGATTTATGTTTGCTTCTAAAATAACTACTAAATACTGGGGGGTTTATAACTGATAATTTTCTATTATGAGGTATTCTTGATATTTTTAATATAATTTACTGCTGATGTTATAATTCTAATGTTATTTCCATAAAAGATTAAGGAAATGAAGGTGTTGTGACTTCAAAATAATTAAGGGTTGTTTGCTGTAAATCCAGAATGCAGCCATTGGTTGTCAAAAATTTATTTCAGATGTGAAACATAGTTCAGAATCATAAAAGGTTAATATATTTTATTTTCTAGGCTACTTTAACCCTCTGTAAGAGTGAGCTACATTCATTATTATTCCAGTCACATGGTTAATTTATCAATGGAGAACCAATCATTCATATTTGTATTATGAGAGAAAGTAGCTGAGTTGTAGCCTAAGGAAAAGCATGAAACGCACCCAAACTCTGAAATCTGCAAAAAAAAAAATTTCAATCTCTTTATGAAAATTAAGGGAAATATATTCTAGAGCAGCACCTAATGGTTAGAGGTCAATAATTCATATGCTTTTAGGTGTGTGCCCACAATATATTTCCCTGTATATAAGCCAGGAAGTACAGATGATGTGAATAATTTGTGATTGGGAGGAGTTCTTCTGCACAGGGTTGTGAGGTATCATGAGACTCTTGAGTTATCAGAGCTGGTAAGCACAGAAAATGTTGCTTCTGAACCATCAGTTCTGAGATTTTGACCATAGAGAGAATGTTGAACATGAGAATACTCAACAGTAGCATTTATTGGTCACTTGTGCTTGTATTCTAAAAGTGATTTTCAAATATGAGTATCCTGGGGTGCTGTCTTTGGTTGACATATTGCTTCTAGGCCTATTGATTTTCCAGGGCACCTTTTCTGAAAGAGATTAGTGTGTGCTCTTCCCTGCCAAAAGAAAAGTATAAATCAGACTTACAGCTATTTAAAATGTGTGCACACATCTTAAGGACTGTGTGCAATTCTGGTCTCTGTTGCTCATGAAAGCTACTGTGGAGTTTGAAAAGGTACAGAGAATGCCAGCTGTAGTAATTGAACTTGAGATGGGGTTAGGCTGGAGAAACTCACAAAAGGAGAATTAGGAAACACTTGATTAAAACCCAATATAAGACATACTTTTTTTTAATGCAGCAGGCAGTGAATTTGTTGCCTTTTTTTCAACAAATTTGAATTTGTTGAAGAGGTTGTGAAGGCAATTTCTTAGAAGGATTAGACAAATTCATGGATGAGAAATCCATAATAGAATATTATATGGAGCACATAGGAATGTACCCCTTAATATCTTTACTGCAACCCTCGTGGATCTCGAGGAGTATCAACTGAATGGAGTGGTCAGGTGGCCAGGTTTGCATGCCCTTCTGAAACAGCATCTCCTTTTGCTGCTGTTGGGGATGGAGTACTCGGTACAGGGCTGAGTGAATCATTGTTCTGACCCAGTGGGACATCTCTTGTATCCTTAAATATATTTTTTCTTCTTTTCCAGCCTGCCCATTGGTAGTTAAAGATGGCAATAATTTTGCAGGTACAGTGTTTTTGTGTTAATTTTTGTTTCTGATTTATGGAATCATTTTTATTATGTGATTTTCACAATATTAGGCAATAAATTTCCCTTCATGCTAACAGGTATCAAACAGTTGGTGAATGAAACTCTTTGATACAACTGGCTTTGTCTTTTTTTGTTTACTGTAATGCAGTATTAATTTAAATTAATAAAATATATGTTTTGATACCTTCCAGGATTTAAAATGATGGAAATGTTTGGTTTGGTTGAAAAGGAGTTTTCTGCTGTGGAAGGGGTTTCAATGGAACCTGGTACATTTAATGTTTACCCATGTTACAGACTGCACAAGGATGCCCTGGTGTCACAGCCTACCAAGTATGTATTAACATATACATCTAATACTCACAAAAAACATGAAAATAATTTTCCAGTGCAGTCAATTATTCATTTCAGGGACTAGTATTTTTAAGTCAGAAGAGCAGAGGCACTAGTGTATATCTATGTTATACTGGTGAATAGGAAGACTGTTTGGTGTCCTGAGTCCTCAATCAGTTTAATTCAAAACCAACAACTGTAGGTACAAGTAGGTAAGCCCACTGGCTACTCTGGGTTTTCCATATAAGCCAGTTTCAGGCTTGTGTCAGCACCCACCAATCTCATGCAGGCAGAGGTCTGGGAAGATTCCCGTGTGTATTACTTTGTGAAAAATGCCTCTGGAATGCAGGCTAAAGTCTGATGGAGTTCAGAATGTCTTTGAAATGGGGGTCAGAATGAGAACCTGCTTTAGCTGTCCTTGGTCACTTTTACTTCAGTCTATGTCCATTCACTGGTTACAAAGGAAGATTATCCCCTTATGCTGAAGTGAGTCTGTGTCAACTCCATCTAGTACCTTACTGGGAGGAGGCACATATTTCAGTCACAAGGACTGTATCATGGGAGAGTTAAGGCAATGAGGAATCCTCCCATTGAACTTTTACAGTCATTCCTCAGAGAGGAATGGAAACTCTTTGTTTCTTCTATGAACAGTGTGTATGTTGAGTTTCGTTCCTCTCAGTCCAGTCCCTCACTTCTTATTAAGTGACACCAGAGAAAAGCAGTGGCTCTGCTGGATTACACATGGGAAGATGTAACAACAAGTATTCTTTAGCTGACATAAATAAGAAAGAAAAACAGTGGGAAATGACATTGAAGGTTTATATTAGATATCATATCAGTCTTTTTGTGTCCCAGTTGGAGCTATACTTCCTGGGGCTGTTTCATATTCTTCATGTTTTGTTTCCCCCTGGGCCTAGATGGACTGAGATGTCAAGGGATTAGCATTTCTCACTTCTTTTTCCCTTTCTGCTTCTTTCTAATTGGATCTGCTGCATTTATATGCTATTCTCTAGCTGCCACCCCAGGCCAGTCTTACTGCTTCATAGGCTTTCACTCCTTTTCATGGTTCAGAGAACACCTTTCTCTTGATGATCTACAGGTATGTCTGAATAACACCACTTGGCTTTATCTCATTTATGCACTGAATGTCGTTAATGTTATTCTCCTTTTTGAGCTCTGAATCTCCAAACCTTGTGTTTGACCCTCCCTGCTTATTGAGTTGTCTTTCATTCATGTACAGTGGACACACTGTAAGGCTTTTTTCTTCTACCTGTTGACTTCCCTCTCTTTCTCTATGCAAAGTGGGCAGTGTAATATCACATTTGATCATCTACTGACACTGTGCAGAATATATTGATTATATATCACATTTGTCTCCCTTTTCAGCATGATTCATATCTATACATCTTATATGTGCCAGAAGCACTTTAGAAGGAATAGGATATATTTAGGGAAAAGGAATTGTTTAAATAACTTCTTCAGGTTTCTTTCAGATCCCTTTGCTATGATTTTAAGGAATCAGACTAATTAATATTTTAAAATACAGTCAGTTGTCTCAGACACTTGTCCAAACATCCCACTGTGGGATTCAACAAGAAAATGTTGTTAATTTTGGAAGTACTAAATAACAAATTTTTGGGAATGACATAAAATAACATACTTCTTTTATATCATAAATTTCTTCTTTCTTCTGAAAAAATTCTAGGAAACCAGATTGTATATCTGTATGTGATCTGTTTTGACTTCACTTTCTTATATATTGCCTTTGAAATTTATAAATTCTGTTCTCCATATTTTATAAAGCTTTCTATAACAGTCTGTCACTCCTAATTTTAATCCATTTGAAATGGTTTAGTGACAAAAGACATGTCTATTGAGATTGGTCTTCCAAGCAATTTCTGCTTTCATTGTCTGTTGAATCAGACAAGTGCAAAGGTCTTGAGAGTGGCTACTGTTTTTTAAAAGCTTTTAATATTATTAATTTTAGCTTTATTTCCAACTGAGCTCTGATTTCATCTTCAAATTTAAAAAAAATGTTAATAATTAAGGACAATTTTGTAAATTTTAAGGGAAACTATAACTTCTCCTTTCTTCATAAGTATTCTTTTAAGTAGTTATCAAGTTGAGTAGATTTTGTAAACACTTATTCATATCACTTCTCAGCCTTGATTTCTAAAGAAATATACAGAGTAATAAAAAGCATGTCGAGTAAACATCTCATAAGTAAATCACCAGATTTAATGTTGTTTCAGTTTAAAAGACATTATTTCTCTTACAGGTATTTGCATCCTGAAGGTCTCCCTTCTGATTACACCATCACGTTTCTCTTTCGTATACTCCCTGACACACCTCAGGAGCCCTTTGCTCTTTGGGAGATTTTAAATGAAGGATATGAACCACTGGTTGGAGTTATTTTAGATAGTACGTATTTTGTGTTTTATTAGTGACTTTAACTGTACAAATTATTCATTCTGTGACTAGATTTATTGTTGCCTATGTTTCAGTCTGCTGCGAGAAAAACTATCTGAATCTGAAAGGTGGTGGTGTCTAATACCTGGTTTTTAGATTCAATTTAACTGAGTTGAATTTGGAGTTAGAGCCAAATTTCAAGTTAACTGCTTTAAACTGCGGCAAACGATACTGAAATCCAAAGAGCTGTACTAGATGTAATTTGATGTGAGATACTAATTTGCTTTTAAAAATTCCAGTGCTCTGAATCTGATTCTCATTGAGTCTATCTTGATATATGCCAGTGGTACACCAAGTACACACAGAGGCAGTGCAGTCTGGTGGACAGCAGACTTAGAGAAGGGCTCTTCATTTCTATTTGATTTGACTTCAACAACTGTAAACCAGGGTTTATAATTCAGAGGGTTTTCATATTTACTGTTGAAAAGATGAAGATACTCTGATAGCTGTTCTTCATAGCTGCTAGTATGTCACCTTGAAATAGGTGGGAATTAAGCATTTAGCTGGCTTGAGGATCTTTTTCTTGTGCAAGTCCCACAGAGAATTAGTGGGAGAGTAGGACCCGGTAGACCAAGTAGACATGGGTGAGGTAGATAAACAACTACTGTCCTGTTCTTCTTGTCAAATCAGGAGACAGCATTGCTCCGATACAACTTGTTACTTTCAGGTCAGTATATCACTTATGAACGTGTTTTACTGTCATTTGAGCTGTCATCTTTGGTCTGCTTTGTTAAACACAAAATTGACTCTTTGAAATCTCTTTAACAGAGAGCCCTTAACTTCTATCTCACACAGATGGTGGTAAAACTCTGACTTTCTTTAACTATGACTACAAAGGAGATTTTCAAACTGTGACTTTTGAAGGTCCTGAAATAAGGAAGATGTTTTATGGGAGTTTTCATAAGGTTAGTAATTGTAATAGGGAAAAAAATCTCATCTTTCATGAGGTCAAATGGTGCCAAAAGAAGTGTATTTTGCATCCTGTACCTTACTATCGTAAATCTCTTTGCAATATTGGATTAACATAAAGCAAATCATAGTTTTTATCATGAAGCTGATGTGTTCAATTTTCATCTTGTGCCTGAATTTTAGAGTTCTTGTAAAAACACTTACCTTAGAAATAATTTGGCATTTCCTTTTAAGATTTGGTTTCTCAGTGTCATTCAGATTTTATAAAAAAGTCCAGCAAAAAAAAAAATTATCCTTTTTTCATCAGTTATAATTTTTAAACATATTTTAAGGGCTATGCCATACTTAACTTTTCTTGGCTGTTAGAGGACTTGTAATGTTCTTTCTGAAAGCAGGTGAAGTAGTGTTGGGATTGTAGCATGTATTTGTTGTGAAGGGTGCTTTTGTTGTTCACTTTTATTCTCGATGTTTGTATCTTTCCAAAACAAAAACAAAACAAAAAACCAACCAACCAAAAAAACCCAACAAAAAAAAATAAAAAAAAAGGACTGTGAATTAAGGTGATAGTCTTTACAGAGCTTAGCTTTTCTGTACTTCCTTTTCAGTCAATAGAGCAAGAAAGGGAAGGTAGGTCAGAGCTGGTGTAAAATTCTGACTTTTAATTTGCGGTTTGGAGGAATATATGAGGCTCTAGGAAATTCTCCTCTTAAGAATTTTTCTGATGTTTGAATGATGGTTTTTGCAAACACGTTTGAAAGGCGCAAGCAAGGCAGATTTATAGTAACTTTTCAGTTATTTAGTTACAGCTGAGCCTGGAGTAAAGCAGGAATCCTTCGTGGCTTTCGATCCTTGGGCTCCAATCTCCTCATAGTGTACTGGTATAGGGAAGATGCTACATTTCTGCCAATAGTTCATCTGGTCTCCTCCTACCCTAATCCCATCCCCAAATTGTTCTTTCCTTTGCTTAACTGAGAGATTGCTCATGACAGGACTCTCTGCTGGGAGTGGCTTTGCTCAGCAGAAGGGATCACCAAGTGTGATCAAGGCAGAGGGAAGGAACTTGGTCACTGTGTTCTGCTTTCTGTACTGCATTTGATGTGATTTGATTTTTTCAGTGTAAAAACTTCACTAAGACAGCTTTTGCTGCGTGGTAAAATTTACAAACTAAATTTTACTGTTCATTTTTGGCTTATGCAAGTGGCTGGCTATAAAGGATGTATTGGCGAAATCCAGTGCTTGATAGCAGGATCATACAAGATCCAGGAATTATTACTGACATAATCACATGAATCAAGAGTTCTGTGGGATCTAAGTTGTATATGAACATTGTGTAGATCTTTTGCTGGGGATAAATTATTTTCTTACTGAATAAATTCCGTAAATTGACAATTTTTATGCAGATATTCCGTAAGTAGAAAAATTAACTAAATTCCTTAAACAGATTAAAATCAAAGACTAATTCAGGTTGGAAGGGACCTCTAGAGGTCATCTAGGTTATTTGCTATGGATGATTGTATGAGTTTCATTAGCAGACATGGAGTTAGGATCTCATTTCAAAAAATGCCCCCTTTTCCCAGGAAAGAACACATATATCCCACGTGCTCCTTTGTATGTTAAAACATCTTTTCTTTTGCTTAGCTGCATGTTGTTATCAGCAAGACTACAGCCAAGATAATTATTGACTGCAAACAAGTGAGTGAGAAGACCATTAATGCAGCAGGGAATATTAGTTCTGAAGGCATAGAAGTGCTGGGGAGAATGGTGAGATCCAGAGGACCGAGAGACAACTCTGCACCAGTGAGTAGAACAATAACAATTCTTTAAAACATTTAAACTATCCTAAAGAAAACTGTTTGGTATCTTTGCAGTTAGTTTTAATTTGAAGCCAAGTGAACTCAAATTTTAAATAGTAAAGTTCCAGCATTTCAGAAATTCTGCAGAAGTCTGCAGTAGTTGTCACTTTGGGCAAAATCCATTTTTGATTATTTTAATAAATGAAATCACGGGATCATCATTATTCAAACGTTGTTCTCAAACACATATGTAAACACAGTTGATATGTTCAGATATGACTTATGTTTCAGATTTCATTACGTAGAGTAATACAATGTATAACTCCTTTGCCTGGAATAGTTTAAACTTTGTTTTGAGTGATAACTATTCCTCATGTCTCTTATCCCCTCTTACTCTCTGTTTGTCCCCTAGCTCAGTGTCTGTTCAATTAAATAATTGAACTGGTATGGCACAGACAGCCCCCAAAAGCAAAAACTCTCATCGTAGCATATCTAGCTCTTTTATAATATAAAAAAATTTAAATGTGAAAGATCTCCCCCAAAAGTTTAAGTCCTCTTTCATTCCTCTGAAATTGTTCTCCTAGAAGCAGTAATTGATTATTCTGTTTGCATGACAACCAATGAGAGTCTTTCCATTCAGATGTCTTGAAGATTTGTTTGGGGTTTTTAACTTTTTCATTGTGTGATACTGTTCGCTAATTTTCTTTGAACTTTCTTGACCCTAGAATGAGGTTAGCAGAGAATATGAACCTTGAACTCAAGGCTTGATTTGAATAGGAATGAGGTTTCAAAAATGTATTTACTTGTTAATATATGAAAATACTCTTGTTTAGTAAAAAATAAGCCTTCAGAATATATTTCTGTACAAAAAAAAAAAAGTGCTTTTAACCTTCAAACTTATGGGTAATAATTATGTGAAGCATGTAAAGACAATTACATAGAGAAGCCCTTGTAGTCACATTCCAATAGAAACAGAAAAGGGCAGACTTAGGAAATCTTGGAATTAGAGAAGGCTTTGTAAAGAAGTGGAAAGAAATGGTGTCTTTTGTTAGAACCTAAGAATCTATAAAAGAAAAGTCAGACTGCCCACTCACTGAAAAATTTGATTTTGTTCAAATGAACTGTAAAACTCATGTAAGACTAAAAATATGTAGCTGAGGATGAAAATTCTTTATAGTAGTGTTCAACTCTTTTTGGGTATTACCACATATACCAAATTACAAGCAAATCAAGAAAGCACCCAAATACCATTCTTTAAAGTCTCCATTCTGCACAGTTTATTCATGTTGAGTAGGACTTGTGTGAATGGTCACGTCTAAGGCACAAATGAGTTGGTTTCCTAGTCCAAATATTGAAGGACATCAAAGGACCCTAGTAGGAGGCAGGATGGAGATTCTTCTCACAACAAGTAAACTTCTTAGTTTTAGAGATACTTATTACATAAAATAAAAACAAGCAGACAGTTATTTTGGAATAAAATTGTGGATGTTTTTTTCTAACTGTATTCACATGTTTAGCATTGTTGGAATGTTTTTAGAGTATTTTTTAATTAAATGAATATAGTGCAATCACCTGAATTTTGCCAAACATTTCAATTTTGAGGGAATGTAATTGTACTAGAGTTTTTTTCCCAACTGTGCATATGATGTGCAACAGTAAAATGAACATGCAGAAATAGAGATAGATAGGACAGAAAGGGCATTAGACTAAAGGTGCCTAACCCTTTTAACATTCCTGAATAGTGAAACTTCTCTGGATTAGACCTTCCAGCTAGCCAGAGCAATGAAACCTGATTGTGACATGCAGCAAGTAATTTTTTTTATTCCTTCAGTGAGATTTAATGAAAAGTTAAAAAAGTAACGCCTAGTGCAATCTGCTGTTGAAAAATCTTTGCAGATCTGTAGCTTTGTTAGATGATGATAGGTAGACTTTTCCATCTCATTTTACTGATTCTGCTTGGAGGGCTGGATATTTAGAAAGCAAAATCACTATGAATACAGAGAATTATAAATAAATGTTTAGCACTAGCAAAGAAAGCTTTGTTTTGTTATTTAGCTTGAGTCAGAGCAACCCACATAATATTTTAAAATAAGAATACCATGTCATTCAACATTTGGTTAATGAATACGGCAATTCAGAAAATGCCTGTTTGCTCTTTAATTTCCAACAACATATTTTATCTCCGTGGATCTCTAGATTGTCTAGTCCAGAGAAAATGAATGCATATACATGCCTATGTAGGACTGTATAAATTTAGCCAGTACTGTCAGCCTTCCATTGTTCAGGATAACAGAATCGCTTGAGATGGACTGGGTTGTGGGAAAAAATGGCAATATGACTTCACTTCTGAACCCAAGCTGCTTTCTGTACAACCAACTGGTGTTGCTGTACCCCTTTCTGGGATGTCTTATTTGCTTAAGTGCAGTATCATGCAAATGCCCAGGGTCATTCTGAGTCCCAGAGCAGCGTGTTCATGCATGTTCACAAGCTAAGGAATCCTGGAATGGGTAGCTTAGAGATGTATAGCAAAGAGGGAGGCATCTTAAGTGGCTCCACATGAAGCCAGCTTGTATTTAACATAGGCAGGGACACAGACTTGCTGGACTCAGAGTGGATCTCTGTGGACCCAAACCAAGGGTCCAAAAGCTGCCTTCATGCTGCACTTCAGCTGTCTGAGGTGTTTAGCACAGACCCAGCTCGTGTGAGTATGCATCTACAAACCAGCTAATCTGCTGTAAGGTGAAGAAAATGTCTATTTATGTGAAAGTATGCCTTTATTCAAAATACAGTAATTGACCTATATAAGAAAAAGAATGAGACAAAACCAAAGGTGCACATATGTAGTTCATTTAAACAGATTTGAAAGCAATACAGTTTTAAGAAATCTTTAAATTCATTCCTCTCTTCTGGTCTTAAAATAATGCCACTGAAAATAATAATGGGAGCAAAACCAAAGAGTTCTATCTCTAGCAGCTCCTCGAATTTTTTAACATGTGGGGTTAATTTAATGGGATGTTCTGTTCCATTCCCCTCTGTATTCAATATGCACATAAACAAGGCATGGAAAAAGAATAGAAATAGTAACAGAAGCTTCATCTCTCTAGACCACTTTATTGAGTCGAGGCTGTAAAGGAGACAATTGGTTTTACCATTGAGCCCTATTTAGTATATTGTTTCTGAATATCTAGCAGCCACTATTTTTAGCAAATGTGTGTGTTCTTGTACATTAAATTCTTGTCCAAACCATGTTCCCAGACCTGTGATGGGAATTTTCTGCTCAATGTTGTCACTTTTCACCATCATTAAACTATTGTTGCCTGGGGATAATAAGGACAGGAGAGGGCATATTCTAAAGTAAAATTAAACTGGAGAAAACTATAAATATTATCTGTGGCTCAGCTCCAGTGTAAGTAATAGGCTATAGGAGACCTTGTCCCAGATAAAATCTGATCAACTGACCAGTGGGTTAAGAGGAATTAGTCAGTTTTGAGAAGCTGAGCTCTCTTTTGCCTGACTCTTGATGCCTCCTTTGCTATATAAAAAGTACTGGGAGGCAACATTGTGCAAAATCAGAAATTTAGTCAAGGAGTGGGGGATAATCCAACAAGTGCAGCAGTTAACCTTGAACAGCTTGCTCAATTCATGTAGTGTCTGATAGCTCAGGTGACTTGCTTAGAATACACATTTGGTAAAAGCAGTGGATTTGCCATTTAAGTGACGTATTTGTGGCTTGCTGCTCAAAGTCAATAGTCTCTCCTCTGTCTAATCTGAGTGCTTTAAATCAAGGTAGCTTTGCTTGCTGATAGCTTTGTTCTGCACCGCTCTTACACCTAACAGTCATTTACATCACCCTTGTTTTAAAACAGCTGCAGTTACAGATGTTTGACATTGTTTGTGCTACCTCATGGGCCAATCGAGACAAATGCTGTGAGCTTCCTGGCTTGGTAAGAAATCTCTTCCAATAACTGTAGAATTTACCTTTTACTTTCCCCTTTATTGAGTAAATGTTTTAATTGAAATGGATGGTTAAGTGTTTTCAAAACAAGTCCAAGTCTGCTTGGATTATGTGTCCTATTGAACGTCAAGGACATATATGTTTCTAAATCAAGTAGGTGCTTTTGAGGCATCCACACAGTACTTTGTCTTAGAGTCATAAAATCCCTAACTTCTGAAGTTTTTGACATCATTCTTCTCCTATCTTAATTTTTCCTTAGAGAGATGAGGAAAACTGCCCTGCCCTTCCTCATTCTTGTTCCTGTTCAGAAGCCAATAAGGGTCCTCTTGGACCTCCTGGACCACCGGTAAGGTTTTATTCAGGTTTTTAGTGAACTGTACTAAATAGTCCACAGACCACCTTTATTCCAAACATGTGAATATATTGCCATTGTAAAACTAATAGGGTTAAATTAGGGTTTTAAGTGTTTGTGAAGAGATAGAATTATATTCAATTTATAGCAAAGATGCCAAGTATTAGGCTGTAAAAAAACCTTCTACATAGTCAGTCAGTCAAATGGTTTAATCAAGACCTGAAGCAGTTGTGGTATTCTTCAGACCTTGCATCCTGTTACCTGTCTGTAGCATTAGTAGATACGTCATAGTTAGTGCCATTTATTTTCTAAATTTTAATCACCTTCTATCTGTCTACTATAATATGTGTATTAAATGTAGTTTGGAGTTTACCTTTTGTAATGCTCAGTTTACAGTATTCTTATGAATTAAAGATATGGGGTATGACAATGCCACTTGTATGGTATGTGATGAAAGAAGACTTTTCTGTGTTAAAAGCCCTAGGTAAGTACAGTATTGATTGGAAAGCACAACTGTAAGTGTAGGTTCTTCTGAGACCTCCTAGAGGGGGAGAGGTACCCAAAAGCCCTGAAGGGAAGAGAGGATGAAATGATCTGCTTTGGTGAAAGCTGAATTAAAATTTTTTCCAGCTTGCCAGTGAATGACGAAATGCACACTGGCACAACTTTTGCCTTTACTTTCTGATGTTCTTTTAATAGCACTCATTAAGTTTTTACTGTGTAAATGTTAAGTGTGTATCTAAGTTCCTTGCATAACCAGTGGAACTAGATAGTCTCTTCTAGAAGCCAGTTATTTCACTTTCCTTCCATTTCTAGGATCTTTGAAATATGGAATAAATCTCCTTTCTTGGAAACTTGTGGAAACTCAATGTCTAAGACATAGAGATACAGGTCACTAAATTTTGAGGACTCAATCTCACATCCCAAGCTTGATTTTTATCAATTTAGAAAAGTTGCAGCCTCTGTTTACAGTGGCCTGTTATTGGTTTGATTTAACAAGAATCCTAACTGGGATAGAATGATCACGTGGTTTGTTTTTTTACAACTAGGTTGTTAACTTTGGCATCTTAGGGTTGCCTGCTAAGTTAGTTTGAGATGAGGCTCTCCTATGAAAAGTTTGAGCTGCGTGTTTCTCTGCTCATACTGAGTCCTGTGTCTTCCAAGATCATGTTTTGAAACAAAAGAGCCGGTGAAGAATGCAAAGGAAAATGCTTCTGAAAATGTTAAAGTACACTAATTACATGAGATACATGTTTAACAACAAAATTAACTTGCACATAAGACATTCATGTTGTTGATCCTAGCGGGCATTAATCCTACTAACAACTCAGAGGTTAGTCTTTCTGCAAGAACGGTTCTTCAACCTCTGGTACGAAAACTTGAAAAGGAATTCAGGAGAAAATTCACTGAAGAGATGTGTCTTGAACAAGGAGAAATTGTTCTGTTCCCCTATTTAAATATACGTTATAAATCAAGTAGGGATTAAAGTTTTAATTTTTGTATCTTAGCATTCAGTTTGTGTTCTTTGACAAAGACAGATAATTCACATAAAAATGTCACTGAAATTGAGTAGTTTGACCACATTTCACAGTAAAATGAAAACTGTTTGAAAATTATTTGACTGGAAGGATGTGTATTACAATATTTCAAAAGATATATGAATCAGGAATTGCTAAGGCTTAACCCAGCAGTAAAATAATGTACTTCTATATATTGCATTTAGGATTAACAATGTTTAGAATAGCATAGTGCCATGCAAGAGGAGGCTTAAAGTCAAGCAGAAAAATCACTGCCAAGGCAGGCAGTGTGTGATTTTGGAACTCAGTGTGTTTGAAGTGATGCTTTTTTGCCAGAGAGTTAGATGGCATAGCTCTGGAAAAAAAAAAAAAAAGAAGTACAAGGCCTAAGAAAAAGCAGAGCAAAGGAATAAAGTCAGCGTTCATCTCTGTGCCAACCAAAAGTCAGAAAGTCACATGTGCTATGTCTGGTCAATAGTGCTCCAAGTTGTTAAAATGTCATGTGACTTTTCTCTAAGCCAAGGATTTTTCTGTTTAAGAAATCAGGATTCTACCGTGTAGCCAGTTTTAGACATTAGGCTAAAGAGACTCCAAAGAAAAGGCTTCCATTTGTTTGGGATAGTAACTCTGGAAAGAGGCTTTTAGTAAACGGGTCATTTTGGGTAAGACAAAGTATTGTTTAGAGTTAATATTATCTGGCAATTTTCATGATGGGATACTGTTTTTATGGCTTCATCTTTGCCAGAATTTGATCCTGCTGTCTGAAATTCCTGACACAAAGTAAAAATAAGATATCACACAAAATCAATGCCTGCATTTATAAGGAGTGCTGCAGAACTGAAGAAGGTGAAATAAACAAAAATACTGGAGGATTGCAGAAGTTTAATTGCAAGAAACAGCTTTCAGTGCTTCACAGGTTTTGACTATTAAAGAGGAATAAGGAGGTGTCTTGATAACAGTTGATTAAGGCTGTTTCTGGGGGAAAGCATGGCTATTAAAAAGTTATTCAAAATAAGGGAAAAAGGCATAACAGGAATTTTTGGCTAGAAGAAGAAATGGCAGAAGAAATGAAAAATTTGAAATTAGTCACACAAGCTTAGTAGTGCTGGGAAATAACCACCAATACAAGTTTATGAGAAAACTAAGGGGGGCTATTCTGATATATTCGTCTTAAATAAATGCTTTTCTGGAACTTGTACTTTTACCAATCAAAGGTTACTGGGTTCAGCACATGGATAAATGTATCAACTTCAGCATGGGTCTGAAAGTATATGATTTAATGTCTCAGCATCAGGCTGGTTTTAAGTATATATACTTAGTAAAAATGCAGTCTCTTTCTGAGAACAAAATGTGAGAAAACTCTCTGGTTTTGTTTATGTTAAAAAGTTGCAGTTATTGTTCTGAGGAATTTTTAATCTCAGACAGAGTAATCTCAGGAGAAAGGCAGAGGGAGGAGAAAGGACAGAGGGAGCTACTGGGCTGGAATGTAGAAATACAAGTATCTGGAATTTTGGAACTGGCAATTAGGATGTGGTTCCGTGGAAGAATGGGATAAGATTTTAAGGGTTGGAGCTGGCTATGGTGGAATGGGTTGTGGCCATAGACCTGTGGGATGGAGGCAATAAGACTGAGGAAGCTGAGAGGGGCAGTGGAAAACTGCTCTGTGATGACTCATATGAAGACCATGTCATGATATCTTTATTGAAGAGCAAGAGTGCTCTAACATTTCCAAACATTTCTGTTATTTGCATTCCTATTTAAAGTCTCATAGATACTACACGGTTTTGTATCTTTAATTTAACTGCTGTTATTTTTGTAAGTGCTTATTGTAGCCTCTATAGAATGCCATTCAGTTCTGGTGTGTAGTTGTACAAGATCCTTTTTGAGTACAAAGAAGGGCAGAATACCTGTAAAGCTCATATTCCAGTAGGTTAAGCAATATGCTCAGGTGGGAGAAGAGGGAAATCGATATGAAAAAAAGTGAAAAAAAAATTTATGCTGTCCTAGAACAGAAAGCACATGCAGCATATTTTTGCAAAACACGTTCATGGCAGCCATCCATAGATATATGCTACTCCAGTGTCTCAGATGATACTAATAAAAAAAGGCAACAGTTGGTTAATACATCGTGAACAGATGTAAGCATTACTGAAGAAAGCAAAAAAGAGAAAAATGACCAAAAGAGCATTTTACCTAAGAGTAGCTCTGAATTAAACCATGGTAGATCTAGTAGATTCTGGAGTTGTCCTTGCTGAAGAGTATTCTTGAGTCATTAGAATCAAAGAATTATAGAACTGTTTAGGTTGGAAAAGACCTTTAAGATGTATGAGTCCAGCCATTAACCCAGCACTGCCAAGTCCACCACTAAACCATTTCCCTAAGTGCCACATCTACGTATCTTTTAAATACCCCCAGGGATGGTGACTCCAGCACTTCCCTGGACAATCTGTTCTAATTCTTCACAACCCTCTCCATGAAGAAATTTTTCCTAATATCTAATCTATGCCTCCTCTGGTGCAGTTTGAGGTCATTTCCTCTTGCTCTGTCACTTGTTACCTGGCTACAACCTCCTTTCAGGCAGAGAGTGATAAGGTGCCCCCTGAACTTCTTTTTCTCCAGGCTAAACAAACACAGCTCTCTCAGCTACTCCTCTTAAGACTTGTGCTCCAGACCCTTCACCAGCTCCATTGCCCTCTTCTGGACCTACTTCAGCCCCTCAATGTCCTTGTAGTGAGAGGCCCAGAACTGAACCCAGGATTTGAGGTGCAGCCTCACCCGTGCCAAATACAGGGGGACAATCGCTGCCCCAGTCCTGCTGGCCACACTGTTTCTGATATAAGCCAGAATGCTCTTGGCCTTCCTGGAAACTCAGCCTTTGACAATACGATTTTGGTGAGAACAGACATATGTGCAGGAGGTTTCAGCAACTGGAAGGGAACCCATGACCGCATTTCCATCCATATTGTAGCTTTCAGTGTTATTTTGATGCTTACGTGGTGTGCATTCTTGGCTCTAGGAAGCAGTCACATCTGTGTTTAAATCTGTTCCTGTGCATGGCCATACTCAAGTATGTTCTCAGTTTAATTACCCCACTGGAGGGATAGCGACAGGATATTTACTGATTCTTGAATGCTGATTTAGGAACAGGAAAAAAACTGTTTGGGCTTCTCTGGATTTCGTTTTTGAGAGTTTTGGTTTTCAGTGACTGCTGTGCTTTTGCTTCATAGGGTGGTCCAGGTGTCAGAGGTGCCAAAGGTCATCGCGGTGATCCAGGTCCAAAGGTACTTTGTACAGCACTCTACATTTGATAGATGTACAGGTTCTTGCTTTATCTCTGCTGCATGTAAGCCTTGAAATTAATTCCAGATTGTCTCTGGTGTTGTTGAGGAAAAAACATAGTGAAATGCCATTGGCATTTGGTCTGGCTCTTTTCATAACAATTGCCTGTCCTGTTTGTTCCTTGATAAAATATAAAATTCAGAATTCTGCTTTAGCCACATAAATAATCTTTTTTTTTTAGTATTTACAATGGACTCAGGCAGTTTTAAATTGAACCCTAACTGCTCAATCACATATTAACTCATATTTCAGATATTTTTGAGTCTATTGGTATTTAATTCTTCAAACAGAAGCTGCCTTTGTCCATATGATAAAAGTTTAACTTATGTCCTGTGCTACTTTAGGGACCAGATGGACCTCGAGGTGAAATTGGTGTTCCTGGACCGCAAGGACCTCCAGGACCACAAGGACCCAGTGGACTTTCTATTCAAGGACCTCCAGTGAGACTTAAAAAAATCAATAGGCTTCTTTCCTGTGATGTTTAAAACAGCAAATATCTTAGACTAGACTGAAATAGCTTTTAGTGTTGTGATCAGAATCTGAATTTCAACATTTGAGGTGAAATCACAGATGTGGGTTTGACCTGTAGTGAATGTGGGTTCAATGCCAACACTTCTGGTTTTTTATTTGGATCTGAACTTTTGTTCAGCTGAAAGTATTTGATCACAGGTTCAATATGACCTGGGTATTAGTATCCAAACCTGGAGACAAGTGAAAAAAAATTGCAGTGGGGGTTGTAACATGACACCAAACCAAAGTGTTAATATTTTATCTTTTTCTGGTTGGGGTATTGCTCATTGCAGATCAGTTCTAACTTGACAGGTATACCCAAGCAAGAGCACCATATCTTCTGCCAAAATTAAGTAATAATGTTCATTTCATTACAAAATCTGTCATCAGAGGAGGTGATTAGGCCTGGAGTTTGAAATGTTGTTGTGAAATAAGTCGCAGAATTTCATCATAAAGAAACATTGGTTGAAACATTGGTAGCACTTATCTTGTTTCATATACTACTCAGTAGATGGGTACACACAAGCCTTGAAATGTAGTAGATACAGATCTTTTTCTGCAAGATTTTCTTTCAAATGTACTACATTGTAATCCACTTTCTTCTTTTTATCCAGTCTGTATGGTACTGCTGTACAATATAATGATTTACCAAAACTGTATATTCTTGATGATGCTGTCATCAGAGAATAATACAGAATACTTTAATTATAAGAATATTTATTTCTTAGAGAAATTGTTTCTATATAAAATTTCATTGAAGTTACTGTATTATGTAGCAACATATATTTTTTGTCATGCATATGTAATGTAGAAACATGTCTATTTTCCATAGAAAACCCTTGGTTTCATCATTGTAGGAAATACTTCTGAGACCTGAAGTGAAACAGATTCCTTTGAAGAGAAAATAGCTACCTTTTTTTTTTTTTTGAACATAATGGCTGTAATTTTGTCAGGTTAATTCTGAATTCTTTTAAAATGAATTTTATTTTCTGTATTTTTAAATTCTTCATTTGCAGTTTTGTAAACAAAAGTCTGTATGTTTGCTTTCAGTAGGAAAAATAGTCTTATTTATTGGTTGCTTTGTTATTTTTTTACAAGAAAATGAAAGGAACTATTAAAAATAGAAAAGTAACCATTTATTTGGTTTACTATGTGTGATTCTTAATTTGCAGGGGCCACCAGGGGAAAAGGGAGAGAAGGGAGATCTTGGTTTTCCTGGCCTGCAGGTATTCCCTAAGTTATTGTCTAACCTGTCTCTTACTAAGTTTGAATGTTGAATTGACATCACTGAGTTTAGGACACATATTCCAAACTGCTGAGAAATGTGGTGTTGGGGTGAATTGAACAGAGCTTTAGAAAGTGAAGGAATACAGGGTATGCTGGTGTGCAGTGACCAATTCATCTGGGGCCTGAGGAACTGGTTATTTTCTTGTTTAACACTGAAATCAGGTCTCTATAGACTCAAAGCCTGTGCATTTTAACAATGTCTGTTTACTCATCTCATTTCACAGAAATACCTTCTTTACTGAATCTTTTATGGCCCCACCCATTATTGAACCTAGTTCCATTTATCCAAAAGCATGTCATAGAGTTTCACTGGAAAATGATTTAGTTGGATTCTGTTAGTTTGAACTCAACTTGCTTTCCCTTGATCGTGCTTAGGGTGTCCCAGGAGCATCAGGTTCACCCGGAAGAGATGGAGCTCAAGGTCAAAGGGTAAGGTTTTACATGTTTTACGTGTTTTATTTCCATTCTATAATAGGTATGTTTCCCAGTGTGGTTGATATATCATAATTTATGTCACCTTTATCATCTCTGCCAGTCAGCACAGCAGTCAGAGGCAGGGTGGATATTCTTCCATCTGCTGGATGAGGGTTGAGAAATACTAGACTAGTGACAGGAACCATCCACAATGGCTGTGCTTAATGCATTTGATAGAAGTAGATGTCTCTTATGTTCAACACTGCTAATTGGTCTCTTTGTTTAAAATTAGGTGGTTGTTAAATGGTACATAATTAGTATGCAATCAATGCAATGATATAAGTTAGCTTTCTAGCTAATTAATGAGTAACAGAGACAACAACAAGGAAATTCAATATTAGAATTTAGAACAGTACCTTGTAGAAACTGTTGACAGGAGGAAAAGGGGAGGGTGAAGAATAATACCAAAATTTACTCAACCTTATTCTGCTTCTTGTAAAGCAACTGAAGATACTTACAGTCTGCCTAGGAAGCAATAAAAAAAAATTCATATTCACTTGTGCAGTTAAATATTTAAGTCCTCCTCCTTGTCTCCTTGAAGAGACTCTTGTTTCATTATTAGTCAGGCACTGGAAAATTTTTGTTAGCATAGTACTGGGTTTCTGTCTACAGCAGAAGTTCATTATTAAATATGACTTTTCAGTTTCATTTGAACAAAATTTACATATTCATGATCCTTTTTTGGGGTATGTTAATGTAACTTGAACTTCAGAGAAATCTGGACCTTCTTTGATCTTCTGGCATTACTTTTAGACCTTGTTATAAAAAACCCCATCCCTGTAGCAAAATGTGTATTTGAACTCACTATTATGAATTTAAACATTGGCATATCTTTATGTCTAGAAGTAAATCTGCTGAAGTTACTGTAGAATTTGGATGATACATAGATATACTTTTTCTCTAAAAAATCAAGAAAAAAAATTTTCTTAAGATAAAGATTTACACATCATCTGAAGAATAAACTAATTGGATGAATAGCCTTCTAATTTTCAATTAAGTTGTGGTGAAATATGAAGGTATATATATTCTTTTTTTCTACTTTATAATACTGTGATGTCTTCTTTTGCAAGTTTTAATGTTTTCTTTTTGGGTGTATTGGCATATTTCTCCCTAAATTCCCCAAACTTGGTGTCACCTGTTCATCTCCAGGTTAATAAAGACCTGGAGCTTGATGAACATTTAGATTTTTGCCATGTTCTGTCTGATCTTGGTCATGGACAAGTTGAGGTGACCTGGTGGTAAATGCTGTACATGTGAGTGGTGTGTGCCTCCTCGCTCTACCTTCCTGATCGTGAGGGACATCGAGGGGTTTGCAGTTCAAGGAAACTTGTTTTTATGTTATTCTGTAGCTGACTTTGTATGTGGCAGTGGATGCCCTCAGACAGGCCTTGATGTCAGTCAGCAGTTTAGAAGTGGTCTAGTTTTCCTACATGTGGAAGTCAGCATGTTGTTGCAGAGAGATGGTGTTCCAGAGAAAAGCTGAGGAAGGCTAATGCTGCAACAAAGGCTTTTGATACAGCCTGGGAAGGTCATGTGGTGCTTATTCTGTAGAATACCCCAGTGTTGTCTATAAAAAGGTAGGGCAATTAAATAAATTGCTGTTCTTTATAGATATGGTAGTAATTCTTTGTTCATGTGTGTTGCCTTTCTTCTGCTGCTAATCACAGGAGCTGGATGAACAGCCTAGAGCTCATAAAATGAGGTCTGTTATTGTCTCTGTGCGACCCTTATGCAATGTTGTCCTGCAGTAATTATTTCTGTGGCAACAAATAATTATGTTATACTAATTTTATGGTGTTGTAACTCATTTTATTCCTGCGAAGTTATGACAACATAAAATTGCTTTTAATGGGTGGAGATTCAAACCAATTATTTCACTGCAGTCTCTTTGAAGACCCAGCGCTTGAGAGAGGCACAGTTTTGAAGGGCATAACTGCAGCAGCAAAGGGGAACTGGAAAATTCCTGAGAAGTAAATTGCCTTTTCATATAATGTTTCTTTTGTTGGACTTCCTCCTGTTAGCCAAGGTGCCAAGCTGTTTTGCAACTATTACACTACTAGAACTGAGATTTTCTAAGTTATTCTTAGCTTAGTTATCACTTCCTCTTTAGTATTTATTGATCATTTAAATATTTTAATTATAGTGATACCAGTGCTGTAAAGTCCTTAAACAGATGGCTAAATCACAGTGATTTTAATGGGAGATAAGCATGGGACTGGTATTTATTGGGAGATCTCCGAGAACTTTGCTGAACTGGGTATAATGTGGTATTAGACTCATGAAGTCCTGGAATGAAGATTTTTTTTTTTTCTTCCAGTTACTGGTAGTTAGAATCACTTCACTTTTACAGTTCTTTTTCCTTCCTTTTTTGATTTTGATTTCTAGTGTTCATACTTTCTGGTTTTATTTTTGAAATCAGTTGAGAAAAGGGTTTGTTTTTTCCCTTCTTAATGTTGTAATTCAACACTTAGACTGTAAAGTTTCTTTTTGTATTTCTGGACTTCTGCTTTTTAGTCCCTGGTTTATTTGCTTTATCTTGCATTTTAGTACCTCATCAAGAAATAGAACATCTTCCCTGTCAGTTTTGTGAATTCATACAAAGATCACTCTCATAATGACATACCCACTCTATGAAAAAAAGTGGAATGAAAAAGTACTGTGTGAAGCTTGACTCAGAGTAAAAAACCCTGCATTTTCTGATAATAAAGCAAACATTCTGAATATACATGATAATATTTTATACCTATCTGGTAACTGGTTTAAATCTACATCTCAGGCTCCACACAGGAACAGTCCCTCCCCTCTTATCTGCTTCCACTTATAAGAGGAGTGTCATAAAAGATTTTATAAAATAGAAAATTATTTATTTTTATTTTATGGCTGAAACTGTGGTTCTTTGGTGTCCTCTCTTGCTGCTCCATATTTGTACCTACCAGTATAGAGAGGTTTTACTAAAAAGAACAGATCGTGTTTCTCCATGAACACTCCCAAGCATTTCATGTTGAAAGATAGAGCTTGAATTGCACATGTGATACATTCTGCTTTTCTGGGTCAGGCAGTCATGGGTCCTGGGCTGCAAGGTTTTTTTAAAAGACCCTACAGGAAACTCTTTCAATCCTGGGCTCAGTAGCTTCAGTTAAGTTTTGCCAGTTATCTAGTCCTACCTGGAAAAATCACCTCTCCACAAGTCCCCCAAACAAATTCCAGGCTACTGAAAGCTCAGGAGTTTATAATGGTGTCAGCAGACCTGAGATTTTACACATGATGCCATTTTTATTTCGTTGAATTAAAATCCCTATAAAAATTCTGTCTGAGCTACACTGTTTTCTCCATAATTGTGTTTTTCATACCATTAGCAAAGTATGTCTTGATTTGAGCTAACATTTCCAAGATAATATACATCTTGATTCTAGGAGCTACAGCCTAGGTCGCACATCAAAATCTGTACCATCCTGCTCTTGGACAGGCAGCTACAGGGGGAGATTCAGTGGCTCTCTACGGAGTCATTTCTGTCCTGGATGTGACAGAGAGAAAGTGCTGTTGTGCTATGTAATTCCTCTAGTCATTCCAGTGGAATAGAGATGGTTAAGCAAGGAGGAGAATTCAATAAAGGGGAGATTAGATAATATCTTTAAGGCTTCAGTGCTCAGATACATCTTTGTGATTCCCACAGTGCTCTATTTTCTTCTACATTACACACACCAAAAATAATGAGAGAAAGAGCCAGAAGAAATACATTCCCAGTCCTCCTGCCAATTTCCTGGTACGTACTAATCTCTATGCACTACTCACAAGTTCAGAATGAGTGTCAGATCCATTCTGGCCATCAGATGGTCTGAGTAACATCATCTTCAAACCCTGCTGGCAGCACAAACAAGTATCTTTCGTCTTTTACTTGCATGAGAGATTAGGTATTGCCATAATCTTTCTTGAATCAGGCTTCACTTTGACTTCATTTACATATAGCAATTTTCACATCTAGCTAATACAGTAGGAGGTGATCTTCTGGGGGCAATACAGACACAATGCCAAGAGAAATAAACCTTAGGAGAATGGACAGGAGGTGATTCTTGAGCAGCCAACAGTAAAAACACTGCTCAGAATAAAGAAATTGTGAAATATATTCCAAGAAAATGTAATTTGATCATACTGTTAATTCTACTCTTTGACTGGGATGGGAGAAGGGAGGGACCTACAGCATTGTTTTGTTTTAGAAGTTTGTGGGAATCCACTCTAGATCCTGGAAGTCAGTGGAAAGCTCTATATTTCCCTACTCATAGTTAAATTACACCCTTGAAAGAGTCCAGCCAGTTTTCATCCTGCTTTAGAACTGGTCAAAAATAAATGCAGATTTTACATATTTGCTTTGAAAGTCAAACATGCTCGTAAATATGCAGGTATCGGTCTTCCTGAAGGTTTTACTGTTACAAAGAGAAGTCTAGCTTGCATTACCTTTAGAGACTTCCATGTTATTGTAAAAATGTGAATAGCTATCACTGAATTTTTCAAAATATTGTTCACAACTAAATGCTTCTTCCAGAGAATATTAGAAACCCTATTTTATAATTTTCAGTGCATTTCAAAGTTCTTTCCTTATACCATTCTCTCTTAGCTCTAGGAATACCAGTTTTGGAGTATGAACGCACTTTCCTTTGCAAACATATTTGAGCTAGGCTTGCAACCTTTTTCTGTGTGTCTCTTAAAACTACTGTGATAAAGATACTACTACTATCTTTACTTCAATGGTGCTTAGCTGTTACAGTTGCTTTAGTTCTTACTGTGATACAGGAGCTGCTTTGGTCCTTGCAGCTTCAGGAACCATATGGCTACACTGTGAAACAGGAAAGTATTTCCTTATCAAGTCTAAGGATGCATAGATTACATAATGTGAGTTGACTATGTGGCTTATTTTATCATCAAAACACCCTTTTGGTGGAATTTTAAAAAACCTTTCCAGGTACATGGCAGATAATATTCCCCAGGCAGTTTTTTATGCCATATGATTGCAGATATGAATAATAGTTTCTGAATTATGCAAAGCATAACCACTAGTAGTTCATGCTGGAGTCATTACTAAAACTGTGTCAGAAATAAAGATTCAGAAAAAGTACAAACCAAAAAAGCTCTCTGAGATACTGAGGCCTGGAATGTTCTTTACTATATGTGTCAGCATAAACACTTTCAAACCTTTCAGCAGTAAACCAAACACTTGCCAGCTTAAACTACCTTTCAAAGTGGTCTTGAACCAGAAACAAGACCATATTTTTCCTTTGTAAGGGCTGTAGTAATTAAAGAATGCTTTATCACCAGGCTGGTCAGAAATGCATGCTTTATAGCATAGGGATACAAAGTGTGCATATTGGTTAATTTGCAAGAATACTTTATTAATAGTGTATTTTCCTCTGCATCTGGTCAGTCCTTTTTTTTTTTTTTTTTTTTTTTTTTTTGTGATTTACTTGCTTTCCAGTTTCCAAGTTATCTTTAGTTTTTGGCTCCCATTTCTGGAAGCTCTGAGGCATGTTCATAATGTAAACCACATGAGCATTCCCGGTGCTTCCTGAATCAGGACCTCAGTGATAGTTAGTACATATGTACAGTATTGCTGGGCAGAGAGATCGACTCGCAGTTGCCATCTTTCAGCACTTCATCAGTGGGACTGTGAATAGTTGCAACCAGTGAGAACAGATGTAGAAACGTGACCTTGTGGTAGGGAGGTTTGACAGCAAACCCTCTCATTTATCTCACTACAGAAGCGTTCGAAATTAAATTCACTCAGAGGTGAAAATGGCCAGTATGAAGAATTTTGCAATACTTCTTATTTCAAAAGTATTGTGAGACTAGCTAGATGGTTTTTTTTTTTAATAATATTGGTGACACTATGGTTCCTTTTCAGAAATAAACCCTCCCCAGGGCAAATAAGGGAATTTTTTTTTCTAAGAAACCACTACCAACAGTTATTAATTAAAAAACCAAACAAAACCAACAAAAACCTCCCCAAACAAAAACCAAACCAACAAAGCAAAACAAAACTGAAGAACAAAAAGTAAATAATATCTAGATGAAACAGAACAGATTCATGAAGTACATATAAGAAGCTGATAAAATTGTCTTTATTTCTCTTTTATAGGGCCTTCCTGGCAAAGATGGACCCACAGGCCCACAAGGACCTCCTGGCCCAACGGTGAGTATTGCCTATGGAATTCGTTATTGTAAAAGTCAGCAGGATTTGGGGGGATTATAGGTCACACTGTTATCTAGGCTACAGTGGATAGACCAAGGCCAAGGGAAGTTAATTTTCTCATGACGCACGGAGTTGGCAGATAGCTGCTTGTCCAGTGTCATTTCTTTCCACTCTTACTTAGCTCCAGAAAAAATGTCTCCCATGGGAAGGAGAGAGGGTTATTCTGTCAATAGATTGATAGCTTGTGCTTAGGCAAGTAGCTGCACTATATAGAGGGAATGAATGTTCTTAACATTTCGAGCAAGACTTTCTTTTTGTAAAAAATTCCGATTAGGACTGTTAGTTGAAGGGAAATGCCACGTTTTGCTTGGTCTGGAGGCTGGAGGTGAGCGCAGGTACTCTCACAGAGTAATCAAGGAAGACAGCAGACGTTCATCCTTCAAAGTAAGGTGTATGTTGCCTTCAGAATCAGTGTCAGCCTTCTCAGCTAGGGCAGCTAGGCAAAGTTAATGCCTTCTGAATAGGTGTGAAGTGTTACATGAAGCTGAGTATTCTCCAAGCTATCCTGTGGTTTTTACAAAGAACATTCCAAGTCATGCCCCTTCAACACAGTATTAACATCACAGGATTTAGTGGTTCAGCAATTCCTTCCTGTTCCAGAAAGCAACCCACATTATTTTTCTCACGTGCTTTTCTCAGAGCTGTGCTTTTGGTACTCTTTTTCCTGCAGCATGTACTTCTCAGTCCTCTCTCTTGGCATCTCCAGTCTTTGACTGACAGAACTGATTGTGTACTGTCTGCTTTGTGGACTTTTGCTCATCGAGATTCACAGATGTTGACTGTCATCACCACTGTTTTCTTTCTCTTTTTCCATGCAGGGCATACCTGGTGCTCCAGGTGTTCCAGGTATTACTGGAAGCCAGGGGCCACAAGGTGATGTTGGAGCTCCTGTGAGTAAAATTAATTAATATTTCTTTATCTCCTGTTGTGTATTAGTTGGTTTCTGATCTTGGCTTCACTGTTTGACAGAACTCCTCAATATTTATAGCTCATGATCTGTTTGCAGTTAGTGGCTAAATGAAACATCATATTGATCTTTCTTTGTTCATTCTTTGTAACTAAATTTATTTGTTGATCTCACATACAGTGTTTGGAATATAGGGATTATAGAGTCAAAACACAAAACACAGAACTTAAAAACATAACTATGTGAATTTGTAGTCTTTGCGTAATTACTTTCTCCTTTCTTTCATTTAAACTTCTAGCAACTCTTGGGAAATTCAAGTATGCCATTTATTAACCTGAATATTTCCAAAATATTATTCTGATTTTCAAACTGTAAAAATATTGCATGAAAAAAACCCTGGCTTTTGTGGTTACTCTGTGTTCACATCAGAACAAATGACTAATGACCAGGGCTTTTTTTAGATTATTATTATAAATTTGACTGTCAGTTTCTTTGAGTGGAAAATTACATTCTCTATAACTGAAATTAGTATTAGGAACCTCCAGTATTAAGTTTGTCTTTCAGATATTATTTTGTATTATTATCAAAACAACCCAGAACAAAACTGTTTGACTGGAAGAAAGGAATACAACTATGAAATGAGTATGTAAATTATATAAAAGACAATATTTATAGTGGACCTCTTTTTTCTCTGTAACAGTTCAGGTAATATTGTGTATTCATATTTAAACATTTGACAACTTGGTTAATTAGAAAACCTGCTCAGTTTTTTTCCATATATGACAGTAAATGTTCTATTTAATTTTTAAAGACATCAGAATGGGGCAGTGTGTATTTCTGACTCTATTTGTAGACTAGAAATTTTTTTTCAAAATCCAGTTTGGTTTGGAGATTTAGGCCAATGCAAGCATTTTTATTTGGTTAAGTGGAAATGAAATTAAATTGACTGATAATGTATAATATATAAGCAAAGATAATAACCTAATGCCCAGTTCTGCATAGTTTCTTCGTGATATCATGAAATCCACTAAGGAGATTTGATGAGCTATGGAGTTTATTACTATCAGTATATATAACATGTTGACTGTTCGGTTCCTGTCCAAATACATGTTCCAGATAGTGAACCAAATTTCCTAGAGTGTAGATATTCCTGTGAGTCATGTAAGAGCTCTACTGTGTTCAGAAAAAACAGCTAGATGGGTGAAAAATTACTGAGCTTTAATAACTGTCTTTCTCAAAGGGTAAGGTAATAAAAAAGAGATCTCAGAAATAATCTTGCAGTCTTTGTATGAGTTTCTTCTTTCCCAGGATAGAATTAAGCTGTGCTTTAATCATGTATCAGTGAGCTGCCTACCTATTCAGGTAGACCTTTTCTTGCTACCCCAGAAAACTGCCATTGGTGAAGTTATAACTGCCCTAGTCAACTTGTTCCAATCCATAATAGTCCTTACCATCATTACAGTATTATATTATCTTTAATGTCATACTTAATTTTCTTTGCAGTTTAACCTGTTTGCTGACTCTGTTCATAGTGGATGAAGAGTCTCAGTGCAGTAAATGCCACAAATTTCAGACTGCTATTTTGTCATAATTAGACCAATTTCAGCCATGTGAAATGTATGCCTGCCCTTGCTGCCATTTTAAACAAGTGAATTCAGTGTGTGACAAAAACATGAGAAAGTAATTGTTTCCATGTAGTTGCCAGAGGTGAACATTTTGTTCAGTAATGAAATGGAAGTGTATTTGTCAATGTCATATAACAGTGAAACCTTGTTTGTCAGGTTTTTTCCTTCCCTTTACTGTGAATCTTCAAGGGAGACAATGTTTTAGGTGTTGAAAATTTTGAGCAGAACAAAATGGGAATTAATTTTTGGTATTGAATCTTTTCATAGGGTCCTCCTGGAGCTAAGGGTGAAAGGGGTGAGCGGGTAAGTCCATGTTCACATTAGCCATGCTTTTTTTCCTGTCTGCCTTCTGTCTTATGAAAGCTTTTCCCAACAATTTATGTTTCTCTGTGTTTACAGGCACAATAGTTTTCTCTTTGCAGTCAAGAAAACTTTCCTTCTTTTCCAGACTTGGTCTTATATATAGCTACATTCATATTTTGAAGACGAGAAGTATGAGACATCAAGCATGTCTCCAAATCTCTCATTAGGGTTATCTTCTCAGACCTTGGCTTACTGGCTGAAACAGTAATGGGAACCAGCGAAATCCCAAAATTTCTTTGGCTTTTTTTTCCTCATGTGTGAGGATATATCTCTCAGCACTGATAAATGTCTTTCATTGCTCTAAGCGCTTTCAGCACAGAACTGATGCAACAAACTGTTTTATGACACCGCTGCTGTTGTTATCCAGGGCGATCTTCAGTCCCAAGCAATGGTTCGTGCTGTTGCTCGTCAAGTGTGTGAACAGCTCATCCAGGGCAAGTACATCCATAGTTCATATGCTTCTATCTCCAGAATGGATTTTTCCTGCCACCATTACTTACAAATACGATGCTTTTCAAAGTATCTAAGGGGATCTGTTTGTTTTAGGCTAGACAGTCAGGATTTATGTTCAACTGGATTTATAAGCCAAGTAGAGCTGATTAGCATCAGCCATCTAAGAAAAGCCAGAATTGTCTCCAATCTATTATAGTATACAGAAGCTTCTGCTGTAACAATTTTAAATTTTTATAGACATAAAATACAAAAAAAACCCCAAACCCTTACCAAAGTAAAGAAGTAAAATTCCACACAATAGTTTTTCCACTTTCTGTGTACTTCCTAAACCACTATTTCTCCACCAACAAGCACACGACTTCATGCACATAATATCAAAGTATGACAGACCACAGCCTTGAGAACTTGCCAATGCTCTGTTCAAACTTTGCTGAACCAGATTTTCCACTGCAACTTGAAAATTATGATATTTTTTTCCTGACAGGTCATATGGCAAGATATAACTCAATTCTGAACCAGATTCCAAGCCAGTCTGTCTCAACACGAACCATCGCAGGACCTCCTGGTGAGCCAGGTCGGCCAGGAGCTCCAGGGCCACAGGGTGAACAAGGATCACCGGGCATGCAAGGGTTTCCAGGAAGCCCTGGTCAACCTGGAAGACCAGGAGAAAGAGGTAGGCTTCATACTTCACACATACAAAGTTATACCTCCTTTTCCTGATACGTTCTGATGGCTTTTGTCTCCTATCTAAATCAAAGCAACAGTTTTCTCACTAGTTGGTTGGTGAGTTTAACACAGACCATAATGAAAGCTCTGTAGAATCTCTGTCATGAAGGTCATGCAGGCTTTGCTGAGTGTGATTTTGCAGGATCAAACAGAGGTTTAATGTTTAAGCTGCTGAAGATTGGTGGGACATAACTGTGCACATCCCATCACATCATGCTTTCATCTTAGTAGGACTCTGAAGTGAACTGAATCTCTAAATATATCAGCAAAGGAGCTACTGAAGAAGGTCAAGTGCAAAACTGATAGGTGCTTGTTGGGGAAAGATTGAGCTTTTCTGATAGCATGAAATGTGTCAGTCTAGAAATTTCTGACTCACAATTGTCTGAATGGAGCAAGGTTGCTAAGGAAAAGAAAAAAATTCCTAGTTTATGGAAATGGTGAGGTCAGAGAGAAGTAATACACTTAACATTTACAAGAACTCTCTTATGTATTCTTATGTGTAGGCTAGATCCCCTTCTCTGTTTCTCCACCAGCATTGTCTAATAAAGAAACAAGCTCCATGTTTGATTTACTCTCTCTCTGTGCAACCCTGGCAATCTTTGGTGTCCCCAAGTAGCACTAACCTCACAGAGGTAATACTGAGTAGATCTAAAATTGTGAAAGTGCTTTGAAGGCCACAACATGAGGAGGTGTCCAGAAACCCAAGAGACTTATGTGATATTCAAAAGCAGTGAATTGGTGTTGCTGTTACAAAATCTGCTATCTAGCATTTTAAAAATTAATTGCTATGAAGGCTGTGCAGTTCAGGAACAGTTCAGTTCAGGAGCTTAATAGTTCCAGTTCACAGTAGCCATGATACTCACAGTTAAAACATTGTTTTGAAAAGAAAGTCTTTGAGTGAACCTGTGAGACTGTAATTCCAATTATTTTTTGAAAAATAAATAAAAAAAAGAGTCAAGGTTTCAGGTACTGACCCCTCAGTCATGCCTGCCTGCTCCAGCTGAGCAAAATCCAGACACTGTCCAGAAAGAAGGAGGAATGAGACAAGTAGAAAAAAAGATTGGAAGAGAAAGCAAGTGAGGAACTAACTGAATTTAAAAAGGATGACCTGGAGAGACTGAATGCAGATTTCAGGGTACTTGCTTCCACACTAATACTAGCATGTATCAAATGGCTTCTTGGGAATAGATTGTTTAAGCTAGGACTTTGGGAATGGAAGAACCAAAATACCAGGCTACAGAAAAGGAAACCTGTCCAGCATTTTCCATTATATTTGTTGTGCTGAGGCCCAGACACACATGTTGTACTGCTATGAAATCACAGAGTGTTTAGATACAGTCATTTAAATGAAATAGGATGTGGGTTAACTCATTGCTGATAATGTCGGAGAAGCAGCATTGGGAACAGAGTGAGTACAGTTAGGGTAAAAACACATTGAAAAGAGTATTTATTACTCTTTTCTTCTCTATATAGATAACTGATGTTAGAAGGGACTGATTTTGACAGGTAGTACTTGTGGGGAGTTTCATAATTAGAGAGCAAGTTCTGTTCAAGCATCCTTCAGAATTACAATCAGCCAACCAGAGCTCTGCAGATTTTCATGAAATGTGATGCCAAATATTGGGAGTGTTTTACAATACTTAACAGCTTAAAATGATATTGTTTCAAGAATCAAGAATCCACGTGTAAACTTAAAAGACAAAATAATTGGCTGGTTTATTTGGAGTGAAAATGGGATTTTAGGATGTTCATGTAACTGGAGCCTTAAAGAGAATCTGGAAGAAAGAGGAAGGAGCTCCTTCAGAAAGTAGGCAAAAGCATATCATAATTTATTAGTCCTTGGGGATTTAATTTCTTCAGAAGCAACTGAATCTTTATTCTGATGTGTGTTTGATATAATAGCACTTTATTTAGCAGGAAGATACCTTTTGCTACAGACCTTTGGGATATTTCGGAATCTGTTTCTAAGGAATTTCTCTAAGCTAACCCCAAAATGCAGAAATGAAAATTAAAAATTCTTGTAACCAGAGTCATGCTTGTGGAGAATGACTGGAAGTTTTTCATGCATTCTCAATTATCACTTGATTCCTAATTACATATTATACAGGGAGGGAGCAGACTAAAATTACTCTTCTTCTATATGGAAGGGTTTTTAATTTTCCAATAACTACAGAGAAGAGAGTAAATGGAGTCAGACTCCATCCCTTGGTGTGTTCTGAAGCATTGTTTGCCTTTAACTTGTTTGGCAAACACGATGTGTAGTCCTGTCCTGAAGATCTCCAGCCAGCCACTTGGAAGTCTTTATGAACAATGTGTTTCTTTTCACTGATGTCATCAACATTTTGGTTGTATATGAAGTCAATTTAATGTTCAAGACCAGTGCCAGATCAGCAACTCTGAAAGTCAGGCTCCACCTTTAAGTTCAGAAAATGCACTGCTGCAGAGCGTACTGAGAAGTCATAGGCATTAGAAGGAAACAACACCTGCTTATTTAGTAGTGTTGCTTTTTTCCCCTCAAATTATTGGGATTGCTGCAAGAATGTTACTGGCTCTGAGCTGAGTGGCAAGGTGTTGGTAGAGTGGGAAGAGAAAAAGGTGGGACAGGAGGATAGATGTTTCTTCCTGCTCGCCTCTCCTGCCTACCACCTGTTCAATCCCAGCCTGTAAGAAAGGGGCACTTTGGAAAGCAGCGTGTGGGACTGGTCAGAAGTCGTGCACCAAAGAGAGCTTTACTGGAATATGTCAGCAGTGAGAGACACCAGTGAGCTTCCCTGCTAACTTGCCTGGCCAATAGCTTCTCTTCCCTTGTTTACCTTGTCACTCTGCCAAGCATTAATCAGATGTTTTGGAAAGAGACTGGGATTCAGAGAGTGTTTTGGAGTTCTGTTTGAAACCTTCACTTGAACTTCTAAGTCCAGGATGTCCCATTCTTGGATGTGTTCTCTCACTAATAAAGCACTAAGCTGGTCCTTCCAAGAAAGACCACCTCAGGGAGAAAAGACAAGTCATTTCTCCTGACAGATTCAGTTCTCAGTGTCTGTTGCCAGCTGAGAGGCCACATTGTATTACCAGGCCCCTACAGTACATATTCCCAGATAAATTACTAGAATTTTGCTCTCTTACTTATTTGCATAAATACATAAAACCCCAAACGCTAATTATTGACATCAATGCATCTCTATTTTAATTTTAATTTCTATTTTAATCTCTGTTTTAACTGGTTCACAGCACTGGTTTCTATTTTCATTTCAGCTAGTTCAAATATTTTTTGTTTTAATTTTATGTTTATGAACTGGGACTTAACTAGTGTCTGGCTTCTCAGTGCCCAGGAACTAGTTGAAACTGCAAAATAATATAAAATCCCCAAGGATTCAGCACGCTTTTTTCTTCTTTTTTTTTTTTTTTTTTGTTTTCAATTATTTTTGTAATAGATGAGTAGTTTTCTCAACTTTGAGGAAAAATGGAAAAGCCCTAGTAAAATTTATTCTGAGGTACTGTTAGCTTTCAGATGCTGTGAAAGTGCAGTTCTTCTACTATTGAGTGGACTTTGGCTCTTATGTGGCCTGAAGTGACGCATAAAACTTAAGGCTACTTACCCCATCCAACTATGATTAAAGTACAATAAATACCTAGGCTGTCACTGGGAAAGTCACTGTTCTCAAGCACAGTTTGATCTGTATTTACTTCCTGGCTTCATATGAAAGAGTCAGTTGAACATGTGTTATCAAAAGACACATGTTTACAGCTGTGATGGCAAAATTCCAGCGGAATTAAATGGAACTTTTGCCAGTTAAGTCAATTAAATACTTTTATTTCCAATTTTAGCTTCATCTGGATTAGAAAAGAAAAAAATGACAACCCTGTGTTATTATATGCTATAGTCACAGCTGAACATCTTTAAAAGTGGACATTTTCTTAATTGCAATATTCTCCTCACAGGAGAATTGCAGTTCTCTTGCAGGACAGTATCCTCTTAAAGACAAAATTAGATAAGCAATACCTGAGATTTCCTTTTGGTGCAGGAACCATGGAAATTTAATTTTCTTTGCTAGAGAATGTGTTCATGAGTTTGGCTCTGTTTTTAATAACTGATGCTATCAGAGTTATCTTTAGAGGAGCGTTGGAAATAATTGATTTCAGTTGCTTGTGATCTCCCCAGGGCTGAACCAAAGCCATTGCTTAGTTTGGATGGGGACAAGACATGAAAACGTGGTTAATGGGAAGGGGGAGAGACAGTTTGAAGGTATTGCTGAAGTATGTCCAGTGCACAAATTAGAAAGCAGTTCCTGGGATCTGAAGGCTCAAATGACAAACTTTGATACCCACTTTCATCCCTGAGGGTGATTAATCATTGCAGTAAACCCACATGGAGAGTGATGGCTTGTCTGGTTGGCTTTCTGTAAGCCGTGCTCTAATGGCAGCAAAAGTGACTTGGGTGAATTTTGAATGTTCTGTCATTTATTAGGAGCAAGCCAAGAGGTCTGTGAGTCTGTTGAGTCCATTAGGGAAGCCCATAGAGTGCTCGATTTTTAACTCATGAGCATTTTGCCTTAGGAATAGGATATTCTTGCTTCAGTGTTTATGTTCTCTTTAACTTGGATAAACTTTACTGAAAATTAGACTAAAAGAGGCCTAAGGTAGACTTTTATCTTGGCCTTCAGTATTTGCTTAAGATCTTGATATCCATGTGATTTCAAAGGAGGTTTGTCCTGCACAAGAGCTTCATCACTTGTTCCAGAATGAACATTTTATTCTTAGCCTGAGTAGATTTGTTCCATGTTTAGCATTTCTTACTGCCATTTTATTCTGTGAACATCACATGTGGGTATGTGGTTTTGTGTGTTTTAAGAATAATAAGAGTGCCTGAAGGCTGTGATTTGAAAACATTGTGGCCATTGTCTTTGAAGTCACCAAGTAATATTATCATACAGTAGGATAAGCAGTGATTGTTATAATAAACATCTGTGTAGATTCCAGGAGGTTGTCGTGGGCCAGTCTTCTTATGAAAAAAAATGCAATTCACACATACAGACCTTGCCTTTTGCAAATTGCAAGCCTTTCCTTACAGGTCTTGAGTGGTAAGAGATAATTTGGATACATTCACCTTGTTACAAGGCCTGCAGCACAAGTAGAGCATTGCAACAGATGAGTTTCTCCATCTGTTTGAAGCAAGACAGGGCTAAGCAAATTTCAGGTATCTGGAAAAAAACACCCCTCCCCTCCAAATTTTGGAATTGAAGGAAATAAAAGGCATTAAAGGGAAACAAGAAATACCTTAATTATGCTAGGACAGTGGCAAAGAGCCTTGTAGAGGTAAGACAAAGAGCTCATTGTGATTTGGTTGAAAATTTTGTGCTCAATGTGGAGTTACTGTTTGCAGAGGTGTGGCCTGTGTTGGGTCACATGATATGTTGCCCTCCTGTTCCACAGAAGACCCAGAACTCCTCAGCAGATACTGAATCCCCTGCAGTTCAGCAGACTCTTATTTGATAAACTTCATGTGAGCAATTCAGTGCCAGTGGGTTTTAATTACAAGTTTTTCCCCACTTAGACTTTGTATTTATTTACTTACTTCCATCAGACATTAGCTCATGAAGATAAAAAAAATCTTCTATGACTCCTTGAAATAATGAGGTATTCTCCATCTACTTTGCCCTAAAAAGTAGCAGTTACCTGAGCAGAGGGGAAGGAAAGAATCAGCTGAAATTGTAGATACTGCTCCTTCCAGGGCAGCAGCTGTTTTCTCTCTGGTTTGTGTTGATGAAGGTGCCCTATATTGGCTTTGACTCTGTAACTGGGTAAGCTGTGAAGCAGGGAGAGCAATTACCAGTGCTGGGAGGGAGGTCGGGGAAAATGCGGGGGGGAGTCCCACAAACCAGCCTGGGTTTGGTGTCTTTGAACTATCCAAATCAAACACAGACTTTATGAGAGTTTCCAAGTCATCAGTGGAAACTCAGGGTCTGGAATTTATGGTTTTGACACCTACTATAGTTTGACACCACTTATTGTGATGGCTGCATATAGAAAGTGTTTGTATAGGATACCATAGTGGTAGCACAGAAAGAGATGGAAAGCTGGAAGAAGGCACTGCTTTCTCTGAATTACTAGATTTGTGACCTCCATGAATCAGACCCAAGGATAGAAATTTAGTGCCATGAGCAAGTGCAGGAACAACTCACTGGCTGTGCATGTTGGAACATCAGAGTTTTATGACTGGGAAACACTTGGATTGGGCTTTATTTGTGGGGGACAGATGTTGACAGATTTTTGATGAAACTCCTTTTCTTGTGTTTCAGCAAGATTCTGCCATAACCCACTACAGCTCTCACCACGTGTATGTAGAACCATCTTGTCCTGAACCACTCTTTAGTGGGTGAATGTTTGAAGAAAAATTGGCTGTAGAATGAAAAATTTATAAACAGCTTTGAGGCTCTGAGGATTCTTCTGACTTAAAGTCGTTGCACCTTGCTATAGACCAGAGGCAGCTTTCCAGCAGGAAGTGCAGCCTGGAAACTGGCTGATGCCTCTGCATACCACCTCCATGAAACCACCATGGCAGCAGGAATGTTTAAGACCTCAGGAATGACATATTTCCCTTGAGAGGCTGTCAGGGAAGGGATGGAAAAAGAACCAAATAATTTTTAATTTTCACCTCCTTCCTTCTCTGCCATCTGGTTTTAGATGAAAAATAACATATGGAACTATAATCCTGGTTAACTAATAAACACTGCCCACACTTTTGATCAAAGTGTGACCGAATACTATTTCCTTAGGTTTACCAGGTGAGAAAGGAGAAAAAGGCAATCCAGGTGTTGGAACACAAGGACCCCGAGGCCCACCAGGATCTACAGGTAAAGTTACATTTGAAGCATCTGCATTAGACCACTCTGACCCAAGTGCAAAGCAGCTCAGACTGGCTCTGTCTTTCGCTTCTAAGGCTCAAGCAGCAGAAGTCAGCAGTTCAGGCACCTTAACTGTCATAACCTTCTTATTATGTTAATATGTTGTGATGTGCCACATGATGGTATTGTCAGTCACACGAGTAGTTTCCTTTTCCCTGTAATAAACTGCTTCTCCAAACCCAACTTTTAAATTTTTTTTAAGTATTATTTTTAGATATGGGTTCTTGAAGGGGAAGAAAGTTGTCTGGACTAATTGCATTTGTTTTCTCATTGACTCAAGGGGTGATATCCATGTCCTGTTGAAACGGGAGTAAAATTGCATTGACTTAATTAGGATATTTTGGTCATGAGAGCACTGGTATCAAGGCACAGCATTACTCAGAAACTGTATGGAAAGGGAGTGGGGGAAATCAACAGCTGCACAGGCATCCAGGACTGTCCCTCCCCCATGAAACTGCCTTTCTGGAAGTTTGATGCTTGGTGAAACATTTACTTTAGTATAAATTTCTGGCTAAAAGCTGTGTCTGGCAAGGAAGAGGAAACAGTGGCCAGAGGAGGCGGCTCATCGGGAGCAGGTCTCCTCTTGGGCTGCTGCTTTGCCTTCCTTGCCAGAGGCTGCAGTCTTTCCCTCAGCTTGCCCAGGAGAGTCAGAGCCAGGATGCCCAGCTGCTCTGCTCAGACTGTCTTGGAAGTGTTTGTAGCACACTCAGTGCCATGTTTTCCAGGCCAAGGAAAGTGGCCTCAAATCTCTGCTTTCATGAAAGACACTACTCAGCTGTTTCATCTCCCCCTTTTTATGCAGGACCTCCAGGAGAAAGTCGAACTGGCAGCCCAGGACCGCCAGGATCACCGGGCCCACGAGGTCCCCCTGGTCACATGGGACCCCCAGGCTCACAGGGTCCTTCTGGTCCCCCTGGGTACTGTGATCCGTCCTCCTGCGCTGGTTATGGCATGGGAGGTGAGTAGTCAGGAGCTGGGGCAGCTGCTGTCTGCACAGGCGAGGGTGGCATTTTCTAACAGCCAAAGTAAGATGGAGGCTACTGCTGAACCCTGTGCTAAAATGTGGCAGCTCCCTAAAAACCTGCATGTCCAGTGTGGCTGTACTTTGTGGGACTGCAGCACAAAGAGAAGGTGACCCCAGCACAGTGACCGAAGGAAGTCCACCATCTGATCCCGGCCTGTAAAACAGATCCTGCCTAGTGGGTTTTGTCCTGTACGTGTTTGTGTAGCTGTATGAGCCTGCTCCATCTCAGCGGTCTCTGTGTTGAACCCCCACCATGTAATGTTTGTGACAGCAGAGTTTTTTACATTTGTAGTTTCTCAAGCGTGTTGCTGAACTTCCCCTTCCGTGTGCCTCTGAGTGGCATGAGAGCATGACCCTTACTAAAACCATAGTAGTGTAACCTGGCACAGGGATGCACGTGTCCATCATTAACCAGTGAAAGCCATCTGGAAAAATGATTCTTTCTACATCTTCTCTGTATCCTACTTTCCCCTCTCGTTATAGCACGGAGAGGCCATAGGAGGAAGTTAACACAATTACCAACAATTATGTCACCCAACCTAAAACTGAAATTAGTAAAGCACTAGTCCCTACAGATGTTACACGTAAAGCATATTTGTTTGATGTTTACAGTTTAATCTGCCCTGAGCTGATTTGTATGTTTTACTTACCTGAATGTTTTTGTTGTCGTCTCTTCCTATCCTTTTCTCCTCACTTCCCCTCCCCGTTGTTCATTTCCTGTTTTAAGGCCCAATCCCTTACAATGGCTACCAATCCAGAAGGTGAAAGGCTCATTCTGGTTCAGGTCTCATTGGGCTGAAGGTCAGAGATGGATGCTGAACTGCTCTGTGCTTTCCAGCAACGATATTGACTACCACTAATGAACTTACAGCTGCTGTACATGCACTTGGCTTCCTGGCACTGCTAAAAATTATTGGCTGACCCACTTTTGCCTGTTAATCATGTATTCTTGCCCACAATTGGAATAAGCTAAAGCAGGCAGAGTGTGCAATGTATAATGAGCACAATATTACAAATGGACATTTGACAAATTCTGGTGGTGGTTTCCAACTAACTTGGCTGTCTGTTGGTGGGTTTCCAATTGCTCCAGCTTATTAATTTTGTTAAATGTTTTCATTGTTCCTTTATGTGAATAAAAGATGTGTATTTAAAGATTATATATATATATACTCACACACATGATATAGAAATATATCTATATATAAAATGTCAATTTCCTAATGAATGCTTTAATTTTCTACTCCCCTTCTCCTGTGTTAACCATATGAATACTCTTGGTGGTGGTGGGTTAAGGTGGATACGGTGAGCCAACTGATCAAGACATCCCAGTAGTGCAGTTGCCACATAACTCCTACCAAATCTATGACCCTGAGGACCTTTATGATGGTGAGCAACAGCCGTACATAGTTCACGGGTCCTACCCCTTACCATCCCCATACTCCCAGTCCTATCCATCACCTCATCTTGCTCAACCAGAATTTACTCCTGTTCAAGAAGAGATGGAAGCCGTTGAACTGAGATCCCCAGGAATCAGTCGCTTCGCAAGGAGGATAGCCAAAAGGAGCGCCAAGACTCCAGCACGCACAAAGGCAAATGGAAAAAAACCCTCTCAATGAACTGTTTAAAAAGGGAAACATTTTATGTGCATCTGTTTGGCCTTTTGTCCAGGTGCCTCACCTGTCACGGAAGATGTTTACAGGCTCTTATGTTAAAGGAGAAAAAAGTGTACATGGCTGGTTGACACAACAAATAATGGTAATTATCTTGCATGCCAGAAGCTTAGTTGTTAGTGGGTTGGTGCTAGATGATGATGAAAGGTCACTTGTAGATCTTTCTGTGGAGTACTGTTCTGTTCACTATTCAAACTGTATAAAAACATGCGTCCAGCTAGTTGGTGTACGTAGAACCATCCAGAAAAGTTAATGTTTGTTATCAGTTTTTTCCTAATTGATTACGTTCTGTTGGTTTTGGATTAATTGCTTTTCTAGCAGAGTAACCTGACTAAATTCACTGGAGAACAATCATAATCAGGTTTCCTTGAACCCAGCTTATTACCCTTTTGCAAAGAACTCATACGTTAACAGGGTGTTGTTTTTTCTAACTCACATGATATAAATACACAAGAATGTTCTGTGGGAGCACACTGATAATTTATTGTGAACCTCTTTCATTTCTGTTTTGTATGCAAATAAAAGTGGCAGGCTTTTGTACGGTAATTCTGTATTCATTTGATTTTTAACTCTGAACAGTTGCATTAGATTAGGGGACAGATTGCAATGAGAAAGAAATACATTCCCCTTTTTCAACACTTTTGGGCAACAGTTTTATTTTAAAGGGTGTAGGCACTTAGTATAAACATTATTTAGCCTTATTTTTAAAATTATATATGGACAAATGTGGAGAGTAACTGTGCGATGAGTTGGTTGTACCATCTGTGGAGGTGAGATTTCACATATTGACATGCCAAAGTCAAAAGACCTGGCAGGTGTAGTTGGGATGGCAACTTGGATCAGCTAATGAGGAGAGGAAGGAAAAATGCCAACCCAATCACTTGAGCACAGAGCAATTCCTTATCTACAAATAAACAAGATAAGTTATGAAGTGACTCAATGAACAGCTTTGAACAACACTGGAGACTAAGCATCAAAGCAAGACTTAGCTCAAAATGGCCATTTAAGCTGAAAGCATGGATTTGGGACACTTCTAATTCAGCCTCATACAGAGATGGAGAGACTGGTCTGTGCATCTCAGGGCTGTCTTCCTGCTCATCCCTGCATGCAGGAGGTCTCTCCATTCTCAGTTAAGAAAAACCTGTCAGGTTTCACCTCTGGCCACCCCAGCAGCTCCCTTAGTTCACCAGGAGGAAGATAACAGGTACCTTTACTGTGTAATCTCCAATTATCTCACCTAGAATTCAACCTCATTAGTAACACACACCATTTGTACATGTGACTAACCATGGGCAAGCTCTGCCTGGGGGCTGGATACCTTTGTAGGCTGTGCTTGTTTTCCCATAATTTCTTTCATCCCTAACTCCCACCACTTTCTTGGAGAAAGGTGATAAAAGTTGATGGAATGTGAGCTGAATGTCAGTTCCTTACCTGCACTTGCATTTGAAGTAGAATGTGGTAGAAAACTACAATGCAGTTTATGGACCTCATCCTTCAGCAGCTCTCAGCCCTGGTTTTTACAGAACACTGAGGCCCCAAGTGAGCACAGCTCTCTGCACAGACATGCAGGGAGAGCCTGGCACACACAGCTGCCATTCAGAAAGATATTATTACAGCTAAATACAGGTAATGCCTGTGCCACAGGATTAATTTCCCTACTGGTACTTGGCTGTGAACACCCACAATAATTTACCCCAAATGTGAACTCCCTGTGCCCTCCCTGGCTGGCACACTCCTGCCCTTGTGTTGTACTGCCCATGTGTTCTCCGAGACACAGTGGGTGACCTGCAGGTCCTGTGGAAGTGACTGAGAAGGTCACTGATGGAAAATCAGCCTTCAAGCAATTCTGCCTGTGTTGTCTCAGAAAGACTTTGAGCCTCCTGTTAGTTAATTTGTTTTAACTTTATATCTAAAATACCATTTACTGGCACCCCACTGACCAGAATACTTCTGGTGTCATTGGTCGTACAGTCACTCGCTGGGCATACCTTGGTAATAATAAGTAACTAACTGGTGGGCACTACCAACTTATAAAAGTATTATTCAAGATTTGTATGTTTGCCAAAAAAAGTAAGACACAGACAGTTAAGATTTCCTCCAAATCCAGTCTCTGAATAACCAAGAGTGTCTCGTATTTTTTCCAGACCACCTAAGGAACTGAAGTTGCTGACTGGAGTATTCAGCACATGATGAATAGCTGATGCCACCCATATATTACCAATAAACCCTCTGTACTGTGTCCTTGGACAGAAAAGAGCATTTACTGCAACCTAGTGCTTTTAAAAATACTTTCACTTGTTACCAAAATGTTACTGACTTGGAAATGCAGGCTGCATATTCACAGGGTAGGAATGTTTCCTGGGATAAGCCCACCTGAATGCCAAAGAAATGCCTGATAGCAAACCATTATTTCATTTAATGAAATATGATTATAAACAAACCAATGTTTTTTTTCCCATATGACGCTTGTATAAAACAAATATAGAAAACTCAAATTCTCCTCACCAAACATTGCCAAATTTTGTAGGTAACATATCAGCATCTTCCACAACACCGAAAACAACAGGTGCTTCACTTTACACAACAGATTTGGCTTGAGGGTTTTCCATGCAGAAAAGCAGTAAGCAATTTCAGGGAAGTAGCTTGCAAAAGCAAAGTAATTTTTAAGACTTTTTTGCATCATTCAACACTTAAGTTCCGTTTTCTCACTTGGTTTTCATAATAAAAATGTAATATGTTCTTTAAAGTAAGTAATCGTGTTCTGGTGGCTTGAATGAAAATCAGGTTTGTGCTTAAGGGTGGAAAAAAGGAAGAGTATCTCCCTGTAATCCAACCTTTACTGCCTGTTATTTCAAAAAGCTCTTTAGTGAAATCAGCTATACTGGGTCAAAGACTGAGGATGAAAAGCCATGGCTGGTAACCAAAATTATTGACTGCTCTTGCGGCACAGAATTCAAGTTTTGCAGCTTTTAGAGTGAGATACTTCATTTTAGTAATCAATGTACTGTTTCTATGAGATGCAAATATTCATTAAAAAGGTATCAATTCTTTAATAATAGTATTGAACCAAATGCCACTAATAAATACCAGATCATACAATGCAGAGTACAGGTGGTATTAACAAGATAATATCTATTTTTATCTGTTTCAAATACAATCATTTTCATAATCTTGCCAAATCAAGTTTGTTAACAGCTGTTAGAAACATTCAGTATAGAAGAGTTGACTGAGATGCACAGATGCTTCCATGTTAGAAGACTTTTCTTTCAAGGAGGAGAGACACTCCTGATGGCACTTCTTCTCCACTTATTGCTATTACTTCCATCGAAAATCTTTAGGTCTGGAAAAAAACAAAAAACAGTGTTTTAAGAAATGTGTGGCACTACAGTGGCTTTGCTTTAAGGCTGCAGTAGCAGCCGGGTCTAGTTTTATTTCCTTATTCTGGTGCTTGAAGTTTTTTTGACAAAGAATATTTTCTGGATTAAATAAAAAGGACAGAACAAATTAAAGAAATTTCCTAAGACCTCTAAGAATTTACAGACATCAGGACTAGTTGGTCAAGGTGTTTCTTACGAGCCACTCCTACTTTCCCAAGCAAAACAAAAGGCATCTTGAACTGAGTGCAGTCCCACAGTGTTTTAAACACTGGTACTAATTTGTCTCCACTTTTAAAAACTGAACAATCTCTGCAAAAGATGGCAAGTTTTAAGTTAACAACACTGTTGGAATAGTTAAAATTGATGATTTAAAAAAACAACCCTACTTTGAATCTTAAAGGTTCTGCAATCCCCTCTGCTTGGATGACAAATGTGAAAAACTGAATTCAGACAGCAGCAGACTGCTGAATTTTGTTCATCAATAGAAATGAAAGGCAGACAGCAATGGAAGCAGGGAGTTTACTTTGGAGACTGAGAGTTTACATGGCTGCAGAGATGTCATACAGAAATCCAGTACTTAGTCATATGTTGCTGTTCTAGAATTTCTCAAGCAATAGCATTGCAAAGTCATTCACACAATTCTTGTATGAGCCTGTAGGTTCTTATGTGAAAGCAACTTGGAATTCAGTCTGTGCTATTTCAAGTGTATTGTATAAAATCTGATGATTGTATAAATTTTACAGAACAACCATAAAAAAGAGTTAGTGTTCATACTGTGATGTATCACAAGGCTTCTTTGTTTTCCATTTAAATGGCATATTCTAACATTTGGACTTGTACTTTTTGTGCAAGACAGAACTCCTGTAAGCTCCATATATGTTGTTTAGATACTTATTTAATGTTGGACTTGAATATACTCAACATTGTGTACCTTGTGGCTGGTACACACCGGAAAATCAAGTCACACTTCACAGAATCTGGGATTTCAGTACTTGCACATATTCACAGAATCACAGAATGGTTTGGGTTGGAAGGAACCTTAAAGATCATTTAGTTCCAACTCCTCAGCCATTCCACATTTTGTCACTTAGATCTCACCCACGCACACCAGCATAGGTATTTCATTGTATCAAACTGTTTGTAGAGTAGTAAGAGTGCAGGATTTTGAAAACCTATCAGCAGTGACTTAGAAGTTTTATCACTGCATCCATCCTAGATGGGTGGACAGTGCTAAAAGATTTTAGGCAACGCAGCATGGCAAAGACATCCTTGTCTTCAAGTTTACAGTTATTACTCTGGTTTTTCATAGGTCAATTCATCCTCTTGTGTGTTGCTCAAAGGATTTTGCATTTTTCTATGAATAGATCACATAAAACTTCACTCCAGGATTATGCTTGAGTGCTGCAGAACTATGGGTCTCACAGTACTTTGTTGTGGGGTGGAAATCCATATTTTCTTTCTTGCTTGTAGTCTGCATTTCAACTGTAATGCCCATTGTCTTAAAAGTTAAATGCATGAAACACTAGACTCTTAGTTTGCAGTCTTACAAAGTTAATGAAGCTTAAAGGTAGGATTTTCTACACTGAAACAGTTGTGTGAACAAATACAAAAGGTTTTAAAGCCTTTTCTATTACCACAGTACTTGTACTTGGCTTTTGGACTGCTTTTGAAGAGTCCTTGGCACTAGGGAAGCTAAGCCTTGAAAAACTCTGCCTTTGGCAAAAGCGTTATAGGCACTTTGTCAGACAAAGAGTATGAACCACAAAACCCTTGTCTACTCAGAGAGAATTATAAACTACTTGTGAACACTAATGGATAGACTGCTCATTGATAAATGACATGAATCCATGCAAGAGTGTTCTTCGATGGCAGTGCTTTTGCCCTTCCTCAGCAAAGCCCTGAGTTTATGCATTTGGAACAAAGAAAATGCAACCTCCTAGAAGAGACAGTTCAGAAATTCACCCAAAGGCAAGACTTCACATAGCTGCTTCTTTTTTTTTCTTTTTAAAGTAACATTCTTGGGGGGGGGAAAAACACAACTTTGCTGTATATTGACAGCAGACTCCAAGGCAAGGGGAAATAGGTGGCAGAATGTGAAATCTCTGAAATCTGTGCTGAAAGGCAAAGTGTTGTGGGTTCACTGAAAATATGCAACATTAGTATCTGCAGCAGATGTCTGCCACCAAAACACGTAAAAAATATCTGTCCCACTAACATTTTTATACTCCACATAAAGAGCTTTAAGACACAGTTCAGCAAATTCTAGGCAAAATACTTAGCAAATTAAATTAACATCCTGTTCATTACACCAGGCCTCTTAGTGCTTTTCTCTTAACAAATATGTTACCACTAAGTAAAAGGAACTGAAGAACTGGTCCTATGCTCTGATTACATCTTTTAAATCCCTTAATGTGGCCCAGGGAGGTCATGGAGTCTCCCTCTCTGTAGACATTCAAAACCCACCTGGATGTGTTCCTGTGTCACCTGCTCTGGGTGACCCTGCCTTGGCAGGGGGGTTGGACTGGATGATCTCCAACCTGAACTACTCCGTGATTCTGTAAATTCTCTCAACTTTTATCCATACTCACAGCTATCAGAAGACAAATACAGCTGATGTAAAATGCTGACAATCCACAGTCACTGAACTTTACAAAAGAGATAAACCTGCACATACGACCAGTTCATAGGATCAGTTTGTATGATGGAGAACAAAAGGGTCTTAGTGGTCCCCAAAGTTACTGGGGGTCCTGGTGGAAAACAAGCTGTCCATAAGCCAGCAGTGTGCCCTTGTGGCCAAGAAGGATTTGTAGCTCTGGATAGTCTTTTCATACCTATTATTTGAATGTAATGCAAATCACAGGCTAACTGTACACTGTATGTAAAGGATAAAATGTCCACTTGTGAAGAAACTGTTAAAGGTTGGATCCACAGAAAATACAAAATGTTGGTGGAATTAAGGATCAAATGGAAGAGTTATTTAAACTCTCAGAAATAATGTGCTATACTTGCGGGATTCTGAAGATACCCTATATATATCCAGGTTATTTTTTGTGATTTAAAATTGAGAGCAATTTGTGAAATCTCAATCACAAAGCTGACTTACTCTTTCTCAAAATAAGAGCCATTCAGATATATTAAGATACTCAAAAGATTAGCTGGAGGGGATAATTCAGATATGCAAATATCTCAGGTACCACTCACCCATAAAAGATTTGGGGGTCCTGGTGGACACCAAGTTGAATGTGAATCAGCAGTGTGCCCTTGCTGCCAAGAAAGCCAATGTCATCCTGCGCTGCATTAGGCTAAGTACTTCCCGCAGGTCGAGGGAGGTGATCCTGCCCCTCTGATCAGTGCTAGTGAGGCCTCACCTGGAGTGCTGTGTCCAGTTCTGGGCTCCCCAGTACAAGAGACATGAACACACTGCAGAGTCCAACAAAGGGCCACAAAGTTAATTGTGGGATTATGGGACTGGAGCACCTCACACAGTCAGGCTGAGAGAGCTCTGACTGTTCACCCTGGAGAAAGGAAGTCTCTGGGGGATGTCACTGATGTATACAAATACCTGAAGGGAGCGTGTGAAGAGGACAGAGTGGAGGACACTGACAAGACTGAGAAAATGGGCACAAACTAAAACACAGGAGGTACCATCTGAACATCAGGAAACACTTTTTTGCTATGAGAGTGACCAAGCACTGGAACAGGTTGCTCAGAAAGACTGGAGTCTCCATTCCATCCTTGGCGACAGTCCTGGGCAAATGGCTCTAAGTGGCCCTGCTTGAGCCAAGGGTTTGGACCAGATAACCTCCAGAGGTCCCAACTACTTAGTCCTAGCCTTCTGTACAATGATGCAGTTAAAACTGCTTTTCAGACAAAACTGTAACTGTGAAATCTGCACAGACACTGAAGACAGAATTTACAATGGCAAACTTTAGCCCAAGGACGCAAGTCTTTTCAAGTCATCTCTAAAGTCAGTGAAGAAAGGCAGGACTTCCCCAGAATACTTTACTTAAAGATTCATTCTAGTTATTCCAAATGGAGCTTAGACTACCTGTTTGATTAATACTGAAATCTAGTGATCATACATGTGCTTCCCTAACTACCCCCACCAACTCTAACATACACCACTTTGTGCAGCTGCATAAAACAAACTTATCTTTAATCTAGGTCAGTTCCCTGATTCTCCATTCTGTTGCCACACAAGCAGAATGGAAAGGTGAGAAAAGTGATGGATGATATTTAAAACCTAGCCTTTTTGCTGGAAAAAATGCTAGTGAAGCTATAACCTCAGCCTTTGAATATCCCAGAGGGCAAACAGAAACTAACAGCACAGAAAGAACTACTTGTATAGTTGCAACTACGATGGGACCCCCCACTCCACAGAACATTCAATATTCTTTTCAGTGTGATGTGAAATGTCCTCTTCCAAGGGTATTTTTCCTGTCAAAGTGGACAGGACAGAGACCCTTTCCAATAGTTAAATGTGTTCAACTTTCAACTCCTGGAGTGAATATTTATTTCCATCAACTCTGAACAGACTTGCTGCACAGCTCCATCTTTATTAAATTCTTGTCAGCACATTCCAGCAATGATGTTTCCTTTTGCCTAGCAATGTTTTGTGGAGGTAAAACAGCCTCAGAAAAATAAAATGAGGGGTGTATATGTGTGTGTGTTACTCCTTGAACACCAAATCTAAGGGACCAACAGTCTGTGTGATACTGCAACTAATCTGATTTCAAAATATATGGAACAGTTTCACCACCTTACTTCTTGGCAAGCAAGAGAACACCTTATAATACAGCCCTTACAGCAGACAGGTGAAAAATAGCATTACTTACCTCATAGAAATAATAAGGTTAAGACTTTAGAGTAATATATGACAGTGTCTATTTTATATGTAAAGCAGTCATTTTACAATCCAATCCTTTAAAAATATTTTCTCTTAATTTTTAATAACTCAGAATTTTTAATAATTCAGAATACCTCTTCAAAACTACGTATCTTAACCCAAATTACTTTGTTTTTTAGAACTTCTAATGCATTGGGATTAGCTATATATTTCTACCATATAATGTATGGCAGACATCACTCTTCCTTCTTCTTCCAAAAGAAGTTACACACCTGCCTAGTTTCTTCGACCACATGCTGCTGATAAATAGCACTTGATAACATGACCCTATCTTCTTTCAAACTCAAAATCCCTCGACAGTCATCTCTCCATAAACAATCCCTACCCACAACAACTGCTTTGTTGATATTTTGCATTGTCTAATACTTTCCAAAACAAGTTGTATGAAGTCAAATTTCATGGAGTTAACTACAGTCATTTGTGTGCTTGCAAGCCTGCGTTAATGACTGCTAACTTATGTTTTCAAACGTGCCTCTGCTGAGGAATAGGACTGTCAGTGCTGCAGAAGAAGTGAGTGACCTGTCAATACCTGCTCTTGACTCAGCAATGCACACCTGGTGCGGAAACTTTGAAGATCTCAAATTGCATTTTTCTCTTCATCTGTGGGCAATTATCTCACCATTGGAGAACGTGACCCAGAGAGCTGGGGTTCCCTGGACTTTCTGCAATCTCACCAGCAAAAACAAAGAGTGTTCAGAAAGGATTTACCCTTGCTTCAGCACTGCAAAAGGTCAGTGCCTTAGGGCTAAGTAATGCCACAGGCTAATAAACTGACAGAGATGAGAGCAGTGGTACAAGAGCAAAAGTTGAAAAGGATAGGCTTAGAATTCTGTTCAGATATTACTGCTTCCATGAATGAGAGAAACCACTCCAGATACATTAACGCCCCTAAAAATTAATAAACATCTTGTATGAAAGGCACATCCATCTCTTCCATTCACAGTCTTCACAATGCTCCCTATTACCTGAAAAATTTTATGTCTAGTAGGCTTCCCATTTGCATGGGTTATCCATCAAAAACTAAACCAATACAGTATCAGTCTTAACTCACAGTTATTGAAATGTTTTAAGAGTAACTCATGCCATAGAGTTTTAGGTCTGTGGCTGCTATGGTAGCTTTTTTCCCACTGTTTGTTTTTTTTTTCACTTTCCCCCACCCTGTTTCCCGCTGAACAGTGGAGAGTTCCCCAAAAAACTGAAGGAGTCTTCAGCATGACTGTGTGGTTTCACAGAAGCTCTCTCTGATTTTCTTACACAAATTTCAAGAATTTTAAGAAACAAGGATAAAACCTCTCCAAATTTGGCTGAAACACGCAAAGAAATGTGGTTTAATTGGTGTTAAAGTACTTCTAAACTACCCCTACTTTTTTTAAAGTAGTTAACCAGTGATATCCACTGGGTGATAAATGTATCGCTTAGGAGAGTTTATAAACAGCACAGTTTCAAAGAGATGACAGATAGGGGAAGATCAATTAGTGAAAAGATTTTGTGGACTGATCATGCCACTTAGTATTTAGCCCTCAGCCACTCTTTGATCCAATTACTCTGTGGTAGGAGGCACACTGGATCTGTATTACTGCAATGCTCTTCTTCGTAATTATGGAAATCACAATCACAGGAATGTGGAATTATTGCTAACTGATGACAGTCATTTGCTTACACAGGATAGTTCTATGGCTCAACTTTTGTATTCCCTTATTAAGGGCAAGAGGTGGGTTTTAGCCTTTTCTCATAAGAAAGGGTTCCAAATAATTCATTTTGTATACTCATGCACAATACTCACAGTATGAAATCTGTGGTCCATCTGGCATGTATTTTAGGTTAATTTATGAATAAACTATGAAATTTTGAGTATCTTAAGACTCCTTCTTATGGACAAACTTCAAGACAGAGCCAAGATTTACTGTAAACTCTAAAACAAAAGACATATATATTTTTCAGGTACACTTCCAAGTTGAGCCAAGTCAATAGGTATTAGGTAAGTGCACTATAGCTAAGGGCATTTTTGAATATATGTCACCTTTTTCACTAACCACACTAGTAAATCAAAAACCAAGGATTAGACATGGTTGTCATTCTCTGTAAAACCAAAATATGTGGTTGCACTCAAATATCAACAGTTTGGAGCTGGGGGGGGGGAGATGAATTGTTTTTCTACTCAAGGTGTACCTACTAACCCAGGGTAGCTCTGTGCCTCTGGTAAAATAATCAGTGAAACAGCTAATGACATTTAAACTATCATTAAATTTCCAATAACCACCGTGGCCTATCCTAAACCATGAACTTGTTCTGCCTGGGGCACAAGAGCCTTTCCATGTTGGTGTAGTTCTCCAGACTATTATCTTGGCTAAAAAGCATTTCTACAAGTATAACTAATTTTGCTTGGAGAATAAACCACAGTTAGAGAAGCTTGCTTTTGTAACAAAATAGTGTAAGAAAAGACAATACTGCTATGACAGTACAGCCATCGTGATTAACCCTCTTCTGCACAAACACTTAAGATTTACCTTTTGTAGTCCTCAGTTGCAGCTTATTTTCTTTTTTTCTACATAAAACTAGCACTTGGCTTTAAGTTTTAACAAGTGTTCTTAAGTCAAGTTACCTAAACCAGTGTTATATGCATTTAAGTACTCTTAGTGAAATTAAGAATGGCTTATTACAATTTAAAATAAAGTGGCCACAACCCAGTTTCTATAATAAGAAATTATGCAAAACTGATCTAAGATGTTTAAAAATTACTGTAATTCCCAAATTTTGACGTGGATTACATTATTTCTGTCTGGAAAATGATTTAAGTTAAATCAATGCAAAGTACACCTAAATTTCATCTTGGTATGACATTTGCTTTTTGCAAATGAAAGGTTTCTCTTTAAGTGATATATTCTGCTAAAACTGTATGATTGTAGAAAGAACAGCATTGCACACTTGGCTTTGGACAAAGAATTACGTTATTCTTCAAATAAATAGAGGACTGGGTGAAGAAATGGTGAAATAATTTCCAGACTTGCTGTCAGCACCAGAAGTGAAAAAAGGAAATCTAGACATTTATAAAGAGCAATTAAAAAATAATCTAACTCTAATTTCACCTGGGTAAGTAGTTCAACAGTATCGTTTACAACCATTTTCCTACTGCTTGTCAAATTCCCATTAATTTAGTTTCTACTCTAGCATAGGAGATCAACAGATTTTAAGGGAAAGGAAAAGTAGCTTTAGAACTTTTTTTTGGGAGCCTCTTCAGACAGCTCAAGTAAAAGGGCCCGGTTACCCATTCATTATGTCTGACCTTCACTCTAGTTTTAGATAGAAGGTAAGCTGCCCCCAGGTAAAGGGTATGGGAATCAGTAAGCACTGATGTGTTTCAGGTAGGCCAGAGAAAAGCCAGGAATTAATTTCAATTGGCTAAACAATCTGAACAGGAATTGTTGGATTTTTAAGGATGATTGAGCTACTGACCCTTCTCAATTAGTGCCCAGTTGCTGCCTGAAGTTAAAACCTCATGTAGGGGAGAGAAATTTGCTTCTTAAGTATCTGTGTGGCTTTTTGTCCACTGGAATTTAGATCCAGCTCTGGTAGTCTGAAGTGAGACTTGGTTACCTTCAAATCTCCTGTTAAACAAAATGCTACACAAAATCCCAATATATTTTTATGCTCTTACTATTAAAAAAAGTCACCAGTGATAGTTTCTAGATTTTACTGGGGGTTAATGATATCCAGTTAGTAATGTAATTCTTAAAAAGAACCGAAAAAGCCACAGAAAATGAACTTCCAGAGGGATTCCTCAAAGAGTACATTGGAACAGAACAGGGCTATTGGCAGGAGAGCTTTTTCCTGGTTTATAGTTTGCTTTTAGGAAAAGTAAGACCGGCTCCAGTCTTTTCTTACAGAAGTTTGTGTTGGCCACCTCTTCTCTCAGCACTCATACATGCCAGCCCTGCTTTGTGAGAGAAGATGAGCACACAAGTTGGAGGGCCAGTACTTATTCCCCACAGCCCAAAGATAAGAACCAAATATTACCATGCAAGGCACTTGGAATTCAAACCCCAAAAAGCCGCAGCCACATTCTACAACTAAGCAGGAACTAAAAAAAAGACTGGAGAAATACTTATTTTACTAGTGATTTTTTAAAGGCTAATAAACAAACTCGAGATGGTCCTTATAATATAGCTCAAGATCTCACCATCTCTGGAGGAGATCTTTATGGCTTTCTCTCTGCACTTCCCCATGTAACTAGAGTAACCAATTCCACAATTTTTCCTTTATTTATTTCACTGTAGGAAAAAAAGCATTTTATAAACTTAGTAATGACTGCAAGTTATAATTTGTAACCACAACACATCACTAGAAATACTCCAAACATAATTTCTCTATGCAGTGAAGAAGTGAGGTGTCTTTTGGTGTTGGTTCCTTGTGAAGTTATCTGAAGACATAACAGACAAAAAAAACTCATAAAAAAGCCTGTCAGCATTTTGCATATATAAAAGTACTGTTCATAACATCATTTCAGCCACATAACCAGCATATCCCTGGCTTCTTCAGTTCTGTTACTCCATCCCAGAAATAATGTGGGTAACTAAAAATAGGAACCTACACTAGAAATTGTAGAATTGTGCAAGACAACAATTGCTGCAGCTCTTGTAAGAAAGGGCAGCTGTGGCTGAGAGGATCTCTAAATCCAGAAGCCTTTCCATTTACCAATGCCCACAAATTTGTTTGCTGGGAACGTGACAGTTGGTTTCGGTTGGCTGAGTCTGGCAAAGCTGGTTTTAAGGACCACAAAACCAGGGTGGAACTGGAGTAGAAGTTATATTTTAGCACAGAATGTGCAATGAGCATTATCAGAGCCACCTGCAATTCACAGGCGTCCAACACGCTTGTGTTTCATCACCTACCAACTTTTCCTTCTAAGAACATTGTGATTCTCTGTTTTCAAAGCCCAGAGTGTTGCTGATGAATTACCAGGAATCTTTGTGCCATGGCGTGGGGATGACACGGGCAGTGTCAGTATTGGCACCCTGCCCAGCCCATGCGCTCAGCTGAAACAAAATTACGGCTTCAGACCAGATTCTGCAACCCGCTGCCTCAAAGCAGGATGTACAGATGGGGGTGGAAATCAGGCAAGTTAATCAGAAAAATAAACACTAAAAGGGTGTTTGGTTTTCTTAAACCAGATTTCAAAGTTTACAATACATCAAGTTTTAAAAAACATCAAAAAGTGTCAAGAACTTTCCCCCGAAAGGACAAGGAGGGGCTGTTGGCCAGAGGGGAGTTCCCAGGAGAGATGGCAGTGGAACAGGCGCTCAGTATGTGGCAGCACCAGCCCGAGCACACTCCTTCAAATCAGATGGCTCTGCTTTCTTAAGGGAAACTCTCAGGAATGAATCCATCTTACTGGACCAACACAGAGGTGCTGTTCCATATATCTGGTAACATTCTACTTAATACTTCTTGAAAAACAATTTCCTGCCTTTAAAACTGTCTCAAACATATATATGCCCAGACAGTTAAACAACTTTAAAATGGTATCTAACAGGAAAAATTCACCCATGAATCTGATGTGTCTTTGCGTTCACGGAACCGAATTGTTGCTTAGTCATATGTGACTGGTAAATTCTGTGATGATTCTGTTTAAAACTCATTTAAAAGACATCAATCTGAAACTTCAAACACACTTGAAATAATGGTTTCATTCACAGTACAAAAATCGACCTTGTCAAAGGAACCAGGTTTTGATCTTTCCCCCTTTGAAATATGTCGGGAAAAGACATAATTTAACTTTCTTGTATCTACATGGTTTTCCACCACACTTAACTTCAGACCAGCAGGAACCTCTGCACAAGCTGGAAAGTCGTTTGGTTCCCATTATGGATAAAAGGAAAGAATGCTCAAAGAAGGCCTCTCTGACTAGAAAATATTCTGACATTTAATTCTCCAATTTCATGGGAACAGGATCCTGCTTGATGTCCCATCATGAACTCTGCTGTGGTGGAAGGAGGGGTGATGGGAAAGCTCTCCACTCTGAACACCAAATGATCTGTTGGGTTTCCACATCAGACCTGTGCTTTCCTTAAAAACTGTTTCTCTGTTTTGGAGTTCCACGTGGATACTGCTATTTCTCTGTGGTGGATCAGTCTCCAATTACCAGCAAAACAGCCCTTAAAAACATATCTACAGCACGACACTTAGATATCCAATGAGATTGTTAGCAGCACTGACCATGTTGTCTTCATGTTCCAAATGAAAATTATTTACCTTATTATTTCAGATTAAAGAGAAAAAGGGTATTTTCCTCCTAGAAATAGTAATTTCTCATACAAATTCAGTTATTTACACTAATTACCTATTATCTATCTTATGGCTATTTTAAATATGGTGAGGTACATTTCTTGGGTGTAAGTTTTATTGTAAAACTTAACGATTATTTTCTATTATAATTGTGTTTACCTGTATTTATAGCCTACATACCTTTAAGCAAGATATGCTTTCAATTGATCTTTTTCAGTCAAGCATACCGGTATTTTAAAAGGCTGATATGAACTATTTTTTTTTCTGTACAAAGAAGATGAACCACAGATTCTGCTTCCCTGTAATTCCTCCTTTTTTAAAATCACTCTCAGAGGTATTTAGTTCCCATTTGAACCTCTACCCTTTGTTAAACAGGGTGGTCACCAGGCTCAGAACTTCATGGAAGATACATAATAATTAAAACCAAAAATCACATAAGGCAAGAAGAATTAATAAAGTCATCTGAAGAAAAAAACTGAGTTTATAGCTTTTCTGCATCCTTCATTTTCTGGTTTATTGTAAGGACTACTCTTACTGGAAGCTATCTATAGCTTCTGCAGAAGCTCACATACCCAAGTCTACAACAAGGCTTTTTACATCCCAAATGCAGAATGCAGGACACAGAGGACAAGAACAGCCTACTCATTTTAGCACCATGTGTTTGTTCTCACACAGAGAACTAAGATCCTAGTACAGAATAACAAACAATAGCCCAAGGAAAAGCCAAACAGGACTAACACTACTAGCAACCTGTGCACTGGTGTTTTTTAAATTTATTAAAATACTAATCTATTTTACTATCAGTGTTTGTTTACTTTCATCACACATAAAGAACCATAGAAAAATTTGCATCTGAAAGGATCACACTCCAAGCGGGACTAACTTCAACATTACATCAGGTTGCTCAGGAACCGTGCGGTGAGTTCAAAACATCTCCATGGCTGGAGATTCTAAAACCTCTCCGGGCATCCTGTCAGCTGGAAAGAATAAAATGATGAGGAGCCCAAACAGAGAGTGAGTTTTTCATTCTGAGATACACGTGTTTCTGCAATACTTGGATTTCCAAAAATAACTCATGTTCCCTTCACATTTCCTCTTCTGAAATAATGTCAGGTAGTTGTTTTTTTGGTACATCTCAAATGATCAGATTTATATGATGATATTTTAACTAACTTCACTTCGATTTGTTGAACAAATCTGTCTCCTTTTTTGACTCATTTTTAGAAGAATGTTTTTGCTAGATGCCTCTAAAAGAATACGTAAATACTTAAATCTTTGTCACTTCTACAGTCTTTCAAAGGAATAATGCAAACACTACTGTTCCATGGGTTCACACACTGAAAAAGCTCAGAACACAGAGTCTATTACAGTTAGTATGGATACACCCTTTCTTTGTAGTGAGTTTGGTGCAAAGTGTCTATTCTCGACACTCCTGCTGGCAACAGTGACCACTACAAGTCACCTAGAATTGAGTCTCTTTTACAGACTTCTGTATTTTACCTACCACATCAGAAAGTTCTTTTGCCAAATTTGCTCAATTCTTATCTTTTATTTCACAACTAAGTCCTTCCCCACATAGCACTCTGAATGCTAGAGAATCACAATAATACACTTACTTCCCTCAGACAGGAAAGCACTTATTATTTTCTCATAATTTCAAATTGGAAACTCTTCCCAACATCAAAACTGCTAAAAAAGTGAGCTGAAGGTTAAATTAAAACTTAGCTATCTGACATTTATATCTGAGATTCACAATGGTCTGGCTGCAGGCCAGAACAAGAAGCCTGAAAGTATAACAGTGACGAGCCCTGAGGCCTGGGGAGAGAACGTAGATAACCATCTTCACTCTTACCTCTCCGCTAGGTCTTACCAGTCCTGAGTACAGAAAAGAAGGTAGGACTAAAGTCCAACACAGCAAAGGTATGGCAGCAGGTGTTAGATATGCCTTCCTGCCTTTAAAAGTGGCTCTAGACAGAGTAGCTGACTGAAGGGAAAATTCTGGCCTAGTTTCTCCACTCAAGAGTGTCAAATTCTCGCCAAACTCCCCTCTGTTTTACCCTACCCCACCAGACCTCACAGGCTCACTCTCTCTGGCATTCTCTCACACTCATTTTAGACTACTATTTTATTCCTCTCAGGTGCACCTATTCCTTGGTTCTTCTCACCAGAGTACCCACTTGAGCTCCCCAGCCCTCCCAAGGAGAAGCACTTGATCCCCTGAGCTGAAAGCCTCCAAATCTCCTGCAGCTGCAGGGTTTCTAAGGCAGCAGCTTCCCCCACCTCCATAATTGCATGGAGTAAAAGCACTGTATATGGATAGCAGTTACCAGCAATCAGTCTGGATGATACTGTAGAGGAAAGAAATATAAAAAAAGGGAATGATTATTTTCCCTGTGCTTTGAATCCCTCCAAGGGAATGGTTCCAAGAAATGATGTGAGGGGAATTCTAGCTTCAATAGTGTTTGTACCTGCAGATTTTCCTCAAGGATCAACATGCTGAAGTAGCCTTCTCAATGCTAAGATGAAGAATTAGGAAACTTAGTTTGACAGCAATGACTAATTAGATGGCATCAAGTTTACTTGTCCTCTGCCACCACACACCTACGAGTCAACACAATTAAGGTGCCCCAGTGCTAAGGAGATGAACTCAACCAAGACTGTGGCAGTGAAGGGGGACAAAGAAAACGCATTTCAAAGCTCTGGCAGCATAACACCATTTCCTTTGACAATACATATACTCCCAATTAGTAGCTAAGTTAAGTGTCAGCTCCCCACTCAATGCTAGATATTATGAGAGAGTCTATAAGTTTTAACATTAAAAACAGTTATACAAGACCATAACATGCCATATGACAGGAGAGGCTTATCAGCTTTACTCTAATGTACTGCAGAATTCTGGTCATTGATGCAGAGTCTGAATTTCTTCAGGGCTAGTCCACCAAAATCTCATAGGAACAAGGACATATCAGCATCTTCAACTCCATCCCGTAGTGAGGATAAAAGCAAACGTAACAATTTGTATAACTGATACAGGTTAGAAAACGTCAAACCCAATGAACCTGTTTCAGCCCTGAAGAGGACTTAAAGCATTTACTGGATTCTGTTCTCTTCAACACAGACTGTAACACAGTGCCTTGATTACACAGAACTGACACACAGACTTTGTTTTGGTGTCATCTAGGAGGAAGCCTAGGAAAACTCACTTTTAATAAGCTTTTGAAAGCTTATAGAGCCACAGTTATGCATTATAGAGCATGTACAGCTCAAACTGGGTCATGAAGTTTTTACCCATTTGGATGAAGTAAAGAGTTGAAAGCATGATTTCAAATAAAGCTTTTCTCATTAAAATAAAGTCCAGAAATACAAAAAGCTTAGCAACCACTGTTTCTTGTTTTAATGATGGCCTCTCTCCAAAAAGAGATGACATAAACAGAAAAATCATTACTTTTTTTCTTACTAATAATGTGAGAGGCTACATAACACATATTCACTCAAAGTGTCCTTTAAAAAAATCTAAGATACTTACGGAGTCCAAACCCTTGGAAATGCAGCAATTTCTTCTGGTGTATATTCATCTAACCTCTTGGGGACTGCACGTGGCTGAGGAATCTCTTGCAGAAGGTTCTTCTGTATATCTTCTGGATAACCTGAAGCAGGTGAGAACAGTCTTAACTATCTCATGGTTTAAAAAAACACCACTCCCAAAGACAGACCAAAATTTGTCAATACTCCTGCATTCTTCATGCTAAGTGTCTGAACTAAATATAGAAGACAATCTCACACATGTCATGGATCTCATGGTTTTGTGAAATAATAAGAAAAAAAGCATCAACATTTCAACTACATGTATATACACATATATATATTTAAAAAATCAGCTTGATTTTTTTTTTCATTTACCTTCTTATGACACAAGTGCTATTGCTAACACTCCCTCTTCACCTCCAAATCCCACATGAATGAAAATGTAACTGCATGACTACTCACATCCTCTGGGAACAGGTGTAGCCTCTGCATCATAGTTCTTCTCTGAAGGTTTTTTGGAAGCATTCTATAAACAGTCAGTTTAACAATCTGTAGAAAGATAACATGGTAACAAATAATCAGACAGGTTACAGATAATATGAAAAGGTAAGCTGTGTTTCCCTCTGTCCATTCCATTAGTCACTAAACCATTTTGCAGTCACCTTCTTCCATGCTGAAGAACACATTCAGCCAGGTGCTCTAGACTAATTTAAAAAGAATACTTACTCCCCATCTATAAAGAGTTACTCTGACAGCCATATAGAAAATTTCAGCTTAGAAAGTTAAGAGCTATATTTAGCATTGTGGACGATTGCATATGATCATTCAACTTCAAAAATAACTGAGAAGCTTGTGGTTCTACAATAGCTCTACAATACTCAATATTGTATTGCACATTTATATACACATATTATTGAGGAAAAAATAAAATAGGCTCTGACACATTTCCCAAGTGTTCCCAGCAACTAGTTTAACAGTGTAATTTGCTGTGTTTGAAACTGCTTTATAATTAATGCTTTGTATCTTAAGCAAAGCTGACATACCAACACACTCCATTATGAACATACTATATATATTTATAATGATTAGTTACAGATGAACAATCTCACTTCTGAGCATCAGGAATGAATAGAATTTGTACATCTACACTAAATAATGAAAAGTAAACAAAGTTCAACAGGATTTTCTCTTGGACTCTAGTATAGATGCCTCTAATTTAAATACAAAACACATTGTTATGGAATTCACCCAGACAGGGAACATTTGTACACGTAAAACAAGGCACACAACTGCAGGAGACACAAAGGGTTTTACCAAGGACAGCAAAGCATTTAGAGGTAGATTTACATGCAATTCTATAGGTAAAATGTGTGCTCCAAGCCACCTGGACATAAACTATCTCCAAATCAGAAACTACCCAGGCACGCTTAGTGCAATGTTAAGCTCATGTCAATAAGACACACTGAAATGCAGGGCACTAAGCACAAACAAACCTTCCAGGCATCTGGACATTTTGAAAAGTGTACCGAGCAAAGTTGCTTTTTTAAATAACATTAACTAAAGGAATTCAATCGAAATTTTAGAGACAATCACTGAGTTCCCAGCTGGAACCATGTAGTTAAGACAGATTTTCAGGTGTTATGCAGCCAGTACCACAGATCCATGGACAAATACAGTAAATCAAGATAACAGAAGAAATATATAGGTCAGGCAGAATAATCTATGATGTTGATACCTTCTTTAATAAAAATTAATAAGCATCTATTAAAAAACAAAGATGAAAACTAATGCTTTTGAGGGATAAAAACTATTCATGCTTGTACAGCAAACTGCGGTTTATTTAGGTCAATATAGGCTTAGACAAAGGCAAGATGAAGACAGAAAATGAACCTGCACCAGTTGACTTCACTGAATGCTGAAAATCAAGTGAGACACCAAAACGATACAAGAAAATACACAGATATTAAAAGCCCTCTTACCATTAGTAATTTTCATTTTGTACACTTATTTTCCTTTCTATCCAGCATTTTTCCTTATAGCAAATGAAAGATCAAAATACATCAGATCTAAACCAGCAATCCCAGAGACTTCACAACACATTGCCTAACTGTGGGGATTTTTTTCTTTATCTAAAAATTACTTTTAACTTCAGGCTCTGATAGGACCAGTGTTAACTTCTTAGACTAATAAACTGTACACACACGGTCCAACATGTGACCTTTGACCTACAGATACACAGAGCTAGTTATTTAATTATTTCAGTCCAATGAAAAGAGAGACTTTAAAATACTTGAATGAACATTATGTTCAGTTTTTGTTTCTTCAAACAACCAGTGTTCATGTCTGGTTTTTGATCTTCCTCTGCAGCATGTGGCACAGCCACCTGTCGAAATGAACCAGTGTGGTAGAACAGCTGGTCTGTTCTGGTTATAGATACTTCTGACTGGTGAATATGTTCTGATTTTTCTAGCCAAAAGAGAACAGTTCAGTAGTAAAAATGTGCTTATTAAAAAAAGTCCACTCTGTAAAGAATGACTGATTTTATATGCTCAAGTTTTAACAATGAAAAAATACTTTCAATATTGTGTACAGTCACTGCAGCACTGACAATCTCAGGTTGCGACAGACTTACATAAAAACGGGGCTTGAAGAATGCTAATGGATAATGAATGATCATGGATAATCATACACTCAATAATGGTTTCTGTAGGTAAGTATGCTAAACGCAGAAAACATGATCCAAAGCATGCCTATGGTACATTGGCCAATATCCCTGCTGTTCAAGAACTCATTTGCCTTTCCCTGTCCTCTCACACATGCAAGAATTTCATAACCACAAGACCCAGTACAGAAAAATCATGCTCACATGAAGCAAAAACCACTTTTTACTGCCAGGAAATTGTGGAGCCATAGAATGGTTTGGGTTGGAAGGGACTTGTGAAGGTCACTTAGTCCAACCCCTGCAATCAGCAGGGAAATCTTCCACTAGACCAGGTTGGGTCAAAGCCCCATCCAATCTGACCTTAAGCACTTCCAGGGATGGGGCATTCACAACTTCTCTGTGACAGCTGTTTCACTTTCTCACCACTCTCACATTAAAAACTTTCTTCTATATGTCCAATCTAAATTTAAATTTCTTTCAGATTAAAAACATCACTCCTTGTCCTATCACTACAGGCCTTGATAAAAAATCTATCTCTATCTTTTTTATAGGTGCTGTTTATACACTGAAAGGTCACAATAAGGTCTCCCCAGAGTCCACCCTTCTCTAGGTTGAACAACTCCAACTCTCTCAGCCTTTCCTCATAGGAGAGGTGTTACATCCCTCTTATCATCTCTGAGGCCCTCCTCTGGACCTGCTCCAACAGGTCCATGTCTTGCCTGTGCTGGGGGCCCCAAGCTGGACAGAGTACCCCAGGTAGGGTCTCACAAGGGCAGAGTAGAGGGGGAGAATGACCTCCTTCACCCTGATGGCCACGCTGCTTTTGATGCAGCCCAGGACTTTGATTTACTGCAAGGTCATTAGTCCGGCTACGGAACAGAAGACCATACAGGGAGCCAGGACACAGAAAGCAGTGCTGGAAAACGACTGGCTTCCTTCAGAGTAACTTCTGCCTCAAAGACTCTTCTATGAGCCAAACAAATTCAAACCCAACTCCTGGAAAGACCAAGTTTACATCCAAGTCCTTGCCCAAAATTCTGCCTACACCCTCACTCTAACTGGTGTAATGACAAGACAAAGAAGTCAGTAAAGCACAGGCCTAACTGAGGTTGTACAAACTGTTTTTGCACCTAGAGTAAGGCTGTGTAGCAGAAAAGGCAGATAAACCCAGCAATACTTACAGGGTGTTAGGTAAGCAAGGGTTCTCACGTTACCTGAACATGCTCAAATTTTATTAAAAAGACACCAACCCTAAATAAAGAAGTATGGAATTGCAAGAAAAAGTCTGCTACTGAACCCATGCAAAACCCAAACCCAGACTCAATGCTCCCCGAAAACACACATCAGAAGTGTTGTTTCTTTCAGGAATTAACAATAACAACAGATCTTTCTATATGCTTGTAATATACTTTAATAAAGACAAATATTATTGTTTTCTATGTGATTATGCTTACTTTGAACTATTAAAGTAACTAGAGTTTAATTTTACATGAAAGTTATAAAACCCAGTGATTTCTGTAGGATTTCAGACTGGTGAAGAGGTCTACCTACCCACAGGTTCAAGGCAACCTTGATCTCAGTTTAAAACTAACCAGCACAGTTTAACAGTTTATTCAGTTGTGTATGGATTCCTACTGCCTCCTCCCCCAGTCCTCTATCTTTAGTACTAGTAATGTGTAAAATTCCATGTCCTCATAAATACTCACTCCTAAAGACCATAACATCAGGTAAAGACATCCACCATCAGATGTATACAGACACTACAGCGTTAATATTTGGAGATTTTTGTACTACTGGAATGCTGTTTGCCCCAGTTTCTTTTGAATTACAAAATTCCTATTGGCTTTAATTACATTTGTCATCTTGAATATTGCAATATCCTTTTCCCCAAGTTTGCTAATTAATATACTCACAGCATAGACATGTTCTTAATAACAGTGACATGATACTATGCTTTTAGTTTCCAATTTAAAGGGCTAATTAGAAGGAAAGAAATCTGAAGGCAGTTCTATTAAAACTCTTGCCCTTTCAATCCCCTACTGCATGTTACTACATTTTATGAGTACAAATAAATTAAAATGTATTTATTTGAAACACCGTGAGCCTTAAACATTTCAATTTTTGTGACAAGCTTTGGCTTACGTGCAACTTGCAGACTACGTCTAACAGAGAACAAGTTCTGAGAAAGATTCTTTGCCAGATAAAACATACTTTAAAGATGAAAATCAACAGAATACCACTCCTGGTACTTAGAAGCACAAAATAATTGGCTGAATTTCCAGGAGAAAGTCTACCATAACAGCTGAATTAAGTCCAATAATCAACAGGAAGCAATTCTAGAACATGGGAAGGACACAGTGCTCCAGAGAAAACACAGGTTTTAATTACAAGGCATACCAAAAAAACCCTAGAAGAATTTCAGGAGATACACCAGTTTCTCAGAGGTACAGTTTGATACTACATCGTCCTTCTACCAGTTCATGGTTTTCTGTTCTGTATACAATATTGTTCTTTTCACCACATGTTATAAAAACATACTAAGAACTTCATCTTTCTAGCTCTGACAGTTGTACAAGTAGTACAGCAACAGTGAATGTACTCAATGCCGCCATAAGAATCATTTGGTCAGACAAATTAAACTTCCACTGTATGCCATTTGGCTTTCCACTACTGTTCAGCACTTAAAAACATAGAAGTTTAATGTTTTCTTTAAATTAATATACTAACTTGCCTTGCATATTCAAATAAGGAACAGATTAAGATCTTTTTAATAGAAGTATTTATTTTGTGTACTATGAAGCAAAAGACCAAGTCAGCTCTACGACTAATTCACATCACCTAGAGGTTTCAAGATAACATGTTCCCTAACAATATTCTCTTCCCCATGCCAAACTTCTGTGTGCGTGCTAAGCCAGACTTTGAAGTTTTGCTCTACTTAATTAAAAAACATTATTCCACAGTAATAAAAGAAAACCTTATTACATCTAGTGTTTCAGTAACTGGCTTGTAGCATGTACGTATTATTGTATCGAGTATCCCTTACTGATGCAAAGAAAATACGTTCTCAAATACCAACAGCAAGATTTAACTGTGTTTTCTGTCTGAGCTTCTCTTCAAAAGACCATTATTATGCAGATACAATAGCAAGTCTATACGTGCAAGCAGTTGCTAAAGGGCATTCAAAAGGAGAATTAGAACATTTTAAGACCCTTCCAATCAGTGCCAGCAGCTGAACAAACCAGAACCCTGACACCCCCGAGGCTCCCTCCCAGCACATTTCCACTGAGCTACCCTGCTTCACTTAATAATCTTCCCTATCAGGTAACATTCATTCTGAACAATTATTGCCCATTATTTCTCTGTCAAAGGTGATACAGCCTCTGAATACTGCAAAGGTCAGTCCTCTCACTAAGCACTTGTTCTTAGTCAAAGGTAATTTCTTTTTTTTTTTTTTTTTGGGGGTGAGTTTCTGAGGCAGCCAAAAAAAAAAATCAACCCAAGTTTTTCTTACCTTTCAAATTAGAAACAGAATAACAATTGCTTGAAAACTTTGTCCTGACAGGATTACTATCTTGTTCTACAGATTAGATCTGTCAACATATTTTGCAGGCATTTTAATGAAGAGCTGTAATATTTTCCCAGAAAGTTTTTTCAAGTAATTTTTGTTCCCTCTCAAATCTGAGATTAGAAGTACATCTTTTAGTCTTTCTGTATCAAGTAGTTAGTAGCCTAATTTTGCAAGTGCTGGTCCCATGCCTATCAGTGGTTTTCCAGCTAAACAAAACTTCTGCACGTTTTATCAAAAACAAAGAAGAAAACCCCAAACTTCTATAAATTCCAAACAGCTGCATCTCACATCAAAGGGTTTACATATTTCCTTTATTTTCAAAAGACTCTTGGCAAAGAAAATGCACCATACCTTTCAATCAGATTTTTCTTAGCAACCTCCAATGGAAATTAATGCTGCCTAATAATCTTCTAAGGGATTATTCCTACCATACAGAATATTAGTATTATATTAACTGAAGAACAGAGTGGCTGTTTCAAACTACAACAACAGTTATGGTGCACCTAAAGAACATATTTAATACTCTTGCATATGAGTAGTGCAAGAATTTACACTAAAACTAAGTCAGACAAATAAAAGGCTGAAATATGAAGAAGCTTTTTTTTTTCAATAAGCACTTCCTAAAGTAGCCCAGCACACTCCAACAGATCACAGCTATCCAGAAGAGCAGACAACTGAAAATACTAGAAATTTTAAACAGACTCACAGATACTCCCCTCCTTGTGCCACCCAATTTAATTCACAGGTATTAAAGGTAAAAATATGTTAGACTATGTACTTTCGTATCTTTTTTGTCATTTTTTCCCTTCCATAAAACCAAATTTTTCTGAAGTGCTGAAAAACTTGGCACAATGAACACAGAACTTTAAGCTCTATACAAAACATGAACTATGCAGACCTCTTTTGTATTCCCTGCCCCATAAAAACATAAAAGATACTTAGCAGTGGGAAAAAAGTAATATTTTGTCAATCTCAGAGACAAAATTATGCATTTGAGATGAAACATTTATGATTGGACAAACTGGGTTTTTTATTCTTTTCAACAACGAAAAAACGCCATGGACTACAAATGGTTGCCATGGAAGGCTTTCAAGACGTGTCTGGATAAATCTCCAGCAGCGTTATGTGACATAATAGCTGACATTACTTTGAGTGGGAGATTGGACTAGAGATTTCCTGAGACTCCCTTTCACTTGAACCATCCTATGACCCTATGAAAAAAGGTACATGTACATTCAAATTCAGCACAAATCCTTCTGAAGCAATACCTACCACCTGCAAGGAATACAAAACTTCAAAGTTAGTAGGATAGGTACAATGAGGTCAACTTCCATTAAGTCAGAATATCAGATCATCATCATGTCTTGGTACCTTGTGAAGGAACTAGAAATGATCAAGGATGATACTACAGTAACCTTGTCTAAATTCTGACAACTATACTTACGACTTTTCAGCCCCCCACGAAAGCATAAACTATAGCATTTTGCATTAAATTACTCATTATAATCTTTTTAATTAGCTATTAGCTGTGAACCGGGTTTTCCTAAAAACAGTCTCTCTGTATACTAGAAACAAAACTATAATAGAAAAATATTTATCTTGGGGATTTGTATGTTTGAATTCAGATATATGTAAGTAAAGACAATGCTAAGCAGTATTGCAGTCCTACTATAAACACACACTCTTCGAGTCTCATATAAAGTGAAAATAAGTCATATCCATTGCAAAATCTCTATGCAGCAAGATTACAACATCCTCTTCCTTGGAAGTAGTTTCCTCCATTAATTTATTGCCTTAATTTCTCTAAGAACACTATTTCCAAAACCAGTGTTGACTCATCTAATGAAGCACTACCAGGATGAGCTAGCAGGAGTCATTAAGTCCAAGGGCAGAGAAAATGCAGTAGCCTGTAACACTTTACAGAATGAAGACTTTGATGCCACAGGAAGATACAGTCTGCTTCCTACAACCTACCTAATTCCACTGGCTTCCCAGGAATTGAATTTCACATGATTAAAACAATTAAGAGAAAAGAAGTGAAATACAGTGATTTATTGAAACCTCCACATTAACTATGTATCATGATTTCAAGATCCATATCTTACTTAGGGTAGGCATTGTTCTCTTTACAGTACTACTTTTTCAGGTTTTAAAAGCTGGTTCCAAAAATAAAACCTGTTAGTAAAACACCATCACAATTTCCATCATTATCATATCCCAATGTATTTCACGCCAAAACAATTCAACTAGTAAATAAATACAGCAGCTACACACACAAAGCATATCTTGCCAAATTACCATTCACTGCTACTAATTATGACAAAAACACATCTGAGATATCTTTATGAGAGGGACATCTGAATGCTTCATCTTAAATAGAATGATAGAGTTAATTGCTGAGGACTCTCCACAATTCTGTTAAAAAAATAGTGTCTCTCATTAAATTAGACCAAGACTTGAGCCACATCACCATTTGCTGAGCCTCTGTCCAACATGCCTTAGTTTTTGGCAATGCATCTAATCCTCCTCTCTTTGCAGAGAAATTCATCTATGAGTTTGGCAAGAAAAGAGGTATTTCAGAATGAATGCCAGAAGGTAATTTATAGAACATCCAGTTCTCATGCCCCAACAAACAAGTTGTGTTACACTGCCTCCCAGTGCACAGCATCTGCCTGAAGCTCAAATGAAATGGGTTGAAGAATCCATTTTAGACATGGAACTACCAGCAATTCCCAAAGGAATTACAACTCTCTTAGAGGTTGTTCACAAAAGCATTTAAGTTGTTTTGAAAAAAATTCTATACAGAACATAATAAACTGTAGGATACAGAAACTGCAACAGCAAAAAAAAAAAAAACAGGCAAGTTCATATGGATTACTTTTTTATTGATTACTTGCTCAACATCTTGAATAAGGCAGTCTTGGGACAATCCAGGATTTCTAAATCATTGATAATAAGTAACTGACAAAACCCAGGAATTTTGCAGATAAAATTTCTGTAGGAAAAGGAAGAAGCACTTTAATATTTTATTTATAAGGTGACTCAAATGAAAGCATTTCAAAGTCAAAATTAAACATAAGTATCTAATAATCTCTGTGGGCCTCAAATCATGTTCTGAAACATTAGTACTTATTCAATACTCCAACGCCAACCATTCAACACCTTAGTAAATGTAATTTCATAACTGTGTAAGTCAATGTACCAAATTGTTCATATCTTCCTCAATTTTTAATCAGTACAAACATATGAACAGTGATGTTCAGGATTTATAGCAGTCTAACACAGACAGTTAGTAAAGAGGTTTACATTCAACGTAATCACCATTCCCAGTTCTTTCACAGACCATGAACACACAGCATTGCAAAACAGATTTTAAAAACCACCATCAATTAACAAAACCTACAGCTGAATTTTACTGGGAGAAAGACACAGGTGCACTTTCTAAGATTTTTAAGATTAGCATTATTCCTGCTGGGTCTTAAAAAAACAATAGAGTCGTTAAGCTGAAGCTTAGCTAAGTCAAATTTGAGGCCTTTCACTTATGAGAAAGGTCAGAAACTAAAAGCAAGTGATAAGTGGAAAATTAGTGAAGCAAACGAGCTTGATTTGCTCCTTTGGACTCCAGGGAAGAATAATGAAAATACAAATTACAATCTAACACCAAAAACATGTTGTTTACAAAAACGGTATCACAAGTCAAGCTTTTAAGAATGATTAGCCGAATGTCTGTAATTCAGCTTTAGAGATGCAGGTAACTGATCCCATTTGTTTAGGGGAACTAAGTAACTAAAAAAAAACCAGCTTCACAAATGGAAGGGAAGAAGGGGAAACTTACAGCGGTTGGATCCTTCAAGTGGAGCTGAGTTGCTGTCACTTGTTTGAAACCACCAGGATAACTAGAAAAACAGAACAAACATACAAGCTGAATTCTGCATGCTCAAGCACAACGTTAACAGGCATCAATACATCTTGAACAACGGTGTAATGGTATTAGAAGCCCTCAAAAAGGAAGTTGTTCTCATGAGGCCAAAAACTGTATTTTATTTGAAAGATTCTATCCTGTCAACTATCCAAGTTTAACACATTTCTAATTTCTTATTTATTCACTTGAGTATTAAAAAGCCTGTGCTTCACAACCAGATGGATATCTCTAAAACTGCTTATTAAATAATCCACAACAGCTACAGAGTACAATGGGAGTAAGATATGCAAAACTTGGAAATATTTCCAGACGATCAAGACTCAACTAGTCTGTGGATGACATATGAGACATCCATACTGAGTAGTATTTATTATTTCTTACTATTTTAAATAAACCTTAGCAAGACTTGGCATATCTACAGTTGTAAAATTTTACTTCTATTGCAATGGATCCATCTGTCTAAAGTCTATGGGATATGTTGAAACTGCACTAATTCAGATTTATGCATAAGCTTTAAATGAATGATAGAGTGAAGTAAGAAATTACATGGAAGTCAGGTAAAGCTGGGTTTCACTTTGATTTAACTATATTATTAGGTATCAGTCTAAGTGAAATGAAAATAAGCCCAGCATCAATAAGACATGTCCACAGGGCTGAATGGAATTAAGTGTTAGTTTTAACGGTACAGTTCTTCTGCAAGTGCTTCAACTTACACATCAGTTTTAGTGAAAATTTTAAGTCATAGGGGGAGTGGAGAAAAAAAAGCACACATTTATTTCCATCAACTCTGAACAAGAATTTCTCAGTAATTCAGCAAAGAAATTTCAGGATTGCAACATTAGCACCAGCAAAATTAGCTTTTTCAACACGATTTATACATCTCCCAAATGGATACATTTTGACACTTAGAGATTATTTTATAGTAGTATCATCGTATAAAATAGGAGCACTGAAAGGATCACTGCCACACTGTCTGTAATTGATTATTGCACTCCCATCTGTAAACAAGTTATGTCTGTCAGAATATATTGCACACTACTGTATGTAACAGTAGTATATAGTGTATATCAGTACATCTTGAGAGCATTTCATTTTTTACTAGTTTTTCCAATTTTTTTCATTGTCTAATAAATTTTATTTATATTTTTATATAAATAAATGTGTAGTGTCAATAGAAATATCTTATTATACACTAACAGAATAGTCCAGATCATTGGGTCCAGAGAGTCATACAAGACACAACCTGGTTCACCAAATCTGTTTACTTAATCTATTGTTCTAACTACTCTTGAGTTAAATTATGTCCCTAACAACAATACACTGAGGATAAAAAAGGAAAGGAAAGAAAAGAAAAAAAGGAAGAAAAAGGTTTGTATCATTTTAAATATTGTAACACATGCAAACAAAAACAAAAATCCCCCAAAACCATAAGTAGGAATTCCCTTTTGAACCAATATGCTATAAAAAGACTTTTATTATCAAGAAAATATGACAATAAATTTATCACAAGCTCATTTGATTATATACTATAATCTTACCCAGTGTGTGAAGAATATACTTTCTGCTCCCATTTGTTACCAGAGAAGGCAATATGTCTTGTATTTATTATGACAACGTGATCTCCACAGTCATCTACAAGGTTTAGAAATAAGTGAAAAATATTAAAGACAACCATAGGGGAAATCAACCAAAATAACAACTATTATGTGTGTGATACATATGTAGTAGCACATAAATACACATTTCATAAAGCTGAAATTTAAAGATCTGAGCTTTTTGAGTCACACCATCCAAATTAGCACTTAAATACCAACCTTAATTACAATATTTTTAGTACTGTCAGGTTAGAAGGCAGGTGAGAAGTAAAATACCACCAGACTACATAATTAAATCACTGCAATTATTCAGCTAAGATCTGGAAATGTGGCTTACAGGCAAGTGTATTATTCTACTCAACACATTATGCTGCATATGCACCTATATTTCAAAAAAAAAAAAAAACAGGGAAAAAAAGGTTAGTTCCAAATGATGCAAAATATTTATTTTATTTCATAAAAACAGTACCTATGTTTACTGAAGGACTGAACATTTTGGGTAAGTAAAATAATTCTATCAAATAATTACACTCTAGAGCTAAATATAAAAGAAAAAAAAATTTAGGGTTGGGAGTAAGAGGAGGGAGGAGGGAGAAAAGCTCTAAAAAATCCTCCAATAGCTCTGTTGGGAAAACTCCCACATTTTCATCAATCAAGCAGAAGTGAATGTTACAGCACATACACGTTTAGTTAGTTATATCAGCAACTTTAACATTGAAAGCTTTTTAAGTGCAAAGTCTATAATCTATCACCCTTCCCAAAACAGTTATTTTACTAGATCTTCTACACTAATAAAGTGCTAATAAAACCCAAACTATCTCAAAAATATATAAATATGAGAAAAGATGTAGTTTTTCATTTCAGAAGTAATGATCTTGAACAGCTGTATAACCCATAACCACACATTCAATCAGTTGGAAAACCATTTGTCCAGGGGTCACTCTCACTTGCATCACCATATCAGAACACAAGTATTTGAAGAGAGTCACTTGATTAAAACATTTTCGAGTAGATAACAAAGCAGCTGTACAAAGCAGGGCTTAAATTGAGCATGCAATTTTTATAGGAGCACATAATTAATTTACACAAGTTTCACACCTTATTTAAGTTTTTTACAATTTTTTAATCTCGTGTTCTTTTAATGCAATTTAAACGTCTTCACTGACAGTTCAGCTCTGAAAATACTGTGTGTCTACATAAATATCCAGGAACGGACACTGGACTTTGTGTCTTTTTGGGGTTTTTTGTTGGGAAGATGACAGAATAAGCTCATCTAAAGAAATTTTTGCCAACAGTTTTCCACTTGCACGAACACCAAATTAACAGTCTGGATACCAAATTAAAAACAAAACAACAAAAACATCCCTACAACGATATTCTGTCTAAGGAATTTTTATCTCAAAGACACTAAAAGATTTGTTAGTTCAGAAAAAGAAAAAAAGTGTTAAGTACATCAACCACGAATTTTTGCATATTTTGCTCTCATAGGGAATATCAAATGACTCAGTAGTAGTTACCTCTCAATGTCAATCTCGTGTGTAATGTGAATTTAGTACTGATTTATAGTATACTTCAAACCAAATACAGTTATCCTTGAAATGACTTTCCAGGACTCTATAACTTCATGGACACAGAACTGCCAAAGTCTTTCCCACAGGAAAATCAAAAACTTCCTCTCAGCATCTGCTTTGTTTTTCAGATAGCCTTAAGCCTCCAGTGACATCTTGTGGATACCACAAAATTTGCAGCAGCAGAACTCTGGTATTTAAAACATCTTTAGACAACTAAAAATCCTACCTTCTACTATGAAACAGTTGGAGTACAATTTCAATATACATTTCACATGCATGAACAAACTTCAAGGTTTCCTTTATGTTTCAGTAATATCTCTTGACAAATCTGCATGGGTGTTAAAGGAAACACTGTACCAGCAGTATGAGGGATCAAACTTTTACTATTTATAAAACACTTATTCCTGTGAGACAGGCACTGGTACTACAAGTAATGAACAATAGCACAGATACATTGTTACTGCTGAATCTTCTAACTTGTAGAAAAGTAAAATTATTGTTTTATTTAAACAAGAAGATATCTTTCAACAGTGATTATGTCTCCCATAGTCATTGTTGAAAGGTTCCAGCCTGATCATCACAAAACGTTTGAGACAGGAAGGGACCTCTGAAGGTCATGTCATCCGACTGCCCTGCTAAAAGCAGGGCATTTTTTTAAAATCTCCAAAGATGGAGACTCCACAACCTCTTGGGCAACAACTTTCAGTCACTCTCACAAATATGTTTCCTAATGTTGAGAGGGAACCTTCTGTGTTTCAGTTTGTGCCTACTGCCTCATGAAGACATATCTTTTCTGCACCTTATTCAGAATGAAGAAACACTCCAACACTGTGGTGCTGTGTGCATACTGAAAGGCAGCACTCAGAAAAATCTAACCAAGAACTGCATCAGTGTTTCATTATGTGCACTGTGAATTAAATCTCTGCATCTAAAATCAATGCAATGAAACATGTTTTGATGTTTTTAAAATAATGAAAGCACAACTCACTGTAATTCAGCTACTTAAAATAAATATAAATTCATAACATGCTTGATGTGCATTGGTAAAGAAACAACATAAAGTTGTAGGGGTATGATAAAAAAGGTGAGAAAGAAAATTAATTTTTATAATTTACAAGCAATTGAAAAATGTAATCTTTTATATCAGGCTTGATTTTAAAACTGAAATTGGAATAAACATACAAGTGAAAGAAAGCAAATTTGCTTCCAACCACTGCAACACTCACTTAGTGCATGATAAATAGGTTTATGTTTGCCTTCAAGTCTCATTACAGTCGCAGCTGCTATTTTTCCTGGGGGCTGCATCTTCGCATCCAGGAGGTACCAGGCTCTGCAAAAGTGGCCCATTGCTGAAGAAAAAGAGAGGCAGTACTTAAAACAGTAAAAGCTCACACTACCATAACCTAGCTTCTTTAATTAAATCAACGCTTCTTTTACACTCAAAAATACCGGAAGAAATTAATACCATCGACATCCCTTAAAATAGCTTTTAAAGGGACGGCGCATCACGATACAGACGATGTACATGTGAAACACACTGAAAGGTTACAGGCCCTGAGGGGTTTTGTTTCAACAATGCAGATTTCCTGCGGAAGCACCCATTATCGCTACTCGAACTGTAACATCGCTGCAGGATATTTAATGCCCAAATCGTCCCGCGTCCCGCCGGTGAAGGGCACAGCTCACCCAGGCAGCTCCCGGGACCGCGCACAGCCCGGCCAGCTGGCGGGGATCCCTGTCCCTCGGACGTGCGCACACGGCGGCTCCTGCCAGGGGAACCCTCAGCACCGACACTGGGGCCTGCTGACCCGCGCCCTCACGGCCCCGGGTTCCGACGCCCCGGCTCACCTGGGCGGCCTGGTGTAACTCGCCATCCCGCCCCGCGCCGAGGGCCGGGAGCGCCGGGGCCGCCGCGCCCGCGGGAAGCGGAGCGCTGCCCTGCGAGGGGCGGCGCCCGGGCGGCAGCGCGGGACCTTCGGAGCGGCCCCGGCCCCGGCCCCGGCCCTGCTCCCGTCCCGGTCCCCGCCCGGCCATGGACCGCTACGTGCTGCTCCTGAGCTGGGGGGAGCGCAGGGCCGCGGGCGGGCCCGGACCAGGTACGGCCGCGGGGTCGGGGCTGGGGCCGCGGGGCCCGGCCGGGCGGGCCCTCCTGCCTCCTTGAACCCCTCCTGGATCCTACCTCCTTGAACCCCTCCTGGATCCTGCCTCCTTGAACCCCTCCTGGATCCTGCCTCCTTGAACCCCTCCGGATCCTGCCTCCTTGAACCCCTCCTGGATCCTGCCTCCTTGAACCCCTCCTGGATCATGCCTCCTTGAACCCTCCTGGATCCTGCCTCCTTGAACCCCTCCTGGATCCTGCCTCCTTGAACCCCTCCTGGATCCTGCCTTCCTTGAACCCTCTGGATCCTGCCCTCCTTGAACCCCTCCTGGATCCTGCCTCCTTGAACCCCTCCTGGATCCTGCCTCCTTGAACCCCTCCTGGATCCTGCCTCCTTGAACCCCTCCTGGATCCTGCCTCCTTGAACCCCTCCTGGATCCTGCCTCCTTGAACCCCTCCTGGATCCTGCCTCCTTGAACCCCTCCTGGATCCTGCCTCCTTGAACCCCTCCTGGATCCTGCCTCCTTGAACTCCTCCTGGATCCTGCCTCCTTGAACCCCTCCCTGGATCCTTCCTCCTTAACCTCCCCCCGGATCCTGCCTCATTAAACACTTCCCGGAGCTGACAAACACTTGCCTCCTTGAACCCCTCCTGGATTCTGCCTCCTTAACCTCCTGGATCCTGCCTCCTTGAACCCTTCTAGGTCCTGCCCCCTTAAACCCATCCTGGATCCTGCTTCCTTGAACCCCCTCCGGATCCCGCCTCCTAAACCCCTCCTGTATCCTGCTTGCTTAAACCCCGCGTTGGTTTCTTGGTGACTTTAACCTGCAGAAAATTCGACGCTGCCATGAGCAGGACTTTAATGAGAATTTTGCAAAATTTGCCTTTTTAAAACTCTTGTAAATCTGCAGTTGATAGTTCTCTTAAAAAAAAATAATCAGACATAACTTCTAATATTACACCAAACTTTATGCTGTATTTCCAGGAAAGTAAGATTTAACTTCCATAATTCAGTAATTTAAAAGAAAAAACTTTTTTTTTCCAGCTGGAACTGCTGCAGACATGTATCAGTTCCTGAAAGAAAGCTGTAACACATCTATAAACGCAGATGTGAGCGCATTCCCAGGTAAATATAGCAGTGGACAGTAAGGTAAACATTACCGGGGATTGACCTAGGCACATCTTATGATCGAGGGGAAACAAATCAGAAATGAAAGTAAACCCAAATGCAGTGGTGTGGGACTGCTCCTGCTGCTCCTTTTTCTGTGGAGAATTGATGACAATTCAGCAACTAAGGTATTAGGAGATTAGATACACTGGACATGAGAAATTGAAGGGAAGGGTTTTGAAAAGTTGACAAATTTCATTCCAGTTGAGCAAGAAAAAGTAGAAAAGGGCTTGTTTCTCAAGTCGGTGGGAAGCATGGTATTTTCATTGCTCCTATAATATTTCTAATTTTTTCAGTGGAAGCAATATTTGTCTGTTGGGTAACAATTCAGAATCTTAATCCATGAGTATTTATTAAGTCATTTTATAATCTTAAAGTAGATTTCTTAAGATCTACTTTAGTACTTTGAGGGGCCAGATGTGATAAGTGGTAAATATCACCTTGCAGGTTTTGTTTGTTTTGTTAAATAAATGCTTTCTTAGTTCTTTACTTGTTTTGGGATCTATTGTTGAGCTGTTAAAAGCTTGTCACAGATGTCGTATAGGTGTGGGGAAACCACTATAAGCTCTTAAAATTCATGGAGATGGGAACACTGAGCTGTTTTCAACTTCTGTGCTTTTATTGCATAGAAATGTTGAGAGAGTATCTCATTTTGTGAGCTCTGTGAACCATATTTATGAAAGGTGTGATTTAGTTCAGGTATGATACAGATCTTGCAAATAGAAAGCATTGTTACCCAGAAGAGAGAAGAGGTAAAAGTTTTTCTTTCTTATTAAAAGTCAGAAGGTCAGTAATAGTTAAGACACTTGCTGAAACACTTATCTACATCATATGTTTAGAACTTAATTACAATGCCAAAGGAAAGTAGAACTCAAGTCATTGTGGGACATTAAATGACTTACAGAGAGTCTTTCAACAGAGATGTTCATTATAATAGGAAGAATAGATTGTAGTGGGTCTATTATTTTAAATAATTGCTGTATCTCTTTGCAGCTTGTTCAGTGGCTGGTATTCCAGGTGCAAAGAAATGGTATTTTGCAAGTCATGTTATATGCGGTTATTATCAGGTAAGATGCACTTTTTTTTCAGAATATGAGTTCCCTAACTGTCTGCCTATCTGTAGAGCAAGTTAAAACTGTGATGTTTAAAATTCTTTTTGCTTAATAAAGTCTTTTTGTTTGGTTAGTATTGCAGTTCTGATTGGGAGGAGGTAAATGTTGACACAGAAAACTGAAGACTCTCTCCAAACAAGCATTGATGAATACCTGGGAGCCATACAAAACTTTGAGGAAGACGACAATAACAGTCGAGAGTCACTGTCTCTGACTGAGTATGCATATTAATATTTTAATTGCAAGTGTAGTGATCTGACAGTTAACAGTAATAACCCAAGGGAATCAAGAAAATTTAACAAGTGAAAGTAACTACCAAAGCAACAGTTAGCTATGTTAACTAGTAATCCCTTACTACTACTGAAAATAATTCTATTTTTTTAACATAGCTTTAATTTTTTAGTTACAGATGATTTTTATAGGGTAACTGAACAGTTTCCTAACAGCTGACATCTGTATATACAGAAAAAAATTACTTGCTAATCCATCTTGAATCCTACTTCCAGTTTTACTGCAGATTATTTTGATGTCATTAGGCTTACTTCTGCCTTAGTAAAAGAGGAGATAAGTATTTCTCATTGCCTAGGTATATGTTTGTGCAGAGTTTTAAAGATGTAAGATACTTACATCAGGTAGTCCTCATTAGTTGTACCTTTTGGTTTCTAAATGATTTTGTTTATGTTTTGTTTCTAACTATGTTGCTCTTCATTTTCAGTATCTATGATGAAGCTGCTGAAAGTCTGCATCAGTTAGCTGATAAACTGCCTGCCCCAGGTAATCTCTGTTTAAAAAGCAATCTCATTGGAGATTATCTTCTTAGTTATTACTCTAAAAACTCGTGTGGTAAAATCATAGTCAAATTAAAAAATTCAGAGGATATTAGTTTGTTAGCTGAATTACCTTAATGCAGCTCTTGCAGGTAGTTAAAGAACTGAGCATGGTTGGCATTGCAAATCAGCTTATGGACTGGTTTGCTGCTTGTTTCTTTGGAAGGCTGTATGTCAGTAGAGCTTAAGGCGGATATTTATATAATTAATTTTTCCACCTAAAATGCCATCAAAGTAGTAATAGTAGTAAGCAACACAAAACTCAACAGGAAGTTTTTTATGAAAATAAAGGAAGATGTTGACATCAGGCTTACATCTAAGTTCCAGCTGACTGCTTGTGGGTGGGAGTCAAGAAGCTGAGAAGGAAAATATATCAGAACTATTGGATTTAGATTTTGCAAACTGGAGATGAGTATCACCTTGCAGGTTAGGCTTACATAATGTTGCAGTGGTTGATTTGGGATAGCAAAGGAATGTAGGAAGAACGACAATCATAGAATCATTAAGGTTGGAAAAGACCTCTAAGATCATCGAGTCCAACCTTTGACTAAACACCTTGTCAACTAAACCATGGCACTAAGAGCCACGTCCAGTCTTTCCTTAAACACCTCCAGGGATGGTGACTTCACCACCTCCCTGGACAGTCCATTTCAATATCTAATCCCCTTTTCTGTGAAGAAATTCTTCCCAATGTCCAACTTAAACCTCCCCTGGTGCAGCTTAAGACTATGTTCTCTTGTCCTATCACTAGTTGCCTGGGAGAAGAGTCCAAGCACCCCCTGGCTACAACCACCTGAAAGGAGGTTGTCTCACCAGGCAGTGAAAAAGTCTCCCTGAGCCTCCTCCAGGCTAAAGAACCCCAGCTCCCTCAGCTGCTCCTCGTAGGACCTGTGCTGCAGACCCTTCCACAGCTTCGTTGCCCATCTCTGAATTTGCTCCAGCACCTCAATGTCCTTCCTGAACTGAGAGGCCCAGAGCTGGATACAGGATTCAGTGTGGCCTCTCAGTGCTATGAGAAAGTATATCTAGAGATTAAATCTATATTATTAAATCTAGAGATTAGAGTGTTAAAAGAAGGGAAATGAGATAACATAGTTGTATGGGAGACAACTCTCATCTGTCAGTGCTGAGTGAGAGAGGAGAAAGGTATAGAACCACTGTCACTGAGGGAATGGCAAAATGTTTTGTGTTCATTTAAGAGGAGCAGCAAGTGATGACCTAAAAATGCATGGAAAGTGTTTTAGACCTCACTGAAGTTCCTTGAAGCTGATATTTTAGCCCATTTTAATGCAATCAGTGATAATCAGAACTTTTCTATCTTTAAATGATTGAATAATTTACTGAATCATGGTACTTTGAGTCATATATAACTGTTTTTATAGGCAGAGCAATGGTTGATGTAATACTGCAGGCTGTTGAACGAGATGGACCCAAGTTGAAAGACTGCTTACCTGCTATTGGTGCCCTGAAACACCTGAGAGAATGGCACTCTGCACAGATCACTATTGCACCAAATGATGCAAAAGGGTATGGCATTTATTTCAGGGCTGTAAACAAGGTCACTCCTGTTTTATGTTAGCACAGGTCAGTGGTTTAAAATAAAAACAGCATCTTGAATACTTTACATATTTACTTTGAAAATAATAGATTAGTCTATTACTCTATTAGGGGAGGAATTACTCATGCTGATTTGTTGTAAATACATGCCCTAACCAGAAAGGCAGGCAAAAAAGCAAGTCCTCTGAACTTCTTGTTTTCTCTAGGAGGAAAAGGTAAAATTTTTTCTCTTCCTTATTGTCTTTAGTGTGCATACAGTGTTTTCAAGTTGTTGTACTATGCTACATAATGACTTGTATATTGATTTTAGTTTTCCAGGTTTTTTTTAAATGAATCCATACTGCTGATTTTACTTAAAATTTTACATTACCTTAATTATCTTTGGTATTACATTTCAGGGAGGAAGAATAGTGTCTGATTTGTCCCTTCTGAAAAAGGAGTATAAGTGCTCAATTACTTCCCATATGCTTCTGAAGAATTTATTATTCTGAAGAGTCACTGAGGCTATTAATTCAAGTTGAAATTCAGTCCAGTAGTTTCCTTACTGTCCTCCTCTAATTGACATAAAAAGGCCATGATAAATCACAGTAGTTTGGGGGTTTTTCCCCCACACAGTGAATGATTGTGTGGATACTGAATAACTTGGCAAAGTTACCTCCACTTCCCCTCCCCTCCATGCCCAAAAGATTCAAGTTTGCTTCATAGAATGTGTGGTTAAGCTTAATCCTAAATTAATGAAACTGTTGAAAATTAAAAAGTTGAATGTTCAGTCCTTGGATAGAGTAAGCAATATACCTACTACATAGTACTTTCTGAGGTATATGGAGGATGATAAACTTACTGCAGGGACTTCCATGATCTCAGTGCTCGTTGATATCATCCTGTGGAATCAGCTTTTGACTGAATAAATGCTTCTGCTTCCTTTTATGTCATCATGACTGGGCTTCGCAAACGAAGATTTGGGAAAGGCTCTATCCACGTTTGTTACAGGCATGCTGGTGGCTAATGAGGCCAATACGAGATAGACATGTCCGATTGCAAAAGGCACAGCAGAAAGACTCCTTAGCTGGTATATTCTGCAAGACATGATTCTTTCTGTGTTGTCTTTTCTCCTCGAGAGTGATCCTGCAGGCGTTCTCAAAGGAAACAGCTGCGTTATAGATGGTGTGTCTCCAGGCCTCCTGATTGGAGGCCAGAGTAGACGAGTTATGTTGATCAATGTGGCCAGGGCTGAGATGTTGTTTCAGGGAGTCCTTGTATCTTCTCTTCGGGGCTCCTCTCATGTGACAGCCGGTGGCAAGTTCACCATAGAGCAGGATCTTAGGGAGGCGGTGGTCCTTCATCCTTGAGATGTGCCCTGCCCAACGCAGCTGTGTTCTCAGCAACATAGGCTCAATACTTGTGACTGCTGCTTGTTCTATTGGTCACATAATCTGACCAGTGGATGTTTAGGATTGTTCGGAGGCAGCATTGATGGAAGTGTTCTAGGAGACGCAGGTGGTGGCGGTAGATGACCCATGATTCAGAACCTATAAGAGAGTAGACAGCACTATGGCTCTGTAGACATTGATCTTTGTACTTTTCTTCAAGTGTTTATTTCGCCAAACTCTTTTATGGAGTTTTCCAAAAGCACTATATGCTTTTGCTAACCTGTTGTCTATCTCCCGTCCATCTTACCATCCGAGGAGATGAGGCTACCTAGGTAATTAAACTGCTGGACTGATTTGAGCTCTGATTGGCCAATGGTGATATGGGGATGATGGAAGACTTCCTGAGGTGCAGGTTGATAGAGCACTTCTGTCTTCTTTAAGCTGACTTCCAGCCCAAAGAGCTCAGCAGCATCTGCATAGCAGGATGTTAAACGCTGCAGGGCTGTTTCTGTGTGGGTGACAAGGGCGGCATCATCAGCATAAAGCAGCTCCCGGACAAGATGGTTTAAGGTCTTGGTGTGGGCCTTCAGTCGCCTTAGGTTGAATAGGCTTCCATCAGTACGATATCGAATGTAGATACCGTCCTGGTCATCGAGGTCTGCCGTGGCCCTTTGGAGCATCATGCTGAAAAAGATTGTGAATAGAGTTGATGCAAGAATGCAGCCTTGTTTCACACCATTGGTAATTAGAAAGGGCTCAGAAAGTGTGTTGCCATATCTGACTTGGCCACACTGATCCTCATGAAGTGAGATGATCATTTTAAGGAACTTGGGGGGACAACCTAAATGTTCCAAAATCTGCCATAGACCTTTTCTGCTCACAGTATCAAAGCCTTGGTGAGATCGACAAAGGTTACATAAAGACCTTTATTCTGTTCCCTACACTTCTCTTGCAGTTGTCTGAGAAGCCTTTTAGTAAAATGAGGCCATTTGGACATAGATTATCTCTGGTGAAAGTTACCTTAATTATTCTTCCTGTTCTGCTGATGATGCTGATTTCACTTAGAAGACAGACTGCCACTAGAACCCACAGATATGGCTGTTCTCTCTCTTGTTGAATTTGGGTAATGCTTGTGCCCCAGTCATATTTACTACTTAGAAGGTTAACTACAAACCATCTAGAGGGACCAGTGATAGCCCCAGTGATGGCTACCTGGCTTTGCTGCAGCTTCTAGCACCCAACTTTACTATGGTCTGCCTGCAGCTTGCCATTGCCAGTCTTATTTGATTTCTGTCAAAGTTCTTTGCTGTCACCTTCATGGAGCATGTGAACACCTTCCTTTACAGATCCTGAATGAGAAATTCTGCAATATTTTTACTTTGTGAAATACAAAGCTATATATCTGTCTTAAAATACACGAGACCGTTCAGTGCTAAGAGATAATTGGTAAATTCAGTCAAACTGCACTTCATGTTAATTTGTAACACTAAATTCAGTAAGATTAACTCCATATTTTTGCAGTAGCTGGCAAAAGATTGCAGACTATCTATCAGCAGACTTTGTGTCTTCAGATGATATCATGAATATTATTGATTTAAAGGAACTCTGGAGAGGAAAGATTCAGATATGGGAAAGAAAGGTAAAATAATTTTTCAGCTCTGGTAATTTTTAAAGTATCTATGTTTCTCATTTAGAGCGTGTATTGTACAGTGCATTTTATGCTTTAAGCCAGATTTGGTTTTGACAGTGTAATTCAAAGAACTAATGTGCAACGTGTCTGGGTGGGTGGTGGAATAACTTCCTTTTTTAGCATGATGAAAGGATAAATGAGGTTAATGCATCAAGATTTGAACTTGAAATCCAGTTGCTCTCCTCTGAAATATTTGTTGAGACAACTTATGGTTCAAAACTATATTGTTTTCTATCTATCACAAATAATTATCATGCAATTGTAAGTCATTGTTGCAAGTGCACATCTCATGTTTCAGCAAAGACTGAAAACTTTGTGACTGTGAAAGGCATTGTTTACGTTTTCAGTATTAAGGTTTTGGATTTAGTACTTGGTTATCCAAGTGCAGTACTTTTACTTAGTTTTACAGATCTGATGGAAACAAATATAATACTAATTGTTAAAAATAATAATACATCTAACTGGCTGAAAAGAAATAATTTTTATCTCTTTTTTGACACATTTATTGTCTGTCTTTCCCTCCAGTTTGGATCAGGAGTTGACTTTCCAGAATTTTGTATAAAAAGCACTTCAGCAAAGACATTCAGCACTGCACATTTAAGTTCTTGCCTTGCTGGTAAAAAGAGCAGCAATCAAGGAATACTGATGCTTTGCCAGAAGTAAGTATTATTTTTGATCTTTCTTTTACTTTTAGAATTCATCTATTTTACTTTCCTGAGAAAATTAGTAACTGGGAAAACTCTAGTCAGAACCGAAAGTTAAACATAAAAGTTTGGATTGGATAAGATTGAGGAATGCTTCTTTTGTTCATGTGTGTTCTCAAAACAGGTCCTTAAAATTTCATCTGTTTTTCGTAGAAATACCATACCAAGATTTTTTCAAGTAGAAATTGAGACTTTATTCAGTCTTCATACCCAAAATATCTAATTTATGAATTCTGTATTAATTTAACCTTTTCCACTTAATTTTAAAAGTTTGGGATTTTTTGTGTTTTTTTACACTGTTGCTGTTTCATGTTTTCCACTGGAAGTAGACAGTTGATAGGAACTCCAGAATCATATCTGTTGATGAAAACAAAAATGAGTGTTTATAAAAATTGGTAACAATTACGAATTTGTTATTTCGTAGTTAAAATATATACATTTTGGATTGCATTTGTCTGTTCCTGGCAGAAATTATTTTTCTTTGGATAAGAGTTAGAACTCATTTGATGCATGTGGTTGACATTCTAGGAAGTAAACTTTCTTAAACAGAATTAAATACCACTCCTTGGGTTTTGTATAATTACGTTTAATATAATATTGTGAATTGTTTTTCTATTCCTTTATATCTTTTATACCTCTTTCAGATGTTATCTGTAAGGGAAATGCCCCTAGCAAAACACTTGAGAAAGTTATACTGAGATAGCATCATACATTGTGTTACAAGTTTTTTTGATTTGATGTCTTTTCAGGTTTTTCATTACTATGGTCCTGCCCTAGAATTTTTACAGATGGTGTTGCTCTGATCTACCCTCCATTTTTATATCAGATCTGGAATTTGAACTGTATCCTTTTTTTAAGGATCTAAACTACTACTGATAATTCTCTATAGCAGAAAAAAACCAATCAGAATCTACCTGTGCAAACAACAGAGAGATGGGGATTGCAAGGGCTCATTCCATTCTAGCCTGCCAAAATAGTCAGTGATTCTTCACCACTGGATTTTTTTAATTTTGAAATTTAAATTACTCTAGCAATGACCAGATAGTGTTGATATTATCACACATATCATTTGTCTGTTGATGTGCATGCTATTTGTGGGAAAAGAATAGAGAAATGTTTTTTTCTGCGTGAGTTTAAAAACCCTCAAGCCTTGCTAATTAATCAATGTTGCATGCTTCACAATATAGGATCATTTGCCCACAAATCATGTTTTTATTGTGCAGGGGCAAAATCTGTGGCAAGATGTAGCAGAGCAGTTTTTTTTTGTGTGTATGCTGCAGAGATCTCAAGGTGTATTACTGTTGGTTTTAAATGTATGTGCTTTGGCTACTAGTCTTGGTGAAACAACAGTAGCTTAGGATGTATAAGTCTTCCATGATTGTGAATATATAAGTATCTGTGGTGAGTTTTGTATGTTTTGTGATACTGTTGTATCAAAGTGTATAAAAATTAAACACTTACAGTCCTTCTTTGAACTTGATTTGCAAAATTGAGATGCAGAGTTTTTTGGAAGACGAGGTTCCTTAAATCGTTCCATTCAGGAGCCTGTCAAGAACAAAGAAAACATCTACGCTGCTTTTGGACCAGATTTCTTTTCTCTCTGGGAAGGTGAAAGCTTCTTTTTATTTACATATAGCAGAAAAATGGAAGTATGTATATTGCCTATAAAAGATACAGGAATAATTTTTAAACCTAGTCTCTGTGTAAGCCTCTTCAATATTTAGCTCTAAAGCACATGGAGCTTTTAAAGATGTTTTCTCTTTACCTTAGCTAAGTTTTAATCTGCTAAGACATTTTGCAACTTTTAATCATATCATGACAGATAATTTCTGTGCTATCATAATGAACTATTGATTTTTTTAGCAAAAGGCTAAAAAGGCACATGTACAGCCTACAAAATATATCTAGCTACTCTGAAGTGGTAAGCTTGTTTTATTTACATGTGCATATTCTGCTTTTACGTTCTGATTTTGGATAAAAAGGGTTCATGAAACATTTACAATCCTATTTTCCCCCTCCCTACTTTGCCTTGGAATGAGAGTGTGATTATTCATAGCCACAGTATTGGTTTGAAGATGTTTTTCTTGAATATCACCTTTACATAAAAGGTGATACATGTTTGTTTAGGGAAGTTTTTTAGTGTTTATAAAATAAATCTATGCCAATCAAAACAAAACCTACAATGTTAAAATGCTGGTACAGTTATTCTTAATAACTTATGTTCTTTATTTGCTGTGGAGATGGTATCCCATTATCAGGCTGTATGTTTCATTTCAGTTTATTATTTAGGGTTTTAGTGACTTTTTTCTCCCCTGCCTCTCCATTCTCCATTATACTTAGCCAGAAAAGGAAAAGGTCCTTTTTCTAGTGCTGTACCAAAAATATCTTCTAGAATGTTTTTATATTGGTAAATATCCTAGGTAATTTTCATTTTACTTAAGGGTACAGAATATTTGGTCAAATATCTTTTACAGTCTAAGAGCTTGCATTTCCACTAGTTTTTTTAAAGAAGAAGCCAAAACAGTCAAAACACATTGTCAGGTTACTTTTTAGAGTATGCACATGATGAATTGAATGTATTTTGAAGATAACAGTTTCTCATAGGGATTTTTTTTCAGTCTGCTACTGGAAATATTGTGCATTTGTAGGTTTTTCTAATACCTGTAATAGCATTGTTTTATTGCTTGAGTATTCTAATACATGTGCGTTTTTTCTGTTAGTGCTTATTGGCCTGGAATCTATATAGAGACATAAACATAGTCCAGTATCTGATTAATGGAGAAGGGTAATATGTAGGAAGGAAAAAAGAATAAAATTGTTTTTCAAAGGAATGCAGAGTCACTGATGCCAACTAATATCTGTGAATTCTGTTCTCATTCTGGATACTACTCTACAGAAGTGTTTGTAGCCAGAATACTGAAGGAATTGTAATAGGTAATAAATATCTTTTTATCTATAACATGGAAATTCATCAGTTAATGATCTCTCAACTGGACCAAGAAGTAAATAAAACTTTTACAGCTTCTATGTCAAATGCTGTTCCATTTTGACTGATGTGAATTGACAGATGTGTTAAGATGTTTTTCATCAGTTGAAGTACATTTGAAATAATGCCAAATCAGTAGCTCAAGACTGAAATGTAAAACAGGTTTCAGTAATATTGCATGTGTTGTACTTGCTCTCATTATTCAGGTGGGAGCTTTATTTACATTGCCATGTAATGTAAGCAGTGTAGTGATCCCATCTCCTGCCCAGCTGAGTACTAAGAAATGGAAGGAATATATGGCCAGGAAACCCAAGGTCATTACTGGTAGGTATATTTGTTGTGGCTATATCTGTTTGTGTGTATATATGGTGAGTTTTTCCTATACATTTGGGATTCTCTTTTGTCTTCAATGAAATTGGGTCAGTGATTGTTGTATTCATTGACACAAAAGGGTTTGGTGAATGCAAGTTCAGCTATGCAAACTTTCAGGAAAAAATGGATAATAACATCGTGACAAGCTTTGGGGAAACAATGCATCTTCTTTAAACCATTTTTGTGTCCTGTCTCTCAGCTAAGATCCAGCTTTCACACACCTTTGTAAGGTGACTGTGAAATCCATGGGCGTAGAGGTTTGCTTCTGCAGATGGAATTCCAGCGTGCTTCAGTTAGGTGCTTCCCTTCTCTTTTAAGACTGACTGTTTTTGTTGCCAGCTGAAGATAGGTTTTGTAAACAAGTATGCAGATGAGGGTGGCTGGCAGACTGATATTATTTCAGCTCTAAGGGTAGGAAAAAATTGAGAGGAATTAGGAAGAGTTGTATAACAGGGCAAGAAGCTTAATTATGGAATGGATATAGATTTAAAATTATCTCTGCATGTTTGGAGGTGGTAGAGAGGGTGTGAGATAGATAGATAGATATATATATATATATATACACACACATATATAGATAGATATGCAGCAGCAGTATATGTTTATTGGAGAGATACTGCTGATACCGTCAAATGAGTGCGAGATCCCCAGTGTCTGCAAGATCTCTCTCCTGTGTTCCAGTGGAAGGGTTTTGTTCAAGTATTAACTATAATATGATCAGTAACACACAATAGGTTCTTATTAGGCCTCTTGAATAAAATTTAGAATAGGAGGAGAAACATGGCCATTTAAACATGTTTGCTTATTTAGTTGAAAAGTGTTGATTTTTTTTTTAGTGGCTACTACTAATCTGACTGTGTACTAAGCATTTGTGAATCCTTAATGTCTTTGATCTGTGGAAAGGTGTAATTCTTGGAATTGGTAGTACTCAAATGCTAAGATTAAAGTGAAAAATAAAAGCTTACCTGTGAGGAATCAGCTATGAGATACCAAGATAAAATGGAAAAGGAAGATATTTCAAATTACTGGGGGAATGGGACAATAGTGAAAATGTTTCTGGAATTTTTCACTTTATTGTTCTATTTTCTTTCTCTGGATTTATGTATTGAGGTAGCAGGGTTTGCCCTTCTCTTTCCTTCAGCTTCCAGCTTAAAATTTTCAAGAAATACTGGAATATTTTATATTTGTTACTAACAAAAATTTATAATGCTAATAAATATTAAGCTCCTGTTGCATTAATTATTGAGATAGTATTGCAAGTATGAAATTATTTGATTTAAAAACTTAGTACATCAAGAAGTATTCATTCTCTCAATTGCTGCATCTACCAAGGTGCTATAAAATGTTTTCTGTCTAAAAAGATAGCAAACCCATCCTTCTACTTTTTCTGTCAAGTCCCACAATAATTTACTTTCAAAACTGCAAACTATATGCCAGTGTTTAAAAACAGAATGTCTTTATCTCTCACCCAGGCTATGCACAAGGGTAAAGTAGGGAGTGAAACTTCCATTAATGAATAATGCAGTGTCCTTGGGAAGAGAGTACAGTATTTCCTTTTCTTCTACAGTTGTATGTTCTTCCAGTGAACACTTGTATTTCAATGCACATATGAAAAAAGGCCTTTTTTTACCTAGCAGAACAGAAACTTCTCTTCGCTGTTTCATGATAGAAATGTAACTTTGCCACTTAAAGAACTTTTCTGAGTGGTGGTTGGAGTTTCCAGATATACTTTTTAGTCTGCATTAGAAAGCTGGCCCTCCTGACAGTCACAGGAGTTGGATGCTGGTAATGTGCTGGCTTTAAGTCAGCAGCATAGTCCAGCTCAGCTGTGCTGCTGTTGTTCATTTATTTTGCATGCTCTTCAATTTGTAGCTTTACAGGGGGTAGATATCACCTGTAGTTGCTGTTTCTCCTCAAAAGATGCAAGATTTCTCACAGAACAGAAGAGAGCAAGTGTAAGAAATTTGATGGTGGATTATAGCTTTTTTAAAGCTGTTTTTCTGAGGGTGTTTCACAGTTATGTCCTGATGTTTGTGAAGTTCCAGAAGTTGAACTGAAAGGAGAATCTTGCCGATATTATTTCTTGCTACAAGGCAACGGCTCTGGAGGATGTAAAGCAACCCTGATTCATTCAGCTGGCCAGATCAATGGTATGGCCACTCTTGCTGCAGTAAATGGAAGGTTAAAGACAAGAGCAGAAGAAACAGAGTCAAGTAAGAGTAATTGCTTCTTTATTTAAGAATATCTGAATTCAGGCAAATGCTGCTCAATTTCATATGTTCCTTTTATTCATTCCAGTCAGTGTTAAAATGGAGAAAGTGAGGAAGAATATTACATTTTTTATAAATGTGTCTATTAGCAGTATTTGTCAAATTCATAAAAAATATAATGAGCTTATTTATTCACAGAATTTACTGCTACTGTATTTTTTAAATCAACTATGTAAAGTTACAGTCAGTGAGTTTAGTTGAAAATTTTTTTTTTTAAGGGACATCCAGGTAATATAAGTGCAAATCAAATTCATGAAAATTTAAAGTTTAAAAAGTATTTATTGTTGATGTAAAGACTGCCCAGCCCATGCCAAAAAACTAGGTAAATATCTGTTTAAAATCCTATTTCACTGACGTATCATAGCTGCTCCACTAGGTAAGAGCGTGTATCTAGACATTTATCTTAGAATAGTTATCCTGTTACTACTACACATACTAGTTAACTCTACTAATTCCTGTATTTGTTTCAATAATGCTGACAAAGAAAAAGAGCACAGTGACCTGCATCTTATCCACTTAATTCCTTATTATCGAAATAAATCAGTGTGTGATATGACTGACTACTTACCATTTATCCTAATTAAAATCCCATTACTACAATGTCAGAGAACTGAAAGTCCTTGACCACATGTTGGGAGAAAACTTTTCTTTCTTTTCTGTTTTGATCCTAAGTATCAAACTTAGGATCTTTTTACCCTCTTTAAATGTTAGTCAAGTTAATTGTGTTGTCATATTGGTTTTGTACAGAAATTCAAAAACACTAGTCAGGCATCTCTTCCAAGTTATTCTGATGTTCAACTGCAATTGGTTCATTTGGGGTTTTTTTAATGATTAGTCATATTTGAAAGTTTGGTTGTTTTTTTAATATGAAATTTCTATGTCTGCAATGTTTATATTTTCTAAAAAGAAGTAATGATTCCAAAGTCTTATGAGAGATTCTTAATAAAAACTTCTCCTAATCTGTACAGGCTTTTGTATTGCTGACTTTATCCAGTCACTGCCACGCTTCTGTGGAGAGCAGATTGTACAAAGAGAAATTAAACTGTCTCATCTCCAAGTGTTTGCCTTGAAAGAATATCTCAGTAAGTAATGGGGAAAGCACTGGTAATTCTCATTAAAAGTATTTGAAAGCTCTTTATGTCAAACTGAATGTGATGGCTCAGTTTACAAAACTAAAGTGAGTTGATCACTTTGTGAAGAAATAGTGAAGGTTTAAAAAGAAACTTCGTAGTATGTTCATGATTGTGCATCGGATAATGAAAAAGAGAACACTGAATTAAGGTTGGTGGCTGCTTGTTACACTATTACTCTGACTGTTTGAGCATAGTCTTGGAATTATTTTGTGGTAATCCTGTGATGATTTTCCCAAAAACTCTTACTGCTGGATATGTCTTCTACAAAATAAGAATTCTGGTTTTGATTTTTCAGAGCTTTTAAAAATTTATTCTTTATTGCAAAAGTCTTCAACAGCAGAGGAAAAATATGCATTGGATATTTAGATTAGATACTTAGATTGGATATGTTAGATTTATCATGAAGCATCGTTTGTAACAGCTGAAAGGTCATCCTCTCTAGATTTTCATGACTTTGCAGAGAAGTACATTTGAGTGTCCTGATTTTTTTCCATCCAAGTCCATTGCTCTAAGAGACTCAAAAGAAAAAATGCTTCTGAGAGATTGGCTGGCTTATAGAAAATGGCATTCTGTGAAGATAATATAAGTGTATTATGATTAACAGAATAGCAGCTTAAAGAAAAGAAGATTCCTGCTAATAGTCTTGTCTTCCACCCCCTGCCCCCTGCCAGCTTGCAGTCATTCTCAGAGTCCTGTCAGCTTCAGCCCTGAGCTTGGGGCTGCTTTAGAGCTTGTGTTTTAATTTCGAGGGGATCATCCATTTCCGTTAGGATGAAGACTGAATAGGAGCAGTTGGGATTGACTGATCATCCTTAATCATACCAGAATTACCTGGCCCTTGATATTCTGACCAAAGAGACCAGAACAGGCTCTTAATTACACTGAAGCCACACCTGCAACAGCAGCAAAAATAGGGGGTGGGAGTCTCTGCAGACTGTAGCTTTTCACATTTAGGCTCAGTAAGTCCAAGATATTTGTCTCTGGGGAATCCAAACCTGGATGTACTCAGAAATGCACGTGTACAGAAATTAAAGGACTGTAAAAATGGGATTCACATGTGACTTCAGCTATTCTCACTGCTAATTTTCACTTGTCTGGAATAAACCACCCATGTCTTGCTAAAGGGTACAATAGTAAGTGTCAAGTTAACTTACTTGTGTTATTGGTTTTGGGTGGATATTTTCTTGTTTAGTTAGTTTTTAGCAGGGTCCAGTTGTTCTTTGTTACTTAGTAGGTGCAGTACCTTTTCTTTTTCCTTTTATAGAGAGAAAGGAATTGACTAAGAAGCCTCCAGTTATTTCTACCAGTGAGTTCAAAGTTTATTAAAACTTACAAGAGAATGTTTTTTGGACTTGTGCAACACTAGTCTTCCTAACCATGATCTACAGAAGGTTTCCAATAAAACTATGTCATGCAGTGTGACTTGTGGTGAGTATTGTTATTTAGGAAATACGCTGCTTATTCTCTTTTGATGTTTTTTCCTACTGGTCATCAGTTTGTTACTAAAAGAAGGAAAGTCTTTTTACCAAAAGAGGAAAACATGGAAGGAAAAGTAAAGTAACTTTCTAGGGTTTTTTTGCAAACTGAAATGACCCTTGCCTTACCTTTCCTTTTTTTCCTTGAAAAAAATTGTGCAGAAAACGTTTCTGATTGCATCATCAAACAGATTTTCCATTTATGTATTCATATATATGCATTAAGAAATATATATAAAGGAATGTGTATATATGGGTTTATAATATTATTCTTTAAACGATAAGATTACTTTAATGGTTATCCACCATATTTCTTGCAGCTGATTTAATGGAGACAAATCCATTGGAATGGCCAGAAAGACATGTTCTTCAGAATTTGGAAAACTTCGAAAAAAACAAACAAAAAAAAAAAAGGTAATAATGAAATACTGGAGATTTTCTTTGCAGTGGCCATGGAACACTGTAGAGGAACTTCAAATGTTGATACCCATTGTGTAAACTTTTTCAAAATATAATCTTTCAAAGAAAATATTGCTTACAGCTTAAACTAATTTCTGTCAATTTCCAAAGGTGTATTTTCTGGGTATTTAAAGTAATATTGTTTTGAATTTGATTGACTAACTGCAAGTGAAATTTAGCTTAAAATAGCGTAGTTCTAAAAGTAAATTACCAAAATGACACTTGTAGAAAATAGTAGCCTTGGCAGAAAAACACATAGGAGCTTTTCTTTCTCCCAACATGCCCTAAATAACAGAGATAATTTAGCATTTTTTGTCAGCATGTCTTTCTAATGTCCTTATATTTCCAAGATGGTCAGTACTTAAGTCATGTCTCAAGTCATTTTAAAGTCGAAGATCCTATTGGCTTTATGCTTGAAATTTACATTTAGTTATGTTTTTCCTTCAGTACTGTTCAAGTGAAACCTGTAGACCTTTTTGTCACTTAATACAGCTTATTTTTTAAGTTTAGTTCTCACTTCATGTAAGACTTAATAGTCTTTGCTGGTCTTAATGTTTTTGCTGAGAGACCTTTACAGCCGGTTGTCCAACTGTCTTTTTCTTAATCACTTCCATCCCATTTCTCTCTTTCAAATGCCATAGTTGGCCATGGCTTAGATTGGAGTTCTACATTAGGAATTCTCACATTAGATCTCTGCTTTTTCGTGGTTGTCGCTGTTATTATTATTAATGGCTTTTCTTTCTCAGACAGGTAAAGTTCTTCCTTCTAATTAGCTTTTGAAAACCTTCCTGAAGGACCTTTCTGTTTCATAGTCAGTTAGTGTTTATTTCATTGCATTCTGAATGATGATCTTTCTTATCCTCTATCAGTGTACAGCATATTGCTCAACAGTAGAAAAGAGAGAACTTTGCTGTACTTGATTGAAGACACTAAAAAAGAGTGGAAGTTTGCATGCAGTAGTGGCTTTATGGTTCTAAATTCTTGAAGAAATTACTTCTTTTTAGTAGAATGCTAGAGAATTTGCATCAAATATACTTATCATGAACATTTGTGTGAATGTTCTCAAGGAGCAAGCCTATTCGTTTTACTTTGACAATAGTTTAATTGTTCCAGACTAGCAGTTATTTATTTTTTTTATTACCATGAGATTACTAAAAAAAAAAATAATCTTAGATTGGCCTTTGGTGTTTGTTTTTTTTCTTTTTTCCTTTTTTCAGAGTTTCTCTGTTTGCACATTCATCTGAGCAGTTGCTGGGGCATAAAGACGGCCAGCGGGAGTCACTGACATTGCTCGATGCTAAAGAATTATTGAAATATTTCACACCAGAAGGGCTACCAGTTGGTGATCTTCAGCCACTACAAATTCCCAAGCGGTAAGAATCCAGCACATTAAAGGAGACCATACTCAGAGCTGATGGAGGGGAGTTACAAATAAGGACTGATTGAGAGACACTGAATGGTGTAGCTGGATATGAGTTTATAACTTGTAACATCCTTGCATCACATACCTGCCAGTGAAATCAACTGTTTTGGTCCTCCAACCAGTCTTACTAATTAATTCTTTCAGGATCTGAAATGGCTGGAGATGATGATGATGTTTGTCCTATGCATTTGAATAACAAAATAATCACCTGAAGTGCAGAAAGTGTGCTAGTGGACTCCTGTCAAGCTGCTGAAATGTGTGCATTTCCAAAATAGTATTTCTATCCAAGCAGAAATACTGTGGCAGAACTTTAATTTTATTGGTGTGATTTCTTTCAGTGGGGGGGAGTCAAGGTGGGAAGAAAATTGAAGTGTAGAAAAGCAATAGCTGAACCTGTTTTACTATGTTCGTCTCCTGTCTTGCTGGCCCAGAATTCCTGTCTATATTTTTATGTGGTAAAGTGCTCCTTAAAGGAAGCTTATCTACTCTGGTGGCTTCACAAGTATTTATCCTTAGTGTGTCTGCTGGTAAGTATTAGTGTATTAACCAGTACTTTTGCAGCAGGAAGATTGATACATGGAGTTAATGGAGTAATTTTCCGGATCTGAACATCTGTTAGAGTTAAGGCCAGACTGTATGAGAGTCAGACAGTGTTTGCCTGTTATTTGTGCATTTGTGCAGTGTGTTACAGATTTCTAGGTAAGGCAAGACAATCTTTGCAGTCACTAGAATTATGTTTGTTGACCTTTTTAACGTTGAATAATAGAATCTGTAATGGACTTATTTGATACAGCCCTCGATCCTTTTTCAGACTTCATTATATAATAGGAACGCTTCTGAGAGGGAAAGGTACTGTAATATTTGGATTTTCTGTAGGATTTTTAAGACTTCTGTAAAATACTTACTGGAGTTGTGAAACTAGCCTAAAGATGTTCTGAGCAGAGAATTCAAGCAAGTTAGAAAATATGCAATGAAGATTGAGAATCTTCTACTGAGTTGTTAGACCAACAGAAGGAATTAAAGAGATTTTGAGAGAGACTGATGAATTAAAGGCATGTTCACTTGTTTTTCATGTTTGAGTTTAAATAGAAGTTTGATAGATTACAGTTTTGGCTGACAGTCTTTCTAAATTACCATCTTGCTGGATTCAGTATCACATCTTTCCTGGATGTTTTTCCCAGATAATTTTTACAGTGGTAATGGTGCAGAGACAGTGTGTGTGAATAAAATTTGAAGCAATGTGTACGTTTCAGATACTCCTATAGCTTGCCTTCATCTCTTCCCTTCTTTAGAGATAAATGAGATGTGATAGGGTATGCTGGGATCTGGCAGCAAATGCTTTCTGTCTGTCTCGCTATGGCTTATTCTGTTGAAATACTTTCAAACAAATGCATGTGATTTAGTTGCAGAGAGTTTCTAGCTGGAATTGAAATATCACAGGAGACAAGTGGTTAGTTATAAAGTCTGGGAAAGGTGACTGTGAGGTGAGACAACAAGCTAAAGGCAAGGAATTCACTGCTGTAGTGCTGGATTGAGAAATGGGAGGTCAGTTCCCAGTTTCTTTTAGTCCATTCTGAAATGGAATGATATTTACCTGGGTTTATTGATAAGTTATTTGGAGTAGTGACCTTAACTGGTTGAAATGTCTAAGAGCTTCTCTAATACTAATAGCTCAGTAGGAATTAGTTAGTTAAACTTACATTGTCACTTCAATAAACATTTAATTTTCCATTGATGCTTTACCCCAGAGGCTTTGCCAAAGCTGGCATGCTGGTTTAGTCTTCCTATACCATGGCATTTGTTTCTGATTTTTGGAAGTATAATTTGTCCTGACTGTAGCTTGTTAAAATAGATCCATATTTTTCTTTTTTCAGTGAAAATGCATTTCTTTTGACACCAGAGCTTACTCCTCGGAAGCTCAGAGGTTTGCCTTTTGAAAAAGCAGCTGGATGCCATTATCATGGACTTGAGTAAGTGTCTTGGCTTTTTTTCCCCGAATTATTTTTTAGTTTCCTGTCTAGGTATAATTGGAAATGTTTCAAGCAACATGTATGTTAATTACGGAAAATTTAACGTATCCTTTTTCTTTGTTGGAACAACTTTGCACGTGCCAGCTCTCCCTTTCTTACCTTTATTTTAGTTACTGGTTTAAATTGCAACACTCCTGCCTTGATGGTAATGTAAAAACATTTAAGTTTTTTCTAAGCTGTACTGTTGTAGCTATTCTCAGTGTCTCTGTAAATTTTAATTCAGAACTAAAAGTGTCAAGAGAAATAGAGTTCATTAGTACATATCAAATTCCTGGGGCAGCACATGAGTGAAGTACGTACATAGCTCTTACTTTGATATTTAATTGTAGACACTTTTAGAACAGTCAGAGGTTTATGAGACCTGCTGTGGTGCTACCTGTGTGTTCAGGGAACCTGAAAACAACTCCATCAGGCAAGTGTTAGTGGTAAGAATGTTCAAAAGGATCAATATGATTAGGACTGTGTTTAGTCCCAGCCAGCCAGAAATAGTTATTTGTTAAAGCTTCGTCATATAATGTAGCTGTATAAAAATAGTTTAGAAAAACAGAAATATTGACATTGAGGAGAAGAGGAAAGACATACAGAAATGCTAGAGTAAATAATTCAGCATAACTCTTCCCTATCATTCCTGAGCTTGGAGGAGATGCTCCTTGAATATTCACCATTTCCCTTGGGCTCCTCTTCCCTCTGGAGACTTTATCCCATGATACTCTACCAAGCAGATCCGTGAAGAGGCCAAAGTCTAATCTCCTGAAGTCCAGGGTAGTGAACTTGCTGTGTGCCCTCCTTGCTGCCCTGAGGATCTCAAACTCCACTAGTTAATGGTCACTGTAGCCAAGGTTGCCCTTGAGCTTCACACTCCCAACCAGCTCCTTCTTGTTGGTGGGAGGGAACAAGGTCCAGCAGAGCATCTCCCCTCACTCGGAAAAGGAAGTTATCAGCTCATTCCAGGAACCTCCCAGACTGCCTATGCCCTGCTGTGTTGTCCCTCCAACAGGTATTGGGGTGATTGAAGTCCCTCATGCAGACCAGGACTTGTGAGGCTGTTCCTATTTATGATTAAAGTAAATTTTTGGCGTAATGAACGTGTGCCAGACACTTGAATCCTGTGTTGCAAAGAAAAAGTAATTGCCATTAAAGCAGTGAGTAAAATGGCAATTTAACTTGTAAAGTTAAATAGATTTTTTATCTTTATAGGGGATGTGACTACTCGGGGGACTGAGAATATAATAAGGAAAATTAAATACCTTGACATTTTTAAGTTAAGAGAGCTTACTGTCTTATCAGATAATGAATTTATTTCTAGTGGAAAGTCTTACTCAACTGTAGAAATGGACTCATTAGTCAGTTATTAGAAAAGTGAATTTCTCCCTGAATATGAAGATACTCTGAAGAAAGTAGAAAAATGAGATCTAGCAATTTAACATGACTTCATGTTAAGAGACAAAAGTAAAGAATGTGTCTAGAGTTCCTAAGAGTGGGAAACATTGCTGAGCAGCTTGGAGGGTGGGCTGAGTGATAGCTCACACTGTTCAGAATAATTCATAAAAAAAAGGATGCAATAATACTGGACAATACTGTTACCTTTCCCCAGCAGAGGTAATGTAAGTTTCTGGGTGATGAAACACTGAGCTCTTCCAAGGAATCTTGGAAATGATTTACACCAGAGAAAAGTTAGTTAAGATGGGTTTTGTATTGTTGTAGTCTCTTCTGTAGGTTTCACTGAACTAGAAGTACTCATTTGGTATCTTTCAGATCCACTGTATTTAATACAATTTGTTTTGTTGATTTCATTGATTAAACTGCTTATTCATTGTAGTCAATAAGAAACACTTTTTGTTTTTAGCATTTAAAAAATGTGAATCTCTCATACAGCAGTGTTTATCTGGGACAAAGCTAAAGGTTTCACTTCAAAGGTGCAGTTAGCAAACACGTTTTGTTCAAGGAAAAAATTCTGCTAATGTCCATGGAAATCTTATTTATAAGACCACAGGGTAAAGCCTTGCAAAGAATATATGATTCAGCTTCTTTGTTGGAGTTGGACTTAAATATAGCTAAATCCATAAGGTATGTGTTAATTTACTGGGCGGTTATAAATTATCTTTCAGAACAATATACCAGTTCAAATGAAAAAAAGTTTTGCAGTTCACATGATTGTCAAAAGTAAGTTTTTCTGATTGTAATAAAGCAGAGACTTTCTCTCACAGGTTTCTCACCAATTTCAATTTCAGATATTGTCTAGACGACAGAAGAGCCTTAGAGAGAGATGTGGGATATGCTGAACTTCAAACTCGTCTTATTCGCTATGAAACTCAGACTACTTGCACCAAAGAGTGCTGCCCTGTGCCAGTTGTCTTGAGTCCTCTCCCATCTCCCGCAGTCTTGTCAGAGCCTGGAAGTGTCCCTGATGGAGAGTCTTTACAGAGCGAATTCAAAACAGAGACATCAAGGCTAAAACGCAGATCAAAAGACTTGGATTGCTTTTATCCCAAGAAAAGGTAATGCACTGAATAAAATGAATCTTTACCATGAAGTATTTCAGTAGTCTCTTGTGAACTGCATCTTTTCTTTCATCTCAAAATGTTTTAGTGAAGCTATCTAGACAAATGTTCTAGTTGTTTAATCCTCCTCTGTGGACTCATTTTTTTTCTCAAGTGTGACCTCTCATTGATAGCATTAGATTAATCAAAACCCATGTGGCACAGGCACCTTTTATTTAAGAGATGCGGGGTTGTATCTTGCAGAATCTCAAGTGCCTTTGAAAAGATGACAGATAGCCTCATCTAGGACTGAAACTGTCACTGCTGCTGCAGTACAAATAAACAACTAGAGGTTTGGAAAGCCAAGTACTGTACAAACAGAATAATTGAATTGCTAATCCAAAGGACTGCTGGCATAAGATGACCTACCAGAATTCAATCTTATTGTCAGCCTTGTTTATTAAAGTCTTTTCTGCAACTTTAGTTTTTAAGATTTTCCTTTGTACCTTGTCCTCACTCTGAAGATGCAAAGTCTTTGTGTCAATGAAAAATAGCTGCTATGTAACACTATTTCTGAATGCACTTTTTACTGTAATACTTCACTTCGTCCTTCTTTCCAGTCTGATACCCTTTGCAGTCTAATCACGCCAAGCCTTTAACAGAGGTATGGTTTTAGGAATATTCATATCTTTTGCAACCTACTCTGAATAGTTAGAAGAGAAGATGTGATTGTATCTAACATTTCATGAATTAGAGTTTTGGAATAACTAGCGCTCTTACAGTTAAAGGATCAAGGATTACAATGTTCCCAGAGAACTATAATGCCCAACTTCCCACAGTTAAAGATGAGTTCTGACATTCCTGTAGGGCCAAAAGAAATGAGGTAGTTTCAAGAAGCTTTCTTATTCTAAGACTGGAGGCCAGCAAACACTGTTCTTCCTGGCTATCTAGATGAACGGTCCATTTGCAAAACTACCCCTTCTTCCAAAGAGTTTCATTTTCATTGTTATCTGGTTTCTTCAGTTTGTTTCTGGAATTTTTAATTAGAGGTTTAATGGGTCTGTATATCAGAGACCGATCCAGTAGGTAGAGTGTTCTTCTAATACAAAAAATGTTATATAATAGAATCCTGTATTCTTGTCTGCTCTTTTCAGATGCTGTTTGCAAGAAGGCACTTATTCTTTTAAACAGCAGCCTCCATAGTAGAAACAATGGCACCAAAAGAGTCAGTAAAAAATCTGAAAGTTCTTTTATCTTTTTGTTTGTTTGTTTGTTTAACTTCCTTCTAGGCTAACCAAATCTGAGAGTACAGATTCCCTCCTCTCTCAGGCCAGTGGAAGTAGCGGGAGTCACTGTGCGGTTGCAGTAACAAGGAGGTGCTCTGAAAGATCAGCTGCTTTAGCTGTGATGCCACTGAAACAGCCTGGCCAACCCCATAAAGTGACCACTAAGGCTGGCTCAGCCAGTCGTGTAAATGCTGCCCAACCTGAGACCTTAAAGCCAGCAAAGGAATCGAGATCCCAGAAGCATACAAGGGTAAAGGTCTATGTTGTTTGCTTAGTGAAGAAGCATCTTGCTTAACTTCTTTCCATGGGACTTGATTTTTTACATTTTTTAACTCAAAGTGAACTGTCTTTATCTCTTTTTGTTATTAAATTTCATTTTGTTCGTATGTGCAAGTGAATCCTGAAGGCACTGTGGAGAGTGCTGCAAAAGCAAGGAATGAAAAAGTATTTAAAGGAGTATTTTATCATGCCCAGGGAATTAAGGCTGAGAGAGATAACAACTAGGAAAAAAAAGGTGGGAATGAATATCAGTGGAGTTATGAAATGTAGAATATTAATATAAAACCTAAAGGCACCAAAGAAATACCTGTGCTGGAAGGGTCGAAGCCATTGTGGAAGAACAGACTGTTCTGAGAATAAAAAGATATTCCAATAGTTGTACAAGTCCATTAATTGAGATAACATTTAAATACTTTGGTGCAATAATGTTTACTTAATAGCTGTATATATTAGGAGTGCCATTTTTAAAATACAGTACACAAAACTGTTTCTGGAATGATACTAACTTTAAATTAATCCCAGGATACAGAGAGGACTCTACAGGAATGCTGATGTACTGTGAGTGGCAAGTTGGGATTGCCCAAGTAAGCATAAATTGGTGTGACTCATTCAGACCTACAATAAAGTTTAAACATCTCTGATACAAAAAATGTCAGAGGAAATTTTCCAATTTAGTGTCTGATTTAGTGTCCAACTAGTGTCTGACTTTAGTGTCTGATTTAGATTTTTTTTTTTAATATGGATGCATCAAAGAAGGAAATACCAGTCTAACGAAAAGTTATCTGTATATATTATTTTGGAGGAAATAGAACCCAAGCCAATATCAATTGTTTTGTCTTCCAAGCTCCATGTGATTATTTGATGATCCTTTACATTGCTTTGACGTGTAAGCATTTCCTTAATTTTTTAGATGAAGGGAATGGAAATAGATTGTTAAATAACTCTGCTCAGATTTGGTCAGTGGGTTGATGGTGTTGAGGCAATGGATTAAAGAAACAGGCAAGAAAAAAGATCATTTTCTGTTTGGGGTTTTTTTTTACTTCCATTGGACAATTTTTCTTGTCAGTAATTGGGACAAACTCTTGAGTATGTTTCTGCTGTTTCCAAGATGCTGAAGGAGGTGGTTGCTAAGACTCTTCAGAAACATGGAATTGCAGAGGATCACAAGTGCTTTGCATCATGCAGCCAGCGTCTGTTTGAGATATCAAAGTTCTACTTAAAGGTAACTAGAAGACATGCTCTTACAGTTCTTTGTTCTTAGTTAAGTAAGTCTGCTCCTGAATAAAACTTGAGATAGACTGTGGGATATTCACACTTGATTAAGACAATATTTCCCAATATGTTAGTAGTGTGTAGAAGGTGTGGATAAACCTTTAGGCTTGTTGTCTAATGCAGAACATAGTTTTACAGTACATTTTGTTGGTGTCTTATTTGTTTTTAAACCTTATAAAGCAGTACTCTTCTATGTGAGATAACACCTTAAAGCATGGATCTGTTCTGTAAAGTCATACTTTATTGCTTCCTTAGCTGTTGTAGCTATCTCACAGCTGTAGCTGTGACAGCTCAACTTCTCCCTTGTTCTAAGGCTGTTGGCTCAATAAGTAGCTTACAGAACTGACTCAGAAATTCTAGTTCTCTGACATGCTCACAGAAGTCACTGCAAATGTGCACAGCTATCTAACATATACTGGCTTGGCAGCACTCTGTAGAATTGCATCAACCTCATTTTTGGAAGGAGATGAGAATTCTTTCCACAATATCTGAGAGACTTTGTGAGTCAATGCTTAAGCCATGTTACTTGGTCTGGGCACAAAATCAAGTTCAGTTACAGTATGGGGTGTTTAAAAGCTATTGCTCACAAGCTGAGCTGCTGTTCCTGCTCATTTGCATGTGTTTATCCTATGTCTATGGGTGAACTAAGTTTAGACAACTTCAGTAGAGGTGATTTAAGGTAAACGAAGTTGCAGTTGAACAGGGCTGATTGTTTACACGGACAATCTGAACATCTTGCTGATAAGCACCAACTTCTTAAATAATTGGAACACATTTCACAATTTGGAACACAGTTGCACAGTCATTCTGTGAGTGCTTCTGGGGTCTCACTGAAATATGCCCTGATGGAAGGTCTCCTAATCCGAAAGCAGAAAGGGCTGCATGTAGGGATGAGTGAGTAGGGCAGATCAGATGGGTTCATGGTTCCATTCCAAGTAGAATAGCAAAAGGAAGAATATTACAGTGATCCTGTCCTTTGGAAAACCGATCTAGAGAGGTGTCACAGGATTTTGTTCTTCTGAACTGTGTTACAGCCCCAAGTCTGTGGGGACCCTTTCTTTGAATCCTTTTGTTTGCTGCATATTTCAGAAGCATGATATCATAGGTATCATTTTCCCTGGGAGACAAGTAGTAAATTAATTTTCTTCCTCTTTAGAAGAAGTTTTGTTCTTGCTTTGTTTAAAAGAGTAGATGAGGTTGGACTAATTAATTGGACTGCTAAACAGATAAGCCATTCTAGGTTTTTCCTTTCTTGCACTGATTTTCTTTTTGGATGTCCTCTTCTCTGTTCTTTGCCAGAATTCTGCATTGCAATCTAAGCTCACAGCTGATTTCCATGTTTATATAGAAATAAGATTTCAACCAAATGGTCAGAACTTCGGATATCATTTAGGAAAAAAAAATTCTGGAAATGGGCAGAAGGTTAGGAAGGCTCACACACTTGAGTACTAGGGTTGGACTTCTGTAAGGAAAGCTGCAACCCACTGGAATAGATGTAAATTACTTCCTTTTTTCATAAAAAAAGCAAAGTCAAATAATTCTTCTGTTGCTCAGAACAAGGTGATGAAAGTGTAACATCACCCTGGTTATTGGGGCTCTTATAACCCAAATTAGAGTCACTATACAAGTGTGCTGATTCCTGTGGCTTTTTGTTTCATATCTAGGATCTTAAAACTTCTAGGGGACTTCTTGATGAAATGAAGAAAACAGCAAACAGCAATGCTAAACAGGTAAGACCATTTGTTTGTTTCTGTAACTAGCCAAGGCTAAATGCTGCTATGGCAACTTGGTTGTAGGATGGTTTAGACCACAGCTTTGAGAGATGAAGAGAATACTTCAGTGAAGAACACTCTTCCTTGGCTGTGGGTCTTGTTTCAGTCCGATCTCAGAAACTTCCTCTCAATCAGTAGTCCCATCCAGTTGCATATATTCAGGATTTGGATGGTATTCTAGTTATAGCTGTCTATATGATGTACCACAGTGAGAAATGGAAATGAAGGCAATAAATGTTCCTACATCACTGAAACAAAAAATGAGAGATGAGATTTTTCTTCATTAGAGGGAAGCCTTGGATCATTAGGGAATTGTTCTTTTCTTGTGTTGAAGTAAATAACATTTCTTTTCAAAGGTTAGGAAGTAATAAGAGGGTCTATAAAAGGAAATAAACTTCTTAAAAGAAGCAATGAAAACTAGTAATTTTAAGCTTGGGAGTAACTGTAAGCACAAGGGATATCAGGTGAGTTTATTTGTGTGTAAAGTGAGACTTATGTGGACAGTAGCACAGAGTAAATCATAGAAGTAAATACCCCTCCAGAAATTAAGTAACTGATTCTGAAAAATACACTGAAGTGACTCCATGACTGGGAAAAAAAAAGTGTTATGCGTAATTACAGTACACTTTTCAAAATCATAAATCCAATGGAAAAATTTGAACTGGCATAGTTAAGTAATAAAACCCAAACTCTCAAGGAAAACTGCTAGATCCCCGCAGAATTTATTCTACAAGAACAGTATTTGCTGTGTTCTGTACTGTACTCTGTTGTGAATTGCTTCCTACAGATGATAAGGTTTCAAAAACTGCATGGGTTGTGATGTTCGGTGTTGAACTGGGCTGTTGTCCTGATACACTGCTTCTCACCACCATCTTTGTCTGGGGATAAAGCAGGTAGTTTTGTGAATGTTTGCTGTTTGCAAAAGAGGCGTTAAAATTTGTGTTCTCCTAAGCTGCTCACTGCTCCCTGTATTGGAGAATATTTTGAAATTACCTTATGTAAACTATAATTGCCAAGGACTAATCAGTGGTCTGAACAACTGCCCTGCTTGGAAAGCAGCAGTAACAAAGGTGGTAGATAAAGCAGTGCACAAATTATCCTTTATTCTTTCTTCTGCTGTTTAGTAAATACCACACAGATGATGGCAATAAAGAAAGAATTGATAAAATGTGTGAGATATTATTAAGTTACTTTCGAGACCTGTAGTTATGAAAATGGTTTGCTTTCTCATTTATTTGCCCAGGTGATTGAATGGGTTTTGGAGAAGACTGGCAAGTAGAAGTACTGTGTGGATGCTATTCACACCTTCCTAGGAACTGTGGGGACAGAGCACTTCTGACTACAAGAAAAGCATTGTACTGCCTGAGGCACACGCATACAGATCTGCACACTGGTGGTCAGTGTAATTATATAGACTCATCCTTAAAGCACAGTAGCAAGAGTTGAAACTTTTTATACTGGAAGTTTTAATTTTTTTTAATTCAAATGAAAAAAGGTTTTATTTTATATGCATTTATTATGTTTGTTAAAAGGAATATAGCTTAACTTGGTTTGATAAAGCTTTGTATGTTTTTCAACCAGTATATTTTTTATGTGAATAAAAACCCTAACAGATTTAATTTTGATAACAGCCTCTTTGGTTTACCTTTTTGTGTGAAGACCTCCACTCTATTTATTACAGCTCACTGTTGTATAGACAGCTGTTTACAGCATTGGCCATTAACATTTCCTACGCTAATTAAGAGCAGTTTCTATTCTGCAGGTGAAAGCAAAGGTAATTAGAATTCGAGTCACAATTATCTCCGTGTTGTAGTAGAAGGAAAAAAAGAATGTCTTTTGAAACTTGATGGGGTCCCATTAAAGAAAGGATCACTTTACAAGCTGAATTTCTGGTATAATTTCCTGCGTGCTCTTTGTAACACTCCTTAGAAAAAATCTTAAGAGAGGTCTGAGATCTCCTGTCCTGGAGGAGGAGAAAATCAAAGCAAAAGCAGTAATGATGATGGTGAGAGCTGGCAAAGAGCTGGCAAGCTGTGCTGAAATGTAATGGAAAGAAGAATTTCTACCTGTTGCACGTGTTGCAAGTACAGTAAAGGACTAAATTCGGCCTCAGTTTGCTGAAGTCTCAGGCATGTACCTGACTTGTACTAATGTAATTATTCAAGTTAGTATTATTTTGAGATGAGGAGTTCCTACCAAAACAAACAGATTTCACAGCTTTCAGTATAAGGATTTCCTATTCATCATAAACTAACATGATTGATAGAGAAGCACTGCTTTTGTTTGCTGTATTCCCCTGGCACGAAAATATATTAAGCAATACAAATATAAATGAAATCTAATGTGATGAAAAAGTAAATGAACTAAACCATGTGGAGGTTAGACTAAATACTGTAAAATCTACATATTCTCTAAAAAGCCTTCCTGATTTTGTGGCATTATTCTTTGCTTAATTCTATTTCATGTAAAGCTGAGCCCTAAGGAGGTTTTTCGTGTCTAACAAGATCTTGTGTTAATCTGTTCCTTTGTCTCTCTATTTACTGTTCTCCTGAACTCTACAAGACCTTGGTTTAACTGCACTCTGAGCTGCAAGAGGAGACCTTTGTAGTTGTTCTGCTGTGACAGGGGGCTCTAGTGAGTACTGTGTGCATCTTATCCCAGGACAAACATAACTACTTATGAGATGCATTCATTTGCAGAATGCCACACATCCACAGCATCCTGGTTTTACTGATTTGGTGAAATAGAAATGCAATGAAGAGAGATACTTAAATAATGATTTGATAAGTGCATGCATGAAATTGCTCCAGTGTAATGATTACTGTGTATGGCTCACATTTCTTCGCATTCAACACAGAAAACAAGAAATTAATCAAGACATTAATCTTCCTTAACATCTTTTAGTGAATAAAGGAAGTCTCTACTTCCAAATAGAGAAAAGCTGTAAGTTATAGCCTTATCTCTTCAGCCTGAATGCTGATACTTTTGTCTGAGTACTAAAGCAAGCCACTGAAAGTTGTCTTTTCTACTTAATTTTGAGAGGTTTATATATGTGTAAGTACAAAAACTTTGTAGTTAATAAATTATGCCTAAGTCGATAAGCAAAAGTAAAGGAACTCTACATTTCATAAAATCCTCGAGGCTAGCTGCCATAAGCAAAGCAAACACCTTTCACAAAATTAATTAATACTCCTGAACTGGTTTTTTTCTAGTTCAAGTAGAGCCCAAAAGTTATTGTTTTAATTAATTCTGCAGACTCAAAGGCTGGCCTGAAAATAAGCAGGAAAGCAGTTAGGGAAACATAAGCATTTTGATGTATTGTTTATTTGCATGATTCCCAGTCCTGAACTAATACACTGCTCCCATGTCTCATTTGCTCTTTATCTTGGTGGTTTTTTAGGGTACGTGGCAGCTGGTTTATTACTGTGGATTAGTAACACTGTGCCCCATTTGAGCTGTGATAACTGTCCTTGTCCAAACACTTAACCTATAAAAAACATGCAAAATAATTTGACCTGGTCTACTGTAACAGCACTGCAGCAAATTATAACTACAACATACTCTACTGTAGTTCAAAAACCTCACACCAAGAGTTCCCACCAGCTGATGCGTTACGTGATGCAGAACAGAACATCACATCTTGCCTCTGAACTTCAGATTACTTTCTTGTTTCTGGCTGCTGAAGCCAAAATCCAGTTTGTCCTATGCTTGGGTGCTTGCTTTCATGTTTTTGCAAATCAGGATGTAAGTCATATTCACCAGTACACATTTATAGTTTACCCATAATCCATCCATACTATAGAATAAGCACATAACATAATGTACTATAATATAATAACATTATGTATTATAAGCATATAATCCATCCATTTTATGTGCTTATATTACCCACAGGATTGGGATAAGACGACACTGGTGTGGTTGCAATTCCTTCGTGATAGAACTGCTTGTAGTATTACAGCATTTGCATGATGGCTATCACTGGGCTACCACAGAACTTAGCTTGGGTACAAATCCTTGTCCAAATTCACAAACTTCCTTTTCCAAATTCACAGTTCTCCCTTGGGATTTGTCTTCTAAATTTTTTTCTAATGCCTCCCATTATTTACTTACGCACAGAAATTCTGATGAAGGAAGAAAAACTAATCCCATATGGGAAAAAGGTCATCCATCACCTTTGTTAAAATGTTTTCCCCGTCATGCTTTTAAATTAAACTTTTGCCATGGTTAATCTAGGGGTCCATTTATATCAAGCAGGCTCAGTTTCTCAAAATTTTGCTAGCATATTAATATCTGCTCTTTAAAATCAAAGTCATCACTGAATTCAAGTGTCCATTTTAGATACAATTCTCAATTACTTTATAGTAATAATATACACACTGTATATTATTATGTAATATTATATATATCACACACTGTATTAACGGTCTCTCTATAGTAAATAGCCTCAGTAAACATCAAATTATAAACCTGCCAGTTTGACTTCTATGAAAAATAAGATAAATTTGGATATCAGTGATAGTCTTATGATCTGGAGCATATAATTTGTTTAGGCTCTGATTTTGCTTCCACTGAAGAAAAGGAAACTCCCAATTAACTTTTAAACATGGGTAAAAGGACACTGAGAACTCTTCCAGATGGAATCAGATCAACCTCTCCTTCCAATCAGCTGTGCTTCTGAATGCAAAGAGCTGGATGGAGTGTGCTCCCATGTCCTGTGGGACGAAGGAATACTAATCTTCTGCAGAAAGAAAACACTTGTTATTTGCAAAAGACCAATTCTAATGATGTTCATGGTAGTGATTTACTTGGTAGCACATGAAGAGTTGTGTTCTGATTTACAAAGTACCTTAAGTGAGATGCTAGTTCCATTTGAAGAGCAGGACTCTTAGGAAACACCAGTATGCTTCCCTGAACACAATCAATCAGCTTTATTTTCCTTTTTCTTTTTAACAAACACTTTATATCACATTTTTCCAATGACATTTATGTTCCAATACGTATCCAGATCTTTCTAACGGTGAAGCAGTTATACAAACTTTCTGATCCGACTGTTCAATTTACAGTCAGTATTTTGTGAAAAGAGTGAGACTCTGGAATATTCTTTTTTGGATTTCCATGAGGCTGGTCTGTTATACCTCAGGTCAGACTGAAAGAACAGGCTTAAATTTCCAGTCAGGTTTTCTATTTGGGCCACTAAATTAAGAGTTTAAGTCAAAGGGAAGGGAACCATCTTTTTTTCTATAACTGTTCGTAAGAGAAACATGGCACATGCTGACCTCAGTCCTTGAATGCAGAAGCTTGAGCAGAAATTTCTTTTTTTTTTAATGACTTCTGTAACTGCCTAGTGCAGTATAAGCAACAGAGAAAGCATTGTAACTTCAGCAGAGGAGTCTGAATGACCTGCCCTGGAACATCCCTGTGAGCTTTCAGGGTTTTTTTAATTTTAAATTTTTAAAAGTCATTCCATTAATGCAATGAACAGTTCTCTCAAGTAATGGAACTCTTAACAAAAAACCTGAAGTTTAAATGTATTTTTCCCCAGCCCAAAACCAAAGAACAGCCTTCCAAATAGTTTGTCTGGGTACAAAGTAAGCTCACCTCACAAAAATCCAATAAATGACTTTATTAAATATATTCTTTTCTTCTAAAATATAAATATTCACTATACTCTTATAAATGTGGAGTAGGTCCATATTTAATTTGTCTATCCCATCCAAATATGAATCAGTTCAAAATCTGAAAATGAAGAAATAGCATCTGTAATTATCATTTATTTTTTCTATAAATATATATATGAATCTTCTTTGCAAACTGCTTAGTTATTCACTTAGACTTCATATAGTACTGAGCACCTTAGATTACATTTTGTGTCATTTAATCGTTGGTACTAATATAGGAATTTGTAATATTTACAATGCACATACGTGTTAAGGATAACATTCCAGTGATTTTTAAGTGTTAAAGGAGTAAGGAAATAGTGCAGTATAGTTTACAGATGTATTTAACCTACCCCACAGAATGCAAGTTTTCACTTTAACCTCTGGAACTTTTATAGGAGCCCACGTCCAGATTTTTAAGTCATACTTTGGAACAGTGATCAGAATGTTCTGAATTGCTTTTTAAAACCTTCACTGTTTTAAAATCTACACAACTGTTGTAACAGTTTATTTGATCATGTGATGCGAGTTCCTACCCAAGGACCCGTCCCCCCGCGTACCGACTGCTCTCAGCTTCTGAGATGCTCTTCTAAGGAGCCTCCAAGCCAAAGGAGACCCATGTAACTGCCCACAGAAAGTTGTGTGGGTGGCAGTGGTCACTAAGTGAGAAATGTCCACCTGGAAATTACTGGTAAGTTACGTAACATGTTACTTCCTACCTTTTGAATTTACAACATGAGGAATTAATTTTTAAGTACAAGTACCGTGACAGTAAAAACAATGTTCACAGCGACGTGAATCCCCTCCCAGGTGTGCTTGTGAGTGGTGAGAGGTGCTGGCAGAGGGGCTGCTCCTCCAAAGGGGCACTTAGCTGTTCTTCAATGACTGTTTTCTGTATTTATGAATTCAGCCTATCATCCTAAATTTTTTCTTAGTTTTATGATTAAGATACCTATGGAAACCACAATGAACTAATTCTTATGCTGTGAATAAACAGCATGACTTACACTTAACTCTCAAACTTAGCTTAAAAACAACATGGAGCCAAACTCTGTTTTTAATTTTCCTCTTTGCCAGCCAAGTGATGCTAAGTTGAAATTTATGTGCTTTCTCAGGAATAAAAGAAATGTTGTAATATGACAACCGAACGCCCGCAAACTTTGGATTTATTACTTCCTGTAGACGTCTTTCAAAGTGTGAATTTAGGGCAAAACTCTAAAAGCAGACAAAACCCCACCCCGGTGTGAAGCAGTTCTGTTTATAAAGGAAGAGCAATGTTAAGTGCCATCCCTGTTCTGCTTCTTCCTATTTCTGTTACTTCCAGGTGCAAGCTGTGTGTGCATCATTTCTGATGATGAAGGTCAGGGTTCCTGCCTGCTTTGTGCTGCCCAAGGTAATTGAACAAGGCTCAAACTCAGTGAATTGCATACTTTGACTAGCAGCAGTAAGTTGTGGTGCAAAAACTAGTAAGTCAGGGACATGGAGGTGAACATCTTAGGTTTCACCAGCAAGAAATCTGGACTTGCCAAGTCATGCCCATAGGAGCAGTTCCATGTTAAGGAGTATAGCTCATGTTCCCACCCTGGTGCGTTTTTCCTCACTGTTGTGGAGCTGCTTGAATAACTTTTCTGAAAACTCTCATAAAATCAAGTCCTCTTCCTTCACCACATTTGTTCTTCTATGAAGACCACACCACCACACCACTATGAAAACACCACACATCTTGTCTGAAGCAGAGGGGGTGACACAGTAGGGGTAGGACAGGAAGCTTAACATGGCCTTCTTTTGGAAAACTGCCATGGAAATACGCTGGCAGAAGCTTCCATCACACTTTGACATGGATTCAGGTACCTTTTACCTGAGCTGGGGATCACAGATAACTGAAACTCATTAAGCTATTCTGGGAAGTCACTATAAAAATGCGTCCCTAATGTTCATTAATACAGGAGAGTCCTACCTGTGCCCACTGACAGCCTGCTCTCAATACATCCTAGAGTTGGTCTTACTTTGGCTCCATCACTAGGAATGTACATGTAGCACGTCTTTATTTTTAATGTGAAACTGCCCTGGTGGGGGCCCTTCAGGTGTTCCCTGACCACAGCTGTATTGCTTCAGAGAGTCCAACCAAAGGCGTGTATCTGAATGCTCTGCTGGGCATTCATGCAACAGGTTCTGACAGAGCTCCAAAATAAAAATTTTCTGTAAGTGGTACACAGGTTACAACCAAAAGAATCTTTTACTTTCGGATGCTGGGACAATCTTGTTTGGAGAACTTCTCAGCCAATCTTGAGTTTGCATTACAGCCAACATGCTTGTCTGCTTAGCCCTTTACTTATTCTATAAAACAAGTACATTGAAATAGGCACAATTTATGATTCTGAAACATTTACACGTATGGTACTACACGCATTGACGGTCTCATATGGGATTTTAAAACCTCATTATTTACAATGAAATCCCCTGTCTTCCTTGTCATGCCATCTCTTTAGCTGATCAAAATGAAACCTGGGCCTTGGAAGACTGCAGAAATGACCTAGGCCCAGTGCTGAACCCCAGGCTGGTGTCTGCTGCTAGCTGGGACGGGTTTCTGCTCTTAACTGTACTTCATGAGCATGGTTGCTCCGTCCTCTTTGAAGAAACAGATGGATCCCACTTATGCCACCAAGCCCAGTCTCGTGATCTTTGCTGACAGGAAGGAATGAATGATGAAAACAATTGGTTTTGGACAGGAATGGAGGTCCAGTTGCTGGAAGTACAGAAAACAAAAAATCAAGTTGAGAATTACTAGCTTAGATTACAGCTCAAAGAAGGAATAATTTATGAAGCACTTGATGAACTGCTGTCTGGTATTTTCAACAGGCTTCTATTAATAACAGCCCTTCTCTAACATATTGCTTTTCTTTTGCATACAGCTGCAAATATTTAGGTTATTCAAAGTAAGTAATAAGCATCTTGCGAGCAGATGAGATCCTGGTGCCTCTGGCCTTGCATCCACCTGGGTGAGCAGCAGAAAACTAAGACAGATGCTACAAGCAGTTTTCCAAGAGGCTCAAGCCCTCCTGTCTTTTCAGGCTCTGTTTCTGACCAGGGGTGGTGGTGGGACTGCACTGTCTGATACCCAGTGCATCTGCTGTTGTTCACAGCTGAAGCACCTTCAGCTGGTGCTGCAGAGTTGCTCCTCTGTTCTCACAGCCAGCAGCGACACTGTACTGAGTCTTTTTTGTTACACAGTCGTGGTTCAGATCTCACCACACTCTTGCTAAGCATGACAGGCTTGTCAGTGTAGACAGCAGGTTCAACAACAGGGTCACATCAAAAGAAAACAAATTTGCCTTTCCACCGGTATCAACTTTACTGAGAGCTTGTAACAAGCTCCCTTCTGAAAGCCTGTCAATAAGCAGTTTGCAAAGTGTTAACGAAAATTATGCGAAGAATTGAGCACCCAATGTGAGCAGGAACTGCTGAAAAAATTTGTGAGGGAAGACCATGTTTACATTCATAATTTATGATATTTAAACTGCTCATTGGAATATGTGCCTTTTATTTAGGCACTCTGACAGCTTAGAGGCCTAAATTTGCACTATCTCTGTAGCCTTAATTGTTTTATTCAGCAACTACATGTTCAAAAATGTTTAAACACAACTTGTTGTCGTAACATGAAGTCCCTAAGGGCCCATTGGAATTAATAAGATCTCATTCTTATGTTCTTTCACCCTTGATCATTTAAAAAGTGAAGTGGATACATACAAAAATTCTAATATCTGGCTATTTAGAGGTACAATTTGTTCTTGAATGTAACAAATCTTTCATCCCTCTTTGCATGGTTTTATGATTTTAACTGTCTTTTTAGTTCATCTCCTTCTATAACCAGATTGTCATGCTGTACTAGAAAGCATAGCATCTAAATACTGGTACTGGAACCTGGCACTGGCCAACTGTTGTGAATAGAACAGAACAGAATAAAGTATTTCAGTTGCAAGGGACCTACAATAATCATCTAGTCCAACTTTCATTAGTGCTTCTCCATACCCAGAGCCTTTAGGATCACAAAAGAGATGGTAACATGCATCCCTTTTCTAAAAGTAGTACTTACAATTTCTCCATCTTTTCCTCCAAAGTCTAAATAAAGCATCCTTATCCCATCATCTGAAGACATTTTCAGTTTTTCGTAGGGATACTGTGCAATTTTCTTGGAGAAGGCACCATCTTGTGGTTCAGTTGTAAGAGAGAATCCATGTTCATAATGGATGGTCAGGCGGCACTCCTGGCTTTTGTATGTGCAAGCTGCAGAAGAAATCAAAATTTAGTCTGTAACATTCCTAAAAGCGTCAAATTCCATTTGGCTGCAGATAACTGCATTTGGCATTTGATCTCAATGCTATCTTGTGGAAAACTAACCTTTCCTGAAACTGGGCTAATCATGCTCTAACTGTAAATCTCTATCAACCTGCAGGTTTGGAAAAACAACTGAAATCCTGTTGTGCAAGGTCCAAGCAAAGTTATGGTGTAAACACAACAGACTAAAACTGTGCTCAGCAGTAGCAGGACTGATGTCATCCTTTCAGTTACTCACTTCATGTTGCAGCAAACATCTACCTGCTGACAAAAAAACAGTTCTCTGAAATTTAAGAAGGCTTAGACTGGTGTTTTCTACCTCCAAACCTTGACAAAGTCACAGCTACTCTTCTTTTTGTGCCTGACAGACACAGCCAAAATCAATAAATGTGGCACACAATGCATGAGAAAATTAGAAGCTGTAAAGGGTTTCCCTAAAGTATTTTGGCAAAGATGAAGGCACTCCTGAGTCCTCATAAGTGTCGTGGTAATTGAAAAAGGGCCCAGATAATTGTATATAATAGCTACTGCAGCAGAAAGGTTGCATCTTCCTCTCAGCTCAGAAACAGAGGCCATGATCCAAATTAGAAAATGAAGAGTTTTGGTGTTCACATCCCAAATTCTCTACTCCATCACTTTCCTGTGACCAATTCTGTCAAGGAAGGTCACTGGCACTGAGATAAAAGCACTGTGATAAAAGAAGGGGCTGATGCTCTCCTTCTGCTTTCAGAAAGACTGGCATCCATGTCACTGTGCTGAGGAGACGGATGTGTCCCCCTGAGCGCTCTGGTTGGTTTCTCTGTCAGGGGCCCTCCCAAAGCAGCCTGAGCTCCCCGTGCCTATGGGCCTGAATCCCTGTGCTCAGCAGCACGTGGCTGTACCTGATGCTTCAAGAAACTAGAACTGCCCCCTGTTGTGGGTGGATTTGTGCTTTGGCTCCTGCTCTCACATTTTTAGGATACGAGTGGAGATAATGTGCAACATTAATGGCCCTGTCAGCTGTAGAGTAAACAGGAAAAGGACTGCAAATCCTGGGGGCATTCAGGAGAAAGGCACAGCCTCAAAGCCACAGAGCCACCCCAGGCCAGCAGATATCCAACCAGACAGGGCATTACTCCAGAGCATCTGCAGCTGATTACTTTTATTCCAGTCGATTTTGCATGTACAGAAGTGCTGAGAAATGACACCCTGATGTTCAGGGAGGGAAACGACTACTCATCAAAATGTGGCTATTGAGCTGGTTTGTTTTTTTTTACTCAAGTGTACAGAGCTGGGTGAATAAATGACCAATTCACACTTGTGAATGTGCCAGTCCTCCTCTGCCTCCTCCCTCTGCAGGAGAAACTCCTGCCAGACTTGCAGGAGTCTCCTGAATCTCAGAAAAATGTTCTTTTTTGTGGTTTCTAGACAAACCTCTGACCATCATTCCTCCATGACATGAAAGCCTACATGGCTGACTACAGATTTTTGTCTAAAACAACATGCTGAAAACAAAACCAGAAATTAGCACCATAGTGACTGGCCACAGGTAGCACACCAGCTGGGACTCGCTCAGAAACCAAGGGGACAGTATTTTAAACATGCACTTTTTAAATGAATCACATCAAGCAGAAGGAGCTCCAACTGCCACGAGTGTCACAAGAAGGGTGTGGGGACAGCGCTGCAGGTGTTACTCACATGTGGTGATTTCTGATGAGCTCTGCAGAATTGTGGCAGCCCTGCACCACACTCCTGGTCCACAGTGAGAGGTCTCGACTAGTCTCCGTCCTGAACAGATGGGTTTCAATCCCTTGCCTTGTGCCAGTACGGGTCGCAAAAGACAAATCCATCCCTGACTGTGGTGAGCCTTTTCCCGGGCCAGAATGAACCAACCTACAATTGGATTTAATACACATCAGGGAATTCTAACAATGACACAGAGCACTACCCCAAAATCCCCACCTGAGCACAGCTCTGCTCTGCACATTCCTAAATGTACATGGTTGGGAGCAAGGGAACTCACATTCTTCTGTATTCACTCAGAAGAGTGAGGGTCCAAGGCAATGAGCACAGAAGTACCTGGACATGGATGTCCCAAAATTTCCTAATGAATTGTACAAAACACCCCTTTGGACGAGGAACCGAGAGAAACCACTGACTGGTCTGTGATGATGGAGTTTGGTCCACAGATACAAGTGCTCACTCAGATGAGGCAGCTGAATCCATCTTTCACTGTGAAGCAACATTTGCCCTAAACCTTAAACATCTGCAGACAAACTCAATGATAAATACTGTTGGATAAAATATGTGTATGTATATGCATATGTAAAATATGCAGATGCCAAGTACTGTCTCGTACTTACTTTTCCCATAAGAAACCTGTAAAATGCAAAATGTTGCAGCTACTTGTAATCTGAAATTCTCTCACATTTGTCTGCAATTAACATTTTTTTGCCCGGCTGATCTCCTGTGACCAGGAAAGGTTTGTTCATCTGGGCAAACACAAATCACACAAAATAATTTTGAGTAAGAAAATCAATACTTCATAGTTATTAATTTTTCTTTAAGACTGCCCTTTTGCATTGGGTTTTTTTCCCTGCAGAAGCGTGGACAGTCAATATAGAATTCACTCAGAAACACAACACTGATTCTTCTGAAAAGAATAATCCAGAGGAACTCATCACTTTTTGAGATTCAGAGACTAACCCTCTGAGGCAATCACAAAATGAAATTCTTCTGAAAAGGTTTTTTCTGTCTTGTGTCTCCTGTTTTCCTTTCTATAGGCAAACAATATACTTCATATGACACTATAAAGTATGTAACATGGTAGTAGAACACTTGTGCTGAAGGATAAAACATTAGATTATACTAATCATTTACTGAATGCTAATTTACCCTCCAATTACTGTTTTGCGTCTACAAGAATAGTCACCTGTTAGCTGACAGTGTAGGAGCATGCCATCAAACAGGGATGTTTTAGTAGGAAAAGAAAAAGCAGAAAGGAAAGAACAAACAAAGCACAACTTTAGCTGAAACAGTTGCTGAAACACTAATCACAGGATAACTGAAATTTTCCCAGTTCCCTGATGGTCTGTGCTGGCATTTGGGATGCACATGGTGCCAAACAGATGTGTCCCTTTTTCATACCCTGCTGGAAGGTTTGCAAGATTTGTTCATGCTCAGGTTCATGGATTTTATGGTCCCAAGGAGCTCCTGAGAAGCGAAATGCAGAGCATCCTGGTCAGAGCTGCCCTGCCCTCTGTCTGGGCAGGCTGGCAAGACTGTTTTCCCTCTAGAAGGGCTGAGTTAATGCCCCACTCAGCTTTGATACTCAGGGCCTCCTAAGTGCACTCTGGGCAGATTTTGCAGTCGGGGAGTGAGTTGCAAGCAAACAACCCAAAAACTTGAATTCCCTTTCATTTGGCGTGAGAGGGTGCAAGCTCTGAGCAGAAGCTGCATCTTGATAATTAAGGGAAGAGCCAAGGAACTGAAATCTCTAGTGACAATCTGCTTGCTGCCTGTCCCCAGCCAGTCACCCAGCCACAGGTATGGCCACCACTTTCATGCTGCCTTCTGCTACCAGGTTGTGGGAAAGCAGCCTAGAAAATTACATCAAGTTTGTCAATAGAAATAAAACTATTCCAGCTTTTCCCTGGGTCATTCCTTCCCTTGTATGCAGTACTCATCAGCTGTGCTAAAAGTTGTTTCCTCATACTTACAACACTGAATGCAAGACAAACAGATGATACCAATGTTTTATTTCCTCTAAAAACACACACCACCTCCACACCTTCATGTTTTATCCATACCACTGGCATTGTAGGTTTTTCAGCATATGGACAGAATGAAGATATACTTTACAAATTAAAGTATGTAGGCATCCAACATGAACATTTATTCTTGCCTGCCTTCTCTTACTATCCCCTCGTTATTAAAAATCGAGTCTCACTATTTAAAAACCCTTTTCTTTTGTACAACTACAGATAGTGCTTTGTAAAGTCATGCACTTAAGCATGAACTAGACAAACATGCAGGGGAACATTTGATAGTATTTATGTATTTGGGCACAGATCAAAGGATTCCCAAGCTTTAATAAAGTTACATTCGTGTGAGATGTTTCATTTACGAAGAAGATACTTTATCCTAAAGACCATAAAACTACCTTAAAAGGCAAAAAATATCCTTAGAAACCTCACAAAAGGCCCCCCTCGCCCCCGCCTCCCATTACCGAGCACTGAGCGCTGATCGCTCCTCCGGCACAGCGAGAGCCGCGAGAGGGCAGGAGAAGGCTGGTCACGACCGAGCCTCCGCACAGAGCACAGGGACCTGGAGCGGCGGTGAATACCACTCCTGGCGCGCTCCGGGGAGCCAGGAAGACACTTCTGATCTTCTCTCGTTTCTATTTCTAATATTCTCTCATTTCTCCCTTGTCTCTCTACGTTCCGGGGGCCTTTTCAGCATTATTTGTTGCAAATGTGTGATAGCGAGATGGATAGGATCCAGCACGAAGTGCTGGTGTAGGGTGAGATGCACTGGGACCTGCTTCTCATCCTAATGCTATGGAAAGAGCTTCAACAATGTAATGCAACAGCCAAATCTAGAGGCCTCTTCAGAAAGGACAGTGAAACCAGCACTGACATTCAAAGGAAGACTTCAGCTGCTCACTCACTCAAGATTTATCTCAGAAGAGACCATGCTACACGTGCAGACACTCGCAGCTCTGCTGGTTAGAACACCACTATCACTGATCTTTCTTAGCATTAAATGACTTAGCATTTGAAACCTGCTCTGGAATGGCTGTACTCTTTGGAAACCTATGCACATTCTCTCAATTCATCTGTATGGAGGGAGCCACAACCACCCTCACTGCCTCTGGAAGACAAGCAGAGAACTTGCAGGGCACCTCATACACCTTCTCAGGGTTCTCAGGAAACCCAATGCTCTCTGCCTGTCCCTTTGCCCGCTTTCCCAGATAACTAATCAGTGCCCAAACCCCTTCCCCAAGTTTTTATGTCATTAGCTACTAAACTGCTTTAATAATTTCTGATTACAGACCTCAGCTGTACACAAAAGCTACTTACCTGATCTTTAATCAGAGCCCGACATGGACTGCACTTTTTTTCCCTTTCATTTCATATCTGGCTACGATAGATAACGGAATTTGATTGCAAATATTTAAGATGTAATTACTTAAGCCCCATTCCCATGCTAGAGGGAGGCACTGTTATTCAGGCATAAGGAAACACTGAAATAGAGATTATGACAAAAAGGTCCTTGGAGTCAGGGCTGTGTGCCAGCTTCTGTGCCTCCTGGTGCAGAGATTTAAAGGAACAACTTAAATCTGATCTCCATTTTATTTGAGCTATTACTTATATTCCACACAAAGCTGGAAAAGACTGACTGGAAAATATTTTTAGGTCTTAATAGCATCCAGAGGTTGAAGGCAAACTTATCAACAAACAAAAGGGCATGCTGAAATTCTGCTGTTAAAGGACTGTAAGAAGATTGTAATCCTTCTACCACTTTCCAATTTTCTCTCTGATTATGTCTTGGGTAGATTAAGCATGACTCTGTACAGTATCTGGCACTGAAGTTTTCCAGTTTCAGCAGCTTTTCAAATATGCATTAGCTAAGCAAAAATGTTTTTCCAAGGACTCATAAAAATCTGAAAGATGGAAGCAGCCAAGATTACAACATGGACTCTGCAAACTTTCCAGGTGAAAAGTTCTAAATTGCACTGATCAATGCACAGAGGGGATTAAAAAACTTGTCACGAGGAGGGTAATCACTGACCGAGAATGAACACAGAAGTCAATACCAACAGCAAACCCTCTCTATTTTTTTGGTATAACTGTACTCAGTGCAACAGGTCATAAAAGCAGAACCCTGCAGGGTTTTAATCAGAATCATCCAAAACAATAGGGGTAATAATTTAGGGAATCTGTCCATTTATGTAATCTGCTCACCTTGACGATTCATGTATTTATATGTATTTATCACATCGTGACTCCATTCTGAATGCCAGCTTCTGTATAGTTGCTGCCTTTTTACCTGAGTGTTAAATTCACAGTGATATTAGTAAGAAATCACAGAAATGGGGCTGGAGCGGTTCTCAGGAGGTCACCCAGCAAATCCCCCTTCACAGAGCAGGGCTAACTGTACTGACACATGCTGTGTGTCACCCATCCTTCAAAGTCCCCAGTGATGAGAACTGTGCACCTTTCCTAGGGAATCTAATCCAGTACCTCACCTGCACACCAAGTTTTTCCCCAGGACCTACTCTAAATCACTCTTGCCACAAGTGCAGTCAACGACGTCCTGTTGTATCCAGGAGGGATGTAGAGAAGATGCTCCCCTGTCCTACTTGTGTCTCATCTTCATACCTGAAAACTACTGACATGTTTTCCATGGACTTCTCTAGATTAAACAACTAAGGTTTCTTAAGATTTCCCCTACTGAAAGTGTTTCTATATATTTGCATTGATTTCTTCTAGACCTGCCACAGTTAACTGGCACTTTTCAGAAGTGCAATTCCTCACATGAAGGTGGTGTATCACCCCAGGCTTTACTCATGGTCTCTAGTTAGGTATGATTATTACATCTGCCCAACATGCAACATTTCTGCGATAACCCAAGATGACTGTCTTTATTATCCCCTCTCAAAAACATAATACCTTAGATTTAAGCAGTTTTGCCACACTGTCCAGGTGCTTCCTGGCAGAGCAACTACTTTGTCACTCATACTCCACCCCACAAAGGTGCAGCGGATTATTCCCCAGCACTGAACTTTACACTTGCCCTTTCTGAACTGCATCCTGGTTTTCTTACAGACCATTTCTCCAACCTGTAAAGACCCTTCATCAGCCTGACACATGTGCTGTGCAACTTCTCATTCCCCTCCATCCTGAAATCCAATGTTTCTCTGCTCAGGCAGGTATCCCATCGTACAGGGAGATGACTATCCCCAGCCAAGGCAATCCGGTCTGTTATCAAATGTGACCTCTCAAGGAAAAATAATCTAACGGGCCCTCCAAGGTGAGTACATAGATTGTTGGATGCAGTAATCTGGAGGTCACTGATGATGAGGGCTGACAATACTCACCAAAGAATCATCTTTACACATGACAGCATGTGGGCAGGAAGGGACAGCATGCACTACAGGATCTCCAGTCACTTTAAGGAGGACTTGAGTCCATATACAAATGAAACCCCAAAACAGGGGGGATGAAATGCATCATCTTCTGCTGGGGTACTCTTGCTTCTCAAATTGTAAGGTTTAGTGATACACATGGACACAGCCTCTAGCTCCAACACTACCCAGTTTTCACTGGGACCTGTCACCTGGAATTCTCAACATTCATCACCCACCACACAGCAGGCTGCAAGCTGCAAAGCTTGTGTCCCTTGCCTCATGTTACGGTAACGAAGGGTGAGTCAGAAGCTGGATTCTTAGGAAGTCTGAAAACTCCATCATGGGTGGGTAGACTGGGACAAACAACCATCAGTGTAATTCACTGAGTTCCATTTCATTTTTTTAATAGAATGACTTAGCAGCAAAGCCTCAGTTCATTTGAGGAGACAACTAAGAGACAGAGAACAAAAATTAACTAATGAGACTGTAGTGAGAGACCCACTGCTTTTGGCCATGTGCAATCAGCCCTTCTGAATGAGAACTCATTGAAAATGGTATAATGGAGGCCTGTAGCAAGGCCAAAACAATGGAACAAGAGCTCTTTCTCAAGCCCTTTGACAATACTGGCAGAGAAACGTGATTAAGATTCACATCAAGAAGCACAGACAGTTTCCACTGCATAACGATGACCATGGGAAAGCTCTCTCTGAATTAGTGTTGATGGATACATTCAAAATAATGCAAATGATTATTTCCAACCTCGCTTCAAGAATGTGTCTTCCAAGCTTACCATTTTAAGCTAAAAAAAGCCAGGAATTCATTTGTTAGAACAGGAAGAGAAGCTGTGCTGAAAGTGTCTCCAAAAGCCCCATGCTGGTGGTGCAGAACCGCCACACCAGCACGTTCAACTTAGGGCCAATTTCACTTTGTTTCAGTCTGGAGGAGCAACTAGAAATCAAAGTGCTTCTGCTAAGCCCTAAGGTCTGCACACTGAGATAGAAATCTCAGGAGATAAGCTCACTCCTGCCTCTGTATCCAGGCCAAGTGGTCACATCCATAATCCTGGTGTGCTCCTGCCCATCAGCCTCGGCCAGAACTTGAAATGGAGGAGAAGAGGGGAGTTAAGCTCAGCACATTGGCCCACTGAAGAACCTGCTTCTCAAACCACAACATTTCAAGTGTGAAATAAAGCTGTGCACCAGTTCTACCTGTTCCTGGCTGACTCAGCTGTTCCCACTGCTCTTGAAGTGGTCATAATAAAAAGGCACAGGTACCTGGTGGCTAGCAGGGGGTAGGTATGCAGAGGGCTGAACCAAGCTTCCTTCATCCGGGGCATGCTCTCATATATTAAGAGGTCTTTCTCTGTCAAAACCACTAACACTGGCTTCCAGCGCTTCTCGTTGTCTCCTGGCACCTGAAAAAGAGAACAGTCTCTATGAAGTAACAAGAAAAAAGCTACCATCATGCAAAGCCTGACCAAAGGACATGTTGAGTCCTGGGTGAGAAAATGAACAAAAGGGAGTTTGACTTCTTTGGCTTTTTGACATCTCCCACATGGATTTATAACCACATGCAGCAGAAATGGAGTAAAGTGCAATGTCATCTGCTGGTCCCATTAGCACTGCCATTTCCAGCCTTCCCTTACCATGGGTTACTTGATAAATGTGGAAGAACACTGAGGTGGAGCTGGCTGTTACTTAGCTGTGGTATGCATGAAAGGATGTTTAATGTATATTTATGATGTGCACCATTCATGTGTAGCTGGCACATTAATCTGAATGCTGGACATTGCTGCTGCTGTTTGTATTTTCATGAGTGAAAAAAAGCTGCAATGTCATCACTATTAAAGAGTGACAGGTAGTAAAACCTAGTGCTTTGGGAGCAGATCTTTTTTCCTCAGCAGTTCACGTTTGCATTGCTTCTCCTTTTTTCATACCATTCTTCCAGTTTTACAAGTGCCTATTTGTAAGAGATCCTAACCTAAACATGGGGACGATCTCAAGCATTGACTCAGTGATGGATCTGCTCCGCATTTCAAACCCGTATGTCGAAGATTTCCAAAGACTGAGACATCAGAGTCCTTTACTCGCTGCAGAATCCAGATGTGGAATTATATTTTGCAGGTTAGAGGTGTGATAGTCCACGTGGCTACACAATTACTGCTATGAGGACCAAGTATGGATTCTGGTTTCTAATTATTCTCCTCTGGCAGCATAGAAGTGACTTAAAATATACGAGAATATGAAAGGACCTTAGTTTCAAGTAAGAATGAAGCTCTTTCACAGACAATCATTTTCCATTTGGTAAACATAAGGAAAAAGAAGCCCGAGCTCACAGTAACACAGCCATGCTTTCAAACTCAAACGTCTTGGCTAGGTACTTAAAGGGAATGAAACAAATTCTGACATTCACCAGAGAATCTGGTTGTCTACATGACTCCTCCATTAAACCTTCCCTGAGATACAGAAGCAGCTGTCTGTGTAGGTTTATGGTTGATGCCAGCCTACTTGCCGTGGGCATGTGTCACTGGTAACATTGTTGGGTGGAGAAACATATAAAAGGGATCAAAGTTTGGGCAGACTGGGAGTGGCACAGCCAGGAATGGTAGTTCAGATCCTTAAGTACGATGTGCTTTACGTGATGGATTCAGATTGAGAACCACATTTGAAACATGTGTATTTTATAAAAAGAGAAGGTCCCACAAATTTCTAAACTTTTAAGGGCTTTCAAGACTGATATAAGATAACTTCATACCAGAACACCAATGCCCAAAGCAGATCTCAAACTAAGATTTTTATCTTGCATAATTTTCAAGATGTATTTTTCCCTCTGAATGATGCTTTTCCAATAATCATATTCCTGTTTACAGCATTACTTGCCCATTGGCTGGTCACGAATCAACTTAAAGTTATCAACATAATTGAAATTGAAATCTCTTCAATTTCTTCAGAACCCTCAACACTTACAATTTTCTTGTGATGAGTTTCTTAAAACATAACCTTTCATTTTCAAATAGGGCTGAACAGAGAAGCCAAATAATTTACATACCTATTAAGACACTCCAGAAAGAATGCAAAATTCAGAGTTCTCAGAGCCCATGTACTATGGAAATATTCACATGAGCAAAAAGCATCCTCGGTTTCCTAATACCACAGCTATTAACTACAGTTAACACACCAGTTCCTAGGGTGGGAATATAGGAATGAGTGTTACAGTTAACAGTAAATAAATGTTATGGTTAATGTTAACATTTAAATTTGGAGCACCTGCCTATGCTCTTTAAATAGAAAGCAGTACATACTTTTGAAAATTTCCAGAAAATAAAAAGGAAGATAAATATGAAATCTCTCACAGGATAAAACAGCAGGATGTTCAGATTCACTCTCTGAAGAAGTAAGCAGGCAGTCTACTGGGGTCTTACTTCTTATTTTTTAATTCTCTGACCACAAGCAATCCAAAGACTATGGGAAGCTGCTCACAGCTTTTCTGCAGAACCGCTCTGTCTGTGTAGTATTTTCAATCACAAGCTTTGCTATCAAGTGGCTGGTTAGTCAACTGTGACTGCAGAAACTTTGGCAAACACTGTTCCCCGTAAAGCAACCACAAGAAAGAGCCCCAAACTCATTTTGCCAGCTGGTCCCACAACTGTTTGCTGGACAGCTGTAAACATTAGGAGACAGAATTTTCAGCGTGTATCCTGAGGTTACCACCTGCGCAGTGAATCCCACAGCTTTGCTCCAGTTCTTCCCTATACCAGGGTGACTGTGGAGAAAATGTGGCTTGGTCACAAGGTATTGAAGATTTTTTCTCAAGAATAAGTGACCTTATATTACCTCTCCTTCTAAGGTGTATTCCATGTTTGTAGGATGTGTACTGGAAAGGGGAGAGGAGGAGAATTATGTTTGCCTGTGCCCTGCTATGAAGCCCTCCCCAGCAAGAAGGGCCACGCAATACATACACACTTTTAAACACATTTTTTAAACCTTGTTGGGACCATAGCTGCCTCACTGATGAGGAATGCTGGTGTAAGCAATACTGCTGCTATTTTAGACCTGAAGAAGGATTTGTGTGCCTGAAAGCCTGTCTGTTTTTTTCCAACTGTAACAGCTGATCTAATAAAAGATACTGCCTTTCCTTAAAAAACCTTGAATTGCATTATTGTTCCCTTATTTCATTGGGGTTTGGATCAGGCTGTAACAGCTGATGTTGTGCTGTTCAACAGGCAGTTGGCACTTCTGGGAGGTGTCAAAAAAACACACTGTCCCATAAATGGTAATAGCACATTTTACAAAGGAAGAAGAGAGGCTGCAAATATATCATTAGCCTAGAGGGCACATTCAGCACAAATCAGCATGGGAAATTAATCCAGATCAAGCAAGTGTCATACCAAGCATGAGTATAATAGCAAATTACAAAACAAAAGCAAAACAACATACTGCTTATGGGCAGCTAAGTGAAGGATTTGCTCAAGTGTTAAAGGTTTAAAATCTAACATATCATAAAGATAATATGAAATACTTCTGTAAGAATAAATTTAAGTATCATCTGAGATACCTTTTAGAGGCACTCTTTTAGACAATGATTAGGGGCAGCTTCTTAGCCAGAATTTTGCAGAATTCTGGAACTTACACTACAGTTTCTTTGCTCCAGTTCCCTCTTGCACATATAAAATTTAAAGTGCATTGATCTTTGTTGCAGACGAATAAAATCACCATCCACTCTAAAAAACTCAACCCTTTTTTAAACTCAACCCTTTTTCAAAGTCGAAATTGTTAGGTCAAATCTAGATGAACTATGGAAAAGAAAAATCAGTACTCCAGAAAAAAATTAATCAGCAAACATTTTGGTGGTGGTGTGGGCACTGTTCAAGTACCTCTAAGCAACAAGTACCAGTGTTCCCTCTCCCTGTGTCACTAAGGTCACTGCTTATATTCCCAGAAGAAATTCCACTTCAAGTCAATGAAGCTGTAAATGTTTATACCAGAAGCAAACTTGATTTCTTTCTTTCCTAGACACACTGCGCTCTAGATCAAAGTCTTCAAGCACCAACCTGAAAAGGGAGAACATTCTAAGAAAAAAACCCAAGTGCAGTGAAGAATCCTTTTTGCTACTCCAAACCTCTTTGCTCCTCATTATTCGCCACATTAAGTTGTAATGCCACTTTTTCCCATATGCGCCTCTCTGGTTTACCTTTCCAAATTCAGAAAATATTCCATGTATGGCAGGGATAAAATCTAAATTTTTGGTGTGTAACAATATGATGGCTGGGCCTGGAATGACTCCAGAGGAGACCTGTGTCCACGACTTGCTCAGCCATAAGTTTCCTCTGCAAAGTCAGCCTAAATGTGTGTGTTTCCGTATGGACACTGCAGTCTCTGCTGGGGTGTCAAGTGCTCCTGTAACACACACGGCAGGAACAGATGTAAATGTGGAGGCAGACAAAAAGTGTGCAAGAACAGCTGCTGTATTTCAAGCAGCTACATGGAGACCTGGCCATCAGCCTTTGGCTGACACAGGAGCAAACGTGCTCTGATGCAGAAAGCAGGCGGCTCACGCGGGGTTAGGACACACCAGGCCCCACGAAGCAGCTCTGGCTGCCTCTGGATGCCTTTGCAGAGGGGGCAGCATTGCTCCAGGCTTTGCTTTAGGGCCAGATCTGTGGTGTGAAGGACTGACTGCACATGATGACACAAGCTCAGTGCCACCTGAAGGACTGCTCCTGCTTGTTTTCTGGTAACTGCTCACGTGCTTAAGGCCACTGCTCACAATGTACCCTTATAAAGAATAACTCCTCTGATACATAGCAAACAGTATTTCAGAGAAGCCAGCTTGTTTTGCCTGCAGCGATGGGGACCCCTGTCCCCTTCAATGGGGATCACAGTTCCAAACATTTAACAGTTTTCACATATAATTTGTTGCCATAAAGATAATGGGCATCTCAGTGGAGATAAATCCTTTTACAAACTGTTTGGCCCTCTGCTCTTTCATCTGCCAGGTCTCCTTTTCAAAAGGGTTTTCTCTGAATTTCAGTTATTCATCTACTTCAGGCTGCCAGGCATGGATGAAAGAATCTATGAGGTTCACAGATAATTAAATTAGAGGCCTTGGTCTGCTCTGAAAAGCTGTTTTATATTTTCATTACCTCAAAAAGGACATTTCAATTACATTCCTTGTTTAGTAAACAAATTATAAACTGCAGCAAGTGTCCAGAATGTGCCTTTTCAGAGACACTGTGAAGGTAGCAAGTTTATGTTTATAGTGAGTGGTTTGTTTAAATCCCTTCTCCATCACCTCCTCCCAAATTCCAGACCTACACTATCCCCTTACACAGAGCACAGGAAGAGCAACCAAGAAAGAATTTTCTTGCTACTTTCCCTCCTCCTTTATTTAAAATCTCTCCGTGCTGACAAGCCAGCTTTGACACAGGCTGGGGTATGTTCTGCTATGTATTTCTTGCCTTTTCGTTGTCTTTTGATGAAGGGTTACATCCATGTTCAGAATAAATTTGATTAATTTACAAAAAGCTACTTGGCAGTTCCTGAAAATAACAGCTGGGACTGAAAAGGATTTTTGCAAGATGAACAGCAGGGATGCAGAAATACATCCTGCAAACCCCAGTATATGCCACAACACTGATATTTCTGTGAGCTCATTTGATGGGAGGCAATTTGCAATGCAGCAGTGGGTGTGACAGCCATAGGCAGGGGATATCAACATCTTCCACACCACATGCAGAGATGTTTTTGCTGCTAAACTTTGTAGTTTTAAACAGGAAATAATGTTCACAGTGTTTAGGGATAAAGAAAAGAAACGCTAATGAAAATGTGTCTGGGTTTGTTCTTCTCTGTCTTTGACCTCAGTGATGGGTCAAAGGTGGCTTGTGCCATTATCAGATATAGATTAGAGTTAATGCACACATGAAAATCCCCAAAAGGGTACAATATTTGCCTCCTGTAAGCAGTGAGCAGCAAGTGATGCACATGTACCACCACTATGCAAGCAGCCAGAGCCACACAGATTAGGTGGGGACCACATGGATCCAACCCTTGTGCTATCCTGAGCAGAGCCCAGGGATGCATTGACAGCCTCAGCTACGAGCACTGCTGAGCACGGATAAAACACCCATTCTCAAGACAGGTCTGTTCAAGTCTGAACTCCTTCTAAATATCCTTCAGAATGACAGAACAAAAGCCAACTTTTCTCAAAGTTAACACAGTCAACCACATCAACACAGCAATATTTTCAAGCCAATGTCCTGACTCGCTGGACTAATGGGATTTTCAAACAGCTCCGGCTCATATCCAAATACCTCTAAATGCAAGAGAAGCACCTGAGTACTCTGGACTCACCCACGCAGGAATGGCAGGTGATCTGAGACCTTTCCTGCAGCCAAACGAGAATGCTTGATCCCAGTTTTGCAGTACAGGTTTGTTCCAGAGTTTGGTGAAGTCAGCTGGAGCTTTTCTAGTAACTCTTTTGTTTCAGACTAGGCACTTGGGAAACAAGCCTGGAGGGCTGCATGTCTCCCATGCTACAGAGAATTCTTCTCAGAGGTGCAGAGTGAGAGGATGGTGTTCAATATACACAAATTGAAGCAAGGGGAATTTGATTTGATATTCAGAGAAACTTTTCCAGTGTGTCATGGTGGTTGAATACTGGGACAGACTGTGAAATAGCCACCCCTTGAGATACTCACAACATAACTAGGCAAGGCCCTAAGCAAGCTGGTCTAGTTGGCTCTGCTTAGAGCAGAAGGGTCGAAACCCAAGTACTCCCTTCCAACTGATATTATTCTGTGAGTCTATAAAACAACAGAAAAAATGGAAGAAGTCCAGATTTGGATCAGACTGACATCATTTATGCTGCCCCTGAGTTAAAACTGGTTGTATAATTATTCTGTACACATGCAGTTTTTCATACATGTGTGTTGCACAGATGTTGTGTCAGTATGAATGCAGTAGTCATATAAAACAGTTATTGTGCTTAAGGGTTTGCGGGATGATTTGCAGTTACCTTGAACCTTAAATCCTCTAGAACTGTATAAGATGTACATCCTTGATCCTTCTGACTTGACAGAGTCTAAAACCACTGCATTTCCTTTGCCTTAGATTCCTTGCCAAAGGTAAGGAATGTAAGGGAGTGAAAAACCCAGCATCATATAAAGTTTATTCACTTTAAGTAAAAATATATTACACAACAACATGAGAAAATTTTAAAATCCACAGAAACTGGTTAACTAAATACACAGAAATCCAAGTCCAGGGGACTCAAAAAGGGACAAAATGGTAATACACCTATTTTAGAAATCTCTACCATGAGATTTGAAGGTCCATAAGTAAGAGCTATTTTGCTGTGAGACAGGAGACTCTAACTTTCTGATAATGTCAGGAGTCTTTCCAGGGAAGAACAAACAGGCAGGATGCATCGGAGATGGCAAAAGCCCCACACCATTTGTTAAGACGTTGATTGCTTTTCATCTTACAGAAGGTGACTATTGTGTTTTAAGAAGTATGCTGGTGCTGCCTGCATAAAACACATTTTATTCTATAGCAGAATCTTCAGACCATGAGAGCACTTTCTGAAATTAGAGTTGTGGTAATTCATGATAACAAGGCTTTGCAAATAGCAAAGGTCTACTCCTGAAAAGATCCAGTGTTGAACTAAATGATTTCTCTAGAAAAACCTGTGCTGCTTTTTTCTTCTCTTTTTTTTTTTCCCCTCCCCATTTTATTGCTTCTCAGAAATTGCCAAGGAGAGCAGGAAAGGGAAGAGGACATTTCCACTCATTGGCTGTGGCAAGGAAAACCTGCCCAACCTGTAAGTCACCAGGATAGAAACAAAAGGCAAGTCAGACACAGAGGAAGGTCAGCACAGCCCAGCTCCACTAGCCACTGAGGCTCATCAAGAGATAGTGGACAGCTGAAGTTCCACTGACCTTCAAAGAAAGCTTGACTGGGAACAAACTTGGTCTGGAAGAGGTCATATTTTTAGTACTGCTTATAAAGGAGGCACAGGGGAAAGAGGACAAAAGGAAAGGAAAGACCATTAACCTCAGGATTTTATAATCAGTTATACTGATTGAACAAATGAATGGCAAGCCTGGAGAGTAGAGGTGAGCACAAAACTGCTCTACAAAAGCAAAAAACCTCTGTACAAGTGGGGGCAATCACAACTCCCTACCTCCATGGCCTGCCAGCAACTGTTCAACCTACCAGCACCTGGGTTTCACACAGCAATCTGTCTCTCTTCCAGCATGCTCACACACAGTCAGGATAAAAGTGAAGTTGCTATTAGCAGACACCTTTGAATCTGTTGTGTGTTCATGCATAGCTTATTTATGAAGTGTCAAGGCTCTTCAGACTGTACGTGAGAATGGCTCTAAACTTGCTTTCTGAAACATGTCTCATGAACATATCACCAAAAAGCTGGCATATTTAAAATAAAAATCGTGAAGTTAAAATGTGGCAGAAACTGTACCTCTAAGACGCAGCTTAATTCTGGGAGAGGTGAGCAGCTATGTTATCTCCAAAATAATCACTGGACCCCAAAGAACAATAAACCTAGTACTGGGGGGAAAACATTGCACAGGTTTAGGAAGTGCAAGTCCTGTCTGACCAACCTGATCTCCTTTTATGATCATGTGACCTGCCTTTGGATGAGGAGAAGGCTGTGGATGTGATCTACCTGGAATTCAGCAAAGTCTTTGACACTGTATCCCACAGCATACTCTGAAAAAGCTGCTGTCCATGCCTTGGACAGGGGCACTGCACTCTGTGCTGTGTTAGGAACTGGCTGGAGGGCCAGTCCCAGAGAGTGCTGGTGAACGGTGCTGCACCCAGTTGGCAGCCGGTCTAGTGGTGTCCCCAGGGATCAGTGTTCGGCCCAGTTCTGTTTAATATCTTTATTGATGATTAGATGAGGGCATTGAGTCCACCATCAGTAAATTTGCAGATGAAACTAAGTTGGGGGGGAGTGTCGATCAGCTGGAAGGCAGGAGGGCTCTGCAGAGGGACCTAGACAGGCTGGAGAGATGGTTTGATTCCAACGGGATGAGGTTCAACAAGGCCAAGTGCTGGGTCCTGCATTTTGGTCACAACGACCCCATGCAGCGCTACAGGCTGAGGACAGAGTGGCTGGAGAGCAGCCAGGCAGAAAGGGACCTGGGAGTTTGGATTGACAGGAAACTGAACATGAGCCAACAGTGTGCCCAGGTGGTCAAGAAGGCCAATGCCATCCTGGTCTGGATCAGGAACAGTGTGGCCAGCAGGACCAGGGAAGTGATTCTTCCCTTGTACTCAGCGCTGGTGAGGCTACACCTCGAGTACTGTGCCCTTCAGTTCAGGAAGGATATTGAGGTCCTGGAGCAGGTCTGGAGAAGAGCAACAAGGCTGGTGAAGGGACTTGAGCACAAGTTCTATGAGGAGAGGCTGAGGGAGCTGGGGTTGTTGAGCCTGGAGAAGAGGAGGTTCAGGGAAGACCTCATCACTCTCTACAACTCCCTGAAAGGAGGTTGTAGCCAGGTGGGAGTTGGTCTCTTCTCCCAGGCAACTATCCGTAAGACAAGACAGCATGATCTTAAGCTCTGTCAGGGAAAGTTTAGGTTGGACATTAGGAAGAAATTCTTTACAGAGAGGGTAATCAGTCATTGAAATGGGCTGCCCAGGGAGGTGGTGGATTCTCCTTCCCTGGAGGTTTTTAAGATGAGACTGGATGTGGCACTTAGTGCCATGGCCTAGTAACTGCAGTGGTAGTGGATCAAGGGTTGGACTTGATGATCTCTGAGGTCTCTTCCAACCCAGATGATTCTATGATTCTGTGATTGTACTTCCCTTCAAAATGGAGCAGTTCCCTTCCTCCAGACTTGCCATGTGAAAAACTAAGAAGGAGAGCAGCATGGTTGTCTATCTTCAACTTAGTCCATGGAGCTGTTTTGCACATCAGGATCAGCCACAGAAGAAGAGGGGTCATACCTGTGAGTGGCTTTGTGTAGGAGGCATGACAACAGATGGGGAGCTTTGGAAGCTCTACCACATCTCCTATGTAACTGCTCAAGAATGGATATTGTTACTCTGTGGTGGGGAAAATGGGTATGTTCCAGAATAGCAAGAACAACCATAATCATTGCTATGACCTGCAGGTCATATATATGCTGTGCATATACTATGCTATATATATGCTATAGTATATGCTGGAGTTCTGCTGTGAGCAGAGTTTTCTGTTCAGGCCAAGGTGAAGCATTTTTTGAGGGAGCTCATCACCATCACTGAGGCATAACAGTAATTGTACAGCAGCAGAATCCATGTACAGACACCATAGTTTCAACTCAGTGTCTCTGAAGAGACTATAATTTACAACCGAGTCTGACCTCTGATGATCAAGTGGGTACCACAATAGAAAAAATGAGTAATAATACCCATGGCCTCAAAAGATACACGTGTGTCATCTTTCAATTCAGTAAAACTGTGTGGATTTTGGAACATCATCTCAAAACCACTTTTCAACAGCTTCCAATCAAAATACGAACGCTGGAGGTGGACTTTTGATTTGAAAGCAGTTTGCAGTTTTAATGATGGCTGACACATGAAAAATGCAATTTGAAATTATTACAGTGTCTGGTGAAGGACAGGTAATCATCGATGTCTACATTAAAACTACAGTGACGGAAATCTGTCCCAGGAGATGTTCTGTGCCTTGCTCTATAAAATTGTCTTTCCTAATATTCCAGCTCAGAAATAATGGTCCAGCATGACTGGTACCTTTTGAAGACTGACAGATCTGACTACTTTACTCAAGGGTCATAATAAATCACAAGTGCTTGAAGAAAAATAGTAGGGGAGCAATACTGAGAGAACAAGATGTTTCATTCTCATTGTTATTACGCTGTCTGAAGAACAGTCCAGAATACTGTGTCATTTCAGTCTGTCATCGATCAATATTCAGTAATACTGATAGACTTCAATGCAACTGATGACCTCAAGCAAATGAGTGAATTCACTACATGCCTGGCACAAAAACGTATTGTCTTCAAAAACCACTGTTAGAATCTGTATGCTGTGCTTCATCAACTGGAATTTTGAACTTGCTGAGAAATATCTGGAAACCTTCATGAAAAAGCAAAGTTCAATTAGAATCCTTAATAATTTGGTTTAATTTTGATAAAAATGTGGAACAGCCACAGATGTCTGAAAAATCTGGTGAAAATCAGTTACAATTTGAAATTCAAATCTACTTATTTAGATGCTTAAGCTGAACTCTGCTCAGGAGAGGAGAGACTTTATTCCCAAGATTTGCCTAGACTGTTCTGTAAAACCTTCCCTGACAGAAATTCCCAGCTACTCTATTGTAGTCCTTGGCCAGTCTCACCATTAGGAAATTGCTGCCCATCCTAGAGCACACACCACTGTGGTCCTAGGGATACTGTGAGTTCAGGTATCATTACATGCTTTGGGAGACTAGCAGAAAACTGAAATCTGTTTTTTTTAGCTAAATGTAGTTTTAAGATGGTCATTACTTTAACCCTGCCAAAGTAATTTCAGGAGAGCAATGGCCACAGAGGAAACCGACAAGTGGGAAGAATGCAAGAGAGAAAGTTCAGAGCTAGAGGATAACTCCAGTTTGTCACTGGTCTGTGATTTGCTGGACAGTTGTCATCACTAACTATCTGGTACATGAAGAAACACACACATACCTAATGTTGCAAAAATAACTGACAAGGCAGCTTTAATAGGAAACCACTATTACCAACTCTAGCCAGAAAAAGTTCCCTTGGGGATGTCAAGTGGGGCTTGAAAATCCATCTGAGGTTTGCTTGGTATTTAAAATACATTTTTAATTCTTGCTGATACATCAAGCCTTTTTGCTTTGCTGACATGACATAGTTTCAAGCTTTTCTCTGTGGCTAGGAACATATATAAAAATGAGAGCTCAGCTTTCATAAAGCCTCATTATTTCAGAAGATGCAGTAGAAGAAATATCCGTAAAGTAAAAGCATTCAAGCTATGAGGTTTGCACCTACGGTCAGGATGTGAGCTGACACTTCTCAAAAGGCATCACTTTCCCAGATCTGATACTGTTTATATTATAAGACCTGACAAGATCACAGGCCAGGGATTTATGGCAACAACTCTTTCAATTAATCTGCTATCTACGACCAAAAAAAAAGCAAATATTGAAGGACATGTGTTAATAGGAACTATGAATAATCAACAGAGCCACATAAGGAAGACAAATAAAGAATCTTCTACTTGGCAGTTACCTATGCTGAGCTTTAAATTAGCCAAACAGGACAAATGGATTTAGTACTGCGACATGTTATGCCATCCAGATTACTAAAAAATACACAATTAGGGCCATCAATCTACAGATCCAAATCCTACAATATCAAACAAATTACATGCTATAAGCTATGCAATTTTGAAAGCTAATGCTCTTTATCTGGTTCTAACTCTCAGTGTTTCATATTTTTTTAAGTAATTACAGCATTTAACTACTAACAGGAAATTCTACTGGGAACTGAACATTCTTCTAGAAGAAAAACTTCAGAGGAATAAAGTTAATTTCCAAACTTAGTATAACCAGATTGCATGCTACAGGTTATCTACCTGGGGCCAGGATGGGAAACTAAGATTTCAGATTTAAGAACTACTCCTGCAATACCTAATTTAATAAATTAAGAACTTCCTGGTAACAGCAAATAGACCTTTAGATCTCTTAACAAACATATCACATATCCAAAGGGAAAGTATTTTTGGCACAAGAGACATACAATCTCACGAACCAACTGATTTGATCAATGGAAGTTTCTTTCCTTCTGTGGGCTAATAAATCACCCCCCCGCCAGCAAGTGCCAGGCATTTACAGGATGAACTGGCTGAGGATAACAAGAACATCACAGAGCTGCTATTACCTACAGAAAGTGGAAACTCCAAGAAGACAAATATGTGTGAATATTACCAAGTGACTGCACCTAATTCCACCCTTGGTGTTAGAAATGTACTTGCCCTGAAGTCTCTGGGAAATTTTACAAATTATTTCTCTCAGTTTTATTCTTAAGGTAGAGATAAATTTATCTTTTCATTGAGATCTCTTTTGTAGTTTGTACTGGCTAAACATCTATATATACTTGTATAAAAATTTTAAGTAGTTCAGGTGAGTAACACTGCAAAAAGAAATCAGAAACTGTATTTCATTATATGGTCATATGCTAATATTCACATAACCCATTTTAGAAGTATAGCAAAGGGGATTGCATTGGATATCATACCAGCAGTTTTCATACCAAAATTTCTGGATTTTAAATAACATGTCCTCATGGGCTTTTTTTATTTCCTTAGCCATATGAGAAACAGTCAGGCACAATTACTATTTGTCAGAAACAATCTATTAATTAACACCATTCTGTGTGAATAGTTGAAAATCACGTTCTTTGCTTGCCAAAAAGCTGCCATTCCTGCCCTCATGTTTGTGGTCTGAACTAACATAGCTACAGATACATGGCTTGACACACACTGAATCAAGGCAGAAAGAACAACTGCTGCCACGGTTGTTCAGAACCAGCAGCCAGCAAGGTTTTCTAAAGATAGGTAGGGGGTCAGCAAGCGTTCACCTCTGCATCTCCTAAAATTTCCCTACTGACAGATCCTTGATTGAACTGGGCAGAAATAGATGAATCCCAATTAAGAATTTAAATTTGTGGCAGATCTTGAAAGAGAAAAGAAAGGAAGGTGGAGGGGGGGAAAGGAAGTTACAGCATTTTTTAGGCTTAACCTTAAAAATAGGATCTGACTTCAATTATATTTATATCCTTTCAGTTCTACTGACGTCAATAGATTTACTCCTAAATTATGCCAGATGGAATCAGGCTAGCTATTACCACATTTTCATGCATACAACTAGCATCCCTTTAAAAGCACCGTTTATTCAAAGCACATCCCTCAGACAGCAGGGATGCTCGCATAACCCAGCTAACATCAGAGGAGGGGCAGACAAGTGATGGGGCAGAGGAGTGACAGAAGGAGAAAAAAAAAAGAGATCTGGAGCAAACTTCATTTGCTGCTATCTGCTCATGCACATAACCTTCACTGCTGCTGAATCCTGGGCACTACGCTGATAACCTCTGGGGCTGACATAAGACAGACAATATGGTGGTTATTTGCTTCCCTGATAGAAAAGCAGCCTGAGATCTGTGTTACTTCTGAGACTGGTATTCTTACATTGCATTCTTAGCAGAGCAGCTATTGTTCCCAAAACTGTGAACTCCTGTTCAGGTCCACACAGGTGTGTAACGACTATCAGTGTTTGTCTCCTTGTCACTGTTTTCAGAACTGTTCACTCACTTGGATGTGATCCGGTACACACAATCCATTCCTTCTGCTTGTGTTTGTAAATATCCAAGCAGCTGTTTTAAGTTATTTGAAGGGGCTAGAAAATGAAGTTTTACTTGATGTGTCCAGGCTAATGGAAACTGATGCAGGTACATGACCTTTGATGAGTGCTGACAGCCCCCTTTATCCAATCTGAAGGGCAAGAAGACAGAGAAGCTAAAGTTCCTCTCTCGGAGATCTCCTTGCAGCTGTGAAGAATTAAGAGTTATGAAAAAGTACTGTCCCACACTTCCTTTCTCCCAGGCTCTAACTCATCTTTCTGCACTCATCCGCTTGGCTTATGTCCCACAAGAACAAAAATCACAGCAGAGACACATCGTTTGATATGTGGTTCCATGTCTCCTCTTTCCTCTCCTTGCCTACTCAGATGTTTATAGTTTGGAGTAGAGTCTGCTTCTATTGATACTATTTATGCTGCAATCTCACACCATGCATTCCATGTTGGCTATTCCCTAGGCATTCTTACACTAATGTAATTATTAATATTATATTATTATTATTAACCACAACATTCACCCTGGAATTAGTGATGCTCTCTTTCTTGTTTCAAACTCTTGCAACAACAAAGAATCCAACAGCAAGTCAGCTTATCCTCAATAGACAGCTTTCCCCCAAACCCACAAAAACAGGGGGCATCCAGACAAAACATCACATAAAAGGTTCTCACACTACCCCATGCAGCTATGCAACCCATCTCCACACTTCTCTTTGCAATACTTCCACCTTCTTCCATTTCTTCCAGTTGCCTTTGCCTTGTAAACACCTGCCTACAGTTTTAGGAAAGCAGATTAAACCTCTGTTTTGAAATTTTACGTGGGAGAATGTAATGTAGTCTTTAATCCTGCGATTCAGAGATCCAAAGAACATATCAATAATAAGCATTTTTTTAAGTGGAATGAATACATGTGTGTGTTCAAACATGAAGTTTTAATGTATTCCCCAACCTGAAGAGACCAGTGCTAAATCTCCCAGGGTGAAAGAAGCCAGAGACAACACCATAAAACACTTCATAATAATGTACAAGCTTTTTATTTACAAACCAATAGGTATGCTTTTATTCCCATAGCAGGCTTCTACTCAAAGTGAACCTTTTAGAGCCATTTCCATAAACATCACTGGCATTTCCAGCATGCAGTACAAAAAAGCAGCTATACCCACACTACGTATCGGCAGCTACTCTGGCCAATGTCTGAAACTATTTTCAGCACAAGATCAACAAATGAATGTTTGCACAGCAACATTTGCTCAGCAGAAATGTATAAACAAAAGAAACTCCAACAATAACACAATGCGTTCACACAGTTTTTGGGAATCTTCACTGTGGGTAACAGTCGTAGTGATTAAAACCCAGGTGCTTCCTTCCAGAAGGGCTACTGTGTACTGTAAGAGCACCTGAACTAAGGGAATCCAAATAACATCCGAGGAAAACCTTTGCTAAGTTCATTTGTCTTCAACAGCACCACATTGGAAGCAGAAGGCCCAAACTCCCATGTAGTCCTTCAGACATACACCAAAAGAAACAGCCACTTTGGCTCCAGACCCCCTTTTTGTACCCTGACTGTGAAAAGGCATGCTGTACAAGCCAATGTGCCCTTCTAAAGGAGGGGGTGGAAATCCCTGTACTTATAAAAAGTGTGCCAGGGTATCCACCTAGGTCTCCAAGATGGTCCTCAACAATCCTGCAGCTGGAGCTGGTAAGAATGGCTGTGCTTTTGCTGAAGTTGCTGGGAGCTGCTGACAAGACGGCTCACTGTAACAGTGTGACATCTGTGTACTACCACACTTAGCAATGACTCTTCTGATTCCCATCTCAAAAAAGTTTAACTTCTGTCGCTTGCTATACCTGTGACTCCATTGCTGTTGTCTGACTTTTCTGAAAACGAGCTGTTAGAAAGAGAAAAATACTTCATGACACTATTAGACCAAAAAAAAAAAAAGTGATTTCATGGGACCTTTCAGCAAGCACAGCTCTAAAATCAACCACAGAGCCTTCTATGGATCCTGTTGAGTGGTTATTACTAAGGATGGTGTACCACACAGCTGTTAAATTTCATGACTTCTGTGTGCCATGCTAGTGTTGGAAAAAACAGTATAATTCCAACAGGTTCTTCCAAGAGGTCAGGTATGACACGACAGTATCTAATTTCTTTAAATCCCCTTGTATGTCTCTCAGAGAAGTCCTCAATGCCTCATGTGAGTGTGAGGCTGCTTCACTACCTTCACGTCCACCCTCTCCAGATCACAGAAATGTTCACATTTGGGGAGCTCTACCAAGAACAATGCAAGGATGGGGCAGTTTCTCATACCTCTGAAGAACTTTGCTCTTCTAGAAGATTCTGTTTTGCATACTCGTACCCACTGATCCCCCTTCTCACCCTGTCCCTTTCATCTGTTTCCTATCTTTCATCCAAAGTCTAATGTGAACACCGAAGATTGCATCTCTCTGTACTTTGGGGGTTTTCCACTTGATTTCACTGGATTTTCTATCTGAAGCAGTAATGGTCTTTCAGCCTTATTGATCAGTTTTCATTACACAAAGAGGAGGACACAAAATTGTGATCTGCAGAAATTAAATTTATTCTCTCTCTATTTCTCTGTCCCCTGCAACTGGTTGTTTAGGGCTTACCCTGAAATTAAAAATGTTGTTTTCTTACGTAGTAACTGACCAACTCTCCTTTCCTTTCCTAATCCTTTAAGTGAGGAAAACAGTCAGGAGAAGGATATTGTGGACGATGGGTCTATGGTCTGTCTCTCCATGAGGATAATTTCTGTCCCTCTCTAGATTTACAATTGTAAAATGAGGTCAAAATCTGGTCCTTCAAGAGAAATGTTACTTTTTGAAATTATCAGAAACAGTGATGCTGGCTGTTTGTGGTAATTCAACAATTGGTCTTAGCAATTTTACTTGTAAAGAAAGGAGAATTTTTCTAAACTATTGCTAAATAAGCTATCTACTAATAAATAAAAAAATACCAATGTTCCCAAATTCCTTGCAATGCCACGATAGATCATAAGCTCTGACAAGGTTAAATCTAATGTCATTCAAAGGCTGTTCCCTGAAGTAGATTCCCTTTAGGTAGTAGAATCATCTTACTGTTTAAACATTCAGGCTTTCCTCTCTATTTCACAGTTCATAAAGCACCTTTATGGTGCTGAGGGTGTTTTTTTTCCAAACAGAGAGAAGGCAGTTTGTTTTTCCAGCTTTGATTAAATCCTACATCCCACAAGCAATGAACCTGGGATACTGTTCTACTGTTTTTAATTGTCTCCTTCTATTAAGATGCCAGCACTCTAAGTCTCTCCTGCAGCCCCAACACAGTTTTGCTCTGGGCCTGGCACAAGCTCTGCCGGGTCTGAGGTTAATGTGTACACAGTACAACTCATTAGCCGTGCATTGCTATCTGAGCCAAAAATCAACATGATTGATCCAACAATATGTTTGGGCTTGGGACTAAGACTCAAATGAGGTCTCACCAAAAGCAAAGGTCAACAACTTGGCACAAATTTCGCTGTGAACAGAGAAAGCTTTTCTTCCAAACTATTCATCAGGGAAGGTACAAATGACAACTAATACAGGCCTCATTAAAAATGAGTAGAGGAAATCCCTTGGAGAAGGTAAGGAGGCTCCTTCGCTATCAATTTTTTTTTTCCAGTCCTTTCCTAAAGCTTTTATTTGCGTTACAGTAAAGACAATGTGGAGCTTAGAGGTAGCTATGGGGTTTGGGGTTTAGGAGACTCATTAGACTAATTATCGTGATGTGCACTATCAATTACTGTCCATTTTCGCAGAAGGAATAATTCTGCAGGCAGAAATAAATCTTCAGAACTGAAGAATCTCGGAGAAGGAAATAAATGGATTTTTTTTTTAATCAGCACTATTATTTCTTTTAGTTAAAACTCCATTGTCAAAACATTTCCCATCTTAAAATAACTAAAATAAACAATCCTTAGTTTAAGAGTGGGACAGAGGAGAGGAATGATACATGAAACCTTTTCAATTGTGGATTTGTTTCAACTACAGTGATTGCAAGGATTTTACTCATAACTCAAGCACTTCTGCCACAGTCAGGCCCTGAATCAGAACTTCAAAATATGCTATTTTACATATGGTATCAGCATGTTCTTTCTTCCCCAGTAACCACGGGTGTTGAAAATGCTATTGATACAACAATTAGACTGTAAGAGAAATACCTCCCTGCAGTCTACAGAGTTGCTGTGTTGCAATATAATTGTCTAATGACACATTTTTGTAAGGGCTGTCATGGTATTATGGGTATAATTTTATTTTTACAGGATTTGATAATAAGGTAAAGGTTGGTATGAATAGCCTTAGGAACTTATTACATAAACAGAGGTTGAGTATTAAAATTGAACTGGATTTGTAGAGGTTGCACTGAGTGAATGTCTTGCCAGGTTGAAAATCATAACGCATATAAACTTTTCCTTCTTCACTATTTTTTTAGCTCTCTTATTCTTCCAAAGGTCAATCTCTCTTTCCAACAGAGAACATGACTTCTCCTCAAGATATATTTAGAAAATCTGTTTATTTTTCTCTGTTAAAAGTTGTTCAGCAAAACAGCATACAAGACATATGCTGCTTCTGCTTGTACCAGCAGTGACACTCTGCTCTTCTGCAACATTAATCAGCTTATCTGTCCTAAAAGCATTTCTGGGTAGAGACAGCACATCTCTGATTGCAGGTTGAGTGGGTGAGCAGGATGGGGCAATACTATGCAAAAAGATAGGGAAAAAACCCAAATGTTTTCCTCTAAATTAGAATATTTTTACTAAGAATAGCTCCATTTTTGCCAGAAGTTTTCCCTAGGGAATAGCTTAGGGACCTGGGAAAGAATGGCTGCAGGGCAGAGAGAAGAGGCTTTTTTATGGCCTATTCTGCTGCTTTGTGATCTATTTATTCATGCCATTAATCAACTGAAATGGGAGTATTGTTGTGCTAGAAAAAAACCAAAACGATGACTGGGGTGAGAGAAATTCATACTGGGCAAAGCCTGAAGGTCAACACACCCTAACGGGCCCCTCCATTCCCCTGAACGTGATTTTTAACTTCAGGGGACAAAACCAGCAAATGAGAACAAGGTAACTTTGAACAGAGAAAATGCAGCTTGATGGGAATGTAATGTTTGGAGAATCTAGGATTTTCTAAGACAGACAATCCCTTTCCTTTCAAGCTTCTTACATGCAGCCTGTAATCACAGAATGCAGACAAATGAGCAAACAGACAGGAGTGCAAGGGCACAGTTCTTGCAAACTGTTTCCCAGCACCCCTCACATCGCACTGATATGTACTCAGGGTAGATCAGCCCTGGGAATGTAAGAGTAAGTCTGCCTGTTCCATACAAGTGAAGTGGGATGTAGGGGCTGAAGGGTGTCCACAGGGCTGCTCGGGTCAGTGCAGTCCGTGGGGTTCGAGGCTCAGAGGCTTTCCTCTTGGCTCAGACTGTTTTTGCCTTGCTCATTGTTTAGCTGAGTTTGCCCCAAAGCCTTTATAGAAGCCTCCTCGCCCTGGACAACCACTCCACAGCGTCTCCAGTGCCCAGATGAGCTCCACACCTTCCGCAACTTCATGCTGGTCTGCCTTCTCCCACCCTGCATCCCACAGCTGGGCAAGAACAGATGCTCCCCTTTTCTGCCCTGCCACTGCTGACACCTTACTTGCATCAGTGAGAGGAGGCAGGAACACACTGAGGCAGAAGCAGACCAGTTGTTTTGGTACTTAAGCATTTAAAATAACTGGGAAGGGCACCCTCTGCTCCCACTGACAGCAGGGTTGGATTTGGGTTCAGTAGAGGTCTCTGCTTCCTTATGCAACAAGTGTTTTAATTAAGGGGATCATGTTGCATTTAAATCACATTTGAAAACAAAGAAGCATCACTGTCTCCAATTTCTTCACTGTCTTTCTTAAGATATTTTCTGTCAGAGGCTGAGAGAAAAAAGGAAGCCTTTTCCCTGGCTCTGAAGGAAGGGGATCAAAGCCTTCCTTCACATCATACCTATACCTTTGCTGCTTTTTTTTCCAACTGAACTTTACTGCAAATATCTTCAAACACAGACTTTCAAAACCTGTGAAGCCCCAAAAGGTAAGCTGACCCAACATGTGAGCAAGGCAGATGGACCCTTTGGACAAATCCAATTGCAGCTGCCAAAGCAAAAGATGGAGGACCAACATCCTGAAAAATTTAGCAAGATCTAGGAACAAAATTCCTCATCTACCAAAATCTAGAAAGCACCTTGTCCAGCAAACTCCAGCCCAGCAAACAGCAGTTCCAGTTTGGGTTATCCAGAGAAAGAGCTAAGTATTCATGCCATGGCAGCCACACTGTTAAAACAGCCAGTGCTCAGGATCACATGAGGATATGTTCTGGACCACACTGGGACGTGGTCCACCACCTTACCATGCTGGAGAAAGTGAGACAAACAGCTCCCACACCCCAAGGATGCACTGAACTCCCCATTTCCTTTGGGTGTAGCATCCAAGCTACACCCCTCATTTCCCCTCTCAAACCCTGCCCTGTGTTTGCTGACCAGACATCTGCAGAGGTCCCTCTCACAGCATAGCCACAGGCCACCATGGGTCCCACATGTAGGTTCATGTCCCCTGCCTGCACAGACACCTGTGCCAGAGCAGGAGTCACATCTCTGGGCTCAGAATTCCTCCTGATGCAGAAAGGGAGAAGTTAAATAAAGCTTCAGGGCGGGATCACTATAACAAGGAACTTTCTCATCATTCTGGGGTTCATAGGAATAGCGATAGCAATACACTGTATTTATGGAAAAAAGTTAAGTCAGCCATAAGGATGGTTATATTAAAACTGAGGCAGAGGGAGTATGGGAAGGGGTGTGTTTACCTCTGCTGGGATACAACCAGAACTAATGCAGCCCTCATGGAAGGGCAAGAGGACAGGGCCCAGTTTAAACTGCAGCTCAGTTTTGCAAGAATAATCTCGTACCTGAAGGCTACCACAGGCACAGGAGTGCTCACTTGCTATTTAACTGTGCTCCATAATTATCTAATAGAGGGGTTTCCTTCACTGTAACAGCCATCTGTACTGCAGAAATACAGACTTTCAAGTTTACATCTTTCATGCATTTACCATCATTTTCCTATATTCTTCATTACTTACTTATTCTTCTTCCAATCCCCTTGCAGCACATCCACCTGACTTAATTTATTATTTGCTTGTCAGTCACTGGCATGGGAAAAAAAAACATGTGTATTATGGATAAAGACTGGCAAAGCCTTTTAAACAGTACAGTGAATGAAAAGGCTGTTTTCAGCCTGAGCTTTCTTTAATGCAGTCATTTACTGAAGGCACCTAAAGCCAAGAAGAGAATGATGTCACTGCTGATAAAAGTGGCCTGTGGAGGAACCTCGCTGGAGCTGGAAGAGGAAATTACTCTTCATGCTATTTCAGGTTTACGTCTTTCCTAAGAACAGGCTGATCGTTATCCCAGATAATGAGACTGTTAATGTAATTAAGAGCTCTGTTCTGGTGTTTTAGAAAACAAACAAATAAGTTCCGGTATGAATAGGCTGCAAGGTTAAGTGACATAGGAAAAAAGCAGGATTCTTCACTTGGATGTAGGTGCTCCACAGCGAGTCATTAGCTGCTATTTAAAAGTGCGACTTCTAATTTAGGACACAATTTTCCAAGTTGAGGTAGTATAATCTCCAAAAGGTCAGATTACTTTAAGATTATGACCAGATATATATTATCAATACAGAAATTGCATCCTTCTCTAACTACTGAAAACAGGAGGCCAGGGCCAAATTGCCTTGCTCTTCTTCCTTGGCATTATAGGTGGGTAATACTTCCAAATCTGCCCAGATCATTAGTAAAGAAAACAGGGATTTATAGAAAAGAGGGAAAAAAAATCCCTGTACAGACTAGACATTTCAAAGAAGACCACATTACAGGAATGTGTAATTTACTTGCAAATAAATTAGGCACTTCAGTAATAAGTTTTTGACCATATACCCATGTTTCTAGCAGGCTATTTATCTGGTTAAATTATACACTGATTTGTACTGGTTAAGAACAGTACAACCCGAGCTTGCTGCAATCTCAGCCTAAGCATGCACAGGTATTTTCCAGCCCAGAAAAAAGACCTGGGGATTAGCATAACTTGGATTTTATTCCCAAAAATGCTGCTGTTTCAGATTGCGCGCCGACGAGGCAGCCACCCCATAGGAAGAGTTACACGCTGCTAATGAAGCAGCAGTTTCCCAATCCCCTCCTCCGGGCCAGCAGGTTCTCAGACTCTGTCTTGCACTGGGATCTGCCTTGTGTCATAAAATCTGCAGAAAGCTACGGGTCCCTCCGAAAGTAAGGATGCGTTCTACCAGCACTGCTGGTAGAATGATGGAAGAGCTGAGAGTGCTAAGGGGAACCAGCTACAACCACAGACATGGCTGTGCCATGTTTTTTAAAATGCTGTCTAGCAGATGCTGCGCTTCAAGAGAAGGTGGCTGAAGTCAGATATAAATAAATAAATCAGATAAAGTCAGATTCATAATGTTACAAAATATTTTAACTATGTGGTGGGCTGGTGGTTTTCTCATGCAAAGACATTTTAAGCTCACTTTTACAATTGGAAATTATATAAAACTTTAAAACTGAAGATCTTCTCTACTTCTTTGAAAGTCATTTGTCTGTGATGAGAATAACAATGCAGCTCTGTTGCTGTCTACTCATTTTGCTAACCAGTGAACATGATTCCAAAGAAAACGGTAAACCAGAAACATTTTCACCTCACACTGGGGAAAAAAAACAACCTCAAATACACTTCCATGTCATTTGCCTAAATCTTGTTTGGACAGCTTGCACATCTCACAATATTTCTGTTATCACTAACTCCTCTGAATTAGAGTGAGAGGTAGGAAGATAATATAATATTGCAACATACAGCTCGATACTGAAGAAGATCACTCTGCTGTGATGTGCCTCACACTTCAGTGCTAACACATGATATGGTTATCTAAGGTTTGAGGAGACTGAACAGCCTGTAATACATTAGCACACTTTTCATTTTGGAGATAGTGTCAGGAGCCGAAAAACAACTCCAATTCACCGTGCTGCTTTGCTTATTTCCCCTCCAATATCAGGTCTTTTCTTACCTCTAAAACCCACACCAGATTTGAGGGAGCAGCAACACGCTTGCCCTGCCCAGGCAGAACAACATGAACAGGAACCAAGTGCTGGGGTTAAGATCTAAAGAGAAAACGCCCATAAGAGCCTTTTTTCTGTAGCTTCAAAATTAACATTCTGAAAGACAACTTGCAGCATTTCCTGTTTTTAAGTTTTTCAAATGAGCTTTGAGATAATTTTTAAAAAGTCCACTCTGCCTGTAAGACATTTGACCTCCAGAGAAGAAAGAGTCTCTGTCTGCAGAAGCACTTTCCTCCTTCTTCCAAACCTACATTTAAAGTGTCACTGGCTCAGAGAGGACAGGGAGAGATGCACAGCTCAGTGTTTCATTTAGTTTTGTTTTTTTTTTTAACTGACCAGCTTGAAGCTGGCGCCTGGCTACAGCTTCAGCTGCCCCTGAAGCCAGTACTGCTTTGCTTGTGTGGCTGACTGCTGAATGGCAAAAGCTACCTTTGCAAAACCCCTTTAGCCAGAACACCTTTTTGTGTTTGCATTAAAGAGGCAAAATTAGATAGGCTTTTGCCAATGAGATCTTGGTCTATTGGAGCAGATGTTAGAGAGTGATAAATAAACTACAATTTCCTCAGTGTTTTAGCTCTCCTCAGACTTTGCTCCTCGTGAAGGAACTCAGTGGAGTGGATAAGCATATGGGGAAAAGCAGCAATTCCTGCTTTAAGTCATAAGATGTACAGAAGTATTTAAAAAAGGGGGAAAGAAAGCTGGAGAAGACATTTCTACAAAGGTTGAAAGCATTTCTGGAAAGAAAAGGAACAATTAACATACATGTGGAAAAGTTCCTCAATCTGGATGACCTACTAACTTGCTTTTTTTTAAATTAGGTGCTAAATGTATCTTTATAAAGAGCAGTAAAAAAGGAGCCTGGAAATATTAAAACCCACATGTAACTGTTCCCTCATGCTTTGCACAACTGTTAATTGCACAGGTCTGCTGAAATGAAAAGACAAATACGGAAAATACAGGGTGATGAGGAGTGCACACACTTCATTACAACCAGTACTTGATATTTCTCTTAGTTACAAGAGAAGTTGAAGACGTTGGTGACTAATACAACTCCCTAATCCTTGGTCAGCTTTAGAAACCCTCCTCATGAGGTCAAGGTCAGGACAAGGTTACTTCCTTAATAAAAAGAGGGAATATGGCATCTCTAATGATTGCTTCTGGCTGTTTTTTCTCCTTATCTGTAAGAAGGCCACAGTGAGTATTTGCTTTCTTAAAGTGATGCAGAGCTCTTTGCTTTACCTGCAGATGAACCCCTGCTGCCCACCCCAGGCACAGCCAGGGACCTGAAAGTGGATCTGCAAGATGGATGTTTCAGGCTGAAGACCATGAATTTAGGCTGCCTTCATAGGGAAGTTCAGTTAAGGTGGTAGAATCCTGTTAGCATTCAATTACTTAGTACCTTAGATAACCTACTATTTATTTAATGTTACCCACTGAGGGAGGCTCCCCTAATGAATCTATTTTTGTAGTATCATGAAGGTTGAAGTTTAAAACTAAGTTTAGAGCAGAGTCATATAAAAAATGTCAACCAGGAAACAGCTTAATGAAAGCAGAGAGTAATCACAGCAAATTACAGTGAAATATCTATGGGATTACATTTTGCATTCCCCAAACAAGCAGAGAATTCATCTCACTTACAGTGTTCCATTTTGCTGAGAATTCACTGTAAGGATATGCTATGTCAGTAACATAATATGATGCATGATAACTGTCTTAAAAGTTGCAGTCTAAGATGCTTTTTTGACCCTGTGGGAAGCCCATGCTGAAGCAGGCTTGTGGCAGGACCACTGGCCTCATGGAGAGAGAAGCCCACCCTGAGGCAAGTTTCCTGGCAGGACTTGAGAGCCCACGAGGGATCCACACTGGAGCAGTTTGTGAGAACTGCAGCCCATGGGAAGGACTCATGTTGGAGAAGATCATGGGGAACTGTCTCCTGGGGAGGGAGGAGCGGCTGAGGTCATTGGGTCTGTTCAGTCTGGAGAAGAGGAGGCTGAGGAGAGACCTCATTGCAGTTACAACTTCTTCATGAGGGGAAGAGGAGGAGCAGGCACTGATCTCTTCTCTGTGGTGACCAGTGACAGGACCTGAGGGAATGGCTGAAGTTGTGGTCAGGTAAGTTTAAGTTGGATATTAGAAAAAGGTTCTTTACCCAAAGGGTGGTTGGCACTGGAAACAGGCTCCCAGGTGAAGTAGTCACAGCACCAAGCCTGACAGAGTTCTAGAAGTGCCTGGATGATACTTTCAGGCACATGGTGTGACTCTCAAGGATGGTCCTGTGCAGGGCCAAGAGCTGGACTCTATGATCCTTGTGGGTTCCTTCCAACTCAGCATATTCTGTGATTTTGTGACCCATGCTGGAGCAGGAGAGGAGTGTGAGGAGTCCTGCCCCTGAGGAGGAAGGAGCAGAATAGATAATGTGTGATGAAATGACCACAAACTCCCATTCCCATCCCCAGTGCCACAGGGAGGGGAGAAAGGTAGAGAAAATTGCATGTACAGTTGAGTCTGGGAAGAAGGGCTGGGCAGGGGGAAGGTGATTTTTTTAAGTTTTGGTTTTATTTTCTCATTAGCCTTTCTGGCTTGTTTGGTAATAATTCAATTAATTTCTCCCCAAGTCAAGTCTGTTTTTGACCATGATGGCAAGCAGTGAGTGATTTCTCCCTGACCTTATTTCAACTCATGAGCCTTCCTTTTATTTTCTCTCTCCTATTCAGCTGAAGAGGGGGAATGGCAGAGCGGCTTTTGTGGGCACTGATGTCCCACCAGGGTCAACCAACCACATGGTATTCACAGTGTGCTCCCACAATCACTGCAGAATTTAATCCCTCTCTGCTGACAAACTCAGGTTTCAGACAAGGAGCATCTGTAGTCAGCACATCATCTAGCTGCCTTGAATACCTCCTCTGAAGCAGTATATAAAGAGTTTTCACATATACAGGATATGCACCTTCTTCTCCCACCCTGCAGGTTATCACTCTTTCATCCAGGCTTTCCAGCCCACAGTCCAGTTGTAGCACTAACAAGAGAAAAGGAATTTCACATTGCTTTTTACCATATGTAGGAATTTTCTCTACTTTTCAACAGGTGTCCAACATGAGAGAAGGGTGGGAACTTTTGACCTCACTCCATTACTACTGCACAGCTCTGGAGGGTTTTTAGTGAGAAAAACATGTTGGATTTTTAGTAACAATGTCACTGCAAATCTCTCAAGGCTAATTTTTGGTGACAGCCACTGTAAATCAACTGGAACATACACAGAGCCACAGCATGATCCTAATAAAGGCAAACCAAGTTTCACCATTAAATTTCATCAAGACCTTGAATGGTCTATAATGAGTAACATGAAATAAGATTTTGGTCCACAAAATAAAAAAAAGAAAGCAGAAAAAAGCATGTGAATGGGATATTGTGTATTAGCAGTAAGAAGAGGAAATTCATAAACCAGAAGCATGCCATGTGTCCATTTAAAATGATATGTGAAAATTATATTTACAAGATCTACATGACCTGCTACAAAGCAGTTACCCTTTCAGAGGAGAGGATTTTGCAACAGGAAAAGCCTCTTATATTCAGCTTTTCATAAGTTTATAGAAATACAAAAAGGAAAACAAGATTAAAGATTCCATGGCCGTACAGTTTAATACTGTTAAAATTTACTTAACCAATTCTTTGGTGCTTTAACACCAAATTATTTCCCCAAACTTTTACATTTTTTACAGCACAAAGCCATAGAGTTGTGTTGTCATCCCCACTCTGCAAGCCTGGAGGGAAGGACAGGAAAACATACAAAATGTGCCTGAAAAGTTTTGTAATCTTTGTGTCACTGCAAGTGGCGTGGACTGACCTGTGTTTTGCTAACAATTAATGGTGTGTCTCCTTAAAGGACACTAGATAGAAATATGGCACCTGTGCCTGTGGCTCCCATATTTTCATCTACAAAATCCAAAATGGAGTTAAAACATACAATAATTTTTTTCAGGGCAATTGCAGTCAGTTTTCCACATCTGTCCTGGATGCATGGGTTGAAAGGGCAGTGCGTACATAGTGGCCATTTTTCCACACACTCCAGTTGGAGAGGCACAGATGCTCTGAACAGCTGCCCAGGCAGTAGCTGGATGGGAATTATTTCTAGGCACAATTCTAACACTGTTACTGAAGTAAATCCACACTTAGCAGTTGGTACAGTGCCTAAAACAAATTCTGAGACTACTGATTTAAAACCAGATCATTTCATACTGATGCATTCACTGGGTGGTCATTCCACAGCCCAACAGATCCCAAACTACTTTTGAACTGAACACCAGGTTTCCCCTGTGGCGTAAAACATTTTGATACTCAAACTTTGCAAGATGGGTGAAGTTGCCATTGCAAGCTCAGCCTTCTACAATGCTCAGCTCAAACGCAGGATTGCAATTAAAGAACAAGCTCCTAGGCTTAATGAGGACATCACCTCCTGCTTCAGACCATGCCCAGGCACAGCAGAGAGGCAGACCATGGACCAAGTAAGTGGGTACTTCCCAAGCTGGGAGCAGGAAGGTGACAACTCATATACATCATGGGACTCATAACAGCAGGTGAGCTTGGGGCTGGTCAGTTTTTGTGACTCACGTCCCATACTTGAACTTGACATGACACTTTCTGCTCTCCTGGGAAAGTCATTGCTAATTGGTATACAGAAGCAAAGACTATGGGGACCTTCTAGTTTTCTATTGTTTGGGTTTTTTTAAAGCACAAAAACTGGCATGTTAAGAAAACAAAGGTCTTCAAGGAAAGATAAATCAAACCCAAGAATCTCATTTAGTCTCTCCACTTCCAGACACGTCTGAATTCAGGAACACAGTGCAAGAGACAGAGAGCTTAGAAAAGAAGAATGTTTTATTACCTTTTCTGCAAGCCAGCCTAGATGCCTAATCTCTCGACTTCCAGCAATCCCTGTTTTACCCAGCTGGTCTCTGACCTCTGCAATCACCCTGGGGATGAGCTCATTGACACTGGAGTGGATGGCATTGAACCAGGCCTGGGCTGTCGCTGAATCCTTACTCCTGAGCACCACGGTGTGCTTGGCATCAGGTGAATGAACTTCAATAATTCTAGAAAAATGGGGGGAAAAACATTATGTTCATTCATACAGCGTTAGGCAGCTAAATTTATTACCTCGCTCAGTGATATCAATGAGTTAAAAAGAACGTACTAATATTGAGACCTAGCACTAAAAACTTACCTTTAAAACACCTGAATACAGTAGGATCATCTTAACTGAAGCCAGGTCTGTAGTGGCATTATGATAAAATCCTTGAGAAGGCGATTTGCCAATGCTGATGCAACCCCATACACAGCATGTCAATAGGAGTTTCAAATATGTAGGCAAGAGCAACATTCACTCACATGGCAGCCACCCAGAAACGCATGGAAGATGATTGGGGAGAAGCCAGGGATAAGTGGCTGCCTTCTTTAGCTGGCCATCATGGCACAATCAGACTTTTTCATTTTGTTTACTTTACACCTACAGAGATAAATGAAAACCATTCCTCCTCCCAAGTACAGACGTTCTCTTAGGATTGCACTGTAGTTTCAGTGACACCACTATGCATTAGCCAGAGGCTACTGCAACTGGCCTTCTCCAAGAGTTACCAGCATCCTCAGTGCTCCATTTAGACCCTGCTAAAAATGGCAGCAAGAAAGTGCTAACCACAACCATATGACTGCTGCTGGCAGGCATTTTTTGGAGGTTTTCAAACTCCCGTGGAAAGAGATGAGTTTTTATCAAAAAAACTATGCCTACTAGACCATCCTGTGGGTTTCCACCCCATCACTGTGGCTTGAAATGCACAAACGAACACAGTTTTCAGGAAAACTAATCCTGTTCGTTGTGGTTATGGGACATGTGCCAACACCTTTGCTAACAACAACAACAAAAATGCTTTGACAGGCAGCTGCAGCTATTTCAGCTTTGTTCTCAGTGAAGTTATTAGTTATTAGTAGGGCTTTGTGTGCTCTTTATAGCTTTGTGGGCCATTTTTACTTGAACATTTGTTAAATAACCCACAAAGTAATAGTCTTGTTTATTTTTATGTGGCAATTATAAAACCAAGCTCTGGTCATTGCCCATCACTCAACTCTGTATCACATTTGTGCATTTTCATTATAAAGGTACAGTGACTGCCCCTGAATGTTACCCTCACAAATTCGACCTGGGATCTGAGCCTAAGCACATACTTCTGTCCTGAGTATGGCTGCCCAATCTCTGGGACACACAATGACTCCTTTCTGCAGCAGAAAATTAATTAGTTCAGTGGAATTTATTCAGGTTGAGGTTCAAACCAGTACTGTAATGCAAATATTTGTTATGCAATTACAAAATCCTGCAATTTGGAGCTTAACTAACAATTAAAAGGTTTTAATTAATTGGTTAAACCAGAGCAGAATGCAGAACAGAGGGTGATTATCTGCACAGCTCTCTGGGGCTCAGAGAGCAAGGATCACTGGTTTCATGTTTGTCCATTTTGGGAAGGGGAGGTCTCCATGTAGACACTGTTCTAAAAATAGAAAAGGTCATGATTTTCCAAACTCAGCAGCTGAACTGTTCAGGGTCCTAAATCACTGGATAGCTTAAAAAGTGGGCTGATTTTTCAGAAAGCGCTAAGCCAGCACAGTAATGCATTTTTCCTCAGTAAAGCTGCTGCAACTCAGCACTGTCTGAAAATAAAGGTTCTTATTTAGCTGCTCCAGGATGCACCAAACATTCAACTTCAGGTACCAAAATAAAATTCCCTGTCAGATGATGCCAGTCTGGTGAATAAGAAAACTATGTTTATAGATAGGCATGCTCCCAATCACACTCTCACTTTTTCTGAACTGGGAGAAAAAGTAATCTCCCTGATGGTTATGATTTAGCCACTTGTGTTCACTGATTATTACAGTCATGCACAGCTATCACAACTTGGTCTGTCTTCCTATCAGAAACACTGCTCTCTCTCTGCCATCTGAACTGGAGTTTCAGCTTCTTCTTGTAGGCAGCCATCAATGAAAACAAACTTATGCAGGCTTGGATTTTCAAAGTACATTGTGGTAATCAGTGAAATGTTGCTTATTATCTACAAAGCACTTTTTGGCAGGAGATCTTACAGCATATTACAAATGAGGTCAGTGACAGCATCCCCATTTCACCACCAAAAAAAGCAGAAAAGTGAAGAACCCAGACAAGGCCAGGAGCAGCAATTAAGATTTTCAGCACTCTGTCTCCATTTTAATATTTCTTTTAGAAACAAAAACTATTTGAACATTACTGGAACATTTGTTGAACCAGCATTGTGCTGGTTTTGAAAAATGCTAATGCACCATATGGATGGTGCAAAACAATGCTCTTTACAAAGCCTGTGGTTTCTATACGGGAACTGCCACCTACTAAGTCACTGCACATCAAGCAGTAAACAAAGTGCTGAACACGGACTATAAAGAGTCAGAAGAATGTGCTGCTCTTTCAGTTGCAAAGGAGCAGCAGCAAAGTTGTGTGATTTCTTTATAAGTTAGAACTGTAGCAGGATTTGGTTTAAAAATAAATTATCTAGATCTGAAAGAGCTTTCAAATGGCAACTGCTTACCTCCAATTTGTAAATTCTTCCTTAAAGCAAGTGGATTAACATACAAACAACTATTTTGCTACTTGGGCCTTCATCAAAGTGTATGTCCCTTGATGGTGACTATTTAAGTATTTGTACAATACTTACAACAATGAACATTTAGACAGCTGTTAACAATTCTGTTTCAGGGTTCTAAACCATGCATATTCTAATATCTACACGTTCAAATGTGATATCAAAGTATATATTCTAGTATACATATGCATACACACCTACTGAGCCATGCTTGAAAAAAAACTCTTAAAATGGAGCTGTTTTGGGGAATGCTTGTCAGTCATCAAAGTTTGCTGGTGATACACTAACAACTGCAGAAAGTCTACCTTGTTCCCTGAGCTGAGTAACAGGACGACTGGACTATACATGTTACACTTCTCAAACGTTAGTTCAAAACACAAATAAATGCTGCTTTGACAGCTCTGAAACTGCATCTTTTATTTATGGCACTTGCCCAGTCCCAGAAATACATCTGCAAGCATCACTCCTGTGCAAGCTGCTAGGTAGGGCACCTTTTATTTACACACACCTTAAGGATGACAGTCTAAATCCTCAACTGTCTGATCACTAGAAAACTTTTAGAAACCGAGCTTGTAGATTTCCACTGAAGACCCAGGACTCCTGTCTCCACAGTCAACTGGGATGGAGATACTAAAAGAAACTTAAAATCTTCCCAGAAACCCATGGGCTCTGACAGCAATCAGATGCTGAAAGTGCTGTGTCCCTATAAACTCTTCCCTTTTCTGCCTTTCAGCCTACGCTGCTTTGATTCACAGACCATTTGGATGATGCTTTCTGTATAGCAGCTGACTGATGGCATTTCCATACTTTTTGAAAAGCAAAAAAATACCAGTGACCTTAGTAAACTGCAAGACTAAAGCACTTAAACATTTCCAGCAGTCCAACCATTGTAGTTTTGATTTGTTCCCTGGCTAAACTGACCACCGCTTACTGACTTCTGTTTATCTGCAGTTCAGTGATAAAGTTCCCTTAATTCCCCACTGAATTGAAATATTTAGGGCAATGCCACAGCTGTGTTTATTCTCACACTCCACCACAGTTATGTAAATACTGCATATGGAGCTGTTTCTGATAAAGCCCATACCAACCCAAAGGAATTATATGTTAGCTCTAGATGACTGCCAAGATGTGCGGCATCTCTCCAGCTTGGCAATGCATATGAATGATATCACATTTTCTCAGAGATCATTTGGCAAACCTTATAATAAAAGAGTAATTTTCTCTCTCCTTCTCAAAGAGTCTCACTGAGCCAAGGAGTGTTTCCAGCATCCCCTTCTCCACCTGCAAAATACGGAGGTGACACAAAACCCAGTGCCTCCAAATGCTGTAACCTGGCACGTAAGAGGAAAACTCCATCCCTCGCTTCATCATCCAGACTTTTTACTTTAAAGAGGATCAGAAAAAGCTGAAAGCAAACATTTGATAGACCATACTCATTCCCCATTTGATAAGGCCTCTTTCTGTAGGAGTGTTCATTATTTAAGAAATAACTTTTATCAAAACTCTTGAAAGCACTTCTCCCACCAGCATTGGCTCAGCACCAAATCAGGCACTGAGTTACACTTCATGCCTGTTCCCGGGTCAGATTATGCATTCAGTGACTGATTAAAGTGTGGAGTAAATCCCTTGAAGTTAATGATAAGCTGGAGCCAGAGTTATTCGAGTCCATCATGCTACTTTGATTTTGCACCGGCATAGCCAGGAATAAAACAGTCTGTCAGTGACTCTGCAAACTTGAAAATGAATCAAAGGCCAAACTGCTCACTCCATCTCCTGCATCATTGTCTGCACATGAAACCACGGTAAGTAATTTTATTTTTGAGTGTACAACAATAGGAGGAGCCTTTCCAGGAAAAAGGCAGACTTAGAGGAACACAATTTGATTTATATTTAAATAGTTGTAAGTTTTGTTATTAAATAAATTTTAAAAAAAATGTTAAGGTTCTTTAGAATTCCACATGCAATATCAGGAGATGAACCAGGAACAAAATATATTAAAATTAAGAAATGAAAACTTTGGGTTTAGTCTGCAAGGAAAATATTCCAGAGAGGCTGTTAGGCTCACAATGAATTCCCCAGCATACTCTGAAGAAGCATCTTCCTATGATTAACCTAAATGGAGGTGAAAACAATTTTACTAAGCGAGCCTTGTTTGGTAATCAAGTGGAATTTTTCTATGTGAAAGTTCCTCGGTCCCCTCGCTGTCACAGGGGCATTTGCTGTATTAATAGTTACCTGATGACTTTCAACTTACAGTGCTAAAAGTATGTAGATACTTGTTCCTTGAGAGCTGGACTAGAGGGATGTCCAATTAGAGGGTGTATATATCAGTTCTGAGCTGTCACACTTGATTTCATTTCTATTTGCCACCAGCTGGGCTTTATTAAAAGGGATATCAGCAGGCTTGTGCCACATGCAAGAAAAGAAAGGCTTTGTTTCTGTAATGGACTTGCTCACACCACGGTGTGCTGATGCCAACCGATCTGCAGAGCACATCACACACTGCCTTCTCCACCCAAAACAAGTACAAAAGGAAATGAACAGTATATTAAAGGAATTAAATGTATACATATGTTAAGGAGCAGAACTCTTAGCCCACATTGCCCGAAAGACCTCTTATCTTTTACTTTCTTGAATTTTATTTTATAGTCTGGTTGTAATAGTGCTGAGAATTGGTAACCTCGGAATACACAGTGCAGTCTTCTTCACAGTGGATTCAGCACCAAACAATGGCAAAAGTGCTGTTTCAAGGAGCAGCTGGGGTCAGTTATTTGAGGAGAAAAAAACCCCACCAACAGCATTATTTCATAGGCATGGCAGGAATTTGATTTAACCTTTAGAAGATGCTGTCTGAAAATTTAAGGCCAGAAGATGTTGTGATCTGTGTGGTCAATGCACTGACCACAGCTTCCTGAAGCAGCTGTTTTACCTGAAGCAAAGCCAATCTCAAAGCATCTTCTGCAGCAAAGCAAACCTTCTGCAGCTGGAACTGCATCTGGGCTAAGCAAAGAGCACCTGACAGCAGCTGGTAATAGTGGCAAATGACCCCTTCAAACTGAGATGAGGGTGGAGGGTCTCATGCTGCAGCATAAATAAGAGATCATGGTCTTGGAGAAGAACTAGATGTCTTCTGAGAAGAACGTCACTGTTGCTGTTAGGCAGTGCTGTAGTAGGACCCAGGGGAAAGAAGAGGACAGATCCACAAGCCTGGGTGAAAACTGATATGGAAACAGGAAAAATAATTAGGGAAGCTGATAGATCATCTCTGACTTATGGATGGATTGTCACAGGAGAAAGTCCTGCTGGAAGAGAGAAAGAGCCCATCCACCTTATCTAGAAGGACGTCTCAATGTCTCGTTATTTTAAATACCTACTTTTTGGCTTCCATGATCAAGAATCCCAGGAATCACTGCTTAGTTGCCAAGTGAAGCAAAACAGAAGCCAGACAACCAAGACAACAAAGCCACAAATTCACTCGGGATCAATTACTGGCCTCTGAGTGTTGTAGGAAGAAGCACCACCTGCAGATACTGGCAGCTTCCTTGGGGACTTTCTCTACTGGCAGTGAACTCATCTTCCCATTGAACAGACTCAGGGATTGATGGAAAAGCTGTACGTTAAGTGATGAGAAGAAGTAACAACTTCACCACAACTTCTACTACAGTAAAACAGGAATTTCCTTCATCAGAAACTATGTGCAAGAAAGCTAGAAGAGAATGCAGGGTACTAAAATGGCAATGTATCCACAACCTAAGCACTAAACATCAGCCCCAGCATTTACCAACACTAAGCTGGGGTACCTATGGTGGCAACCCACCACCCAAGGCTCATGCTGAGGATGTAATTTGCTGCCATACCAGTGACTACACAGTGTGCAGGAGGGAGCGGCTTTAAATACACCAGCTGAAATTCCTGCTCCTTAATTAATGGCAGGTCAGGCCAGATCAGAGCTATAAGACTGAAATCCAATTTGCAGACCCGCTGATAAGCAAGGGAAAGCCCAACACTGAGCACAGGACAACAGCTGGGGCGGATAAAGGGTCTTGAGGTTGTCACTATCTCCAAGTCATAATACAAAGACTCTGGGGACTGGGAGCATGGCAGGAAACTGAAACTCTTGCATATCAACTTACTTTGTTTGGAAGATCTTAGGGGTCTTAAAACTGCTCTTCAACATTATCTAGCAGCAACGTGAATGTCAGCACGTAGCTTTACAAACAGACACACATAAAAACGTGATGAACTATTTGTTCTCTTCTATCCTGCCCTGCAGCGCTCACACTACTCTTGGGGAAGGGAGAAAACCCCCTGTCATTATGTCAGGGGAAAAGATGGGACTTTTATTTTTTTTCCCTTCAAGAAAATGAGACAAAACTAATCCCAGATTCAACAGGACCTGCACAAATTGAAGATCAGTCACAACACGCTGTAACTATCCAATTCTACACTGGTATCCCAAACATCCTTCAGGAAAACTCAGCGGTATCCACTGTATCCCCAAATACTGGCATATTCCCCCAGCAATACCCTTCTCAAACTGTTGCCCAGAGACTACAGCAGTCTTGAGGACATTAGAAAGCTATTTTAACATCATTTAACAGAACAAGGATTACGCCCAAAGTAAAAAAAAAAAAAAAGTAATGAACATCCAAAGTTCAACTTAGTTTGTTAATGTATTTGTGTATATGCTAGATACCCTGGAGGCTGTTCTGTGGAAAATTGCCTTTGGATTGTCTGGTGGATTTTTTTCCTTCTTCCAAAAGAAGGAAAAAAAAGCTGGTGATTTGAACTCCGAAGGGGCAAAACCACTCCTCTCTATGGAAGAGATAATACTACAGAGGTGCCTGATCTCAGTGGCCTTTCAAAAAAATAGACAAAATAGACAAAAATAGGTATGACCCAGAGTAAAACCAATGGCCTGTTTGGCTGCTGGGGAGTTTCACAAATGATGGAAAACAACCATTCCTAATAATGGGGAAAAAAAATCACCATTTCTGCCTACAGAGGCTTCAGAGCTCCAGCTCCTACAGGTTGGGAAAACTGCCCCCTTAACAAGCTAGATGACTGCAGCTTCCAAAATGCACCAGCAATCAAAGAGCTGCCCAAAAAGCAGCTGATGTAGATGACAGAGGACCGTTAGACACCCAATTATCGAACCATTAACCCATGTTCATCTTGACCTTAAATTCACAAGCCTCTGTGGGCAAGGATGTATAAGGTATCACAGTGTCCTTCTCAAACAGACTGTGCACACTGTGACAGCACAGAACAACAGGGTGGTTTAATGATGAGGGGCGAGTCAACCAGAGTTTCACCCTGATTATTGTCATTTTTGTTCTTTTCTGGATTTGAATTACACTCTTTCCAGTTGCTTTACTTTACTGTTGGATTGCTGATACAGTAATCTAAATAGATAACAAACACAGCCCACCAGGGGGAAAAAAAAAACAAACCCAAAATTCCTGATATAAATCAGGACTTTGACTCTAGCAGGCTCAATAACTTCTTCAAAGGACTTATTGATATTCAAATAGTAAAACATGTCTGTACCAATAATGATAATTAAGTGCCTTTCATCCAAGGATCTCAAGCTGTAGCTCACAACAACACTGTGAATTAAGTATGGTCTCTCCATTTCACAGAGGTTTTGTCTACAGCCAGAGAGCAGCTCAATAACAACACAAGGAGCAATTCCTTGAGGAGGTGTGGAGGGGGATTTTTTAATACTAGTAATGCACCCATTATATATCTTTACCTTTGCTCTACTCCATGCATTCCTAAGTCCTTTATCTTTCTGTTGCCCATATACAACACACAGTAACAGAAAAAAGACCCACTAGGAAAAGGAAATTTTCACCTCCCCAGGAAGCCCTACAGAGCTGCTGATGTCCACCCAGGACTGACACAGCTCCAGCATGCTTCAGCAGTGCCAGCACAGTGATGGAAGCAGTTCATCATCTCCTCAGTCCTGGGTCCAGGTCTCAGCCTTTACCCACCACCTAACCCCATCTGTGCTTGCTACTGCCAGTGTCACTGACTGTGCCCAGTGTTATCAAACTACCTCTTAAGAGGCAGAAAACAAGATAAACGTGATCTATGCTCTCCAAGAGCAGCTGTAAATCATTCTGGTACTATGGTCACTCTGTGGCAGTGCTCTGCCCTCTGCGAGCCCCATACACACATGACTCAGGGAAACCATTTCCCCAACAGCAAAGAAAAATCCAGGCTGCAAAGCTGCACACCTAAACCACACAACTCTTTGAGGAGAATCCAGCATTTGCTTTGTGCACCAGTGGCTGCTCATACCTGGCAGCATCAACGTATGGTCCTGTTTACTAAGCAGGAAACAGGCAGGGTGGAGGCATAAGCCAGACCATGTTTTCATTTAGACATCTAGAATCTTTTCCACTTGCCTCCCTGCCCCCTCAGTTGCCCTTAACTTATATAGGCAGGAACGTGAAGAGATACAGGAGCTCCTCAATCTTTCATCCCCTCATAGAATAGAAAAGAATCAGAACAGAAAAGAATAGTTCAGTTGCAAGGAACCTACAATCATCACCTAGTCCATCACCCTGACCAGTTCAGGGTTGATCAAAAGTTAAAGCCTGTTATTAAGAGCACTGTCTAAATGCCTCTTAAACACTGACAGGCTTGGAGCATCAACCACCTCTCTAGGCAGCCTGTTCCAAGGTTTGGCCGCTGTCTCAGTTCAGAAATGCTTCCTAATGTCCAGTTTGAACACTTCAAGTCTTGTAATTCTTTTAAAGAAAATTAGCTGTACTTTGTCTCAGTAGTGAAACTGGGAGTGTTGGCAGGTCCTGAACTATGTGTTGTCATGTTTTGTAGAGTTTTACTGAAAAGGCATGGAGTTTCTACTCGAACTCCAGACATCACCTCTATAAACACATACTGAGCCTCACAGATAAAAACGCACCAGAAAAAGATTCAGGAAGTCAATTTTTGAACACTGCTGTTCTAAACTAGCATCCCAGATCCTTGACTTTTACTTCAAGATGTTTTCTTTTTATTGCATCTTTACAGTCTTCTGGTAACTTCTTACATTTGTTGTGAGCATTCATGACTTAAGCTTTTTGATGCAAGGACTTGTTTCTAACAAGTCATATTAAATCTGTTTGAAACTCAGTTTTTGCCCTAAAAAAGAAGCTTAACTTTTGTTTTCACATCTTATTGTAACAGAAGTAAATACATGAGAATTCACCAGAATTCTTTTTCTATTTAAGATTTTGAAATGCCATTTCAGAATCACACAGGGCTATTTCATGCTTGCATAAATTACATGCTTACACACCAACTACACTTCAAAATGTTAAATCTCACTGACTCTGTTACTGTGCATTACTGACACGTTATTAAATAAAGTAAAAAGTATTTTTGTAAAAGAATGTGTGCAAAAGGAACCATCTTTGGGGAGTGACAGCTTTGCAATAAATCTTGCAAATACTTCTTTCAGTGAATCAGTATTTCCTAATGCAAAAACAAAAAATAAAATAATGAAGCTGCTTAACTCTATTGCTGCCTTTGGGGTAAATAGGTCTCAGTCTGTCCTGTCCTGCACCTCCCTGTTGTCTTGGGAAGCTCAGGTAATGCCCAGACACAGCTTTGTGTGCAGAGCCCAGAATGAATGGATACTAGGCAGTTCCTCAGCCACCTTGTAGTCAGCTGTCCCTGGCTGAATACCAAGCACCCACCAAAGCTGCTCTATCACTCCCCTCCACCTGTGGACAGAGGAGAGAAAATATAACAAAGGGTTCATGGGTTGAGATAAGGACCAGGAGTGATCACTCATTGAATACCGTCACGGACAAAAGAGACTTGAACTTGGAGATATTAATCGAATTTATTACTAACAAAATCAGAGCAGGATAATGAGAAGTAAAATAAATCTTGAAAACATCTTCCCGCCACCAGTCCCTTCTTCCTGAACTCTACCTCCTTTCCCTCAGCAGTGCAGGGAGATGGGGAATGGGAGTTATGGTCAGGTCACCACATGTTGTTTCTACTGCTGCTCAGGGAGAGAGACGTTCCCCTGCTCCCCTCCCATGGGAGACAGTTCTCCATGAACTTCTGCAGTGTGAGTCCATCCCATGGGCAACAGTTCTCTGTGAACTGCTGATCACTTTGCCATGGAATGCAGTCCTTCAGGCACAGGTTGCTCCAATGTGGGTTCCCTACAGGGTCATAAGTCCTACCAGGAAACCTGCTGCAGAGTGGGCTTCTCTCTCCACGGATCCACAGGTCCCTGCCAGGAGCCTGCTCCCTCATGGGTTTCCATGGGCTCACAGACCTCTCTCAGGCATCCACCTACTCTGGCGTGGGTTCCTCCACAGGCTGTAAGTGGATCTCTGCACCCCCATGGACCTCTACGGGCTGCAGGGGCACTCCTGCCTCATCATGGTCTTCACAACAGGCTGCAGGGGAATCTCAGCTCTGGCACTTGGAGCACCTCCTTTTTCACTAGCCTTAGTGGCTGCAGAGTTGTTTTTCTCACAGATTCTCACTCCACTCCTCTCTGGCTGCAATTATTTCTGTGCAGTAACTTTTTTCCCCCTTCTTAAATATGTTATCACAGAGGTGTTACTATCATTCCTGATTGGCTTGGCTTTGGCCAGGGATGGGTCCATCCTGGAGTTGTCTGTCATTGGCTCTGTCAGACATGGGGGAATCTTCCAGCAGCTTCTCACAGAAACCACCCCTGTAGCTGCCCCACTACCAGAACCTGGCCATGCAAACTCAACACACCTATAGAACACACCTGCTCAATTTTACCTTCTGATTGTAATTCTCAGTCCAACCCTGAAATGCACAACAGATAAGGAAAGTTCCTTATCTGTTTCTCCATGTGTCCTTGGTGTGAAGTCTATGAGCTGTAGCCGTACTTGCTATGGTGCTGCTACTGTGTGCAGCTGACAGCTGGCACCACACTGCTGGGAATCTGTCTTGGCCCGTTTTAACTTGCTTCCAGACCAAAGCAAACCTTTCCCATTGGAGGGCCAAATCAGGCCAATGAATAACTCAATCATTAAGACTGGACCCTGGCAAAATTGCCTGTAAGGATCACACTGCTCTGGACTCCTGACACTGGAAAAACGTGATGTGTGCACATTAAGTGCTGACAGGATCAGGCCCACACATCCTGGGTTTAGCTGAAAGAAGTGTAAGCAGGATTTTAGGGTGACTTCAAAAGCAGACAAGAAAATCTTTTCAGTCCACAAAGTATGGTCTCATTCCTTCAGGGAATGTCATGTCTCCCGTGCCATGTATTGTATTATGTCCCAAGACTTTAAAAGCACCAACAGAAAAAATTTCACCTCAGAGACCTATTTTTTTTTCTCCTATTCCTTAATATCATCACAGAAACTGATGAAAAGCTTTCTACACTGCAGTAAGATTTACCGCTTATTGGTATTACTACCTATGATCATTCCCACATGTCCCTTCATTGGGAGGGTATGCTCCTCTGTGAGGCCTGACATTAACCATTACTGCTGCCACCAAAGAGGTCATTTATTAGTGAAAACACAGGCAAACAACTGATTTTGACAGCAATTATTTTAAGCATTTTTTTCTAGCCTAAAATATAACAATGGGCCCTGCATCTAGAGAATGACACAGATGCCACTAAGCAGCTGTTATAGTTTGAAATTGCCCCTCCCTGAGAGTTCAGGGGGTCAGAGGTGATTGGGTGCCAGGGCAGTGTTCCCTGGAGAGCCAGTCACCATCCATGTTGCTCGCTTCTGCTCAAAATCATATATCACAGCACCGGAAGCTGTTGGCAGTTTTGCTGTTGGTGTCTGCTGTGTGCAGGTGGAGAAGGCCAGGGGGTGGTGGGCTCCTTCTTCCCCCCTTCCGGGGGAAGGGGAGCCCTGCGGCCCCCCAACTCTGCCTAGGCCAGAGTTAAGAGGCAGCATTTGGAGTGTGTGCTGTGAAGGAAGAGATTCACAGCACCTGAAGTAAGAGGGAGAAGGCCAGACCCTCTTTCCCCCCTCTGCTGCGGGACACTTGGGACAGTGTATAACTGGACCAAGCTGCCTGTGGCCAAGGCTAGGGGGCTTTCCCCCCACCACCACTGCATTGAGGCTGGTAGGGGGTGGATTTTAAGGCTCAGCATTTGAGCAGAGCCACATGGACGGGCTGCTGATGAAACAGCTCTGAGCCAGGGAAAGGCTGGGCTTCGCCAACGAAGATTTGGGAAGGCTTTATCCACATTTGTTACAGGCACGTTGGTGACTTATGAGGCCAATACGTGACAGACATATCCGGTTGCAAAAGGCACAACAGAAAGACTCCTTAGATGGTGTATTCCGCAAGACACGGTTCTTCCTGCGTTGCCTTTTCTCCTCGAGAGAGATCCTGCGTATGTTCTCAAAGGCTTCCGCAGCGTTATAGATGCTGTGTAGAAGATGCCCGTTGGTCTGCGGTTAACCAACCGGGTGAAAGTGGAGATGAGCTTTGTTTAGGCCACCTTTTCTAGGCCCCTCTCCGAGTGGAGCAAGCAGTGCTGTCCTTGAAAAGGCTGCTTGGTCGTTCAGGGTGCTGCCCCAAGAGACTGTCATCTCCGTTCAGTCTCAAATGACCAATATCCTGAACCGCCTGCATGCGGAGTTGAGTCTGCGGCTCCCAGTGCACCTTTCACCTGCCGTTTCGACCCTCGCCCGTCGCTACAGGACTTTTTGCATGTGGGTAAAGCCTTCAAGCCTGCGCAATGGATTTTTAGGTGAGATGCAGTATGCGCGGAACTGAACCCACCCTTTAATCCTGAGGTTCATCTGCCAGGGCCGAGCGAGCTTGGACGGTGGCAGTGAAATCCTCAGGACGTAGGTTTGGTTAGAGTGACCTTCTCTTAGATGGATGGCCTTACAGGGCTAAGTGAGCTCCATCTGCCCGGGTTTGAGATTAGAGTTGTCCTTCTCCTAGGATGACTGCCAGGAGGCTAACGAGCTCATCCTGCCCATAGATTTATTGTATCTGGCCCTGCTGTTTTGACCTGTCTGGCATGGGCAGCCCTACCGAAGGCATGTACCATCGCCAGCATAGCCCAAAACCACACAGGGACATACAGGCTACGTTCCTGTTAGAATGGTTTGGGCAGGTCTTTGATTTTCTGTCAGGGAAAGGAATCCCAGGTGAAATTGGAGACGGACCGGAGAGAGGCCTGGAGGATGTCTCTGCCATGATCTAAATGGAGGACAGCTGAAAACCCGGAGGAGGAATCAACATTCCAGGACGTGTACTTGATAAGCTACACTGCAGCAGCTTACAAACTGAGGTATGAGACTGAGAAAGAGAAATCACACAGCAGACCGAGGAGAAAGGACTCAAAGCTACTTTCCTGGACTTTGTGAGGAAGGAAGGACTTCCACAAACAGCTGAAGGTTGGTTAGGGAGTGTTCAGGGGCCCAGAACACTCCCAAGAGAGAGAGAATACATTACCTGGCAGCTTTGAAAGGCTTCTCCTGGACTAAAGTTAAAGAGAGGGGCTTAAAAGGACTGATAGATGTGTAATAATATATATATAATTGCCTTTAGTTTGTATAGGATTTATTTGTGTAAATAAATGTATATACTTCCCCTTCCCCCTATAGAAGCCTTTGGCCTGAAAGTTTCTCTCCAGTGTTGGGATAAATTGTGGGAAGGGGTGGGGGGGAAACCTGGAAATTGGATTTTGGATTTCTGATGTGGCTCAAACTGCCACAGCAGCTCTGAATCTTTTCTCCTGATGCCATGTCTATATTATTAAAAAAAATTCCTACACACTAAGTATGGCATTAATTTGTATTAAGGATCTTCTCCTTGTTATCTTATGGCTTTTTTAATCAGGTGACACAGAAGACAATTCCCTACCTCCTCCAGAGTGAACCCACAGGTAGCATAGCTGACGGAGACATCTGAGAACCTCTGGCTCTAAAAGCACTAAACTTCACTCCTGCTCCAACATAACAAGTTGACCAAACCAGCTGAGATTAGACACAGACCTAAGAATCTCTTAACTGGCGTGAGTCTTCCAGGAGAAGAAGAAATCCTATGCAGGGCTACCAGCTCTAATGGCAAAACCAATTCTCCTCCATGCCCATTAAACCCACATTTCACTGCAGCTTTCTAAGAATTGGAGATAATTCTCTGCCAACAAGCAAATATTTCCTTTTAGGTCTTTTAATATATGTATCTTCTCATGCTGAACATCCAACCAGTCCAGGCTGATTCCACAATGCTGCTATGACATTATCCTCAGCCTGCACTGAAGAAATAGCTGCACTGGAAGACTCAGGCTTTTCATACCCATATTTGTTCTTAGATGAAAATTAGCTCAGCTATAATCCAAAGGAGCCCTTCTATGGCCAGCATATGCTTTCGCAGTCTGCCAGCAGTGCTCTCCTAAAATCATCCAGCAAAGTGACACCATCAGTTATAAAATCTATGTGTGTCAGGTCACTGGGGTATGAAACAGAAGCGTTGTAAGCACGTAAGAACATGGTTTGGGCTCCACTGTGAATGAAGATAAAATTATTTTTGTGGAATCAGATTACTGTCTTGGGAAGCATTCCAGTGGGAAAGGATTGCTGCATTGTAGTAGCATTTCTCCTGGGAAATACGAGTTCCAGTACTCAGAATTGTTAAAAAACACTGAAACTGGTAAAGATGGTAATCGATGAGGTGCTGCTACTACACTACAGCTACCACAGTGGTGAGGTACTGTGGGCTTTGATGGAAAAATCCAGCTTAGACCGCACTGTGCTGGACCATAGTAACAATCAGAAGACTATCTTTCCACAGGAAATGACTGCAACACAAAATGAAAACCATGATAACAAGCAAAACAACTCTCCCACACATAACTTCCTAGTAACACCTAAGAACACACACATTTGTAACATGCTTCAAAAAAGTTAGCTCCATTGCAGAAGTATCATGAGCAATAAGTGTGTCCCTCTGAGTCAGCCCTCCTGGCCCCCAAACCAAACTGAGGACCAGGAGAGCGACAGAAGCTGAAAACTACAATATGGTCCAAAGAAAAGGGGAAAAATTATGACAAAATGAAGCCCAAACATGCAAAGTATAATTACACTGTATCAATTCAAACAATGTGACCTGTATGGGTATTTTTAAAACACACTCCATAGCAGAGAGAACAACAAACTCTCAGACAAGTAAGTGATACAGCTGTCAAACCTCAACATCTTAAACTATACAGATATATATGAAAAAAAGTGGCCAATATCAGTAAACATCTTGATTTAAACTGAGAAAGACTGCCAGGGTTATTTCTGTTTTACAATTGCAGTTCTGTAGTTGTCAGTTATCACCGACTGTGGTGGTAACCACATGGTCAGATGAGGACCAGAAGGAGAATAAATCAATACTAAACAATAAAGCATGGAGGGTGAAAATTAAAAGGTCAGACAAATATGAAAAAGATGGAAAATTACACAGATACTAATAAAGTTTCTGAATTGCAGTGCAAGAGATTACAAAGGAACCCATTCTCCCCAGACCCTTTTCTGTTCTCTGCTCTTCTCCTTAAACTTTTGTTTATGCCTATACGTAAGTGCTGAGAATCAAAGACATTACACCCAGCTTCTGGGCAAGGCAGCACACTGCAGAGAAACAAAAAGGCCATTATTTGGATGGAGAATCAGTCTGCATCCCTGACTTGACTGGTCCCTTTTTTATTAGCAGCTGTTAGAGCAAGGATCAGGGAGCGTGCTGGTGTTGTGCAGCTGTTCCACATATGTTATAAATAAGGGCTGGTAAAAGCTCATCCTATTTTTAACATCATAAAAAAAAGAAAGCCAACCAAGAAGTCACAAAAATTCCCCATTAATGCCTTGTAAGTGGAACTTTTCTCTTCTTCCTGACTTTAATGTCTATAATGGAATGGACAAACCAGACCATTTTTAAAATAATATTCATTAGAAAAAGGAAAGAAAATGCAATTTAGTGGAATCAGATCTAGCCAGCCTGGAGGATGTAACCAATTAGTGTGTACAGTGTCTTTTCCTTCAAAAGCAGACACTTAATCAGGATGAAAACAAACTCCTGTGATTCTATTTCTAATAAAAATGCTGGATTACCACATCGAAGAGTTTCTTTAGCACACCCAAAAGCTGAACCCAGCATCACATGTCTCGGACACAACCACCCACCCTTCCCAAACCGGTGCTTGCTTCCCTTGCTGGGTTGCTACGTGTGGCCAGAGCCCAGCTCCTGCTCACCAATCCCAGCGCTGAAAAGGTCAACAACGATTCAACGCGAACGCAAAATCCCAACCCCAGGCAAATCCCCAGCTCACCTGTTTTCGGGGTCTGACACTGTCATGTTGCGTGTCACGTAGCACATCTTGAGTGGTATTGTCTTCTTGTCTCTGTGGATGGAGAGTGAAAGCTGCGACATTGGGTCAGCAGAGGCACAGCCCAAGCGGGGGGACTCGGGGGGAGGCGTCTCCCACCCGATCTCCGACACAGGGGAGCCTTTCTTCACATAGGGGGTTGCTTCTCTCATGTATTTCACTATGGAAAAGAGAAATTAAAAAAAAAAAGAAGGAAAGCAATAAATAAATGGGTATTCAGTAGTTGCATCCTCATGTGAGTTCTCTGAGCTGGTGTTAACTCCCAGTATTGTTCATTATTTCTGCTCGCCCAGCATCCCAGCATTGGAAGCTGTCCAAATACAGGAGATGGAAATCTGACTGCTGCCAGTCTCAGTATGGTGCAATAAGTAAAATGAGGAAGAAGAACAGAATAGGCAAAATAGAACATACAGCTGGTGTAAGGCCAGGAGAGCTATCCCACCTCTATAGGCAGCCCGTAAGTGGTCATGCAGGAATTCCTACACACAGAAGCCATGGGCTGACTGAGGTACGTGGAAGTTTTTAAGAAAGATATTCAATCAAGTGACAGTGAACCTATTATACCCCTATCAAAAATGTTCCAACAATACTTCCAGTGCTGCCAACTCACTTCTTGCTTCTGGTTTATGCTTGTCAGTGTCACACCACCGATCTCAACAGCTATTTCTGCTTGCTGGGAAAGCAGTTTTAGCTAATCTACTTGTACGTATATATATACGGAGTAAATAAAAACCAATTCACTTCTTAGACTTCTCTTGGGGAAATAAAATTGAGTTTCAGCCTTTCGTGAGAGTGGAGGTGTCAGATTAGATCTCTTCTCAGCCTCTTCCAGGCTTTTTTCCAGTATTGATAGGAAAAGGGAATGTAGGATTCTGAAATGATCTTAATGTATTCAAAAATCAATACCTCTTTTACACATGTACTTCATACTCCTCTCTTTATGCAGGCAAATATTGCAACATTTTTCTCTGCTTTTTAATTCTTTTGGTAGTTCAAGATTACTTTTGCTTTTCATATGCTTGGCAAATTTGCCAGTCACAGTCTCCTTCTCCTTCATAAACCTGGGCCAAGAAAAGACCTCACATTTAAGTGCCCATGTTAAGTCTCTATCCCCACTGCACACAGCTGTGGCTGTCTAACTGGCTGTAGCCACTTGATTGTACCCAGGACTCAGACAGCAGTGACATGAACTGAAAGGGCAGGAGCACTGTGAAATTATTTGGGGACATTATTAAAACGCTGTGAGAGACCATTTCAAGGAAATGGTGCAGATCACCGTGTCAGCTCAGCTGAAGAAGCTGTGAAGGACTGATTAACAAAAGGGCGGGTAAATTACCAAGCGGCATTGTGGTAAAGGACGTTAAATAAGGGAAAGCCTGAGAGAAGTTCTGAAGTTCAAAAAGAAAGCAACAAAAGCATTCAGAAGAGTGGAGAAGAACAACAACGGATTTTCTGTCAAAACCAGAGATAACTGCAGTATCACTATTTTTAAAGCACTTCATAACAGCTTTACCAAGAGAGAAATCAGTGCAAAACTGGAGTCCAGGCTCTGTTAACATCTATTGCCATCTTTTCTCTAAAACAGCTTAGTGCACATCTCACCATTGCTCACTCTCTCCTTTTTAAAAAATCTGTTAACTTCAATTACAAGAACTTCTTTGTTTAGGTATGTTACACAATATTCCTCTGTGAGAAGAATCGTTTGTGATTTATCAGAAAAGCTGTCTTACCCAACACTAGTGTTTTGATTTCCTTGTCCCTATTCTGAGCTCAATGCTCCTATTCTGAGCATTTTTTAAATTAATTTGTTCCCTACTCAGGGAAAAATTAGCACAGAATTCTATGAGGCTTCCAAAAACTATTTGAAACAAAAAGTGTTGTGATTTATTTTTTTAATCTTTTTGTAGACACATACCTGAAGTCCATTATCTAAAAATCTGAGTCACCTAATTCCCAAAACCAGTGCTCATCCTTGGGTACTCCATAAATTACGTAATTTTCAAAGGTGCTGAAAATAAGCAGTTTTAGCCAATGTCATAGAGATACTGGTTGCAGCAGTTGGCATCTCAGTTTGGATGTACTCATAGCCTCATGTATGTACTCATAAGCAGAGAAACTGAACACATACAGATGTGGTGAATCTACTCCTGTTTACACTGAATGAATATGACTTTGTCATTAACTCAGATGGGAGGAACAGCTGAAGCTGTAAAAATCACGTTTGACTGGAAACAAAATTTTGTTCTCTTTAAAACTAGAGATTAACAATTAATCTCTTGAAAAAAGTAATCCTGTCAGCTTTTGAACCCTGTTACAGTGACATGCCAGCAAATGTAATGCTAAATAAAGGTCCGGGTCTCAACAGTGTAGTTGTTTCATCTGTGCTATTTTCGGCCTTTTTCAGTTGCAGCTATATGCATTTGACCTTAGCATAATTTAATTAAGGAAAAGAGAGAGGGGTAGCGGGAGGAAGGAAGCTGAAGTAAAAAATTTGGCTGTAAACCTAAGCAGGAACACAAAATGTGGATTTAATTCCCCAGAGATGGGACAGAAGAAAAGAGACGTCCCTTCCAGGTGCCAAGAAGCCAAGTTTCCATGTTATGCACCAGTGAATTCATGGCAGACAGCTGAAATGTTTCAGAAACCCCCATGAAAGAGGAAGCAGGATCAGGTAGAGAGAGCAGAAGCACAACCCTCTTCCCAGAATAAAAAAATGAAGTGATATAGGTTTTCTGTCAAAAAAAAAAAAAAAAAGGATTTTGGTAGTTTCTACTAATTATGTCCTACTAAATATAAGCACAGCTCTAGATTTATGGCTGAATTCTGCTGGGTTTTACAGTCCAGACTTTATGGCTATTGCATATTGTAACACGTTTCATATTTTAAAAGTCCCCAAATGGATACACATAAAGGCACAAATGTAATATGGGAGTGGAACAGGTGGCAGAACTTGATCCATTTATAAATTTTTTTGTTATTATTTAAATTTCAGAGCCACTGTTTTCCAGTTGCTTCATCAACATGCATAATAACATGTCCATAACCAAAGTTCAGTTTATGAATTTAGCTGAAATAAGGCACACAGTGTTCAGATGACTCATAAGTTTTATGAGCAATTATTTCCTATTTTCTTCTAAATTCTGGATGCAAATACTGCAGAACATGCTGTTTTATAGCAATGCACCAGTAACCCTACTACATATACAGCAATTTAGGGTGACCCCCTACATGTTACATTTTGCACTAACCAGCTCTTAATCCACACAGAAGAAAACAAGTTTATACCAATCCTATTCCACACTGCACTGAGAATCATGGATACAGCAAAGTTAAAATATAACTGAAGTTATACAGTTCGCTTCCATCATCAAGTTTTAAAACCAGGAAAATATGATACAAATTATTGGACACTAAAGCAATAATGTGGATAATATTCTGCTTTCAGACCACTACACTCAAGAGCTAGATTTTCCTTTGGATACAGTAGCATAAATTCAGGTACTGACTGAAAAAGAAAGCAACTATCAAGAAAACTGCTTTTATACATTGCCAATGAAACTACTTAATGGATTAAACCCCCAAAACATTTAATAAAACTAAATAAGGCATGCCATTGTATAGCAACTCTGAATTATGTATAACTAGACTATAAGTATGTATATATGTATATGCCTTCAGAATACATATGTCTACTATATATACAAATATTAAATATATATTTATATAAACCCACCAATATCTGTAAGACCGTCAGAATGTACTCTGCAAACACAGAAACCAACACGCAGTGACTCAGAAAAAAATTTTAATGGTTTCATTATTATAACTCAATTTGCTGATAGACTGTAATTTTAGTCGAGAGTTGTCTAAACTCATTTGTTTGATGCTATAGCTCAACCTCAGAGATCCTTATATTTAGTCCTAATTAATGATCCATACCCTTTTGGTGCACCACTAATAAGAAACTGCGGTCAAGCAATTAAAATTCCAATCTCTGAAGTGCCCCTCCCCACAAAGAGAAGAGGAAGGGAAGTGGCAATCAAATGAATTAATCCACTGACACACACTGAAATATTTTGGATATATTTTTTGATCTGCAAGACAGGCAATGTAGCTTCCAAAAAAGCACTTCATTTACATGCACTTCTGCCAAGTCCCAAGACTCCACAATTAATCCTTTGTTACTGTTCACAGATGATTTTTTTGGGGGGGAAGAAGCAGGCTTTTAATGAGAGAAATACTACAGACCAACTTGGTCAGGTTCTTGGCCAGACGCCTCTCTGAGGAACTGGGACTCTTCTGACACATTCAAACTGTTTCCTAGGAGGGAAGACAAAGACCACTGAAGAGAAGCCAGCGAGCCGGAGGAAAGCTCTTTTGTTACTCGAGGAATGAGGACAGGATGTGTAGGTTTACAGTATGAAAGTAAAAGAAACAACATCACTGAATCTGCTCGAAGACAGTTGATTAAGGAATTCCCCTTTGCAGGGGAAAAGCACAGTGTGTTCCCTACCACGATACCAGAATTTGCCTGCTAGGTGTTACATAAGAGATCAAATTTCCACTAAACTCAAGCCAACTGCACACCCTATAGTAAAGACACATGTATAAAAATGGGATATAAAATTGAGATAGTTTTGATGATGGCACCAGCAGCTTAAGATCCAAATACTTGAAGAAAAGAGTTTATGAATCAGATAATCTATGAAGATATGACCCTTACAGCAGTTTTAATGTGGGCATAAACCAAAAAGCAGCCAACAATCTTGCCTGTGAATGTTTCCACTACATTTCCTACAGAAACATCTCTTGCTCCGTTCAGACAAGTAACATCCATTAACGTCATCTGCTTTCTCCCATGCTGAAAGGGATTTGAAAATAGTAAACCTCTTGATCTGCCAAAACAATCGGATCTCCACCTCTGGAAGATAATACGAATTAGTTAAAATAAACACCTTATGAGAACACAAATCCCCTTTAGGCTTTGGCCATTTCTCATACCGTATAGTGAGACTATACTCAATTTCCCATTTTCTGCTGTCTTTAAAGTAATTCTACTGAATTCAGTATATTCTGTATTCATCTCTTAAAGAGACAACTTGGACCTAAATTGTAAGGAAATGGCTGTTTTTAAATCCTTTTTAAAAAATATTCGATGTTTGCACTTATTATGCTTTTTATATGGAAAACATGAATGAGTGTTTTGAAAGAATAATTTCAGAAAAATCCAGGAGACAAACACATCTTTAAGACAAGGTTTACCTGAAAGGAGAACCTTAGCAATTGGTGCCAAAAGGTGGCTGGTAAGCAATCAGGCTTCAAGTTTGAGCTTTCAGAGGGCTACAAACAGACTGGATTAATAAGATCAACAATTTCACTTTAAAAATACAAGGAATACTTCACAGTGTAAATTAAAATTAGCAGCTGCTTTTATAGAAGAGGTGAAGCAATGTTAAGCAGGGCTATAAGCACCATCACATGTTTGCACTCAAAAAATGAAGGCAGTTCCTCTTCAAAGTGCCTTGCAATATGCAGTTTTATGTGGTTAAGAGAATTTCTTTGTCAATAAGGCAAGGAGATGTGGTCTGGGCCTCATCAAACAGGAGAAAATGGGACAAAATGGGTTGCTCTTGGGACGCCATGCAATGGTGCATTTTGTGAAATCTCATGGTTTTGATAACTGAATAGGTCACAGCGACCAGCTACCCTGTGTTATCTATATCAGGTTTCAAAAAATGTAACTCACCACCAAAAATGTCTTAGAAGTCAAAAAATTGCAGGGGGAAACCCAGTGTGAGTCCAGACTGGGGCCATGGGCAGCCCCTACGGATGCTTTCTCCTTTCCACCTGCACCAGGGGCCTCCCTTTTCTGCTCTGATTTCAGCACCTGTAGGAGCTGGAGATTACATTCCCAGGCCATCCCACGCTTCTGTATAAAATCAAAAATTCTACAGTTACTTTTCCTCAGTTTCCTTTCCCTGAGACTTTGCCTACGATATGGGCTGATTCAGTCACCAATTCCCTAGGCCTGATGTTCCCCTTTAGCAAACACTTCTTCAACCCTTTCTGACATTCCTTAGCAAACAAATGTTTTCTAGGGACAGAAGGATTTACCCATCTTCTTATCTTATGCAGCATATCAATTTCATTAACTCCAGCCTAAACTAGACAGCCTGAAAACTTCGCCTCCAATCAGCATTTCCCACCCCCTCTTCCGGAGGTCACTTGGAGCTGGTCACCGCTAACTATCCCCTTTCAGCTCCCTTCTGAGTTACATCTCCATGGTCTAATAATCAACTTGATGTTCCAAGTTAACAGCACACGTGCTCAAGGAAGTAGGACGAGTTTCAATGCTGCGGTGAGATTTTTTTGTATTTCTGTTTAAAACAGATTAACAGAAACTAAACAGACACAAACTTGTGTCAGACAGAATCACAATGAAACCGGAGGCTGGATCAAAGCTCTAAATACGTGACATCAGCACTTGACCTGATGGAGTGATCAAAAGCAGTCACAGGCTGTCAGTAACCTGGTACACAAAAGTTTCAGACTGGTAAAGTAATAATAAACTAAAGGCAGACTCTTTCCAGTTGGTGTTTCTCTATATTTTCCATTATAAGGTCTCCATTACATACCTACTACACTGAATGTGTTACAGTTTCCTTCAAGTTATTTAGTTTATTTTAAATTTCAAAGTTTCTGTTTCAATCAATTGGATGTATTTAGTTCTGAGTTTTGATATGTAACTAATGATAATTACATGAATTCTAGCGGCAAGGTCCCATAAGCTATTCATCTATCTTTCAAAAACTTTTATGTACTTCCCTGAAATAAAAGCAGATATATCTCTCTCTTCATAATGTGAAACCAAATTTTAGCTTGTACATATCCTGTAAATCCCAGAAGTGCAATGTTTGGTTAAAAGGGAGATGCTTATAGTTTGATCTAGAAGGAGACATTGATGCTATCTTGAAGAACTTGGTCTCAAAAGAAACACTACTCAGTGGAGAACAGGAAGCAGTTACATTGCACAAGTGTCCCTTCTCAAATAAACTACAAACAGAAAAAGACTACTGTCTAAACCTGCAAGCTGTAGCTATCTAACTTACTACAGTTTTATGTAAAATGTTACACGGCTCATTTGTCACATTGTTACGTGACACTATGAACTCTACCATTAGAACTACGCAGATCTTTCATAATGGCAGTGGAAAACATCTGAAACTGGCAATTTGGGAGCTGAACATGGATATTAGCAGTCACATTTTGAGAAAAAGCATTGTGGGACCCGTGAGTCACCATTGATAACAAAACTGGAGCTTCTGTTTGTCTCCAAGGGAGAATGTTTCCTAAGTTTAAAAAAAAAAAAAAAAAAAAAAAAAGTGGTTTTAGTCAATTGATATTAGAAGTAGGTCATCATACTCCTTGTAACCCTACTCAAAGTACAACAGAAAAATGTGACTTCGTGTAAAGCAGGGAAATGGAGTGAAATACATTTCTTCAGTGGAACCAGTACTTAGATTTCTAAGGGCAATGTCCTACCTGAAATTGACATTATACTTTAAAATCTTTTACATAAATCTCAGGAATAACTTGTTTCAGAATTCCTTGTGTGCTGCTCATGTTTGTTTCCTTGCCTCTGTTAGTATTTATAGATCCCTCTCCAATCACCCACATGCTCAGATGGAATTCAAGGTGTCTGGCATTGCCAGCACGCTATAATTTTTCTATTTACATGAGTAATCTCAAGTGTCAGAACAAATATTTCAACTGCTACTGATTATGTGAAAAGTACGTAAGGATATTACAGTTTTAGAGGATGCTGTTATTTCAGCAGTCACACAAATCATTAAGTACTATAGGATAGACTGAAAATGGTACTCACTGAGAAGGGAATTATTATGCTGTGTATGACTGTACCTGTTTTACAGACAGCTAAACTGACACAGGCAAGTTAAAATGCCTTCCTCAAAGTCATGCAGTAAGTCAGTGGCAGAGTTCTCAGCATTAAACTTAATTTCTACCCCTTCACGACTTTTGCTTTTTAAATAAATCAAAGAGATCCTAGTGTCAGTGAAAACTGGATTCACAATGTCCACAGTCTTCTCCCTGTTGGAAAACTCTGAAGACCTTCTAAGATTCCCAAGATTTCTTTTAAAGTGCAGGGCTGCAATCACTTGCAAAATTTCAGTTCATCCTTTTCATTCTTCACTAGACAATACTGAGAGCTTTGAAACGAACAAACTCAGGGCACACATTCAACAAAGAACCTGCTGTATCTCCTGTGGCTGGGCTGTGCACCAAAAGGCATCAGATCACCATGCAAGTCCTTATTTTTTGTAATCCTTTAGTTTGTACCCTTACCAACAGGACAAACCAATGGCCATATCCACAACACTCATGTGCCAGAGATTATAAATACTTATCCATAGAGGTGCTGAAAGAAGACAAGAAGGAAGGAAAGCAGGAAGGAAAGAATATGAACACTACTGAAGTTCAATGACAAAGAAATACAAATCCAAGGAGGTCTGTAAATTAATCATGGTGAACTGGGATGAGTGTTTCTGATCAGAGGTGGGCATCATGTAGCAACTTTTATTTTCATTTATTTTGTGGCATAATGATAGCTCAAGACCACCTTTGTCCGGTTCTGAAGTCCAAGCACAGTCTCACACTCCCTCTACTCCACCTAAAGTAATTTGTAAGATGACCCAGCATGAGAGTGGCAGACCCGGAATGAGGTTTGGCTCTACACCTATCACCTGGAAAAAACTACTACCTGAAGCAGACAGAGGCACAGGAAGGGAGACAGAACTCACATGACACCACCCCTTGTATTTCAAGGAATGAAGGAAGCAGGACTATATATCCAGCAAGGGTGATGAAAAGAGACTGACAATGAAACATTTAACCACATCCTTGTGCCTCAGTTCTTTGGGTTCCATTTGAATGGAGCTCTTTTCTCCCAGGGATTATGGTTTTCTCTAGGAATAAGCCACCAAAAACCTAACAACAAACTACAACAGTTAAAGAATAAGCACACTAGTCATTAGAACTGGTTAAAAGTTATTCAGAAAGCACCTCCACTTTGAGCACAGGAAATTCTCAGAACTGAAGTACACAAGGAGACTGAGACTGAAACCCAACTGTGCTGCCACAGGACCATGGATGGCATCGTGTGCTGCTCTTTGCAGTGAAAAGTTCTTACCAAGATGACAGCTCTTCTATTCTCATCCCCAAGGAGTTACAGTTACTGTATCTTAAAAAATGCCAGTGATCCCTGATGTAATACGGCCCTCCTGGAACTTAAGTGCATAATGCAGTTTGGGGTGAAAGGAAATACTTAGGGGGAGGGGCAGGTTTATTACTTTTAAATAGCATAATCTAAAACTATTCTGCAGACAGGATCTCAAAAAATGAATTAGTGAACACAGGGAACAAGTGAAGCAGTAAAAATCCTCATAAAAATACTGAATTCAGAATCTGATTTTTTTCCATGAAATGATTTTGTGAGGTGCTCTGAAAAAATACATCTTCATTCAAATTCTTTTCTTTCTCTACAAACAAAACAGAACTGTGAATTGACATTTTGATTTAAAATGTCTTTTTAAGATCAAACTCCTTTTCTAATAAATATTGCATAGAGTTTCCCAGCATCCATTTTGTCAGATGGAAAATTTATAGAGTTATGATTCTATTAGGTATCTTGCAGTGCACTGGGCATTTAATCAATGAGAGCAAAGAGCATCTAAATAGGGTTAGGCTTCAAATTCCTTTCAGTGAGAAGTTAAATCCCCATTAGCTTTGAGCCGTAAGCCCCTGTGGGTTTAGCATGCAGCTTAAAAGATAACTCTGTGAGGGGTCATGGCTCTTTACTGAGGAACAGAAAGCCTATTTCACAGATCACCCTGCAATAATAATGTAAATATAATCCCGTTTCAGTGGACACTTTATCCTTCCAGAAAACAAGCAGTGTTTTCTGTCCTAGAAAAAAATCACATTAATCTTCAATTTAAGGGTAAAGTAATTCCCTGCTTCATTCAAGCCCTATTACAGAGAATTACTGAGACTGTCCTGGTACTGTGCTGATGCTGGGGCCAGCATGGTCCCCCACCCCTCCATAGGGCAAGACAGGCACAGGTCGCTCTCAGCAGCTGCTCTCAGCAAGTACAGTTGACTCAGCACATCAAAACACGTTTGCTCACTATGCTAAATGCCAGTTTGGTTGTTCCAGGTTAGGTCAAAGCCAGGCTAAAATAGTACAACCTATTGTTTTTCAGAGTCTGCAAACTGCCTGCCAAGTACATTTTGGTCAACTAGTACAGGAGGCTGATAAGAGAGACTGGAAAAGAAACTGGCAGTTTCAAACTGAGCTGTATTGAAATGCAACCCTGGTTCAAATCATCACAGAGAAAATAATTTGTTTAATCGGTAAGAAGAATGCTAATTTGCTTGTGTCTCAAATTTATTTGCCATTTGCACTTACCAGGACTAGTGACAAATGGGCGTGACAGCCTCAGATGCTGTGCAAGCACAGAACAAAAAAGCTGTTCCCCTCCCAAAGATCTTAGAAATCAAGTACAAGGGACAATAGAGACATGACAAGGAAATAACCAGACAGAAGAGCCCACGGTAAAAATCATGCATGTATCTCCCAGTGTTGTTACAGTTGTATTGTATTCTCTGTAAGGCAGAAAGCAGGAGCAGGTGACGTTTGTAAAAACAGTGGAAAAACATGGGGAAGAAAAGGAAATCTGAGTAGGGTGATCCAGTTGCTAGGATGCATTTGCAATTAATAGTAGCAAGAATTTTCCCTGTGTGGTTATCACTGCTGCTTCCCAAGCAGGGATCCATCAAGACAAACTTTCAGCACCACCTCAGGCGTTAAAGGTTTTTGCATTGGAATTGTTGCTTGAATTCTGCTGTTAGATATAGATATAAAAGCATTTGTCTGAAACGAGGACAGCTCAAGCAAGTAGGAGCAGCTAGCCAGACAAGGATGCCCAGCATTATAAGTGCCTTGAGGCACATATAATGAAGAGTCCTCAATACATGTGCAGATTAACTGCAGCTCTGCTAAACCTCACAATCTCTGTCTTGGCCTCATATGTTCAGGCCAATTCCCACAAAAGGGAAAAAGAAACCCCTTGCCTGTATGAATGTCCTCTAAGACCTGGGAATAATCCTGTTGCAAAAGTAAACAAGCTTGCAAGGCTAAGGCAGACTGAAAGCAAAGGATAAGACATGTATGCTTCCATTAGCATAACTGGTTTTCTTTATGCTCCAGTGTGGGAGTACCTTTGAAATGAGGAGTTGAAAGCACAGCTTTCCCATCCAGATCATCTATGCTTTTACAGAGGCTTGGGGATACAAAACAGGGATAACTATCTGTTTGAGGCTTGTTTGCTTTATTTAGCTCAAGGGCAGGTCTCTCTTGCTACTTGCAGAGAGCTCAATCAGATTATATCAATGCTGCTGCTTTCCTTTTCTTTTCTTTTTTTTTTTTTTTTATTTTTTTAACAGCAGCACTGATGGGCACAGAGGGAAAAAAATGTATCAAGAACAGTTTCTCCCCTAAAGAGCTTCCGATCTCAAGGTCACTTACAACTTCTGCCAAAGTCACTGGGTTCATCTTCAGTGGGAATTAGGATGGGTTCAAGGGTCAAAGCTGAAGATGTGAATAGTCTATGAAGAAGGAAAGAATGGGCAGTGGGAGGAAAACTAACCCTGACAAGTAGTTGCATGAGTTGAACTCCAACAAGAGATATCCCAAACGGAACGACCGGAAAAGAGCTTTGACTTCAGCCTTACACCACAGCTCAATGCAGACCACAAACACCAGCCTATCTGTGTCCCTATGGTCAGGGTGACTCTCATCTCGTACGCCAAAGGTTGTCAGAATATTATTGACATATATTTCTAAAGAGATCACTCACTTAAGTAAGCTGACCTTTGGGCTTACTGCCTTTGTAGGTTTGTGCTCCAGTTTTTAAAGGACAAGTCTGAAACCCTAGATTTCAGAATATGTCAGAAATGGATAAACAATTCAATATGTACACTATGCTCATCTCCAACTCTTAAAGACCACTTCTGCGATTTCCCCCCTTCCAGAAGCCATAATAAAGTTGGTGGCAGACTGAGAGCCTAAAGCAAAACTTTTGAGGAACATAAGACCAATCTGCCTGGTCAGTTACTGGATATAAGAAAAAAAGATGAGGACTTAGGAGAGGATGTTAATCTAGCTGATGACAAATTTATGCCTGTGATATTTCCACCTTTTCCACCACAGGAAGTGTTAGAAACTTATCCAGGGGGTAAATAATAGATATCCCAAGTTAGGAGCTGAGAATCATCATGGCTGGGCTTCGCGAACGAAGATTTGGGAAGGCTTTATCCACATTTGTTACAGGCACGTTGGTGACTTATGAGGCCAATACGTGACAGACATATCCGGTTGCAAAAGGCACAACAGAAAGACTCCTTAGATGAAGTATTCAGCAAGACACGGTTCTTCCTGCGTTGCCTTTTCTCCTCGAGAGAGATCCTGCGTGTGTTCTCAAAGGCTTCCGCTGCGTTATAGATGCTGTGTCTCCAAGCCTCCCGATTTGAGGCCAGAGTGGACCAATTATGGTGATCAATATGGCCAAGGCTGAGATGTTGTTTCAGGGAGTCCTTGTATCTTTTCTTCGGGGCTCCTCTCTTGCGGCAGCCAGTGGCAAGTTCACCATAGAGCAAGATCTTAGGGAGGCGGTGGTCCTTCATCCTTGAGACGTGCCCTGCCCAACGCAGCTGTGTTCTCATCAGCATGGCCTCTACACTTGTGACTGCTGCTTGCTCAAGAACAGATGTATTGGTCACATAATCTGACCAGTGGATGTTTAAGATTGTACGGAGGCAGCGCTGATGGAAGCGTTCTAGGAGACGCAGGTGGTGGCGGTAGATGACCCATGATTCGGAACCATACAAGAGAGTAGACAGCACTATGGCTTTGTAAACACTGATCTTGGTGCTTTTCTTCAAGTGTTTATTACGCCATACTCTTTTGTGGAGTTTTCCGAAAGCACTGTATGCCTTTGCCAACCTGTTGTCTATCTCCCCGTCAATCTTGCCATCCGAGGAGATGAGGCTACCTAGGTAATTAAACTGTTGGACTGATTTGAGCTCTGATTCGCCAATGGTGATATGGGGATGATGGAAGACTTCCTGAGGTGCAGGTTGATGGAGAACTTCTGTCTTCTTTAGGCTGACTTCCAGCCCAAAGAGCTCAGCAGCATCTGCAAAGCAGGATGTTAAATGTTGCAGAGCTGCTTCTGTGTGGGCAACAAGGGCGGCATCATCAGCATAAAGCAGCTCCCGGACAAGATGGTTTAGGGTCTTGGTGTGGGCCTTCAGACGCCTTAGATTGAACAGGCTTCCATCAGTACGATATCGAATGTAGATACCGTCCTGATCGTCGAGGTCTGCTGTGGCCCTTTGGAGCATCATGCTAAAAAAGATTGTGAATAAGGTAGGAGCGAGAACGCAGCCTTGTTTCACACCATTCTTAATTAAAAAGGGCTCAGAAAGTGTGTTGCCATACCTGACTTGGCCGTGCTGATCCTCATGAAGTGAGATGATCATTTTAAGGAACTTGGGGGGACAACCTAAACGTTCCAAAATCTGCCATAGACCTTTTCTGCTCACAGTATCAAAAGCCTTGGTGAGGTCGACAAAGGTTACATAAAGACCTTTGTTCTGTTCCCTACATTTCTCTTGCAGTTGTCTGAGAACAAATACCATGTCTGTGGTGCTTCTGTTGGCTCTGAAACCACACTGACTTTCAGGTAGGATCCCTTCAGCTATAGTGGGTATTAGTCTGTTCAAGAGTATTCTTGCCAGGATTTTGCCAGCAATGGAGAGCAGAGTAATACCACGGTAGTTTGAGCAGTCAGATTTAATACCTTTCTTCTTATACAAAGTGATGATGACAGCATCACGAAGGTCTGATGGTAGTTCACCGAGCTCCCAGCAGCGCACCACAAACTCGTGAAATTTGGTGTGGAGTGCAAGGCCCCCATGTTTCCAGACTTCAGGTGGAATTCCATCAACCCCAGCTGCCTTGCCGATTTTTACCTGCTGTATGGCCTTGAGGGTTTCTTCTAAAGTGGGGGCTGTATCCAATTCATACTTTACTGGTTGTTGTGTGATGGACTGAATTGCTGAGTCTTGGACCACACGGTTGGTACTGAAAAGAGTTTGAAAGTGTTCAGACCATCGATTCAGAATGGAGGTTTTATCTGTTAGAAGCGTTTGGCCATCAGCACTGAGTAGAGGGCTTTGAACCTGGTATGTAGGCCCGTATGCTGTCTTCAAGGCTTCATAGAAACCTTTGTGATCACCCATATCTGCGCATAATTGAGTTTTTTCAGCTAGATCGATCCACCCCCCGGAGCTGAGAATAGTGGAGTGCTTTATACACTCTTTGTTTAACCAAAGGTTATTCTGTAACTCTTTTATTAAATGCATGATAGATTAAAGAGTGTACAAGCCTATTAACTGCAAAGAGGGCAGACCAGTTCTGAAGTATGTGCCAGTAAATAGAGTGTTTCTAGGTCACTTCGGCTTCCTCAAGACTGTTTTTCACACTATTTATATTGCACTGCCTTGTTTCAGCCCACTGAAGGGACAAATCATCATCACCTTCAGAGGCAGGACTAGAAGACTCATGGGATTCTTCCAGATTGACAGCACAATCTCTGCACCTCAGTTTAGTTTACAAACACTAGACCTGGCTCACACTTTGAGGTTTATAGGGTTCGTGTTTAGCATGTAGTGACATTAATGATCAGTGACCAGAAAGCCTCTTCAACAAAAGTGTTAACGAGATAATTCAGCAGCAACAAATATACAACAGAGCAACTATATATATGCAAGCCAATATAGCAATACATAGACATTTCAAATATATGCAGATATACGTGCATCTCCATGCATGTGCCATATCCTTGGGTGCTGTTAGACAGCTAGAGATTTCTGGCTCCTTATTCCTCCAGAAGCTGTTACCTGATCACAGTGGTCCTACCCCCTCAACCCCTGGGACCAAATCTGGATGTGTTCCTCTGCCAGGAACTGGTTGGCAGCAGCAGTCTCCCCCTTCAGCCAGCATCTACCCCAGCCCCTTCCCTGTCTCCCTCCCATGGGCGAACACTGCACACCCCTCTCACTCATCCCAACAAATACCAATCTTTTCCCTCCCTGCCTCAAAAAATACCTCACCTTCGCTTCTACCCTTTCCCTCTCACAGCAGCAGCCTCTAAACTCTTCTGCAAAGGAGGGAAGGAGGGAAAAGATGAGGCAGAGATAACCAGTGCTGCTGGGCCGGGCTGTCCTTGCCCTCTTTCCCTTCGCTCTGTGCACAAAGTGCACACAGGGAGCTGATGTGGACTCCAGCGCCTCCCTCATCCCAGCAGTCTCTTGTGCTGGGGCAGGTGCTGCAAGAAGCCCCTGTGCTGTGCAGCTTCTGTCTCCACTGGAAAGCACAGCAGCAAGGGCAGAAGCATCCCATGAGCCACGTGTTGTACTGTGGTGAATGATGCCAATGTGCTCATGTCAGGAATTCTATCTACCATTACAGAGAAACTTTGCCTCCCCGACAAAATATCTTTACAATACTCAGAGCATTCTCTATGCATCAGTATTTTCAGATCACTTCACAGCAGCTCAGCACCCACCACAGTCAGATCAAGTTGCAGCAGTAGGTCTGCACTGCTCCACACGAAGGGAAGCCTTGGATAAAACGGGAATGAGGTGTCCATGCTAGACCATGGCACAGCCCACCACTACCCCCTGTCAGGCATGGGGAGCTAGAAGAAAGTTAAAGATAAAACATATTTAGTAATATACAGTCAAACTAAGTTTTGAGAAAGGGATTGTGATTTTAACAGAAAAGAAAATTTCATCAAGTCAAGGACACTCTATCCTAAAAAAAACCCAACAAAAAACCAACAAAACCCCCACCCAGATACAAAACAAACAGAATGGTTATTTGGGCTGTTACTGAGATGGTACCTAACAGGATGAGCAAACTCATTACAGCCTGTCTCCTTGAAATTCTCCACTTTTCTATAGTCTACAGTGCACTTCCAGAACATTAGCTGCAATGGTGAATTCCAGCTATATTCAATACAGGCAGTAATTAAATGGTTATAAAAATGTGAAGCTGGAATGCTGACAAGCTCTATGAACAGCATTATCAGCAGTGACGGCCGGGGAGTCAATCTGCTGCACTTCTCCAACGGTTTAAATAATGTTTGTCAGGATCCCCCAGTCAACAGTTTCTCCCCCCTTCTCTTTGCATCATGCTGCAGTAATCGTGCAGATGCCTGCTGTGCTCAGGAGATGAAAAGCTCAAGAAGTTCTTCAGGAGAAGTAAAACAACAACAGAAACCCTTGTGCAATTAAGTCATGTTTCGCTTTCCAGCAAGACTAACCCAATGGGCCACCAACAGCTCCTCTCCCAGACATGCATCCCCCACTCCTATGGTACTCTGATTCTGCTATTTCTTACTTGGGAACAGAAAAAATTGTTTATACAATTTTTTGTTTATAAACTCGGGAGTGTGTGGTTGACACTTGCCTGTGAGGCTCAAGAATGAGCAGGTGTATATTTACCTCAAAATTTGTGACCAGGATTTTCGTGGTAGAGGAGAATCTCTTGAACAACATGGTTGAGCGAAAAAAGGGACCCACACTTCTTACTAAACAAATCTCCTAAAGTGTTCTTGTAGCACTAGGGCCTCTTCGTCCCACAGGGGAGAGGGGAGGAAGGCAGGTCCAAGCACACAAGGACCAGGTGGCCCCTAGTGCTGTCTCCATTCCCCCTCACCCCTGTGCTGGAGCAGAGCTCTGCTGTACCTACAGCTGCCTGAAGTCAAGCATTCGACTCTGCACTTCGATGAAAAGCACACTTCTCTGCATGGGCTGTCACTTTTAGAAGAACCATTGTTTTTCTTTAAATTCACAGTTGCTTCTCCAGCTGGAGGAAAGGTAGTGCGTGCACAGGCAGCCCCGCTCACAGGCCATCCTGCTCACTGCTCTGAGCAAGCACAGAGCAAAGGCCCAGCTGCTCACACAATGCTGCCTGTTCCTGTCATCTTTAGATACAGAAATACCAATGCAGAAACCGAGACACATACAGTGATTTTTTTTTTCCTACATATTCTCCAACACAACATACTGTTTGCTACTCTACAATCCTTCAGCAGCCTCAAACAGGCATTCAGTCTAAATGACCTTTTCCTAGCATCCTCTTTGCCCACCGCCTTCCTAAGATCCTGCTCTATGGTGAACTTGCCACTGGCTGCCGCATGAGAGGAGCCCCGAAGAAAAGATTCAAGGACTGAAACAACATCTCAGCCTTGGCCATATTGATCACCGTAACTGGTCTACTCTGGCCTCAAATCGGGAGGCCTGGAGACACACCATCTATAACGCAGCTGTCTCCTTCGAGAACACACGCAGGATCACTCTCGAGGAAAAAAGGCAACGCAGAAAGAACCGTGTCTTGCAAAATACACCATCTAAGGAGTCTTTCTGCTGTGCCTTTTGCAATCGGATATGTCTGTCACGTATTGGCCTCATAAGCCACCAGCGTGCCTGTAGCAAAAGTGGATAGTGCCTTCCCAAATCTTCGTTCGCGAAGCCAAGCCATGATATGAGCATGTATTATGTGTCCGACACAAAACCTACAGGTTTTGTAACCACTAGGGAGAAGAACAGAGATCAACTCTTATTTTACTGTCTGATTTGTTTCATATGATCAATCAAATAGGCAGGTCAGGGCTGAGTAATTCCACAAAACTAAGTCTATGTAATTGCTCATCCTCTTTCACTAATATTCTCACCTTTCAGCCCTATTTTATTCTCATCTTAATTGCACAAGGGTTTCTGTTGTTGTTTTACTTCTCCTGAATTCTCATCGTCTTTAAATGCTGATCTCTTCAATCAAAGCACTATCTCCTCTGGCTCCCTTCTGTATTGCCCAGCATTGCAGGGATATGATCCTGATGTTTGCCAGGATGAAAAAAAGTCTGTCTTGCTTTTGGGTTGCTACCACTTCAGACATCCAACCAATCCCACTGAAAGCTGGAGAGTCAGGAGGAAGGAAAACACACCTCAACCTTGGACAATATATTGTACCTCCTTGGAAACACTGATCAAACACAGCAAAGTAGAGAGACTTTATCAGTGGCCTGCTAAAGGAAATAACCAGAGGCAAACCCTCCTTAGACGCCAGAAGATCTACAGAATGAAAATGGTATGAAATATTTTCTTCCCCTGCAGATTTTTTGGTAAAGAGATATAAAAGCTCAGCAAAACTTTTCCTCTGTTAAGATATTACAACTGTCACTCTTGCCACTGGACTCTGATGTTTACAAGACATAGTTCCCACCACAGTCTTATAATATTTCTAGCTCATTAATTAGACTAAGAAGTAAATCAACCATGAAACAGGATTCACTGAAAACCAGGCTCCATTAATTCTGGGGCTGTCAGACTTCAGGTTTTTTGCAAATAACCAGGAAGTCCAATTACATACACAGCAAAAAACACAGAACATTGAATTCCTCAAAGAATTAACAGAGGGAGTCCAAGCCCCAAATAACAGTTTGTCTGAGCAGGAATCTGTTCCCTTGCATTGGGAAGAAACTGCAGTCATCCCCACTTAGCAATGCTCCAGACCGGGCCAGATGGAGCCCTTGATGGAAGCTGAGTAGAGAACTGAGGCCTAAAGAGCCATAAACCCCCTTCTTCCTATAAGTGCCCTTCAGTTCAGAGGCATGGCACTAGCTGGGCACCACAAACACCCAGTGCAGCAGCTGGCCCTATTCAGGATTCGAGTCACCAACATCATCAATCCCCATGCTTAACCAAGCATGGTGACTTGGTCTTTCAAGAGGAAAAATACAAGGAAATCTTGTAGAGCAGAAACCAGGCATTGGCTGAGCTCCCAAGACTTCAGGAGATGATTTAATTGTCTCTGCTGCTTTGGCACAGTTGGCTTTTGGTAGACACATGCTGCTGCTATTCCCTTGGTGATCAAGTTAGCAAAATCAAATGACTAAAAATGAGAAGTCTGGGGGGAGAAGGAGGCCTTTAATGTGATCTAATACAACTTAAAATCCAAAATAAAAACAGCCAACAACATGGGCATAACGGGAGGCATCCGCTGAGTTAAAATTACTATGTCAGAAACTGGCAATCTCTGTAGTTCACAGAGATAAACAGTCCTCTCAAGAGGGCAATTCATGCAGCAGTTATTGTAAAGTAGGAAGAAATCAGCTTTTGGAGCTGCCAGGTTTTCTCTTTTTCTCTGTTAACAATCAAGAAGAGTAACTATCTTGTTTTAGTTAGCTGTCCAGCAGTTAGCTAAAGTTCAGAGGGATGAACTTTACACAGAAGACCAAGAGACTCCACTTGATCAACCTCTATTTGATTTTGCATCAAATCCAGTATTTTAAATCCAAGGTCATATCATTCAATTATAATTTGTAAATGCTGAAGTGGTACTGCAAAGACTTGGGAGACAGGAAAATAAGAGTAAATTAAATGCTCTGGAGTTTCCATAAGGTTTTTTTGATTACATTACCATACCCAAATCACATGCATATACATTATTCTTTTAACTGCAAACCATAATCAGAGATGGCAAGGAAGTTCATTATGTTTCACAAGTCCCAACTAATGGATGTCAAAAAAACCCAACCTCAAACCCATCCATCCCTTCTTTCCCCATTCCTTCCCAAACCTATCCCAAATCAAAGGTATGGATTACCCTGTTTCCAACACAAAGCTTGGAAAGGCAAAGATAGGACAGAGACATTCAGGAATTCTTCTGGGCAGGTTTATTTTGATCGCATCTTGCACAGACAATGAGGGATGGATGATAAAAAAAAGACTTACTTTTCTCAGCAGGTGTGAAATTGAATAAACTTTTAAAGTAATTATCCCTGTGAGACAAAACTAAATAGAAATATTAATTTAAAAGATCATGACCATCAAAAAATAAACTATACACTGTCCTTTTTCATACAGATTTACACAACTACACATCCCTGTCACCAGCCAATGTACTACACAACTCAATATGCATCTCGACAGTTCAGGAACCACCTTGTCACATACGGCCCCTCAGAGATGCCTTCTTTTCCTTGGAAATCTCTTATGGGAGCCTCAGGGTTTTCAAATGTCCCGCTTTTTGTCTTCACAAATCAGAGATGATAAGTGATGTCCTGGCAATATACTGCTTACACCTGAACAGGCAAACCCCAACACTGGGCAGTCTCACCAGCCCATGAGTGGATGTCAGATTTTCAGCCTCTGACTGCCTTCACTCCACTGCTCTGCCCAGTGATGCTTCCCAATGAAATTAACAACACCTAATACTAAAGGTCAAGCTGTCAAAACACAGAGCAGTCACACACAGTCCTGCAAATTCAACTGTTAACTTCTCTTACTATTAACACCAATATTATTGTGAAGATATTTACTGTTGAAACCAATGAACTCATATGTTTGCACTGAACAGTGAGGACTGTCTGCAGGGAAGAATTAAATTCAGAATCTAGCACTACCAAAAAGAAAAAAAGTTTGCAGGAATCAGATAATGCATTGCCTGTGTTTTAATTGATGTTTTCTTCTGTTTAAAAGAATAAAGAGATTTTTCTTATACAACTGAAATCTGAACTGTACTCCAAACCCTCCTCCATCACTGAAGCAGCTACCTGCTTATTCCATTTTTTATGGGAAAATTACAATTATTAGTCTTACCTGGACAGGAGAACCAGAACCAACTTATTTCAAAATCAAAAATATTTCAGCTATTATAAATTAATTTTCTCTAATGCAAGCACTAGTCTGGAACACCATTACTGCAGCATTTAGTCTGAATTGGTATTCAAGCATAACGACTAGTACCCTCAAAGCACAATCAACTCACTCAACCTGTGAAAATCTCCAGTGTCCGCATGGGCACTTTGTTCTGAACAGCCACTTAAGACAACTGGCACCTGTGCCCAAGGTCTTCATCACATTAATTCCCTGGGCTCACATGGCTGCATGTTTTCCAGTCTAATATCCACAATTTCAAGGGACAAGTTAAAAGTTAAAGTTATATGTTGAGGTCTTTCAAGACTCGTTTTCTGCAGGTAAGGCACATTAATATGGATTGTCAAGCAATAGTTATCTTTGGGATCTTCATTTCCAAATGCTAAGAAGTGTATGTAGAAGGGGAGAGTGTAGAACTTGACTTTTCAAATGTCAGAGTGACGTGAGTGTTTAACAAGCAAGATATTCACAGAATATGCTGAGTTGGAAGGGACCCACATGGATCATTGAGTCCAGCCCCTAGCCCTGCACAGGACCATCTCCAAGAGTCACACCAGGTGCCTGAGAGTATCATCAAAATGCTTCTTGAACTCTGTCAGGCTTGGTGCTGTGACCACTTCCCTGGGCAGCTGGTTCCAGTACCCAACCACCCTCTGAATGGAGAACCTTTTTCTAAACCTCCCCTGACACAACTTCAGGCCATTCCCTCGGGTCCTGTCACTGGTCACTACAGAGAAGAGATCGGTGCCTGCTCCTCCTCTTCCCCTCATAAGAAAGTTGTAGACCGCAATGAGGTCTCCCCTCAGTCTCCTCAAAGCCTTGGAAAAAAAATACACAGGAAATCAATCTCAAAACAGGCAAGGTATAAATAAAACCAAAAGAAAATCCAAAATTTTCCAACTCCATATCCAAAACCATATAGAGGTCTAAGCTGACCAGAGTGTGAAGGAACATATTTTAGTTTACACAGAAAACTTTTTTTATTTCCTGGCAATAAAAAGAGGGCACTGAACTCCCTGCCATAATCTCACTCAAGGATGGATGGTAAAAATAATGGTCAGAAACACAGAGCTCCAAGGAATTTATTTCGTAGCTGTAGGGGAGACACTCAGGGGCCAAAAGTTGTTCCAACAATGAAGCAAATCCTCTCTGCGCCCAGACAGACCCTCTATTGAGATAGTCTCTTGGTTACAACAGAAACAAGATCACAGTTAATCTCCTACAGAGACCTACATGCCTTGGCTAAACCACAACACACCCCCCTTCCTGGTGCTCTCTCCGAAAACCCCGCTGACAACTGCAGAGTTGACCAAGCATTAGTTATGAAGATGCAATACGGCTGCTGAGGTTCAACCAAAATTAATTCATTGGGTTAGTTTTTTTGCTCACAGATGCAAATCAGATACAATCATTAAAGTTGGAAAAGACCTCCAAGACCATCAAGTCCAAGCTTTGGCCAAATACCACTCTATCGACTAAACCATGGCACTAAGTGCCTTGTCCAGTCATTTCTTGAAGACATCCAGGGATGGTGACTCCACCACCTCACTGGGCAGCCCATTCCAGTGCTTAACCATCCTCTCAGAGAAGAAATTCTTCCAGTCCAATGTGAACTTCCCCTGGCACAATCTCAGGCCATTTCATCTTGACCTGTTGCTAGCTGCCTGGAGAAGAGGCTGACTCACCTTGACATAACCTCCTTTCAGGTAGGTATAGAGAGAGAGAAGGCCTCCCCTGAGCCTCTTTTTCTCCAAGCTCCCTCAGCCACTTCTCTTAGGACTCACTTTCTAGATCCTTCATCATCCACCACCACTCTCTGGGTCTGGCCATTCAGCCAGTTTTTAACCCAGAAATAGTACAAGCAAAATTTCCCAGGGACATGGTCGAGTCACCATCTCTGGAAGGGTTCAAGAGGCATCTAAATGTGGCACTTGGGGATATGGTTCAGGGGTGATTATGGTGGTTCTGGGTTGATGGTTGAAGTAGATGATCTTGAAGGTCTCTTCTGACCTTGATAATTCTATGATTCTGAAACACAATAATGTGAAACTGGTGTATACAGAGAGAAAAAAAAACCACTAATCCCAGAGAAGGTCACAAAATACCCATATAATTTTCTCTATGAAGAATCTTGTCACAGCCAGAGCTGAAAGGAGAACTCAGCTTAGCTGCCACCAACAAAGAAGCCTTCAGGGAAATGCTGCTGTTGCATGCAGGAATTCTTGGACATGTGTAAGCTACTTCTTTACAAGATTAAAGACTTTGAATATCCTCTTGATACAAGCTTTGCTAGCACATACAGTGGGCAGGCTTACCAAAATCAGAGACATAAAGAACAATCTGGATATACAGAATCTAATTACAGAAGCACTGCCAATCCCAAGAAAAGGCTGAATAAAGCCAGCAAACACAGGTTCCTCTAGGAAGACAAGTAGTCTATTTCCCTAGCTTTTCAATATTTGCACTAATATTCTGTGATTACCAGCAAATTACCAAAAGAAAAACTTTGCTTTCTACCAATTCCTGCCTTCTTTATGTTTCATGCATATTTCTTTGAAAACATCTTCTTTAACTGGCAGTAAGATGCTCAATTTTTGATGAAATTAATGATAAATGAATACAACGAATCTACATTTACCTTCCTTATCTTGGGCTCATTTCATCAGCTTTCAGAAGAATTTCATTAATCACTGAACAAAAGTTACAAAGTTGTAGAGGTTGGAAGGGATCTCTGAAGGTTGCCTGATGCAACCCCTGCTCACAGTAGGACCAACCTCAGTCAAGAGGCAGCTGCTCGGGGCCTTGCCCAGGCAAGTTCTGAATTCCTCTGGGGATGACAATTACACAGACTCGCAGGGCAACTTGTCCCAGTGTTTGACCTCACATTCTGAAGATTTTCTGCCTTATATTGAATTGGAATTTCCCTTGTTTCAACTTGCAAAATTAAAAAAATATCAACTACGGCTATTTGAAGCCTTAAGAACTACAAATGTTGGCAAATCCCAACTCCTCAGCACACAGACAGGAAAGGAGAACTGGGGAAGAAAAAAAGTCTACATCAACTAAGTTAAGTAGTAGAGACACACACACATGGTCATTCCCACTGCTACCAGAGCTGATCTGTGTATTTAGGTCAAGGGCCCAGGGAGCTTTTGACCGTGGCTCCAACCTATAGCCTGGGTCAGTGCCGTGAGGAGCCTCTGTTCTGTCTGCGTTTGTATCCAGTTCTACCACTAATCAACTCTTTAGGAAATTTTTAAGTTTCACAAGCTGTGGATTTTGAAGATTAAAGGCTCAAAATATGTTGCCTGGATACAATTGGTTAGATAAGATTTCTGAAGAGAAGATTATGCAAAGAATTACCAGATGCAATGAAACAGCTCAGAAAATGCTTCTGAATTGCTTGCACTATTAAATTTGTCCCTGATGTTTCTCTTTTCAACTGCAGAACTATTTTTTTTTTTTAAAGTCAAACTTTAAAGGAAATCAAATAAACTCTGGTCAACAGCACAACAGATAGAACAACTGTCTGAGTTGGTCTGAACATTTTCAAAAGTTTTGTTGAATTATAAAGGCTGTAAGCCTGCATATCAGAAGGTATCACGTCTACAGTTTGACAGTAATTTCTAATATAATACTGACCCAAGTAAAATATGCCAGTATATTTTCATCTCAAGACAGTGTCATTTGAGAATTCTGTTTCTTAAAAAAAATTGGAAGATTTTGTCAAGACGGCAACATTAAAAGACAATATTAGAAGCTATTTCCCAAAGCAGGAAGAATGTCAAATGTATAAACTGTATATATCAGTTTGTATAAATCAGATGCAGACAGTTTGTCCCTTGCCTCATTTCCATCAGGAAAATCTAGTACAAGTCGTGAATCACACATTTAGGTTGCATGTGATAGGATCTTATTTTTTTCTTTCAGTTGTCTCTGTCAGAGATCAATCAGACCAGAGAATCATTTTTAGAAAAAACTTTAAAAAGATCAATCAGCTCAAGTCACACTATTTGCTCAATGCAGCAAAAATGACAACTACATTCATCTACAAAACAAAAAATTAAACCCCAAAAGCTGCCTATCCAGTTCTTACTCAGTTCAGTAGTGAGTAACAGCATAGGGATGTTTCCTCTTCCCCAGGAAAAGTCACTTGCTGGTTTTTGCACACCCTGCCACTTGTTTTATCAGGCTCCAACAAAATCAGCACAACAGAAACAAGCTGGTTTTAGCCTGCAAAGGTATCACTGCCTAAGTCTACATTTTTACTCTGCTTAAGATGTGTCTGTAAAGAAATGTCAAGTCAAAAGAGTTCACTCGTAAGATGAAACTGAAATACAGAAGAATGTGCAGAACAAACATACTGAAGACCTTCCTTGAAACTTTAACAGTCAAGACACGAAAGTCTTCCAGAAAACTTCTCAGGCTTTTGATATAAGGCAAATATGAACAGCAAAACACATTCTTTAGGATAAAAACATGAAAAATGTTGGCTTTTGGTGTTCTAATTCTTGAGATCTCTTGGATTGCTCTTCATAATATCAAACTTCATTACAGTCATCTTGATGAATCTTCACCTCAAGACAGATGAACAACGTGGATTACAAGGAGGGCAACTGAATCGTTTGAGGTCAAGATTGTTAGGGAACAGGAACCATGGATCTAGGACTTGCTGTACTAATCCTTATGAAAAATTCAGCTTGGAATATCAGATTATTGAGGTACTTAAGGTACAAAAAGGTTACGGTAGGTCTAGAACAACCATTAGGTGGTAATATGATAAAAGTGCCGAATTTTATCATCATTAGATTTCCAGAACATGCAGTGAATCTATTCAGATAAGGTTCTTCTCTGAACCTCCATTTCATTGAACAGAAAAGCAGGAAAGTGAGAGAAACAAGCATGCCCAGATGATTCAGGCGAAACACGACCTCCACGAAACACATGACTCCTGGATTTCTTTGTCCCTCAGTCACATTAACAATTGCATTTCATCATCCACTAAGACCTACAAATTTGCTGGGATTTTGAAACCTATGGCCACTACAGACACTTTGACTTTGCAATGACTGTTCATCATGCCATTCTGGCCTCACACTGCTAACAAAATGATGCCTGTAACGCAGCAAGCAGGAATTGGACCATTTCAACAGACAGCTTGATGCTCTCTTACTATTATCCGCTCACAGAAAACCCTTAGGACTATATACAAAATAGTGACGAAGACCCCAAAATCCAACTCAGTTTAATCTGCAGCCAAGGCATGAGTAGAATCATCTGGTACTTGAGACAGGAAGACTGTGCATAAGAAATGAATAAAACATTAAATACACAGCAGGTAATCAAATGACTAAAGAAGTTTTGAAGGGCTGCTATTATTACTATTATTATTATTATTATTATTATTATTATTATTATTGGCAGGTGGTACTAAAGTAGTCTGTCTGCTCCTAAACTTATGTCTCTCAGTTGGAAATACAACATGCAGTTCTTGTGCCGCAAGGCTGAATTAAACTACATTTTAAATTCTATACCCAAGTAAAAACTTCCTACAAAACTTTACAGACAAATGAAAAGAATACTTAGTTCTTATTAATTTTCATATTTCCAGTTTTGTCTCAAAAAGGAAATGCTAAAAAGCCTATGATCTGCCAACCCACTCCAGTTCTAAGTGGTTCCTTTCCAAGTTAGCCAGCAACTGATCTCTGGTTTTTTACATAAAGCCACTGATGAATGCAGCAGAAAGAGCTTGGCCACTTACCTTTTGGGAGGGCAGAACATAATGTTACCAAGGATCCTACCTTTACATATATAAAAGGCCCAGGCAGGAAGACCCAGCAAGTCTGTAATTTTTATTTTTTTTAAAAAACACTTGAAAGACTTTAAGTGCTAGAGGGTGTACTTTCAAAACGCTTACATAACCTGTTACGCTTCAACAACAGGGCTTTTCTCTGCTCTAAATAATCCAGTGAGCAGTCTGGGAGCCAGGAGGTGGTGTAGGCAGCAGACAGGCTGCAAACAGGACTGGAAGAGGAACTGAACATCTGGCTGCCTCTTGGATTCAGAAAGACAGGAAAAAAGCTGCACATCTGCAACTGGCAGGACAAAGGGCATGAGATTCAAAAAAAGCCCTCTCTGACAGAGTCCACAACTGCCTCTAAGCCAGTACAGCATATTCTACCATAAGTTTAAGCTCTCCTTACTCTAGGACCTGGGTTTTGGTACTGTCCCACACCCCTCCTGTGTTCAGCAGGATATTTTTGCATTAGCTTTCAAATCTTTAATAAATAACTGCATTTCCCTACTAATGTAACCAGCACTTCAGCAAGCCCTCACTATGGCTCAGCTTGTATAGATAAGCCATTCCTAAAACTGGATTCAATGATCGTTTCTCTCTAAAAGTGCAAAAGAGGTGAAATTCTTCAGGGAGAAGAAAGAAAACCCAAACACACACCCCAGCATCCTGAGACAAATCAGAAAAGTATCATAAATAAGCATCCCTTGTAACCTAAGTATCTACTGAGAATTACAAGGAAAGCAAGAAGCTATTAATTTCCAAAGGTCACTGAACAACCATCAGATAAAAGGATTCACTCACTGCTGACACGAACTGAATTTCAAACACAAGTGGAAGGCCTTATTTTTGTATTCTCAATTTCATTACTAAACCACCAAACTCTGTCAAGGTTGCTGGCACGCCAAGAACTGAACAGGGATACATTTCAGGTTAGGGCACAGGAAGTCTGCAGTATGCCAAAGGGAAAGATCTAGAGATTGTACCATAACAGTACAGGGTGAAAGTTTCTTGGGATGAAAGTTTTTGTCCTCTGGGACAGTCAAATCAGCACTTTGCCAGCACAGACATTCAAGAACCTTTTAGTCCAAGTTTTCTGCTCAACCATGAGGCTTTGCATGAAGCCTCACAAGTCTTCTGGAAATGAGGTTGAGGGCAGTGCACCATCCTCAGAACCCAAATATCTTTATTTTGACAGACCCTCCCAAAACGGCCATGGTCACCAGCACAGTAGAACTCCCGTGAAGAAAACACTAATTGCCAGTTCTGAGTAAAAGAAAAGATTAGATGGACTGGTATAGACAGATATATAAGTGGAATGGAGCTGTGAGTTTTACCTTATGTAGTGTCTAAGATGCATCTGAAGAGTATATTTACCTCCTTCAATTGCAGAAAGACTGGGAGCAGGGATTTGAGTGCTTATTTTCAAGTCTCTCTCAACAGCATTTTTCCAAGGAAAAGGGCTGTTTTCAGGTGATGCAATTTTCAAACCATTACTTTGAAATCACTAAAAAGGGAAAAAGCAGGAGGAAAAACCAAGCCAGAGATAATTCCAGCACTGGCGTTTCGTCTGGCCAGTAATGAGCCCACATACCTCAAACAGAAAAGGAAGCATCTGGTTTTTCTACAAAGTCCCAGGCACTGTGAGCAGAGATGTGCCCGTGTATTAGCCCAAAAAGAAGGAGAAGGGTGACTGCCTTCCAGCTTTCAGGTACTGCACCACCTATGGCCTTGCCTGCTCCCATAAAAGCTGCAGCTGGAGTGCCAGCTGCTACATGGGCTCCTGAAGTCTGTTACTTCAAGGGCAAAGGCATAAATGAGGATTTAAAAAAATAAAACAAAAGTTGTGGAGCTAACACAGCAAGTTGGCACATACTGTTTCACTTCCCCTTCCATCTCTCCCTCACTGGTATTGTTTATTTAGACTATGGGTACTTTGAAGAAGGGACACTTCTCCTCTCTATATTTCGGTGTTGACAACCCAACCTTCACCACGTACCATGACCCAACCAGGGCAGGCTATGCTGTCAAACAGGGTCAGATGTTTGTCTACAGATAAGCTCATGAGTCTCTCCAACAGGTTTACTCATTAATTAAGAGATGTTACCAAACAACAAAATCAAACCACTACAGGCCACTAAGAGCTTGCAAATAAATTAGTAGTACAGTTTGTTCACAAGCTTAAAGATTGGTACGCTCAACTGTCTGAGATGATGGGAAGAGGTTGGCTAGTGCAAGGAAGGCAGTGAGAAGCCTTGATTTAAATGAACATCATATTTTTATGCTATTCTGCATTGTTTTATAACTAAATCTTCAATTTATATCTTGCTTTCTTTCTCAAAGAAAGCTACCTAAGAGTGAGCATTGAATTATCAAAATATATTGACACGCAGCTATATACGGTGACATTACATTTGGTACATTTCTCTTTGTGAGAAGATAAACAGATACAGCATAAATATTCTAATTACTAAAATGTGTTATTTCTGTCACTCTTGGCTTGGATGACATTGCAGATCTAGAGACAAAATAAGAAAAAAATCCTGCTCCAATTAAACAAAGAGCAGTTTCACCTGGGCCCCCACAGAGGTTGTCCTGCTCCTCCCCTTCAACTCCGGGCCAATATCTCCTTCTCCTCCCTCCAGCTGGATTAGTAGTTTAATTAAAAAAACTTAAATTATAGGAGGCTTAAAAGCAAAAAGCCTTCATGACGTGGCCTCCAACTCAGAGGGTTTCTATTTGTCTGCTGAAGGACTTCACCTCATCTCAGATCCCTCCAACTCCATCCTTGTCCCTCATGACATTCAGAGACAGAGGATGAAATTGTGCCATACAACTCAATGAATTCAAGAGAAGTTTCCTCTTGGTGTAATTTAGATGCTCAAATACAGCAAAAGAACAAATACACTGCCCCATCACTAGGGAAAGGGTCTGTGTCAGGGTTTAAGGATCTGGTCAGAGACAGAAGGGCTGAGTTGGGGAATCACCGACAGAAGTACATCGGGGGTCACAGAGAACTAATAAAACCTCCCCATGTCCCATATGCCATGGTCATTGAAGTTATTCCAGGAGTAAAGTGAAAAAATTTATTATTTCTAGCATGTCTATCAAACAGAGCTGGCAGCAGTTCTTCAAAAGACAGTTAAATTCACTCATCAACTCTTAATCCCCCTACTTTCCCTCTGCTGGGGATGCTGGTGTTTCCATTCTTCGTGGAGATGCTATCTGTCTCCCAGTCCTATGCTAAGACAAAACGTCTTTCAAGGTTATTTTAAACCAATCTGGACAGTCATCAAGATACTCCCATCTGTAATCCCTTACGGGGATGAGATGAACATTAGCTCTTATAACTCAGTGAAGAAATCTAAAGGTGACAGTGGAAAAGGCTCAGAGAACATCAGAACCAGGGACTGCAAAAAACAAAAACATATCAACAATACTCCCACATCTCCAACACAGTACTCACTCTTGGTCACCCCATCTCAAGGATTTAGGAAAATAAGAAAAGACGTTGAGAATTAAAAGGATGGCTGTAAGTGCGTGCCAGCTTCCAGACATATCATTAGGCTGAATATACCAGGACACGTTAAAAAAAATGTGTTTGATGATAGAAATGACAGAGAAAACAACAACTATTCATCATTTTTTCCTATCAGAGAACTAATGAGCATGCTGTGAAATTATCAGCTAGACAATTTAAAAGAGAGTATTTTTTCCACGTAATACATGTGCTTGCTGTAAGATATTGCAGGTATAGCTTTGGATATTGCAAAGCTTAAAAAAGGACTTCAAACAAATCTGTGGGGGCTAGGTTGGTGGTGGTTATGACATGCAGTGGCTGGGGTACAATGCCTGGCTCCAGCAGTCCCAAGCTGCCAATGGCCCAAAGGCAGGAAGAAGGGGATACAAAGGGAAGGAGCAGCACCTCACCGGCAGATTTTTATACTTTTCCCCTCCATGGTGGTTTTGGCTGGAAGAGAGTTCATTTGCTCCATAGGAGCTGTGGGAGCTGTGTTTCCGATTTGTGCTGAAAGCAGTGTTGATGACACAGGGATCTGTGCTCACACAGCATCAAGGTCTTTTCTGCCCCTCGCCCCACCACACCAGTGAGGAGGCTAGGGGTGCACAAAGAGCTGGGAGGGGACATAGCTGGGACAGCTGACCCTAACTGACCCAAGGGACATTCCATACCACATAGCATCACACTCAGTATATAAAGCTGGGGGAAAGAAGGAGGAAGGGTGAGACGCTCGGAATGCTAGCACTCGTCTTCCCACATCACCGTTATGCGTGATGGAGATCTGCTTTCCTTGGGATGGATGAACACCTGCCTGTCCATGGGAAGTGCTGAATGAATTCCTTGGTTTGTTTGGCTTTCCTTGTATGTGTGGCTTTTGTTTTACCTATTAAACTGTCTTTACCTCAACCCATGAGTTTACTCACTTTTACTCTTCCAGTTCCCTCCCCAGTCCCACAGGGATAAGTGAGTGAGCGCTATGTGGAGTCGAGTTGCTGGCTGTGATTAAACCACGACACCCCCTAAATACCACCTCATTGGTCAGTATAAGAGAGAATCCTGGGGTGGCAGGCATACAGTCATACTCCTATGGATGTTTATGTCCATGAATGGAATTAAACCTACAACGAAGTTTATCTAAGGGCAGTCTCAGCCCAGGGGGACCTGCAGGACAAGGACATCTTTGCCACCGCTTTGGAAAGTAGCTTGCTCTTGAGCAGGAGCCCTATGTGCTTCCTACATATTGCCAATACAAATCCTTCAGAGAGCATACAGTGGCTGGAGGTGTGCTCACCACCCATCCCAGGCCACAGGTGAAGCCTTCCCTCACTGATGCACTCCAGGGGTGCTCACCAATTGCTGTGCCCCCAGAAAGATGTGATGTCAACAGCCAGCAAAGTTGCAGGAGATCTCCCTTTCCCCAAGGACCTATGGTTTGGTAGTGGCCTGACCCAGCCACCATTTTCCGGATTCACACCAGGCAGGCTTCTTAATCTCCACCCTCCAGCTCCAGGAACAGACGTGAAAAAAAGCCTTACACACAGCAGGCATGTCCTCCTCCTTCCCAGCCAAGGTAGGAAGAAAAAGAGTTAAAGGTGGGAGGGCATGGTGAGAGGAGGGACTCAGGAAGCCTAGCTGGAAAAAGAGCAAAGACTTACTGTGATAACTTGGGGAAACAGGATGTTGCAAGGAGGCCAAATGCCCACGCTGTTCCCATACCCTGATGCGATGCTGTCCAGACTCCCCACCCCCCTGAGGTTTGTCTTTATTTTTAACAAGTGCAAAAAAATCCCCAAGGCAACACTGTACTGACAAATATAAATGACTCAGCTGGAGATGGACTGGCTGAGTAAGCCCCAAGACCAATTTTCTCTCTAGCTCTCCTCCTCTCAGAGGTAATCTCGTACCTTCACAATAACGAGATCAAGACGAAATACATCTCTGGTCTGTCTGCTGGGCTGGGTCAACAAAACACTTTGCATCTCCCAGAAGCATCGAAAACTACTGCAAGGCAGGACATTTTTCTCTTAGTCCCCCTACAGCTCTAAATAAGCCTTTGTTACTTCAAGTAGTGAAAAAGTACTGACAAAATCAATCAAATTGGGCCTGACATTAGTGTTCTCCTGGCCACCATAATGGTGATTGAAATACCAATACCCTTAGTAGTCCCACAAAAAAATGGGCTAGTTCCAAAAAAACTTTTCTCGAGTAAACAGAGGAAGCTCAGAACTGTTCAAAACTTGCTTCAGTTTAAGAGCCACACAAATAAGGGAAGAGTCTTACGAGGTCTTTCAGTTACAAGTTCAGAGCACTGAAACTGCCAAGGATATGGGGTGCCCCATTCCCAACAGTCTATTAGGAGGCCACAAGAAAAAAATGTACAAAATCCTATTCATCAGCAAAGGTACCTAACTAAAGAATGTACATGTTTTCACACAAGTAAAATCTTATTTCTCAGAATCACAAATATGCCAAGTTGGAAGGGTCCCACAAGGATCATTGAGTCCAACACTTGCACAGGACCATCCCCAAAAGTCACATCACGTGCCTGAGAGTATCATCCAAACGCTTCTTGAGTTCTGCCAGGCTTGGTCCTGTGACCACTTTCCCTGGGGAGCCTGTTCCAGCACCCTCTGGGTGAAGAACCTTTTTCTAATATCTAACCTAAACCTCCCCTTTGTCTCCTAACCATCCAAACAACAACCAAAATGCTTAAAAATGTGTAAGCACAAATCTAATTCCATATATTAATTAAGTTTGCATATTAGTAACAAGAATGAAATTGTCCAAATGATTTTTTCTTCTGAAGACTCATCCAAAGAAACTTGAAGTCAATGAAAAGACTCCTTTCTACTTATCACTTTAAGAAGGCTTTGAATTAGGTTCCAATATGTGACTGAGACTCAAGGAAACACATATACTCTCTTTCATTTTTAATTTCCTACAGACATAGTGCATTCAAAGGAATCTAATTGATCTTCCGCTAATGATGTAATCAAAAAATCATTCTTAGAGCAAATTAAGTACATTAACACTAACCCTATTTAAAGATCCCATTGAAATGAACCATAATATTTATTTCCTTGCCATTTAGGAAAGATTAATTTCATTACTAAAAACAGAGTAGATGCAAGGCTTTGCCAGAACAACTTCTGCAGACTTTATTTCTTGCTTTCATTTTCCATCACTGGTTCTCCCCCGATGTACTTTAGTCCCATTAAAATCAACATCTTTGAAAGTGACTGCTGATTTTAAAATTGGGCACATTTCTGTTGCTCAGCTTTGAAGACATTAAACTTGCAGAGAAATGCACAAACACCTCTATGCACAACTTCAGCCTTCAATTAATACTGACTTTGTAATAGGCTGCTTTGATGGAGGCATTCTCTCTGGTTTTTTTCAGCAACTGAGACACTCGGGGGGAAAAAAAGCAGTAGAAAATACCATTGCTCTGAATTAGAGGACAGTTTTCTTAAGCCAGTCTGTAACAGACCCAATCTTTAAACATGGACTGGGTCTATAAATTGCACTTTCTGTAGGTTTGTGAAGGGCAGAGATAACTACATGTTTACTGTGAAGCAAACATAGAACAGATGGAGCAAGAATATTCATAACTTAAAGTGTAGGGCCAAAATAACAGGTGTTTTAAGCAGTTCAACTTCTGAGTAAAAAAGCCATAGCCAACAGCTCCAATCCATTTGTGTAAGCAGCCTGTCCAAACTCCAGGATATGCTTAATCATGTCTGAGTGAGGATGAGGCAATGAGGGCTTGTGCAATGACACTGCACCAGGTGACGCGAAGGAGAAGGCACTAGAAAAAAAAATCCAAGCAGTGGTGACCCAGAAGACACAAAGGCAGACAGAAAAGCCAAACAGAGAATTGGTGGGGTCCTCACAGACATGGATGGAGGCTCACTTCATAGAGTACTTCACAGATGCAGACAGACCACATGAAGACAACGGTGTGCTGGTCTGACCTCATGTCCTTCCCGCCAGACTCTACAGGTATCAGCCTCAAATACTTTGCAAGGAACATGCTTTGGCTCCTTTTTGTTTTCAAGGCTTCTTCACTCTCTCTACCTTCTTCACTCTCTCTACTGCTTTGGTTTGTGAAGGCAAAACCTCTGATCAAGTACCCGACTAAGAGAATATACATTACAAAAGCATTCTTTATTCCTGCATTTGAACAAAGCTGACATTTCACATACATTCACAGTAGCCATCAGCTAAAAGGGTTTACAGGACAGACACACTCCCCCCAGGCTATCTTTTCCGTAATGGATTCTTTACTAATTTATATGCCAGTAAAGGATGGATTGTAGATATTTAAACAGCAAAACTAATTAACTAAACATAACTACTTCCTTTGAAGCTTTGATAAATGGTAAAAATTTCCATTTACCTAATTTCATGTGTGAATTGAAAACATTTGTAAAACAGTATTCTTCTGTCATGGAAATTAAGAATGGTATTTTCAAGCTAAATCATCAGAAATCCTGAACTGAAGAGAGGGCTGCTAGCTTCACTGCTGTGCTCTGGCAGGTCCCTGGGATTAGATGACAAATGACTCTTCATCTCTAATTTTTACTGGATTTGGAGACGTGCTTTTTACTTTCTCAGAAATGCTTCTCTGTATAAAGGATACATTCACCACCTCTCCACTTGCATCTCCATTTCAGGAAATTTGTAGCTTTATCAACAGGGGTAAACATCAGTACTTACAAAGATTTCAATACTGGACATATTTATTAGCATTTCTGCTAAGTTCGCTCACCTCAAAATTATAATATTCAAATTGCTATGGCATATACAACCATACTTTCTGAGGTCCACGCTGTTCCTCGAGGAACATTACTGGTACAAAGAAGGCTCACCCTCTTGCCAAAATAACTTAAGGTAGACTAATGTCTTAATTCCTTTCCTGATTCAGCCTGCTTAATTTCAAGATAAAGTAAAAAAATGTTTGAGCCAAGCTCACATTTTGCACCTCTTGCTGCCTTTGTTGTTGCAAGAAAGATGCCAAAGCCTCCCACCTTCTCTGTCTTGTGCAAAACTGACAGGCTCTGAAATGTTGAACTTTCAGTAGCTTTATTCTCTCCAAGGAGCTGAGAAAGGTGCAGCTAGACATGGCTTTGCCTCCACTAAAGCTGAGACCTGGCTTTGCTCCTCCAAGAGAGGGCACAGACCTCTGTCAGCCCAGGTCACATGGAGGGTGCAACCTCAGGAAAGCAAAGATTTTTATTGAAAATTGCTGCTTAGGCACCTTGGTGGTAGCTTAAAGGAAAAAAAAGAAAAAGGGAGAAGGAGAGATGACATAAACCTTGTGAGTCTAGACAAATTAGCCTGCGGAGCCATGTAAAAGAGCTTGGAAGAGCAAGAACAACTACAAGAATATATGCAGAGATGTAGTACTAAAGATTTGATGTTCATATACAGAAGAGGACAGAAAAAAAATCAAGCACAACTATATAGTCTGGTCCTCTACGTTCGCCCTGTGCCATGTGCCACCGGCACCAACCCACAGCATCTCTGAACAAAACGGACCAGACACTGGGGACTGGGAAAGGGAGGAGAAAACAAGGACAGGAGGGAAAAACAAGGTGATTTTACTGTATCGACTGTTAAGATAAACCAACACAGTGCCACTATTTATCCGCTCTACACCTAACGCTCCCTGACAGTTTTCTGACTGCCTCCGCTGTGTATTTTCTTATGGGCACTGGACCTAACACTGTGCAGGGATATTTGAAAGGTAACCTGAACCCAGGAACTCATGTAGCTGGGCTGATCTCCAGACTTGTCCTCACTGTTGGCTGTGTCTTCACACAAAACCTCAGAAAAGGGCTGATGCAGATCAGTCCACTCCCAGAGGGGAAGCTTTTGTGCACATTCCTCAAAACCCACGATAAAACAGCACGGAAAGGGACATGTGAGCATTGCAGTCTGTCTGCCCACACCGTGAGTTTGGAGAGATGCCATCTGGGTTACTGGCAGCAAGGGGTTTCCATGGCCTCCCCATTCTAGTGCTTTTCAGTCATGTCAATTAATTCAAACAACCTCCCAAAAAAAGAGCTAATCACTGTTTCTCATGCTTTCCCAGAATTTGAAAGTTTCAGATGAACTGATGTTATTGTAAAACATATCAGTTAAGGAGAAAGAAATAAAACATCAGATCAGAACTATGTCTAAATATGTAAAAAAAGCTGTTGCCTGCAAAAGCACTGCATTTAGTAGCTGCTCACAATACGTGCTCTCCTGCTGAAACTGGTTATTGTGATTTCTCTAGCAAGTTTAAGAAGTGCCATACCAAATTCTCAGTCCTACCCATGAATTATTTGTTTGCCACCCCATCTGCTGCGGGGAGGGCAATATACTGGGGGAGAAACTATACCAGGGTCAGGGCCAGCAAAGGCACCAGAAGAGATGTTCAGGTGGGGAATCTTTTTCACGCTTGAAACAACATTGATGAATGTTGATGAAACAACATGAACACTCCTCATGTTCAGCTGGGTGAACCAACTCCCTGACTGATTGCAAAAATAACAGTATCCATATAAGGGACAGTTCAGAGCTGCATGGCCAGTGCAACAGCCCCAATTTACTGCTGGCTTAATTCTCTCAGACCCCTAGAAACTCAGATAAAGAACTGAGCCATGCAAAGAAGAGTCAGGAACACACAGGTGGGGATGGAAGCAGGTCAATGCTATGGTAGCAACCATTTGAAAAGTTTTAAGTGCAATGCAAGCACACCCCAAGTTCTCCAACATGCATTAACTAAGCCCAGATCAATACAATGAAGTCTCTAGATCATGGCAAATTGCATTTCCACATTGCAGCACTCAATCTCCTGGAAGAGCCTTGACCTGTAAATCAGCCTCATGCTAAGAAATATGTTGTAACTCCTGAATAAGAACATGCAAAGCCATCCTTTTGGTATGAGGCATTCAGTCTTGCAACCAAACCTAACGGTCACTACCCCTTTGCACAATATAAGTAGTGCCTTTCAGAGCTTTCCGAGCCTGCTAATCCCATTTTTTTTCTGGGTTTCTTTTTGTTGTATTTTCTGGCTTTTTTTCTCATATCTTTGGAACTCTATACAATTTTCTAACTTAGCTAATGAAGGTAAGCTTCTTACAGTTCTGGGGATGTTTCTGATTTTTTTGTTTAAAAAATATTTTTTCAAGAAAGGAAGTCTTTAAGCATTCAAACATCTGGTATTCTGGGTAGTATTGCCAGATTAATTACTATGTTGGAAGAGCATGCAATGGAGCAAACTACTGGTGGAGGTGCAAAGAACCGACACTCTTAGGCTGGAGTCACCAAGACTCAAAAATAAAAAGGCATAAACAACAGAAGTGATAAACAACAGGTTTAAAAAAATCAAATTTGTTACTAATAGGACAGGGACTGAATACAGAAGGAAACAGTATTCTTAGAAAATCTTACATAAATAAACTAGAGCATTTGGAAAGGCTGTAGACCTCAGAAAGCAACTCTGACAGCTATGAAATGGGTAGGAGAGTCAATGTATTTAAACGGCCTCAAGGTACAGTAAATACAGCTTGGCTGGGCATAGCACAGGACAAGTCATCCCAATCTGAGAGCCAAGAAAACACAAAAAACCCGACAGGATTTGTACACTTAAAGTGTGACCAGCTGCACAGTGTGGACCAAATTTAGCATGCCCAGGAATATAGTGAATTTGAAGCTTTTAAGACATGTCTATGTATAGCTAGTGACAGCATGAAACTAGGGGACTACTTGTACATTAACCCAATTAATGAATAAGATGCATGTTCCCTAAGCAAGGTGTAAATAAGTAAAACTGCTGGACTTCAGTCTCCCTTTCTGTGTTGATGCAAATCAACACTTAAGATATGCCCAGCTCAGGAGGTTCAATTCAGTCTGTGCTTTGCTCCTGGGCACCACACAACTCTGTTGTCCCTCTTCTCACCCATCGGAGGGAGTGGGTGGTGTCTAATTTTCTAGCTCTTGCTCCTCACTTCAGCTGTAAGATCATTGCTCTTGCTATCAAATCAACCTAGTCTTTGTTCAGGACAGGTACTTTTAACTTCTGCAGAATTTCCCACTCCCACACACAATCCTGGAGACAGTGTGTATGAAAGATTTATATCCATCCTTTGTACAGCAACACAAGGTTATATAAAAGCTGGGATATGCAGAATACAAAGCAGGTAAGAAGCACACTTTAACTTGTAGGTGACACAATTAACACTGAAAATTCAAGGTTGTCACTCAGAAGTCTAGCGCTTCAAAAAAAAAAAAAGGTGGCTTTTTTCTCAGCTGTGGCACAATTTGCCACACTGAGAGAGATCCTGGCCCTGTTCCATCACTGAGCGTTTGAAGTTGGTTTCAGTGAGGCCACTGCATGTTGACAACAAGAAGACAAGCCTCACATGGCGGGTGCAGTTTCACAATGGCTTTACATAGATCTTAAATATGAGCTGTCCTGCAAAAGGGACCCCCAATGACTCAAGCTTCCCATGACCTTGCTGCCACACAGTAAGCCGACCTGGAGACCTAGAACACACAACACGCTGCATGGCCACAAGGGAGCAGTTGTCAGAGCTCAGGTAGAAGAGCTCAGGAATGAGCTGCCGAGGCCAGGAGGAGGGCAGGAAAGTCCCGATCAGCTCAGGCTGCAGTTTCACAACACGCTGGCTTCAATGACAAAACCATCTTGCTGGGTTCTTCCTCTAACCTCAGCACTTCTACCTTGTGCTTGGGTCCTTCTGCTGACACAACTACTTTCCAGTCTGCTCTGTAAACTCCATCAGGGAAAAGGTAAGCACTTGAGATGACATCTTTTCTGGAGCATACATTTAGCCCATGTAAGTTAAAAATAATCTGCCTCTGGCGTGGCATCGCACGCAGTTAAATCAGTGCAGTCACAAAGAGGTGCACTGCAGCACAAGGATGGGCTTTTCTCATTGCAGACTCTTGCCAAGGCCAACATACAACACAATCACACAGTAATATTCTCAAACAGTATATGTTTTTTTCATATTACTTGCAGCAAAGGTATGTAGCACTTTCTACTCTTTGGATTATATCCTGCACTACACAAAATCCCAGTTCTGGAGAACCATGTAATTGAGTGAGAACTGAGACATACACAACTGTCCTTGGGTTGCAAAGAAAAAGCTGGAAAAACACTATAAGGGAGGGAATCTATATCACATAGCTTTAATCACCTAAGAGGTGTAAGTGGAAGCCGAGCTAGTATCCCTGTAGTAGGTGAGGAAGCAGAATGGCATCGCCCAAGAACACTCGGGCTGTTCCTTTCTCTGCTGCCCATCCCGAGAGCAGGGATGCTCAGCATAGCCTAAATGCCTAATGTAAGAGGAATCCTCTCTAAAGGTCTGAACACACCTGAGAAAGGGGAAAACAAAACCAAAATCACAAACACCTTTCTCAGTCTATTACCTCTACTGCTCGGAATTAGAAATTAAGGTTTTGGGGGCAGCAAAGGTAAAATCAGTAAAAAAGCACAGTATAAAGCCAGCAAAAGGAAGCACTCAAAGATACAAGCAAGCCCATTTTATAAACAAAAGGAAAAATAAAAAAAGAGGAAAAGGGAGAATGATTTATCCTTTCAACCAAAAGTCCAAAGCAATTAGATACTGTTTCTTTAAAAGCAAAGGCTGTATCCCATACATTACCCCTCAAAACAAAGTTAAATGTTTTTTTAAAGCTTGATGGGAGCCTTAATTAAACTTTCATTTCACACGGTCTCTAGCTCTGCATCCTTGTTAAAACACATTCTCTGTTAGCATATCCTACAATTACTCAAGAGCATCAAAAATTTAGGAAGTAAAGGGCTCTTTTCTGTACTCTGTGAGTGCTAAAAGAATGACATCTCCTTCAAAGCTCCTTTAAAAGAAATTAAGCCATTAATATGATAGTTCTTGATACCAAATTAAAGTCTACCTAGAAGCCTGGGCTGCAGTCTGGCTGCCCAGCAAGGTCTGAAAGTACTGAAGAGACAGATTTCTCTGGCAGTTGTGTTACAGTGGGGCATTTTCCCTCCTGCCTCAGAGGATAAACATCACTGAGTGATGATAGCACATGAGCCACAATTCAGTCTCGTACTGTGCTGGCTCAGAGATCCTCCACCTCAGAGGGAAGACCATGCCTGGACTGCATAGGCCAAGGCATCATCATTCCATTTCCCCTTTATTGTTGCCTCTACAGCATGAACAACAAAAAACATAACCCAGAAGGGAACATGCCAAACCAGACCTAAAAAGATAGGTTTCACTTGGCTTTATCTGCTGAAGTCCAGCCCAGCCCACAATCACAGAGAAGCAGAGAAGGTTCAGTCTCTAACAAGGGAGCTAGAGGAACATAGAATGGAGTGTGACTCCAGCACAAATCTTCTTCAGCAGCCGATGTTTAATCAGTGTTACTGAAAATTAATAATACTGTCTACCCTGGCAGGCAGCAGCTGGGCCCACCTCTCACAGTCCATCACTGCTGCAAAGAAAAAGACAGACATTTGGAGGTGATGTACGCATTTTCTTGTAGGCTCCAGCTTCATGGCTGCCCACATTCCAAGCCTGGCTCCATTAACTGAAGCAGAAAGATCTGGAGCACAACCAGCAAACACAGAAATCAGATGACTCTTCCTACACAGCACTGAGGGTGTGAAAAGCATTGGCCCTGGTGACGGAAATACTCCACATTTTGTTACAGATAGGTTGAGCCCGATTAACCTCAGCAGCTTAATGTGCCAGGCTGAGGTGCAAGGGCAGGCAGCAGGGATCTCAACTGATGCAGCAGCTGAGCAGTGCTCTGGATAGCAATGGCTTGTAAGCATCTTCCTCTTCTCCTCCTCATCTGGTTCATTATTGATATGAATCCAAAGGAGTCATGCCAATGACCCTGGCAAAGCCTGAAACTACAGTCTCAGACATCCCATCTCTTTGCTGCTGAAGGTAAAAGGTGCTGCAAGTTACACCATGCTCAGGAAAAATGTTGAGTAGGTTTTGGGCCTTGGGAAGTAATTTAAGTCTGAGTTTACTTAGGAATAGTAAAAATACCAAGCACTTGAACAGTATCAATGTAAGGCATCATACAAATAAAAAGGGCAGAATTAGACTCTTTACATCATTCCAGACTTCCTCCTAAATTTCACAAGGGCATACCTTTCAAAGTAACAATGGCAGAGGTTATTACTGGCTTTTGTAATTTTTAAGTTGTTCCCACATGAGCTATTCCCGCTAAACACTTGAAGATCTAAGTTGCCAAGAAAACAAACAACCTCAGTGGGCACCGATGCACTTCTGCACAGCTCCAAGCTTCTAACCAGAGCAGAAAACCTCTGCAGAGCAACTTGGGCAGTCTTGTGACACAGCTGAAGTACCTTATGGCTGATATTAAACTTTGGCTTGTAAAGATTTGAACTGTTTAACTGCCTGCTTGACAGTTTGCTCTGTAGCAGCATTTTAATGGGGACACAGAGGAGCCACTTGTCTCTCTCCTGCTGACCGACAAGCCGCAAACAGCTGGTCTTGCTGGGTCAGAACCCATTTTGCCCATTCCCTCTGAAAGAAGAGGGATGTTTGTGCTGGGGACACAAAGGCTGATCTGTTCAGAGCTGGCCACAGCCCTCCTGCCTGGCTCCCAGGACTGGCTGACACAGGCTGGCGTCAAAGGGGGAAGGGTAAAAACAGAAGGGTTGTCCCACTTTCCTAAAGACTGTTCTTAGCAAATATCATTATTCAAAAACATTGCACTTTGAGAATACTTGTGTGAAGCGCTCATGGAAATCTCAACTGTGTAAACTGGAGTTTAATTTGTATATTCAACACTGTCACTCTCAAAAAAGAAGTTAAACATGGCTATGTTTTTCCCAACAGAAAAAACTATCATCTGCAAAACACTGCTTCTCTCCTTGGCAATCACTACCATTTGCTTGTTTGTTTTGGTGCAGCATAGGGAGGGAGGGTGGAATGATAACAAAAACACGAACACTTTTTCTCCTCACCTTGAACGGGGACAGACTCAACAGCAAGCAGCTTTATATAGTACAGTCAGCACGGGCATGCCCATAGGAGGAAGAAAACAAAATCATGGCTCTTCATCTTGCATAGCCTTACCCAAACTTAGCTTCAATGAAATCAGTGTGAAAGACTTATGTATGCAGAGGTCGTCCTCATCTATGTAGTTACAGGATTAGGGTATGGACAGAGGAGCCTGTACACACTAAACCTCAGCCTACACACACCATGCAGAGCAGAACGGGGCATTCTGCCTGGTCTTGCTGCCTGCCCACCCTGCTCCAGCCTATAAAGTGGAATGTTTTCCCTTTTGCTTTGTGTGTACTCTTTTACTTTCAGGGAGTACCTGTGCACAGCAGCCATGGGTCGAGCCACATGGACCCTCTAGCACAAGACAGCTGTGAGGAAGGCTGGTCTGAGGGGGGTGCCAGTGCCCTGCACAGCTCCATCCCCTCCACCGCCTACTATACTAAACAGAGACATGGTGGTAGGTGCTTCTGGGACAAGAAGCATGTCCAAAGAAGGGCAACAAAGCTGATAAAGGGTCTGGAGAACAAGTCTTATGAGGAGTGGCTGGGGGAGCTGGGATTGTTTAGCCTGGAGAAAAGGAGGCTCAGGGGAGACCTTATTTCTCTCTACAACTGCCTGAAAGGAGGTTGTACCGAAGTGGGGGTTGGTCTCTTCTCCCAGTAACAAGCAATGGGACAGGAGGAAATGGCTTCAGGTTGTGCCAGGAGAGGTTTAGACTGGATATTAGGAAAATCTTCTTCACAGAAGGGGTTGTCAAGCACTGGAACAGGTTTCCCAGACAAGTGGTGGAGTCAAGATCCCTGTATGTATTTAGAGACATGTGGATGTGGGATTTAGGGACATGGTTTAGTGGTGGACTTGGCAGCACTGGGTTAACAATTGGACTTAATGATCTTAAGGGTCTTTTCCAACCTAAACAATTCTGTGATTCTATAAACCCCTCCTGCCTCCAGAGCAAGCTGAGCCTAACAGGCCCTCTTTTCTCCACCCTCATTGGCCACTGTGGCTAATACACAAATGTCCTTCTGAAGCAGGAGTGTTCAGAGGGCTGAAGCTGCAGCAGCACAGGGGTCCTTTAGCCAGAACTGAACCCCAGATGAGTCAATGTCAGAGGCACTGCAGCTGAAGTGCCATTGAATCAGACTTACTTTTTTCTCATCCTAGCATTTATAAAGGAAATAATGTTCAAAGGCATTGAGTTATTATTGCAGAGCTGCGTCTCACTTGACTTTTCAGAATCAGTTATTATGCTTTAACTGGGTACTTTTTATGTAATACTGAAAAAGCTTTCTTTGCAACACTCTGCCAAAGCTGTGATTACAGGTTTAACATTACAGCTTAGTTTCAACTTACTATATTTTCTAAGGATACCTATATTTAAAAGAAAAAAAAAAAATCCCATAAGGTAATTGGGTTACATTCCAGGCCTGGAAACCTCAGGGCTCCTGAGCTAATCCAAATTCTCCCAAGAACTCAGACACAAAATACAGCAGACTTGTTGTACCTTCTTGTGATGTTACCATTTTGTCACTTTTCCATCACCCTTAAACTGTGGTCACAACTTTGCACCTCTTAAGAGATAAGGATAACCATCAGATTTGGCTGTTAGGCAGGTAGCCATCAGCAGCTGACAGAGCCTGCCCAGAAGCACTGTTCATCCCCAGCAAGGATCTGCCAGCGTTCAGATACACAAATCAGCCAGCCAGGACAAAGTCAGCAAGCCAACGTTTTGATTATGCAATTACTTGTTCAGCTACAACTGCAGGTTTTCCTACATAATCAGGCTGATAAACATCAAACTTTCTGGTGTTGCCTCAAATCTTAAATGATGTAGTCAGAAGCCAGAAAGGAGGCAAATGATATCCAGAAAAATCCAATGGGAAGAGGAGCATTACGTTGTCGGTTCAGGGGCAAGCCACGCAGAGACTATGGGCTTGGTGTACTCTGCAAACCCAGAATATCTCTGATGACTGTCACAGTCTGGCATTATACACTGCAATAACAGGAAGGTAGTAGCAAACTCAAATTTCTGCTGAAGAATCATCTATGCATTGACAGTGCTACACCCAGACAAGTGGACACAGACAGCAGGGTCTGGGTGGACAACACAGACCCTGAGAAAAACCAAAATTGCAGGTGCAGCCTCCTGTGAAGCATTCCAGCAAATGAATCAACCCAGAGACTCCTTCAGGGCAGCTATAATCATTACTTTTCCATTTTCAAAGAACAATTAACTTAATCTACACTGCACTAACAACAAACAAATTCTGTCAGATATGGGCAAATGCATGTACAACATGCATGCAAGCTGTATGTGTGTGCCCACTTGCATTTTGTGCCTATGCAATACTACTGACAGGCATTTATAGCTGTGCCCACACTAGGGCTAGGTCAGCTCTGGAATTAAACAGGTACGTTTTAAGGCATTCCTAAACCAATATCAGCCAGTGCAATAGAGAAAATAAAGAAATAAATAACATATTGCACATTGCTCCCATGAAATAATTTCGTACCCTTTATGGTTTCATGAACATTTGATTATAGAGTTCTACACAAAGTCTTTAATGCAGTAAAAGCTAAAAAAGTAGTGGGCCAACTTAATTTACAGCTGCATTGAGGAGATATTAAAATTACACCTAGAAGAGCTATTTTATGCAAGTTTTAGAGACTTAAGAAGTTTTTTCCTCATTTCCTTTTGTATTCAAGGTTTCCACTGTGAGTTTCACAGAAACAAGGAAGTGCAGCCCCAGAACTATGACTAACTGAAAAGATCAAACGTAAACGTCTTACAGGAATTCATATAATGTTTCACTTGTGACTTCTCCACTGGAAGCACATCTATCTTGGCTCATACCAAATATACATCCTTATCCACTTCATACAATGTGCATATTGATAGAAAAGTAACGGAACAAAGTGATTGAGGAACAGCATATCTAAAGTTTCCAAAGAACTGAAAAAAACTGCACTTCTGAAGCTAACTACGTATTTTAACAAAAAGGGAGAAAAGTACTACATTGAGTTGCTCAAAAGTTTTTGGCTATGAAAATTTCTTGTGATTAATGTGATGTGATTGCAAAGACTTTCTCTGAGAAGATGGTACATTGGGTAATTCTCTGCTATTCCACATAGAAAATTCTACTTAGAAAAGGTTTGCAATGCAAGTTCAAATCAGTCTTTTGAAAGCAAATTGCTTTATTCTTAGATACAAAATGCCATTTCACATTAAAACATCATAAAGAGTCCCACAGAAACTTGCGTGTTTTCAAGTCAGCTCTTCCCTCAAAAACCAAAGGGTGTTTGTTCCTCAGTGTTTTGCTAAGAGAGTGAACCTTGAAACCTCTCTAAGGTCTTAATACTATATCTGCATATAGACAGAAAGCTCTGGCAGTAGTTGAACAAAAACTCAAGCATTAAATACTAACATTTCAAGATATGGCAATACACTTTCTGAGCCCTTTCTAATAAAAAATGGTGTAAAACAAGGCTGCATTCTCGCTCCTACCCTATTCACAATCTTTTTCAGCATGATGCTCCAAAGGGCCACGGCAGACCTCGATGATCAGGACGGTATCTACATTCGATACCGTACTGATGGAAGCCTTTTCAACCTAAGGCAACTGAAGGCCCACACCAAGACCTTAAACCATCTTGTCCGGGAGCTGCTTTATGCTGATGACGCCGCCCTTGTTGCCCACACAGAAGCAGCTCTCCTGCGTTTAACATCCTGTTTTGCAGACGCTGCTGAGCTCTTTGGGCTGGAAGTCAGCTTAAAGAAGACAGAGGTCCTCTACCAACCTGCACCTCAGGAAGCCTTCCATCATCCCCATATCACCATTGGCCAGTCAGAGCTTAAATCAGTCCAACAGCTTACTTACCTAGGTAGCCTCATCTCCTCGGATGGTAAGATTGATGGAGAGATAGACAACAGGTTAGCAAAGGCATATAGTGCTTTTGGAAAACTCCATAAAAGAGTATGGCGTAATAAACACTTGAAGAAAAGCACCAAGATCAGTGTTTACAAAGCCATAGTGTTGTCTACTCTCTTATACGGTTCCGAATCATGGGTCACCTACCACCACCACCTGCGTCTCCTAGAACGCTTCCATCAACGCTGCCTCCGTACAATCCTTAACATCCACTGGTCAGATTATGTGACCGATACATCTGTTCTAGGGCAAGCAGCAGTCACTAGCATTGAGGTCATGTTGCTGAGAATTCAGCCGCACTGGGCAGGGCACGTCTCCAGGAGGAAGGACCACCGCCTCCCTAGGATCCTGCTCTGTGGTGAACTTGCCTCCGGCTGCCACAAGAGAGGAGCCCCGAAGAGAAGATACAAGGACTCCCTGAAACATCATCTCAGCCTCGGCCACATTGATCATCATAACCGGTCTACTCTGGCCGCAAACTGGGAGGCCTGGAGACACACTATCTTTAATGCTGCCATTTCCTTTGAGAATGCACGCAGGATCACTCTTGAGGAGAAAAGACAACGCAGAAAGAATCGTATCCTGCTGAATACACCACCTAAGGAGTCTTTCTGCTGTGCCTTTTGCAATCGGACATGTCTATCTCGTATTGGCCTCGTAAGTCACCAGCGTGCCTGTAACAAATGTGGATAGAGCCTTCCTAAATCTTCGTTCGCGAAGCCCAGCCATGATGATATAAAACAAGATCAACACAGAATGATTCTAGCAATGTAGTCCTCACACAGGCAAAGTCCAGAATCATTTCAGTTTATTTTTATTGGGTGTAATTTATAATATGCCCAGACTCACTACTTATTTCCTCAAGGCTTCACAGTCAAAGTGCTGCTCTTTTGATAGTCTATCCCACATGTTTATTAAAGTAGATATAACAGAGTGAAAGGGAAACATAAAACTGACAGAGGATCATTTTTAGTTTCAGGGTAATTTTGCATGCCATCTCTTAGAACTTCAATTTATGACTTTCCTTAATGGAGCCTTTCAGGGTTGATTTTAATGTGTTAAGTGGAAATTCCACTGGTTTGTTACTGCAATGCTTTCTTCATGGCCGGCCTACTCTCATACATCACCTAGGTCTGACTTATTTATACAGACATTCACTGAATGGACAGGGAACTTCTTAAAACTAGCTGCTTTCACTTGCATTCTTCCTGAATTAAAATGTGGTTTTCTTTCATTGCCTTTTTGGCCTGACATTTCTCCAGCATTCCACAAACCTGAAGAAGACTGAAGTTACCGTGATGTTTTTTTTCCCCTTTTTTAAATCAGGAATACAGATTTCCTCCCAAGAGTCACATGAGAGCTGTGCCTTACAAACGTCACAAGAGCATCAGCCTGCAACCCCAACCTGACTGCTCCTTCAAAGAAAAGGGTAACAAAAGCCAGGAGAGCAACAGTGCCTTCAAGCATATTAGCTGTGGTATCTGCAGGACCTTGAGGTCTGTCAGCAGGTTTAAGTGTTGCTTGTGTTTCTCCTCATCAGCGTGGTCAGGACTTCAAGAATTCGGGCTATGTTAACCATTTGACTGGCCATTTACCTGAGCTTCTAAAATCTAGATGGGTTTAATTTAGACAGAGCACAGTAATAACACCTGAAGCTCTTAATGAAAGGTCTGCTGTCATCATCCAAGTCATTCCAGCTTGAAGCTTGCTCCCCTTCTCTTGCAGTAAGCACATCTTCGTGACTTTATATTACAGAGCCCACAACCAGCCACATCCTCCGCTCTGGAAAAGGCTTCCCAGGGTGAAGTACAGAATCAGAATGACAGAATCACAGAATGGTAAGGTCAGAGAGGACCACCAGTAGGGTCATCTGGTCCAATCTCGCTGCTCAACCAGTGTCAGGTTGAGCATTGCACAGGACTGCATCCAGAGAAGGTTCCTGAATATCTCCAGTGAGGGAGACTCCACAACGTCTCCATGCAGTCTTGAGCTAGGACAGCCCACCATGCCACCCTCACAGCAGAGAGACCCGATGGGTAACACAGGCATCAGCTCAGCCTCTCCAGACCTGGCAAAGGCCCAGCATTTGGTACAACCATGTTGGCCCTAAGCACATATGAAGGTCAAGCACCTAACAAGAAACGCCTGTTGATGGGACTGTTAATTAGAGAAGTATGTATATAAACACATCTTCTCATGTGTGTCTCCATGCCCAAGTATGTACTTATGTGATAGGAATCCTGCTGGTTCTCTGGAGACATTCCTCCATCCCAGCCACACATCACTGATGAAGGAGATTGGGTATCAGGAAACTCTGGCACTACGTGAGACAGGACAAGTAAGTTAAAAGGTGCAGGTGTTACCAAGAACAACATGTTCTTTGGAAAACAACTGTAATTTGGAAGCCTTTTTTTCTGTCCACAGCATCCTCAACAGAAAACAAAAAAGAATCACAAAACTAACCAACCAAACAAAAAAAACCACACAAAATAAATCAAACAAAAAAAAAACCTCAAAAAGAATTCAACCAGCAAGTGCTGAAGGCAAACCCTGCTCACCTTATTCCTGTAAAATACTTCTGAACATCGAGAAATTAAATACCTCATTTGGCACCATGTCAGCAAGAGAAGGATCCTTCTGGCTCCTACCTGGGAAGAGTAAGACCAACGGGAAGCCACCTGCTATGAGGGAAATCATGTCTGCCAGTACATCCTGCCAGTCCTGCTACCAGCTCTGTCCTTCCAGGCTGTTTTGGAGGGACTAAAGCCCAAAGTCCGCATAAACAGATTAAACTTTCACTGTCTGAGTTAAAACCACTAGCTTAAAGCATCCTCATAAGATACATGCTGGCTAACACTAAACCTCTCCAGCATCTTCATCTTCACACAGCTGCCTCTTGCTTCCCTTGCAGAATCAGAGCCAGTGGCAGTTAAAACACGTCAGGATGGTAAATCATCCTAGAAATAGCAATTATTGAAATAACTCAGACAAAAGTGGAGATATGTTATTCCCATGGTATAGCTTGCCATACTCTCCCATAACCACTTGATTATGATGAAAGCCAAGCAGGTACTGCACCAGCTGCATATGCCTATGGTAAATGGAACATAAAACTTAACTAAAGGCCCTATTTCCCCAAAAGGACACATGACGCTGATAAATATTCCCAAGAGGTCATGTTATCTGTTGGATCCAATCAGGTAAATTGTGCCTCCTTTGTCAGAAAAGAATTTATATTCTGATAACGGCTTCTTAAAAAGAAAATTTTTTACATTTTCTTTTAATGTTATATTTCTAACTTTCTGATGCTTGGAAAAAGGATCCTGTTTTTCAGGTACTTACACCAAAGCAGGAATTCACCATTTTTAGCATGCCATTAAAGTGAACAGAAGCTGTTTACACAGATGCACACACACACACAGAAGTTACCCACCTGTGTGCTGCCTTGAAGTAGCCTCACTGCTCAAATACAGGTCATCTGTAGAAGAAAATATCCCAGAGCAGTGAGGAATAAATGTAACCACAGTTTTCGTTTTGATGACTTCTAGAACTGTGCCAACAAAGATGACTTCCAAAAGTTCGTGAAAAAGCTGCACATCATTTTTAGAAGGAGTGTGCTGTATGTTAATCATTTCTAATCAGAGACAGTTTCTCCACGTCTACTTTTCTGGCTCATTTCCTTACAATTAAAAATTCAATTTTACCCAGTAGCTACAATACAGATGTGCTGCTTTGACAGTGACTGACTCTGTTTTGCCCTCAGCATATGCAGAATGAAATTCGTAACCAGTTCAGTAGTTCAAGTTCTAGACAGTTCAAATTAAAGTCAGACTGTAACAGAAGTTTGTGCAGTCGCAGGAGTCGGAAATTCATGTTTGCCAAAGAGTTAAGTGGAAATTATGCCCCTTAATTGAATTTATGTGAAGGAACAAACTTAACCCTACAGCAAGGCCGTATCTAGTGTTGAGGCAATCTGAAGAACTAATCACAGTTGATTAAATCTTTTGTAAGCAAGTTTGTTAAGTTATGTTCTCAAGAAAAGTATGTTTTGACAGCTAAATGGATTGTGAACAAACCAATTCTATCTTTTCCCAACTTCTCCTGCAAGCAAAGTTAGGTAAAAACTTTGGTGTCCTAGTTCATTACTCAGTGTTGCTGGACCCTCAGATGCTGCAAGATGCTGTATGCCATAATTTCAATGAATGCTCTCTCTCCCAGAAGTGTAAAGCTGGGTCATTAATCATCTTTTAAAGTACAGAGACACGGTCTCATAGAGCAGCTTTCCTGGTCCTGCAAAATAGCAGCCAACAGATATTTATTTAAGACCATGAAGGAGGCTCACAACACACCTTCCAAAAAGTGGCGTGAGTGGCAAGTAGCACTCCATGCTTTCTACATACCTTGTAGCTTCTCATGGACTTCTCCAGCCCAAATCAGCCGTGTATCACCCTGAGCATCTTTAAACTCCCTCCCTGCTTGCAGAGACACTCCTCAAGGCATGTACCAAATGCTGCCACTCCCCTGATGTTCCTTCCCATCTCTACAACAAGCTTTGTGCCCCTGCCAAAACAAGACTATTCCTCCTATTCAAAGTCCTAGCTCTTTGCCAATCTGCCACAACAGTACGATGCTCTCCTTGATTGCTCTAAGAAAAGATGTCCTGGCAAAGACCCTCAGAGCAGACACACCTTATGCTGACAGCAGTACTTTTCTCTGCTCAACATAGCTTTGGGTCTGAAGAGGTGACACAGCTGAGCCAAGTGAAGCCCACTTCACACCAGCTACAGTTGCTGTAGTGACACCAGTGGGGGAAGGAGAGCAGAATCTCACCTCTACCCACCATGTCAAGGCCAGCAAAGCTGTGTTCTATGGGCTACTCACAAACTGTACACTAAATAGTTAAATTTATATTATTGTAGTACCACTACAATCCCTTCTCCACTAACTATTTTTCTGAAATGCTTGAAGAATTGTTTCAGACTTGGAAAATCAGAGTCTCATATGCAGTACTGGGACAGCTTTTTTCCCATTACATTTTGTTCACTGATGCTATTGCTCTCTTGATCTACTGTTTCCTCCAATTTCCCTTCTATTGAAGTAGCTGTACCAATTCTAACAAGTAGCCATGGCAACATAATCTTACAGAATAAACTACAAAATAATCCTATGATCAGAAATCTAAACTAGAAAAATGGAATGGAAATAATGTGTTCTTAAAACCTGGAATTAGAGTGCCTACTGGAAAGGGTTACAAATAGATGTGGTAAACTCTCCAACACTTACAAACTCTGAATGAACAAAAGTACATGCTATACTTAAAGCCAAATTTACAGATACGTCACTAACAAGAGAAGTTCCACACCATGTATTATAAAAACAGTGAGATTAAGAGAGTTTAAAAAAAAAAAAAAATCATTCCTATCTTACACCTGAAACCATCAACTTATTTGGATCAGCACCTGTCCCAAACCCAAACTGTTTTGAATTACAGACACTCCTCATCAGCTCTCTCAGGACAATATGCAGTGATCATTTTTGACCCAAACCCAGTGCGCAGCAGGGATGAGGAGAGGCCACTGCCTCTGGCATCACCTGTGTGAAAATGCCTTCTTGGGAGAGTGGAACTCGTCTCTAAAGAAAAGGCACCTGCCATGGGAAAATGAAGACACAAACACTGTTTCATTAACCATAGCAAAAGCCTTCAGCTTTCCATTTTACTCTAATGGTTTAAAGATTCTTCAGAGTTATACTAAGATTTCAATTTAATATTCCACAAAGGAAATACTGCTGGGATTTTAAAACAGGCTTTTTTCTTTTCTAATGATACTTAACACGTATAATCTGTATGTGCAATTGAATCCCAGATCTCTAGACATTCAATCTTCTCACATCCTTAAGGAGATGGCAGTAAGTTACTTCTACAGGGCTTAGTATATGATTTCCAAGGTGGGTGAGTTGACAGGGCACCGTGCACTTGGTCCAAATAAATCCAGGAATTGTGTTGCCCACAATTGCCTTCTTTTCTTCACAGTAACTGAGAAAGAGGACTCATATGAGAATTACTGCAAAGAGGATGTACTGATTTTTGTCTGTGAAAGGTGATACAGATTGTCTGGACTGCTAAATTAGCCTGTAATCTAATCTAATCAATGAAAGACACATCAAGTGTTGCCACTCAAGCTACCCCATCAGCTGCAAGCAGCTAAAACAATCAAAACTGAGATTCTCAGGAATTGCATAGACCTGGAACTCTTGAGAATAAGATTACCTGTTCCTTTCCCTTTCAATTTCACTTTTAAACTGATGTGCGCCAAGAGCAGCTACACAGGCTATGAAATACGGTATAGCCTCTAAATGCAAAGCATTTCCCTAACTGCATATTTGCTGCACACACATACAAAAAAAGACTGTTTTCTTCATTCTTTATACGCAAAGTATAAAGAATAACTACACATACAATTTGCAATCACTGAGATTTTCAGCCCTGACCTGACTGTAGTAAGTAATGTCACATATGCATTTTGTAAGCGCCCTGTGCCTCATTTTTCCTCTATACTTGCAAGAGACACAGTTTTTGGATTAATATTGTATTTTGTTAACACTAGAAATCTCCTGTTGACCCTACTGAAAGAAACACAAAAACACAGATAAGATAGAAAACTAAAGCCAACAAGCAGCCCATGCCTATTTTATATTATTTCAACATGTAATTCAAACAGGCAGAATTGCTTTGCTTCACCCCCCAAAAAAATTTAAAAGGGTGGGAAGGGGAGAATCCTTACAATTCTTACAGAAGTATTGTCTGGAAAATAATACATGTTACTACAGTACAAACTGCATCATGCATATTCTTACATTGCTTTAAAGCTGTGTATTACTCCCAAGAAGGCTACAGAAGATAACTATAGTCTACTGTCCATATGGTAAAATTCACAATGTAGGGGGGCGGCCTCCCTATGGGAAATTTATGCAACCCCAAAAAGGCTGCCAAAGCCACTTCTCCAGGGACCTTGCAACTGTGTTAACAGGGAAGCACTGAAAACCAATAAAAACTCTAGCAACACTAAGATGTTCCTTTTCCCACTACATACCTTCCACCACAAACATCACTAGCTCGTCCACGCACATTAAACAAGTTAGGAAAAAATACCCTGCAGACAGATAACAAATAACACTAATGCGGGGGTTTTTTCTTCACATCTCAATAAAGCACAGGCTACTTCAATTTTTCATTTTCTCACCAAACATAGAGAATACAAGTAAAGCACAACCAGTTTGCTTAGAGAGCATGCAAAGGGACTGCTCTCATCTAGGATGCTTTGATAAAAACAAACACCTTTTGTGTCTTGAGAGTCACTTGAATGTAATGTGCTTTACACAGCACAAGAGGGGCTGCTTGATTTTCCAAAGTGCTTATTTAAGAAGCCCAAATTAACAGAAGCACAGGGAAATTATATGTATAAACAATAGCTGCCATGGTTATTTTAGCTTCCTTCCACACCTGCAAATACGCACTGTACAAGGAGGCTGCCTCGTCTCTCATGTCAGGAAATTCTTTCTGTTCCTGAATGCTGGTGAGAAGCTCCATCCTGCTGTACTGAACACCTGAGAAGCCACCCAGAGCTGACAAGCTCAACACTAGTCCCTGCTCACTCTGCCTGCTTTGCTCCCCTACACCCATGCCCAAGCTGTGACAGAAAGCTCACAGGAAATTAAACCTGCAAGCAGAAGCAGTTCACCCCTGCAGAGGAGGAGACAGCAATATTTCCAAGGGCTCAAGTCCTTCCTCACCATCACCTCCCTCTCCTCTTGACCTTTCTGCCTTACAGCTCCTCTTATGGCAGCATTGCCTATTATCTTATTTCCCTTCCTGGCCAACCCTACGGACCACATCTATAAGAAGGAACTTTAGCTTAATAGGTGGACTATACAAGTGAAGACTGCAACAGACTGATGTCCTTCAGGGATGGAAAACGAGAAGAAAGAACAACCCAGCATGGCTATTAAATTTGTTAGAGTAGGACCTCTCCTACCAGGCTTTATACAGCTGTGCCCCGCGCCTCCCCTCACCAGCACAGATACCGCAGCTATGTCAGCCCTAACCCCTCAGCAAATCTCTATTTCCACCAGCTCAGAGACAGAGATCAATGCAGCAAAAGGGGCAAGTGTTAAAACGAAGCATTTTCTCATCCCTTCTCTTTGCAGACCTTCCTCCACCCGCCACCCATCCCGGTGCCAGCCCTGCCTCCCATACAGGGTGCATAGGTCTGCAGAGGGATTTTCCGCTCCCTTCCTCCCTGCACAGGAATGCAGGAGAGACTACAGTTTAGTGCTGAGCTGGTAAATGCCTCAGTTCACTGAGCAAGCGGTTTTAGGCAGGACACTATATAACAGGCAGACTCTGTGGCACTCTGATGGTTGGGTGTATTGAGCCACACCGACCACATCTTCCCTGCAATAACTTCTAGGAAATTTTCAACCATAAGACCCTTCCCAAGAATGCACAGTGCATTGGGCAATACTCAGAGCCCTGCTATCTGGGAAATATGCCTCTTGTGCTTCACACCTTGCCACGCCTTTGTAAATTCGGCTTTCCTGGACTAGAAGTCACACGCAAATCTCAGAAACTCCCCAAAAATGTTAATGGTGCATTTTAACGTTGGAAACACTTGCTGGCTTTGCTCTGTGAATTGGAGAAAGAGTCTAGAGAGGCGCTGCACACAGGTCTTGCCCTGCCCCAGCGCACACTGCTTTTTGCCATATATAACTCTCTAAGAAGTCAGGAAATGGCAAATTCCTGTTGTCTGGAAGGAAAGGACAATCAAGTCTTGCCCTCTTGTACTTTAAAAGGTAAAAAGAAATTTTGGATTTCCCTTCCTTTAGTAATAAAAATACCATTTTAGACTGTGCTACTAAAGAACGAGCAACAAATTGGGTAACAGAATCACAGAGAATTGTTTTAAACTGCCTGTTTACACAAGCCATTCACGTAGAGTGGGTCCCTGCTGAAGGGAGCAGCCCTCTCGGGGCAATTTTAAATTCTACATAGGGCTGACTACTGAAATATGCTCTCGATTTACAAATTACAAAATCAATCGTGGAAACAACTACTGAGGCACATCAGCCTTCACGGAGCAAAGAAATGGGAGACAGCTGCGATGTCAAAAGGAGTGAAGGCGAGTGCTGAGTACACACTGAAACGGCTTCATCTTCACTCCTAAACAGGAAGAAAACTGATGTGTTTAAAGACCCGTACAGCAGCAGTGTGCTCAGGTGCTGTTACTGCAGGCACTAACAGAGGGAGGCAGACTTACAAGCACTGTATACATTACTCATTAGATCACAGCAAAGCTCAAACATTATTACCCGGTCTCCACCCCAGGAAGCCCCTTAAACTGCATAAACAAACCAGTGACAAAACTTAGATGCAACAGTCTCAATTCAGACCCCACAGAGAAGTTCGTATTAAGACTTCACAGGTATCTTTGTAAACGATGCAGCTGCAGTGCGGGAGGACGAGAGGCGCTTTGGTCCCGCGGGGAGCGCGGGGCTCAAAGGGAGGAAACACAACTGCCCTCGCCTTCCTAAATCCTCACGGGGCACGAACTCCTCCGCACTTTTCACTATCATGCGGACAAGCAAACAGTTTCTCATCACACGCTACTGAAGAATGCATTTTCTCACCTTCCCTCCCCTTCAAACTTTTCCTGTAACTTTATGCCATAGTTGGTTGCTCACGGCTGATCCTCAGCTGCACCTCCCAGCCGCCAGCAGCACCTCCTTTGCTTCCCGGAATAATCCCCAAAAAGACACGTAAAAAACCGTGCGGTACCGAAAGGGCTACAGGCACAGTAAGGTGGGAGCGCCCGGGGCTCGGAGGAAAGCGATGGCACAGGGGAAGGCAACACCGCAGCATGCTTCAAAAGCCATTGACCTCCGGTTAAATGAACTTCTGGGCAAATATGTAATCACTTTATCAAACACGCGCCAAGGGCATTTCTGAAGCTGTTCGTTCTCTCAGGTGGAGCAAGTAAACTAGTGTTTGTGAGGAGACAAGGATCAAACGCCTGTGCACACCTCTCTCCTCATGAACTCGCGGTCTTGGGAATGTGGCTCTGCTTCTTCTTACTCCCTCCCCACCATCCGTCCCGTTCTAGGGGGACACCCTCGCTTCACGTCTCCTCCACGCACACCAGCGTTTGCTCCTTTCTCTGGGCTCGGTTTGTAAGGCTACTTCTTACAAAACTATTTCAGTCACCCTTGAGAAAGGAAAAGACACTGCTTTGCAGGGATGGCTGATGTGTCCGTGAGGCACCACCAGCTTCATTTAAGCTGCTTTGCAGCCTCCACTGCCCTAGTCGGGAGTGGGGTGGTGGAAGGCGAAACTGGACAGGGGAAGGTGTCGGGCGTTTCGAGGTAACTACGGAAAAAGTCACTCAAGCCCTTCCTTTAATACCGGGGAGAACGGGGGGCCTTTACTTCTTTAACTCCTCCTCTCACGGTACCCAACTCCCCCCACCTTTCCCGGGCTGAAAAGATGCGAAAACGTCCAGACGGCAGATCCTGAAGATCGCTCACCCTGGAGGGGTGTGGGGGGAGTGGTGTCGGCCAGGCTGCCACCGGGAGCTCGGAGCCCGGGAGCCGACCCGCCGCCGCGATCAGACGCGACTGCGGAGGCTCCACCGGGCGCGCCCGGACGGGGCTGTGGGGGCTGTGCTGGAGGATACGAGGGCGGAAAGCTCAAGCCCAGCTCCGCGGCACCTCGCTCGCCCCTTCCCGAGGGGCCGCATCCGTAACTCATACCGTCGGGGGTCCCGGCGCGGCGCGGGGTAGAGAGTGTGAGCTCTCCCCGCTGGAAAGACGCCCGGAGGAGCAGCAGGAGATGCGCGGCATTACCCCCTAACCCCCGGCTCGACTCCGCCGCCCCTTCGGCAGCCGAGCCGACCCGCCCTAGAGCCTCCCGCTCTTGGGTGCACTGAGCCGGCCCGTTCCCGCTCCCCTACCTTCCAGCAGCACCTCCTTGCCGGCCCGTTTGAGCGCCTGCACCGCCTCGTCGTGAGTGGCATCCCGCAGGTCCGTGCCGTTGACGGCCAGGATGGCATCGCCCACGTAGAGGGCCTGGGTCTGGTCGGCCGCCAGTCCCTTGAAGATCTTGCTGATGAGGATGGGCATCTTGTTCTCCTTGCCTCCCTTGATGCTGATGCCCAGCCCGCCCATCTCCTGCTTCAGCACCTTCACGCACCGCTTCTTGTTGGAGACGGCCTCGGGCACCTGCTCGGGGGGGTCTGTGAAGGCGGTGCGCACCGCGGCCGCCCCCCCGCCGCCCTCGGCCCCGCGGCACGCCGTCCCATCGCCGCCCAGCCCGTTGTGGGCCGCGCCGTCGGGGCGCTCCTCGCCGCTCAGCACCAGCGCCTCGCCGCCCAAGTTGGCCAGCACTTTGTGCCAGCGCTCCCGCACCAAAACTTCCAGCCAGCCGCTGCGCTGCGCCCGGCCGCCCCCGCCGCCGCCCGCCGCCGCTACCGCCATCTTAGGAGCATGCTGGAAGCGCCGAGTGACGGCACCCCCGGCTCGGCACAGCGCGGCGGACCCGGACTTCAGCCGGGGGGCGGCGAGCTCCCGGCGCGGCGGGGAGGGGCGAGGAGCCGCGGCCGCCCCCCCGGGGCCGCGCCGGGGCGGGCGCACCTGGCGGCACCGCCCGCGGGGTGGGTGGGTGTGCCGGGCGAGGGTGTCCCGCCCCGGCCATGGGTGTCCCGCCCTTCCCGCGGGGACACGTCTCGGGACACCCCTGGCTGAGCCGCGGGTCCTTTCGAGCTGATGGCACCCAGAGCTGGAGGGGTCCCGCCGGAGCGCCGGCAGCTGCCGTCTGCAGTGGGGTGTAGAGAGGAGTTGAAGGAAGCCGGTGGCAGGGAAGAGATAAGGAACACCCCCAACTCCTTTTTCTTTTTACATGGATTTTTTTTCTGTAAAGTGGATTAAAACTAATAGGTAGCCTAAAGGTAGTTAAATTTCAACAGTATGGAAGTAAAATTAAAGTTGTTTCACGGCTTTGTGGGATTGAGGTGTTAAGTGCTTATGACAGATACTTTTGCACGTTTTGAAACTATTTTCTATGCCCTTTGACTACGAATTTTAAGGGCCCGTGGAGTCCACGTTTGTCATTTTGCAGCTTTTCCCATCCCTCCTAGGAAGCAATGGGTGCCTGACAAGGGACTCGAAGATCCAGCTTAGGCACCAGAGAGGACAAAGCTTTCACATTCCTGTTTGGAGATTTCCCCAGCAGGCCTGGAGGTGCTGCCCCACAGCAATGTGACTCTACAGACACAAAGCACCTCCTGGACTGCCTTTGTTTCTGCTCCTTGCAGAGTAGCTCTGGCTTATTCCTAAACTGGAATGAAAACTCCGGCAGTTCTGAACCATTTGGTGTATATAGGAGCAACACTTTGGGAAGGTTGGGATAGCCAATGAAGTTATTAGTCCCAATCATTTTGGTCATGTGAGTCATGTGGGTCCCTAAATGCAGCATCTTGCTCCTCTCTGAAGTGATGCCATTAATTTCTGACACCAAGGTTTTGCTTCCAGGTACTCACACATGCCCCAGATTAATGTGGGCTGGGCAATCTGGGATTCACCTTCTCAGCATGGGGTTGGACCTACATGCGGGATTCTCCCCAGAAAATCTTGCCTTGGTTTAGTGGAGTCTGTCAGACCACGCTGCTCACACTGAGCTACACAGAACACATTCCCTTTCCTCCAAAGGACGGCAGAAGGAGGCCCTAATCCTCCTTCATCTGCAGCCTCACCCAGGCTGCGTGCCTCCCAGTAGGAATGCAACCCTGCACCTAGGGAGAGCGGGAATCCACAGGCAATGGGTTATTCAAGGATAATGGGTGGGTGGAGAAAAAGCAGTCTGGAGAGAGGTCTCTTCATTTCTCATGTTAATTAATGCAAGGTGAAAAGCTATAATTAAGTTTTCAGGGCTGTGAATCCAAAGTGAAAAGAAGCATGTCCCGTTAAACCTGAACAAGGCACCTAATCCCTACGTATGAGAAAAACGAAACACATCCTTTTCCTCACTACCTGATTTAGGTAGCTCATGTATAATACTCTGGATGTTTGGGTTGGTGTTTTTTTTTAGATACCATTCCCAGGTGCTAAACATAGTTAATGAATGTGCTTGCTGAGTTGCAGCAGCTTCAGGTAGGTGAGAGAAGGATGGGAGGGAAAAGACAGGCTTGCAAAAATTGAATACTACGATGCCAGTTGTCATAGCACTCATATTCCTGCATAGCTCCAAGCCCAAGTGACCAGGCCAAATTATAAAATCAGGCACCTCTGCTTGGTAAATTGGCTCTTACCAGTTATTTAATGTTTCTTCTTTATGAATTAGTAAAGGATCAGTGCTGCTTCTAATGGGAATGTATCTTTTTAACATAGTTTCAGAAAATTCATAAGGAAAGAATATTCAGATGTTTCTGTCCTGTTGTGAAAAGGTAATAGAGAAAGGAAAGTTAATGTTTAATGCCTCACACTTCTTCCGCACACTGTGCATTTGGGCCGTGTTTGCTGAGTGTGTCTGGTTCTCCAGTGGGGTTCCTGTGGAACTGCCTTGTGTAGACAATTGCACTGCATGTATCCGAGAGCTGTGCTTGTTCCAACTATTTTCCTTTCCTATTCCAGCAGAGGTAAATAATAAAGTTTCCTAAGGCCAGCATCTGATATATGGGTTCCCGGTACAAAAAAGGCTTTGTAGCAGTCCCCATTGCTTCCTCTTCCCCCTTCCTGCCCACCTTGGAGCTATAAGAAAAGAGAGGTGATGTTTTAATCTTGAAAATAGAAGTAGAAAGAAGATAGTATAAGAGATGCTAATACACAGATCCAAGGCAAACAGTGTCCCAGATCATCTCCCCTCCTGGAGACAGTGTAATTGATACCTGATGTCTGTGCTTCTCTGTCCTACGAGTGCAGGCTTGTAATTGTGTTTGTGTACCCTGAGTCTTTGTGTACCCCAAGAGCAACTTCTGGCTGCTGAACTACAGGTGAGAAAGAAAAGGTGCCTTGAGACTTCTCTGCTGGTACCCCTGGCAACATTACTATCCCCAGCCCTGCCTCAGGTCTGCCAGGCACACCTGCAGGGGTAGTTTCTGAAATTCAGGTTCATGCAGCAGGAGCAGAAACAGAAGATAAAAACAGGTGTTTAATTGGGTTTGCAGCTATTGGATGCTCAGGTTTGCAACAAATAAAACTGTTTCTTCAAAGTCAGCTGCTGGTCCCTAATAGTTTCCAAGGCATAGCAGAGTGCAATCTCCTAATTTCAGCTGCAAGCTTCTCCTGACGATGTTTCTGACATCATCTATAAATATCCACTCTACAATTGCAGTGTTCAGTGAGATTCTTTGCAAGGAAGCTGGGATACGTGGTGGGATTGGCAGAGGACTCAGTACTTCCAAGCTCCCATCTCTAGTCACCAGAAAGGCTTTCAGCACAGACAAAGCTTAGCAAAAGTCTCTCTCCATCAGTTGTCCTTTTGAAAGGGTCTGCTGTGAAAAGCAGGGCCTTTCAAAAAAGTCAAATAATCATCTTTTGATGTTTGTATTTTAGCAGTGTGTAAAAGCTTGAACTAGATTAGTGTCCTTTCTCATATTGTATAAACAAATTGTTAGGCAAGATAATGCTAATAGCTGCTGTTGACCTGGAGGGGCCTGTGGGCTCAGCTAAAGTCAAGGGGCCAAATGGAAGAAGCGATTCAGTGAACTGGAAGAAGTCAGTGCATTGGAATATACAGCAATGGCTTTCCGGGACAAGGAGCACCAAGGCATATCCAGGTCATAAAGGGCAGCAGTGATGTCTGAGGTGTCCAAGCAAGGTGAAGGGATTTGGGGTCTGTGCATACATGCAAGAACAGAAATACAAGAAGAACCATGAAGAAAGGGTTGCGAGTGTGGCACTGAGGATGTTCTTCAGGCTCAGCTTTACTGGAGAGGCTACTGGAGATAGAATGAGGCCCCTGCCTGTTCATGGGGGTTTTCTCCCTGTTTTCAGGCAAAGAGGTCAGTGTTCACATCTTATATAAATAAACTGTCCTCCTGATAGCAAAGTCATTGCAATCTCACCACTCACACAGTGGTGCAGGGAACACAGCTCTCACTCCCCTCACAGGCAGAGAAGGTAAGGACACAAGAGAGCCTTTCTATAGCCATGGCTTCTTTATGACTGTCTGTGCTTTTCTATAGCAGAGATGTAATTTTTGAAGGACTTTTGGGACATGCTCAAACCGTTCTAGTGTCTTTTTTTTCTTTCTTTTTGCATTATTAGTGTTGCAACAATAGCTCAAAGCCAGCTCAGCTGAAATTCCTTTACATTGGAAACAACAGGGTTATGATCCTTGAACATGTTTCAGATGATAGAAGTTGGAAGAAATCAGGTCTGGATAATGACGTTCCCATCTTGTTACCCTGACACCGACCAGCTCAGCAGACGGATCTAGACAGGAAGGAAGTCCAGTGTCAGAAGGCCAGTACTGGAAACCCGACAAAAAATGAGAGAGCTGGAAAGGAGTCCAGTTCCTCCAGTGATCCCAAACACTGTTCAGCAGCCAAGTTTAAGTTCCTTTCTGAGGAACATGCCTGAACTACTAATTCCCCCATGGCAGCCCCTCCTATGTCTATGCAGGATGGGATGCAGCAGGGCAAGCTCCAGCCCTGATGCAGATGTCCCTGTTGCACAGTGGGGGGACCTCTCACTTGGCCAGGGTCATGCCTTCCAAAAGGCATTGCTGGGGGATTAGGAAATCCCCCTAATCCTCACGAGCTATCCACCCTTTCTCAGTGTTAAGGGAGCCTGTTGGCTTTAAAGTCAGCATTGACCAGTCATTGCTCATTGGTGCTGGTGGGGTTATGAAGATGTCAAGAGTGCCTGAAGGTCTTCGTAACCTGGAGGTTGCATTATGGCTTATTTTCCAAATTACAGAAGCATTGTTTTTCTTTTCCTGGTTTGAAGCTATCCAGGTTTTTTCACACATCGTGGTATTTAGAAATAAAATGAATGCATAGCTGCTTGCCAGCAAATGCTTTATGCATTCAGTTTTTCAAAGCAGGAACCTACTTGTGTGCACATGAAAGAAGTATCTGTGTGAAATCTGTATGTGCAACTACCTGAGTCACACGTTAACTAGGTAAACTGAGAAAATGTTCCCACAGCCAGGGAGTTATGGGCCAGGCTGCAAACGAACATATCCCTTCTGCAAATAGAACTCTGGCACGAGTGAATGCAGAAGCGGGTGCCAGGCAGCGTTCAGGTTTCTTGTGCGCTCACATCTGGGGCTGTTTCCTGATACAGTTAAGATGACTTTTAAAAAAGACAAGATCAAGCTCAGAACTCTAGAAAGTTTTGCCTTGGCTTCAAGCAATTTTATGAAAGAACTAAAACAAAAAAATTCTGAAAATAAAGGTTCATATAATAGTGTTGACACTATAGCAGAGTTTGTCCTGTTTTGGTGTCCTGCACTTGCTTTGCAGATCTCTCCAGTGCATTAGTTTCTTAACTTTTTCGTTCCAAGTTACTTTGATCTTGTAGTTTCTTGAATTGGTTTCTTATCTCTTGCATACTGATCTCCCCCCACTCCCTAAGCTAAGCCCAAGATGTTTTAAATGCCAAGGTGAGAGGTTTGGATTGCAGCAATTCTTGAACATATAATAAATAATGAAAAAGGTGGTGGAACCTCAGATATCATCCAACATGTTTCAGCTCTGGTTTTCATTTTCATCAGAAGCAGATTAATCTGTTTGGGTGTCAAAGCAACAAAAGCATTTTTTACTGTCCTGTTTTTTCTTGGTCTTAACCTATGTTTTTTTAATGTTGTAGGGGTGAGATATGTTGTGCGTTACAACATGTGGTCCTGACCCCACAGTCCAATGACTTCATGCCCTTGTCCTCAACCTGTCAAATCCTGTGCATTCCTGCAAGTCTCACTTGGAGGTGTCCTGCATTCCACTCTGCTGCTGCCATGGTGCCTGTGAAACACACTGTCCACAAGGTCTTTGGACTTTTCCTGTCCTGGGATCTCCTGCAGTATTTACTGCTCGAGTGTCCCCAGACATCTGTTCCTGCAGCGTGCTGCTGACAGCAGGAGAGAAGCTGGCTGCTGTGCAGGTGCCAGAAGTGTTTGTTTCCTTTGTGCAAAGTAGTTCAGCTAGAAAAGCTAGTTTGCTCCTTCTGTAGCCTAGAGCTCCAGCTGTACCCTGTCACAGGTGAACTAAGGTCATTTTCTCCCTTTCCGTGCAATTCCCAGGGTCATAAATCAATCTGTTACAATGGTGAAAAGCAGCAATGGATTGCTCAGACAGAAGGGAAATTAAGAGAGGAGTTTGCAATTTGGAAACAGACTATTCTCCAAGATTGGTCCTGCAGAGATGATGCTGAGCTCATGCTATGACTTCAGCACAAGTTTGCCTAACAAGAGCATCCCCCAGCCCAAGAGAGGGAAGCAGCATGGTCCTGCTGGTTACCAAAGGAGAAGGGCTCTCTAGGACTCCTTCAGGACCTTAGCAAGGCTCCCCTACCTGCCTGCCCTCATGGAAACAGCAACTTGATACTCCAGGCAGGAGAGATGTCCCAATTCTGTGTTCTCCAGAAGCACCTTGCTTTCTCATTGCCATCACAAGAGAAGGCAGGAGGTCAGACAGCTCCTCCAAGCTCTGCACTGTGAATGTGCAGTGAATGTGAGCTGCAAACTAGCAGTTGGGACCTTGCTCCCTCCCATGGCAGGGCAGGACCTCATCAGAGAGGAAGTAGCGGATTTTCCAAGAAATGCCTTGTGATGTACAGAAAGCCTGCTCCATCAAGGAATAAGAGAGTACAGAAGTATTGCTGGAATGCTAGAAATAATAGTGCTCACCTCCAGGTCCTCTATAATACTATTATATTATTTTGCATGTGTACGTGCCATTGCCACTTTTGTTTGTTTCACTTTTGAGCTCTGCAATGACTTAGTTCTGTCTCTTGCTTCACACAATATCTGTGCTAGTTCTCTTCTCACGGCATTGTAAATCAAGTGTAAGTCCAGGGAGGAAAATGGAAAACTGATCTCAGAGAAATGAGAATCAGCCTCGCTGTATTTTTGATTCTTGGATGTTTCTCCTGTGCTCTAGAAATAAGACACAAAGTCCTTACAGTTAATTAAGATGGGAACCATCACATTCAAGGGACTAATGACAATGCGCTTCTTTGCTCAGATCAAATTATAAGGCAGGTCTAGGAGGGAAACGTTGAAAGTGTGTTCTTATTTTACTGTAATCAGTCTGAGTTAGTGTTCCATGGGCAGGAACCTCCTGAAAGAAAAATAAGGTCAGACCCAAGTGAGGCAGGGAAGGTGTGTGAGGCAGGGCAGGAGCAGATCCTGTACACGCAATAAATACATTCACTGCTAAGATTGTAAAATGGACCAAAGTTCTTTGCTAAATCAGATATTTCTATTGGAAGTAAAACCACTGTATTTACAAATCATAGACAAAGTTGATTTAAATTTAATTTTGAGAAACTGTGAAGGTATTTGACACTGAAATCTAAGTGAGATTGGTTCTGTGACATTAAAGCATCCTTTATTAATCCCACCTGTTGCACAATGCATTCTTGGGCAGATGTTTGAGCCCTTTGCCCATCTGCCAGAAAGATTCCTTAAGCAAATTTTTTTGGTTGTTGTTTGGTTGTGGATTGTCTTTATGTCAGTATTTTTTCATGTATAAGCCCCGGCCTGCAAGTTCTGAAAGCCAGTGTTGAACTGCCTGGCCATGGACAAATCCTTATTTTGTGTCCTAGATCCCTATCAACTAATTGATAAAAGAATACTGGATTTCTTTTTGAAGTACTTTAATTTTCTTTAATGGAAATTATGATATGAGCTCACAATGACATTTCTCAATATTCAGGGTGAAATTAAGAGTTGAGAAAGTCACAGAGGATGCAGGAGCCTCTAGATGTTATCTCTTCCTCACCACCCTGTACTGCCAAACCACATCCCCATCAGCTTTTCCATCCTGTGCACAGTCTTGGTTGTGTGATAAGGACACAGGCTGCCTTACCCTAACCTACCCTACCTTACCCTATCCATTCTGTGTACCTTTCACTGCTGCCACTGTCAATGCTTCTGCCCAAAGAGTGTACCTAGATGTAAAGCTCTTGGTGTTGGAGCTTTCTGATACATCACTGATACAGGTAACATACTAACCAGATCTGGTTTTGTATATTTAACCCAGAACTAATATCTAATCCAGAATTAAAAATCATATTTAGTATGGAACATGCTGACTAATTTTCTGTCAGGGTGGAAGAGACTGAATCCTTTTTAAAATTAGTATTATAGTGAAAGTGAATTTTTTGCATCTTTTTATGAGAATTTTGGTCTTTAAGTAGGAGATATTAGTTAGATTGTGCGAAACACACTAAATGGAAAACAGTTTCAAAGGCTGGCTGGTTTTTGAAATATTGGGGTTTCGTTTAGTATTTATATAGTATAAATTAAAAATAGTTTGTTAAAATGAAAGTAGTAATAGAAATTGCATAATGTATTCAACAACTGGTGGGACAGTCACCACAGGTATACTTCCTCTGGGAATCTGGTTCTACCACACATAATGAGAAAAAACACAGGGCGGAGAAGGGAGTGATTTTAGCAGAATGTGTTTCTTCGTGCTAATGCAAATACAGAACAACTTTCTCACTAGATTTGAACTGAGACAAATAAGCGTGAGCCTCTGAAATACAGCACCAAGAACACACAGGAGGGTAGCTCTGGACCATTTCCCAGTTGCCTACAGCAGTGCTTCTCTTTTTTTTCTGGGTAGCAATCCATTATTAAAACATAATAAAAGCACGATTGATGAACATTTAATATAAGAGTAAAAATGCGTTCATGATAACAGTGATAAACTTGTATAATTGGAGTGTGTGCTTGGCCAGGGAACACAAAATTCCTAAAGATAGTGCTGTTTTGAGCCTGTGGGAATGAGTTTGTTTTTTTTATCCAGACTCTTTAATGTTGTTTCAAGGCTGGGATAGAATAAATGTAGGGAACTGCAACCAGTAGAGCTGGGAGCAGTCTGGAAAAACAACTCTAGCCTTGTGAAAGAGCCTACATAGTGATCAGTAGCACCAATCCAGGGCAGTGGAGGTTGAATTCGTGGAGCATAGACCTGGAGAAGGTCTTGCATCGGGAAATACACCGCGTGCTGCAGAATGAAGATCCACTTGTGGGTCAGCAGTGTAATATGTGACTCCTGTTAGTCTTTCACAGCTGTCCCCTGCCCTATCTGAGGGTAGCAGCTACATCTTACAGAAAACCAACATTATTTGGTGGCAGGTTTTTTTATTTATTTTTTTTTACATTTTGTTCATACAATACTGTATTCTAATTCCATTTACTGCCAGGAAACTCTCTTGGCCCACTGTTGGCAGCAGCTGCAAAATCAGTGTGAACAGTCATATATCTGAATAGCTGTAAATGTTCACCAGGGTTTGTAAGAACCAGACATCGCCAGCCCCAAAAGACCCAAGACTTACAGACTTTTGTGTGCCCTTTTGCAGACAGTCTGGCAGCTCTGAGCGTTCATCCCTCTCTGACATTTGCGAGACTCCCACAATCTGTGGTGCAATGATGGACAAGAAGGTCTAGATGGGGATAACTGTAGAGCTCTAAGGCTTCAAGCCTTGCACATCTGCACAACAAATGTGAAACATCTGTTGCCTCATGGAGAGTGTTTGTTTCCTTAAGAAAATCCCTTAACTTATTGGGGTCTTGGCTTCGGGTAATGCTTGCGTGGGAAATCACGTCTCTTGGATGTGATGTTTGGCTCACTATCCACATGGCAAATGGAGTGGCTATTGTGACGGTCCCTGCAACAGTGTCTTCTGACATATCAGAGACTCCCTGAACCACCATCTTGCTTTGTTGGGGTTGGGGTCCTACATGACCTGCTACAGATTATCTTAAACCATGAGCAAAACATCCCCTATCTGTCCTTACTATGTGCAGAAGGCTGTTCTGCATGATCATTTCTGAAACTTCAGGAACAATTTCTACTAAGTATTTAGAAGTAGCTCATCAATATGTCTGTCAGTTCTGCAGCCATTACTTCTTAGTGGAGTCCCCAGCATGGGCAGATTTGTCATCCTATATACTAACGCATTGACACATCAAATAGTGCCTATAAAATGATCTAAGTAAAGCAGGAATTGCATGGAAGAATCTCTGGGCCTGTCAAAAAATTCCCACGTGGACTCCCACCTAATTCCTCCTGAAGGAATTAGACAAAGTTTTTGCTGTGAGGGTATCCGGAAGCTCAGGCAATCACCTTGCCTGATTAGTCCCTTCTGTCAGCTCTGCAGAGACTAGCTGAGAGCTTTGGAACCACCCAGGGAACTACTGTCTTAGTGCACAGGGTGTGCACCCAGGTGCAGCCCTGGCACCAGCAGCACTGTAGCTGTAACTATAGGTTTGAATGTCTGTAAATTAAATTTCATAGCTCACTAACACACAAGGCTTCTGGCTCCATTGCAAAAGGCCTGGAAGTCCTGGCATTGTAAACTGCTTCTGAGTCCCACATGAAGCCCTGGGATTAGAGCCAAAGACCCTGGAAATGAAACATCACCTCTGCACTTTCTTTTAGATCAGTTTTAGTGGTAAATTCAAGGCAAAACCTTCTGTTTCCATCATTCTGCTGCAGGAGTTCCTTGGGGATTGTTTTTAAGACAAGGTGTGTTAAAGAATGAGTTAGGGAAGGGAGGGAGACTATACATACATCTCACCTTCCTTCAGTGGGATGTGCCCTGCTGAACTGTGCCTGGTAGGCCACATGCTTTTCTGCCCTTGCAGCAGTATCAGGAGACAAGATAGCAGACAGTCCTTCCTGGGAGGGCTCAAGTTGTCTGTCACAGACAGCAGACATTTGTAGGTAGTCTAAGTCCATGTTTCAAGCTTGTTTTAAGGGTGCAAATTTAATCCATGTCCTGGTCACTGTACCACTTCTGGATTCTGTTTAAAGTCTGGCTTTGGTTGTGGTGAACTGCCATTGCATTTGGACACAGTACATTGACATGTTTGGATAAAAAATGTGTCAGCTTTTGTTGAGATTCACTTATTGATTAACACAGAGGATTTGTGCTTCTCTTCTGATCCTTGGAATTATTCTCAGAAGGTTTTCCCAAGTAGCAAAAAGAAAATTCAAGGTTCATTGTAATTTTCTTGAAATACTACTTTGGTTTCCCAGGAAGCTTTGAAGGGAACACCACTGTCCAATAGATGAGTGTAGCAGAAAGGAGTATAAGATTGTAAATAAAGCAAATTCCCTTTCTGTGCTTTCCTAGTCTACAACACTCATAATTTTTTCCCCCATAGATCTTTGTATACATCAGGTTTCCCTGAGTTGCCCATGATCACCTTATCACTAAAATTACCCAAGTGCTGAAATACAGACTGGATGAGTGGATGACAAGGTAGGTGGAAAATTAGATTGCTAGTGATCTGTGACCTGGAATAACTATCAGCCAGTTACCAGTGGTGTATCTCAGGGATTAATATTGGAGCAAATGTTGTTTAATGTCTTTATTAATGGGATGGTGGGATGATGTGCACTCTCAGTGAGTTTGTGGGTAAGCAATCAATACCCTGGAGGGAAGGGCTGCTATTCAAAGGAACCTGAACAGGCTGGAGAGGTGTGCTGACAGGTACTTGTGAAGTTCAGCAAATGTCAATGCACATTCCTGCAACTGGACCAGAATAACCCACTACACCAAAACAGACTGGAGTATGACTGGCTAGGAAGCAGTTTTGCAGAAAAGGTCTGGGGGTCTAGTTGAAGTGTGTCCTTGCAACAATGACATACTGGGCTGTATTACCAAAAACGTAGCTAGCAGGAAGGAAGTGATTTTTCTTCCTTTAATTAGCAATTTTAAGAATGCATCTGGAGCAGTGTAACCAGTTTTGGTTACAGGTTTCAGTGCAAAAAAAACCATTAACAAACTAGAGTAAGCCCCACAGAGGTTCACTGAGATGGTCAGGGACTGAAGCATATGTAAGAGGAGAGCCCTGAGTGAGCTGCTCTAGCCCTAACCCTGCTCTGAACAGAAGGCTGGACTAGGCACCTCCAGCGTTTCTGTGATTTTGTGACTCTGAGTTAGGCAAAGGGAAGATAGAGTCAGGAAAGACCTGTGCTTTCCTAGCCACATCAGTCGGCTTGTTCTTCACAGACAGCAGGGCAGCAGAGCACACTCCACTGCATATCAGCCGGGTCTCTCCTATTTTTAGCAAATACTGGAAAATGAGTAAGTGATAGATACAACTATGTTGACTGTCCATCAACATTGTTTAGTGACATGGATCTAATCCACCTCCCACTGAAGTACATTGTAAGATTCTCACCCACATAATGGGATTTGATAGAGGTCCCATGAAAACAGTAGGATTAAAAAAATGTGCAGCATTAGAGGCAGAAGTCATAATAGCTCCATACAGAATTATCCCCTGCCCTTTTCCAGTGCTCCATCAGATAAAAGCACACTCATTCCCACACACATGCAACCTCCTTTGTGGTATCTGCAGTTCTGTACTGTAAATCCTGCAGTGCTAAAATTAATTAAAAGGGAGATGCATATTTACTGTCAATAAGAGAATAAGACTCTGTTCATTATAGTTAAAAATGCTTTAAATCTTCAAGAACACCATGGGAAAGCTGTAAGTTTAAGGCTATAACAGAAATTAAGTGATCAAGGAATATTGGTTTCATCAACTTGTGTTGTTTCATGATACTCATAATTCAGAACAGAATGTTGTTAGTCAATGTGATTAACTTCTTCTGAGATCTGACATGTTACTCTCTTTTGCAGCAAGAACCAAGTAGCCAATTAACAGAAACGTGCCATTACCTGAAAGAATATGTTTTTTTGATTCTCCTCTGCTGCTGCCGAACAAGTGTCTTTTGTTCCTTGAGTAGAAGAGTAATATAAAGGGTTTTGCAGAGAAAAATATAAAGAAGAATTAGGCCTTATATAACATTCTCAGCAGGAAAAGGACAATTTAGGGAAGGGTTTCATTAATGCCCTGATCTCTGCTGGAAGCTCAGTGGGAAGGAAGGGAAGAGCAGCAAACAATCAGACGTTTGTTAGGTGAAACGGGACCTGTGAGTGTATGAGAGGCTGTGCTTTCATTCAGACAATGCAGTAAAATAAACAGAGTGTGAGAGCAAGAGATGAAGGGGAAGTTAATTCTGTTCACATTTACAATATTTCAATGGCAATATTTTCTGAACAATGGTCCCTATTGATGCTACAAGTGCTTGCATATTGTGCCTGCTATTTGCTGAACAGATATGACACTATTCAAGCAGTTGTATTCTCTAACTGGAAAAGGGAAGTTCCCAAAAATGATGAAAGGCTATATCTCATCCATGATGAAACTGTTTGGAATCTAACTCATTTTGGTGCCTGAATTTTAATTTTGCTCCTAATTGGGATCTCTTGGAAGATTTGTTCTCTCAAGTGGCAGAGCAGCTAGAGGTCAAACTCTAATAACTTTAAGTCTGATACTTCGGCATTGTGTCACGGGCTAGTGCTTATCAGAATAACAAAATAAACAGTACTTTTGTCTACATTAGAAGGAGTTTGCTGTTATGAGCAGGCCATTTAGATATACACCTCCTTTGTCTTTATAAACTGTGTCTCCACTGAGAGGATTTGTATGTCTACATGGTTGAGCTTGGTCATGACAAAATACTTGGGAATTAAGGGGGGAAAGTAGGGAGAAAAAAAAAGAAAAAAAGTCCAGTTTCCCATGAAATAACTTATTACTCCTGTTATTAAAGGACTTCCAATATACAGATGTACTGTTTGGGGGTATGAATTCTTCATGCTTTCAAACAACATAGTTCTTGCCAGCAAAAACTTTAGCTGTAAACAAGACAAACCCGTCCTGAATTCTGAGCCAAGTTCAACACCATCTGTATGTCTTAAAGGCCAATTTTTACCCCATTTGGCTACAAAGGCAAATTTACATTACTGCTGTGCATTCTTTGTGTTTGCTTGCTTGCTGTCTGTACACCAAGCTGCCTGATTTTCTCAACGTTTTGTGCTAAAATCAGCCCCTCCCTGTCTGCAGGGACAGCCGGCTGCTCTAAGCAGGCCCAGGTGCTGGCTGACATCTGGAGAAACTCTGCATCACTTTTAGTTTGGGATCTAAAAATCACTGACCAGAGCTCCAGCATCTTCCGTCATCCCTTCATTTTGATACAGCCCAGCCCTCTTTGATTTTGAAACCGTTGCCTCTAATGTTTTGGGTCCCTGAGGACTTACACAAGCTCCCTGGAATCTGGTCCCATGGCAGAGCTGCACTGGTCATTTAACCCTTGAGAGACTCAGCAGGGAAGGACAGGAAAGCTTAGAAAGAATTTTCTTGACTACAGAAACATTGTTCTTGAATTATGTCAAATCAGTGGTAATCTTCCTACCATCCCTTCCAGTTTATAACCTGATTATCATTTTTTCTGTCTGTATCTTAAAAATTTACCTCATTTTGATGGTACACTCCTATTCTGAATAACACTTTATCTTTTAAAGTCCTCTCCTCAAGCACAGTCCACCGTGTAGCTCCCCTGGAAAAGCACTACAGCAATAAGAGAGCGGGTGGTAAGGCTTCAGGAGACATTATGTTGCTGCAGATGAAAACCTAAAAATTAAGAGGAATAACTCTTATTTTCCACCTTCACTGTGACTTTGTCATCATCTTTAATCAGTAATATATTTTATACTGCTTTAGATTTTCAAAGAATGAACAGTAGATCCTCACAACAACCATAGGGATTAGTTACAGAGATATTATTATCTCTGAACTAGATGGAAAGAAATGATCTTGTAGCAAGAGGACACCTCTACAAACCAAAAAGATATTGCTTTGATTCAGAGAGGCCTGACTCTGTGGACTAGTAATTTAATTTCCATGCTTCAATTTCTCCATCATATTGAAACAGGAACACTGATATTCATCTGCTGTGGAGGGGCATTCTGATGAGGATGAGCAGGGTAGTGCAGGGCTTTTACAGTGGGAAGCACGAGCACAAAATCAAATTAAAATTTAAGAGATGAAGAAAAATAGCAGGTGCAGAAAGGCTGAGCAACTTTCTAAGGTCTGTGCAGCGAAGCATCTGTGGAGGCAGGATCAGAAAGTAGGAGCTGCCAGCTGCTGTTTCTATAGCAAGCAGCTTCTGGTTGAAACAATGAACTCTAGAGAATAAAAGTAGAGGGTTTTTTTTTCCACCTGGTTTGTTATTTTCTAGTTATTATTACAGATTGTGCCCTACCTAGGAGCACAACCCTGGGCTGGGTGGCTGGTGACATTTTGCAGTGGTGGATGCCATGGTTAGTGAAATGCCTTTTAGTGAAGTGAAAGGAATATCGCTCCTTGACCTTTTGGTTGAGACTTCTGTCCTAGAGTATTGCGTATGTTAGTCAAAAGACAGTCACATGCTTCTTTTTCCCTTTTTCATACTTTTATAGGTCAGAAACCCCTGCAACCTCCAAGTGATAAAAAAATTTAATTAAATGCTCTGAAGGGGTCATTTCTTGTGTGACTAAACCAAAATCAGGAAAGGCTCTAACTTTCACAAGAAGTTGAAGAGAACGGAAGGACAGACTAAAAGACAGGACAGAGAAGGTTACTAGTGGTCTTTCACTAGCAGATGTTCTGAGGGAATACGGAGGTGCTGGGCTGGACCCAGTGCCGTGTCTCCCCAAAATGCCCTTGCAGCCTGAGCTCTGAGTCTTGGTTTTGCAGCTTGTGCACCGAGTTCAGCGTTAAGTCTGGTCAAGGCCAACCATATCCTCTGATGCTGAAGGCAGCAGCCTCTGCTTCTGCTGCTTGCAATAGATGAAACTTTTCGGTGAAACTCCCCCTTGTTTGTTTGTTTGTTTGTTTGTTTTTTATATTCTTCCTTTATTTTCTTTTTTTTCAGATTCAGATCACTGTTCAGTTCAGCGATATTCCCTTTTTTTTTCTCTTCATAAAAAAAGGCATTGGGTACATGTATCTTCTATAATAAATTCAGAGGGTTTAAGGATATTGGATAAGCTGGAGTTTTGCACAGAGTTTTGTACTGCAGTTTGTGCTGCCACACCCTTAAACTACTCCTTAAACTGCTGAATATATCCTCATTTTTTGCTCTTAAATCCCAGTCAGCACTGAGATGAACTGCTGCATGTAAAAGGCAGGTGTGTAAGTGCCACCCTGATTTCCCATCTGAGTTGCCTGTACAGGGATACAAGTTTAATCACTGGCATTTTTGTGATTTCTCAGTAGGATTTTGGAAGCCTGTGTTTGGCTGGGTTTAATCGGGAGGCTCCAGGTGGCTGCTGTCACTCAGACCATGTACTTTTCATGGCCATTTCTGTGAAGAGATTTTTGTGTGTGGAGGGCGTGTGAGAAAGCCCACAGCCTGAGCTTACAGATAGGACTTGTTTAATTGTGGCTCTTATTCACGTTAGTGACAAAAAACAAATCAAAGTTTTCCAGTCAGAAAAGGAATCAATATCATGTATCTTAGGTGATCAAGGGCAGAGCTTGAATTTCAGAAATAAATGTTCAGTCTGCAAGCAGCTCACAAGCTTGAATGTGCTCAAACAAGTTTTCTTAGACCAGCTATTTAAATAGCCTTTGGTAGACAACAAATGTAAACACTGCTGCCTGTTTGCAGAAAAGAAATGTGTCTAAATTTCCCTGCTTATTTTTTTGCTGTGAGATGATCACCAAGAGGTTCTCTTCCTTCACTTCCAGTTTGTTTTCGTTATCAAAACTATATGCTTTATGTGGTCACTTCAAATGTACATCAGACCAGAGATCATTCAAATGACCTTTTAATGCTTCTAGATGATATCCTGAAGATATAATATGACAGATAAGGAAGCTCATGTCTTCTGTGAAAACTGGGAAAAAAATCTCCCAAAGGCTTATACACAGCTGATACTGATTTTTCAAAGGTTTGCTCTGAATTTGTTTGAACTGTGTTTTTTGAGACTGAAGAGTAGAAAGACAGTAATAGGAACATTACACTAGTAATTCAACAGGGGTTCTTTTCTTTTTTCTCCTTCGCCTCAATAGGCAAAGTCTCGTAGTTTCTGAAATATATTCAGTCCTGAAGGACAAAATGGGGAGCTGGAAAAGACCTAGGATGCCGAGTGGCTGCATAGGAATATTGACAGTGGTTGTGAATTTTCCAAACTCTTTTATGTCTCAGAGTTTGCACTTCCAAAGTGAAGACAAATTATTCACTGCTCCACAGGTGTTTCAATAAGTCACTTCATTGATGAAAGGATTTGCAATTAAGCTCATGCTAAAGCACTCATTAACCATAACACCTTTATCTCTTTAATTACAGAAATGGGAGATGGCTATCAACTGTATGAGTTAATCATTGAAAAGTGTCTGTCATTAATTCCTCACTGGGAGCTAAAGCTTGCAGGGACAGTCTACTCAGCTGAAGCCCTCAGTGAGAACAACGTGAACTTTGCCAGAGAGGGTCGAATGGAAGCAAATGGGTGTTTTGCCTGAGTTAAGAAATAAATGCCTTTTGTTGTGGTTCAAACTTTTCACTTCCCCTTAATGCTGTACAAAATCCTATCAGTCAGACCTTGCTGCTGCCGGGAGCTTTTGCAGCACAGCCATTATACAGCTTATAGTGTATAGCAATTTCCACGAGCAAAATGTCCTTTCACTCATCTAGCCAACAGCACACCTTCCTGCCTTTTCACACTTCCCAGTGAACATCCCCTCCGCATAGGCAATCCCAGCATGGAAAAGGGGTTTGACTTGCAGCTCCTCTGTTCTGTTTATTACCCACTACTTGTTGTCCAGGTTGGCAGTGATGAGGTTGATGAGAGAAGTACCAGGATAGTCAAAAAGGACTTCAAGGCACTGGGTCGCCTGGTTACAGGGAGAGGAGCATAGGTGGTATTCTCCTTAATTCCATTGGTAGAAAGAATGAACACTGAAAGGAACTGGAAAACCCATTTGAACAACAAGTGACTTAAATTCCACTGGCACCATAAGTGGAATTTTGGTTTTTTTGGTCGTGGGCTGGTTTATACCGCACCAAGTCTGCTGGAGACAGGTGAGGTTTACCTATCTAATAGGGACAAAATTATTCTAGCCTGTGACTTGGCAGGGCTGATTGAGAGGGCTTTAAACTAGGTTTGATGGGAGGAGGAGATGAGACTCAGCTCTCTAGGGATGAGCGCAGAGAAGGGGACAGGAATGAAAGCAAAGCTAGGGCTGCTCTGGCTCAAACAGAGGGATAAATCTTGAACAGGCACCTTATGGTCAGGACTGTGCCCAGCAAGCCTGCAAGCAGCCTGGTTCTTGATCATGCCTGACCATGGCCCCTCCTTGGTTATCTTGGTGACAACATGATTGTCACCAGCTGAGAGGGTGGACAGTGGTGGTAGGGTGGAGAGAGCTGGTAGGGCTGCTTCCACAGTTACCCTGAAGAAATTACCCAAATTAATAGTAGGGCTTTTATAACTTCAGCAGGGTAAGATTATTGTTTTTGAGCTCTTTAGAAGTTGAGGAAGCTGCTGAGAAACATGGTATGGGGACACATAGTAGTATTGCTGCTGAACAGGGATAGTGTGATTTTTCATCCCTTTCTCACACAGGACAAGGCCATAATTTTCTATTTAAAGGCAAATGGCAGACACTGTTATTATCACATCAGCAGATTGTTCAGTTATTACTGTTTGCATTGCAGAAGCCTCTTGAGGCTCAAACTATGTTGGAACACCTATGTGCTATGTACAGGACATACTTTTAGGGAGACTGTCCCTGCCTGGAAGAGCTTCTGAACAGACAAAGCTGATCATAATTCACTACAGCAATGAATGCTTGGTTTACCCAAAGTTGTAACTCAGGAAGTCCTTGATGGAGCTGTAAATCATTTTAAGGACAGACTCCTTACTCAAGCAAGGTGGAGACACAGCAGAGCTGATCAGTTGATGTTTTGGTTTTGAGCCTAGGAAGAAAACATGGTATTTGCCCAAAACATTAAATGGGGCAGTAGGAGTATCAATTCCACGTGTTAAGAAAGCAGACCGCTCATGAGAGGCTTAAGGATTTTTGTACGCTTCTTTGCTAATGATCTCTTTAATTACTTACTTAAGTTGTCCGGAATGAAAACACCAGCAAAGTCTTGTAAAGAAGAAAGGTTTTGTAATGCTGTGTGATATGTATGGATTTAGGGCTCTGTGGATTAAATTTGGCAATTTTGAGCATGCAAAGTTACTAATCCACACTTTGCCTATAAAAAATAAAAAGCAGCAGTGAGGCAGGCGGATGCCCTGAGGACGGCTGGGGAATTCCACACATGCCTGTCCTCTGCAACTCCCGTCCAGGGAGCAAACATTATCATCCATGTTGCAATAGGTACAGGCAGACCAAAGAGACACACTTGCAGCAAAATATGGGTGCTTTTATCAGGTCCTTCTCCATGTTTTCACCTCATGGTTATGTTTCTTGACATTGTTCTTCCAGTTTCCTGGTGTTTTAAAGTATGTATTTGTCCCATTTAATTCTATTTTCCTGTAATAGCTTCATCCACAGAGAATTCTCTTAGAAAACAGCCCAGAGATTTTTCTGTTTCTTCTTATGCCTTTATTTTCCCCACATCTGTTATTGCATCATTTATATGGATTACATCTATATAATTTTAGCTTTTATGTCAAACTTATAATGCCACAGTCAGGCTGTCAAAATGGCTAAGTCCTGAGGATTTTATTCAGGCAGAATTTCCACTGAATTGTCTGTGACTGTGTCAATAAGTTGAATGTTGTAATATTTCCAGTAGGTAGGAAAAATAATATAAGAATAGAGCATCAGTAATAAATAATTTTAGAGACCAGTAAATGGAATAATTTTGTGCAGTTTTCACAAGGTTAGAAATGAGCTTAGAAATATAGGAATCTTGAATTTAGGTTTAATTATAAACCCTTGCCCACACTTTTTGTTTCATAATTCTACTGTTTACTGTCAACTTTCATTTAATACAGAATTTAATAAATTCTGTATTTTTTTTTCCTGCATCTCAATGATAGATCCTGGAATCTTGTATCAAATATTTAGTTAGCTTAAGTTTCTTGTTTGTACTTCAGTTGCCTTTTGAAGATCACTGGACTCCACCCTCCTGTACTTATTCTGTCTTTCTGTCTGCCCAGCCGCCCTCCATCTGTGGCTTGCTTAGCCCTAAATCCCACCCAGCACTCAGTGTTTGAGATTTGGTAAATTTGTGTACCAAAACATAAGAAAGAGGCAGGAGGATTATGCTAGATTTACAGAACCCTTGTAACTATTGTTGTGTATTTGAAGATCCTGCCATTGATCTGCAAGATTATCTACAGGTAACAAGTCACAGTTTCTGGAAAATGTGATTTTTTTCCTCTCCCTTTCCCTTGTCTCTCTCTCCCTTCTTCTTCCTCATTCCCTCAATTTCTCTGAGCGGGAATTATTTGTTTAAATTAATTCAGCAAATCAAGAACATATTAGGGATACTCACAGTCCTATACCCCAAAAGTAATCAAATGGAATAAAGGCAATTCCAGATTTTATTTTTCTTGCTCAATCTCCGCCTATCTCCCTGTTTTCATGTGTGATTAACCTACCAAACTTTTCGAGTTCTTTCTCAGAGCCCTACCCCTAGACTTAGCTAGAATAATAATTAGTAGCAAAGTCTGAAGTTTGTCAGAGGACGAATTACACCAGAATTGCTGCCAGACTGTCCACAATACCTTTATTCAAAAGTCACACTTCATAGAATAAGTGAGGTATGATATTAGGGTTTATCTGAAAACCAAGATGTGGGTAGATTTCATGGTAAACATGGCTGTTGTGTGACATCCTATTTTTCTGGTAAGCCCACTGACCACCTGGCTGCTGAGTGTTACAGAGGACACCATCTTCTCCAGCTTTTAAAAGAGCATGGTAACCTCCAGTGCTATCTGCCTGCAGGCTGGGATATGGGAGAACACCACCCAGTGGGGCTTTTTAGGAGAAATTCCTGGTCGATGGACCATAGTGAGAGCAGGTTCTGGGCTGCCTAGGACAGTGGAATCCCATCCCCGTGCAGATTTAGGAGGAGGTATCAGCTAGGCCTAAGGGACTAGTGCTCTAGGTCCCACCTCTGAATATCTCTCCACATCTCATTCCTATAGCCTCAGGTAGTTATTGAACTTGGTCCTAGAACGTCCATGAGAAGGTGGATTGTTTATAAAAGCAGCTATAAATTACAGGAGATTAGAACAGGCTTATGAACACCTGTGGGAAAGTGCATCACACCAGTGGGATTTGAACTGATGAAGAAATGAACATAGGCATGCTGGGTTGATTGGCTCCTCTTTAATGTCCACATACAAGTAGGTGTTACTGACAACATTAAAAGAACCTGGCTAGGTCAAGATTCAGTGGAGCAGCAAATCCTTTAAGACTTGGGGTCAGACGCAGCTCAGATTGGCACACCAGGTGATCCCACTCCATGTCAATGATATGAAATAGCTGGATTTCACCCTTAATGTATCTTAGCATTGTTTGCTGCTAGGGGATACGAGCTGTTAAATAACTTCTGTGAGGCACTCATCCTCTCAAGAGACAGGAGCTGAGGAGGGCTCCAAATTTCAGATTTGCCTGCCAGAAACATTTTCCCTAAACACGTCCCACAGCAGGCAAATCTCCCACTGCTGGGGTGGTGCTGTTCTAGTGACTCCTAGGATAAAACAAAGAAACAGAAGGGAAAAGAAGAAAGGAGAATTACACCAAAAGACAGAAGCAGTACAGCTTTCCCTGTCCTTTTAGGAGAGGAATTGTAAGATGATAGAAAAGACTTGAAAAGGAGAGTTGCCTGCAGTGTCATTGCTCTTGGGACACAGGCACGTGATCCCTTGCAGCTCGATACCACTTCCCTGCTAGGCAGGGGACAAGTTGCAGAACAGGACTAAGTGCTGCAAAGAGCTTTCCTGTCTGGCACTGCAATTAATTGTGTAATTTGTGGCTGTTTGCACAGGCACACTCTATCCACTAGTCTCTGCACACTCATTTGTTAATGGGGGTCATTGGACAGGCTTATTTCCCATTACATGTCATCTTTGCTGTCTCTCTAACTCATATTTCTTCTGCTGTGTTGGCATCCACTGTGTGACACTTCAACATCAAGGGCAGTCATTTCCTTTGGTACCAGAGGAACCCACTCCAATGAGCAGCCAGGATGAATTATCAGTCTGGAGAGCTTCAAATGGATCATAATCAAGCTTCAAAATCCAGGGCCCTCATTTCTCACAGTTAGACTATTCTGACACTTGTTCAGATGGTCATTTCAGAGACCACCTCTGATCATTTGACTGTAACAAGACTGTTACATTCACTTTATACTAATAAATAAAATCCTCCATCAGTAGGTGAGTGAGTTACAGCAGCAGATGATTAAACACACATCATTCCTATCCATATATGAAATTGAGACTTTGGGGGTTAAAACTGTGACCCATTTAAATATTTTGGTGGTTTGCAGTCTAGACTTTTGGCGTTTATTATTTCGCAGAGTCTAAGACAAAATGGGGGCCAGGATACCATAAGCAGGGATAAATCCCATCAGGGTCTCAGGTAAAAATGCTACTTCACATTAATATACACAAAGCCCCTTCTTCTGCCTCTTAAAGGTTTGTGTTTATGATTTCTACCATGTTTATTGGTGATAAATTATAACAAAAATAGCCTATGAGTTTATATTTAGGTGCTTCCATAAGGATCTGCTAGGCTAAATTTGTCTGAGGCACGTTACTTTATTTGGCCATTTGGCCCTGAGAGGCACATCCCTCATACTTTCTCAGCAACTCAATTTTTTAGGTCTTACAAGAAAGGAGAGAGTTAAAATCTCCTTAGAGGAGGATATAAAGAGAAGTAATTCGCATATTTGCCTCACTTTTCCTGAAAAGGAACAGAAAAGAGTAACAAGTTCTCTTTTTGCTGCAAGTGCTTTGTTGCCCTTGCTAATACTTTTAGTGAAGCAACCTTAAGGTATTGTATAACTAGGGACAGGACACACCATCAGTGGGTGCTTAACTTTTTTGTATCCAGTTAACAGCCAGGCAAACTGAAGCAGAGCTGGGAGGTGAAAGACAGCCACCACCCAAGTTTTCTGACTCTTTCGTGTGCTGTCCCTATGTTAGTGTTTTCATTTTGAGAAATTAATATATTCTCTGTTTGAGGCACTTCATGCCTCAAATGTATAAACAATTCTATAAAAGGGTCAATTGTTTAAAACTGTAAAGGATCATCTAGGTGAAAAATGAAAAGATATTTAAAAATGCAGATTGATATTAGGAAATACTATAAAAAATCCACAGAGGTTCTTTCTTGTTTTGAAGATTTGGTATCTTTGGGCACGTTTCTATGATGTTTACAAAAAACAAATTTGAAATTAGTGGGCACAAACTTCATGAAAAATTATCCTACTCCTAAAGTTTAGGAGAAAAGCCATCCAGCAATATCCCTGTAAAATGTAAGGGTTGCCTGCCACACAGCTGAGAAGAGATTGGTGCTGACAGCACAGAAATTACAGCACATGGGTACCTGCTCCAGATGCTCTTCCTTTATTGTTCAACACTGAGTCTTTGTATATTGTCATATGCATTGGAGTGGCAATAGTGCACTCCAAGTTAAATTTGCAATAATTAAGCTGAATGTCAGACTTAGACTCATGTTTCAAATAGGTTGAGTCACTCTTCCTCCTATTGAGCTTGGTCTTGGAGTGGCTTTTGAAGGGCTCGGTGATTTTATGGCAAGGAGCCTCCTCAAGGTGCTTAAGGAAGGTCAACTCTCAGAGTCTGTGTATATTTTTTATCACCATAAATCACAGAAGTGCAGAATCACAGAATATGCCAAGTTGGAAGGGACTCACAAGGATCATCGAGTCCAGGTCCTGGCCCTGAACAGGACTCTCCCCAAGAGACACACCATGTGCCCAAGAGTATCATCCAAATGCCTCTTGAACTCTGTCAGGCTTAGTGTTGTAGTCCCCACTTCCCTGGGGAGCCTGTTCCAACACCCAACCACCCTTTTTCTAATATCCAACCTGAAACTCCCCTGACACAACTTCAGGCCATTCCCTTGGGTCCTGTCACTGGTCATCACAGAGAAGAGATGAGTGCCTGCCCCTCCTCTTCCCCTCATGAGGAAATTGTAACTGCAGTGAGGTCTCCCCTTTAGTCTCCTCTTCTCCAGGCTGAACAGACCAGGTGATCTGAGCCGCTCCTCATACGGCTTCCCCTCAAGGCTTCCCCTTCACCATCTTTGCTGCTCTGCTTTGGACACTCTCTAAGAGCTTAATATCTTATATTGTGGTGCCCAAAACTGCCACAATATTCAAGGTGAGGCTGCCCCAGTACAGAGCAGAGTGGGACAATCCCCTCCCTCTCTCAGCTGGCGATGCTTTGCCTGATGCCCCCCCGGACATAGTTGGCTCTCCTGGCTGCCAGGGCACTGCTAACTCATATTCAACTTGCTGTCAACCAGGACCCCCAGGTCCCTTTCTGTGGCACTGCTTTCCAGCATCTCATTCCCCAGTCTTTACAAGCATCCAGGGTTGCCCCATTCCAGGTGCAGAATCTGACACTTCCCCTTGTTGAACTTCATAGGGTTGGTGATTGTCCAGTCCTCTAATTAGTGGAGGTCTCTTTTTGTCCGGGAGCTGCTTTATGCTGATGACGCCACCCTTGTTGCCCACACAGAAACAGCCCTGCAGCGTTTAACATCCTGCTATGCAGATGCTGCTGAGCTCTTTAGGTTGGAAGTCTGTCTAAAGAAGACAGAAGTTCTCCATCAACCTGCACCTCAGGAAGTCCCCCATCATCCCCACATCACCATTGGCCAATCAGAACTCAAATTAGTCCAGCAGTTTAATTACCTAGGTAGCCTCATCTCCTTGGATGGTAAGATTGACGGGGAGATAGACAACAGGTGAGCAAAGGCATACAGTGCTTTCGGAAAGCTTCATAAAAGAGTTTGGCGAAACAAACACCTGAAGAAAAGTACAAAGATCAATGTTTACAGAGCCATTGTGCTGTCTACTCTCTTGTACAGGTCTGAATCATGGGTCATCTACTGCCACCACCTGTGTCTCTTAGAACGCTTCCATCAACGCTGTCTCCGTTCAATCCTAAACATCCACTGGTCAGATTATGTGACCAATACATCTATTCTTGAACAAGCAGCAGTCACAAGTACTGAGAACACAGCTGCGTTGGGCAGGGCACATCTCCAGGATGAAGGACCACCACCTCCCTAAGATCTTGCTTTATGGTGAACTTGCCACCAGCTGCCACACGAGATGAGCCCCGAAGAGAAGATACAAGGACTCCCTGAAACAACATCTCAGCCTTGGCCATATTGATCAACATCACTGGTCTACTCTGGCCTCCAATCGGGAGACCTGGAGACACACCATCTATAACGCTGCGGATGCTTTTGAGAACGCACACAGGATCACCCTTGAGGAGAAAAGGCAATGCAGAAAGAATTGTGTCTTGCCGAATATACCATCTAAGGAGTCTTTCTGTTGTGCCTTTTGGAACTGGACGTGCCTATCTCGTATTGGCCTTTTCAGCCACCAACGCGCTTGCAACAAACGTGGGTAGAGCCCTTCCCAAATCTTCGTTCGCGAAGCCTAACCGTGATGGAGGTCTCTTTGCAGGGCCTCCCTGCCTTCAGGGGAGTCAACAGCTCCTTCCAGTTTTGTATCACCTGCAAACTTGCTCAATATCCCTTCCAGTCCTACATCCAAGTCATTTATGAAGATGCTGAAGAGCGCAGGGCCCAAGACGGAGCCCTGTGGAACCCCACTAGTGACAGGTCACCACTCTGATGTTCCCCCAGTCACTATTACCCTCTGTGCTTGATCCGTGAGCCAATTGCTCACCCACAGCATGATGTGTTTATCCAGCTGTAGGCTGGATATTTTGTCCAGAAGGATCCTGTGAGAGACAGTATCAAAAGTTTTGCTGAAATCCAGAAAGATTACACTAACTGGCTTCCCTTGATCAGCTAGGTGGGTTGCCTTGTCATAAAAAAAAATTAGTTTTCATAAACAGGACTTTCCCCTCATGAAGGTGGGCTGGCTGTGACCAATGACTGCATTGTCTTTCAGGTGTTTTTCAACACTTCCCAGAATAATCTTCTTCATAACTTTACCAGACACTGGTGAGACTGATAGGCCTGTAGTTTCCAGGGTCCTCCTTCTTGCCCTTCTTGAAAACTGGGACATTTACCAGCTTCCAGTCAGCTGGGACCTCTCTGGATTCCCAAGAGTGCTCAAAAATCGAGAGAGGTTTTGCAATGACATCAACCAGATCTTTGAGGTTTCTGGGATGAATCCTATCAGGCCCCATAGATTTAAGGATCAAGCTGGAGCAGCAGATCCCACACAATTTCAGGCTTGGCACTACTGTGGTTATAGAGAAGGAGCTTTGGATCCTGATTGGGTTTCCTTTGCTGACAGCCTTTTCTGGATGCCTCAGCAAGTGCCTGTGATACAGCCAACAAGAGTGCTGCTTCCCTGTCTCTGAGATCACCAAGTTTCAAATGGCTGATTGCCCCTAGCACTATAGTTTTCATCCGGATCATTTGTCCCTGCAAGAGGTTTAATTTATTGGAATTAATTTCATACAGCTGTTGGAATACATCAAAGTGCAGTGAGAGGGAGTTGAGCAAACTCAGCCTCCACGGTGCCTGTTGGGAGGGAAGCTGCCATCTGCCTCTCTGATGAGCTGCATTAAGGGTTTTTTCCCATGAAATCTGTGCATTTTGTTTCAGTCTCAGACACTTTTCCTCAAAGATACTCTCTTTAAGCAGCCAATGCCTGATGACAGTGGGCCTTGGTGTAATCACCGCTGGTAAAAATACAGTAAAGTTGCAGCTTAGATTTAAAGCTCACCTCTGTAGTAAGGAGGGAGAAAACCTGCAGCTGACAGATAGCAGGTGGGATTATGTGGCTGCTTTAAAGGCTTCAGGCTCAGTCTGCTGGGCCAAACCATTGTGGGTTCAGATCTCCACTGAACCTTGTGCAGCCATTTTCTCCAGGGCAAAGTTCTATGCGTTACACTGCGTGATGGGAGACAGACAGTCTCCACCTGAGACACTCTGTGAGATACAAGGCGACAGAGAATCTCACTTCCAGCAGTAGCTTTACCCTGTTCTCTCAGCATTTGAGTATTTGTTGTTTATTTTGTCTTTTCTGATCTACCCCAAAATTAAAGTTGTTCAGCTCAAAGCAGTGCAAACATATGTAACTGCAGAGTTGGGAGCCCTGTGCATGCACTGAATTCTCAGGTACACGATGCCTTAGCTCAGGAGGGCTCAAGCCTCTTCCCACATTGCTCAAATGGTGAGGTCAGATGAACAGTTTGAAAACATATGGTGGTCCTGCCTGTGAGCTCTGCTCTGCTGAGTGACAGCATGATATTGCTAAGCCACTGCAGGATAAAGTGTCTTTGCTGAAGGCTTTGCTGGGATCAGCAGCTTTGAGGATGGGAAACCCAACAGTTGTTCAGCACTGTTCTGTCAGAGCAGAAGTGACTGTTTAACCATGCTACAATCAAATAGATCAGACTAAGATCCCTTCCAACCCAAGCCATTCTATGTTTCTGGAAATAGAAATATATATATTTCTGTTTTCTCAGCTACAGAGCTGTTTAAAAGGCTTGAGCTTTAACAGGTACAGTGTTATGTAGGCTTTAGATATCTTGCAGGGAGAGGGAAAATTGTCACTCGTGTTTGTGTAGAGTTCAGCACATGGAGTCCTGACATAATGGGAATATCTAGATACCACTGAAATTTACATGGTAAATAATAGAAATGCAATATCCTACCAAGATTAATAGTAATGAAGTAGAGGCAAAATGACCACTTCAATGATACGATAATAGCATTTTGTGATTTACAGGCATTGTAGTTCAATAAATAGATAGTCAGTTGTAAAAGAGAGTAACCAGGCATCAGAGTACTCACTCCAGTGTATTTTTTACAGTGGTCTTGGATCGCTATAAAGTGCATTTGTACTTCAGTCAGCAGGAGGAAAAGGTCCAGCGCATCCGTATATTGTGACAGCACTTCTCTTTGTTTCCCTGCTTTCCTTGTTGAGATTCAAGTCCTGTTTGTGCGTTTCAGGGCATGTGGATAGCACTGATATTAGAAAGAAGTTAGGAGTGTTTTGTTTTTCCCTGCGAAATGGAATCAAGAGCATAGTAGCACAGAAAGGGGAGGGACCTTGTGTGCTTCTGTGTCCAGTCTTGTCCAGCTACAGGCTGTCGTTTTAGTTGTTTTGGATCCCCACTTCCTTAATGAGTAGAATGCTGCTTCTAATTTCCAGCCTAAATCTATTCATGGACAGATAGTTCATAACCATTTGGTCTTCTGCCAACATATGCTTTTCATTAAATAGCTTTTTCCCTCCACTGGGTATTAACTTCCTGATGTATTTATACAGTGCGATCATGTAATATTTGTCTCTATTTGGCCAAGCTTTTCTAGGTCCCCTGGTACTGTTAAATTTTGGTTACCCAATATGTGAAATAGTTGGAGGTCTTATGGAGGAAGATGTCACTCAGTTCTCTAATGGCCATACCATGGGGACACCTAATGAGCTGCGATATGGAAAAAAGGATACAGTTCACATACCCATCTACTGAGCCTCAATGGGTACTCAAAAATGTGCCCCAGCCTCAGGATATGGGTTTGGAGACCAAAATCCTATAACAGAGACTGGAAAGAAACTTCCACCACTGGAGAAACAAGCACTTTCGCAAAGCTCTCTCAGAGAGAATAGATTTTCTACTTGATGTTCCCTTCCTGGAAATGTGGTTTACCTCATGTCTGCAGGTTTGTATTTGTCACTGTGGAGCCTGTCTGAAGGAAGATATTCTTGTGCAGCATCCTGCCTTCCTGGGTCTGCATGGAATATGCCAAGACTTATTAAATGAGTATTTCTTGGACGGTGGCTTTTCCTTCATTGTGTGGCTGGCTGGTATGCACAGATAAGGTAATCACCAGTACCACTGCGAGGGAAAACAAAACTACTGCAAAGCAGGAAGACTGGAAATCTACGTTCTATTCTTGGTAATTTCTGTTGGTATAGTGGCTTATTCACTTGCTGCTGGCCTTTAGGAGAAAGCTCAGTGCTGGAACTGCTCACTTCAAATCCCTCAGTTATGGGACTGCGCATCCGATTGGCCCAAAAGCTGGAGCTAAACTAAACTCTGGTAAAAAGCAAACAAAACCACAAAAAAACCCCAAAAAACCCAACAATCAAACACACACACCCCCAACCACCAAAAACCCAAAAGTAATTCCCAGCTGAGCAGATTTTGCACAAGTAAATCCATCCTCCTTTCATTTTTTCATAATCCTTTTCCTACCTATAATCCATTATTTTTCAGAAATGAAACTGGTCATTTACTTGCTGAGGACAATGATTTACAGAGGAAGGTCAGCTGAGCTGACAAGGTGGTGCCATGTACTGAATTTTGCACTCAGGAGAGTACAGAGTATGTCCCACTGTCCTGAAACACAGGCACAAAATTTTCCTGGTGTCATGGAGACTTCAGGTTCCCAGTGGCACGAGTGGGAAAGGAATGAGCAGTAGAGTGAAGCAATAATAGGATGTCTTTATTCTGAATTTTTTTCTGTCATTGGGGCTGTAGCTTCAAATAAATCAGCATATTTTGGTCACATTGTTTGCCTGTGTTGCTCTGCTGAGTCACACCAACCCTTCACTTTCCCTCCCAAAGCCTCCCATATACAAAGTTCTTCTGTACCTCACCCACAAGGCATGACTTTTTCTGGTTGCTTTCCTACACCAAATGCTTTGTGCCGTCATCCATGAAAAGAAATGCTGAGAACCCTGTAACCCTCAGGAGTTTCCATTTGTAGCTGGCTCATCTTTAAACCATTCCTTTTCTGCCTCACCATTGCACCTGAAGCATCTGAGAAAATAGTGGGAGCACTGGACAGTTGGTCAGCAGCCTTGATACCAGTATCCAGCCCTTCTGATTGTGGAGGAGGAGACAGATGGTTTGCATGTGGTGTTTACAGCATTCTTTCAGGGATGTATCCCTGCCTCTGCAGAGGATGTGTTTTGGGATGCTCTGTAAGGCATCGAGGCACAGCATTGCTCAGTCAAAACACGTCCTCATGTGAGCAGGTATTCATTCCCACATCAGGCTAAATTATACTTTGAAATACTTTGTTTGTCTCCTAGAGCCATTGTACTCAGGACCAGTTCAGTGTTCAGGAAAGAAAGTCCTGCCAAGAGAAATGGTGGCAGGCATGACACAAGGAATGTGGGAAAGAGCAGCCATTCCACCACCACCTCTACACGGCAGGGAAAAGGGGCCAGCTTTGGTGGGAGGCATGCAGAGCAGTGGGGACTGGGTCCTGATGGAGGGGCTGGATTCAGGAAGAGCTGACTGGGGAGCAGATAAGGATAGACCTATCCCAGTGGGCATCTTAAACAACCCCAGCTCTACAATATCCAGCAGAGCTACCTTCTCCACAGTATCCTTTTCCCTTCACAGTCTGGGAATCAGCTCTGCTATCACTAATAAAATAAATTAGAGGGGTCTCTTGAGGATAAGGACTGCATATATTTATCCTTATGGTTGGGAAACACCAATTATTGCTACATGTCTGGGGAGCCTTTAGACAGCTTGGATTGTCCCAGTGCAGCCAGGAGAATGATTTTCCATGATATCTTCTTTGAGAAAGGGTGGGATGCCTGGAAGAGAAGGTAAAATGACATATCTTTGCAATGAATGTGATTTCTGTTCTTCTGCTTTTGTCAGCCACATCATCCAAATATCAGCATTTGCACAACCAGATTGTCCCAAGAGCAGCAGAACTAATGGCAAATAGTTTTCTAAGGGTTTGTCTTCTGAGGCCGAACTTCTGTTGCAATTGCTGAGTTTCTGAAAGCAGCTGAGGTCACACTATTGTCTTTCTCTTGGTAGGCATATTAACGAGGTCTCTCTCCTCTCTCTGATTACTTAGTACTTCTACAGAACTTGTCAGAAGCTTAATTATGTTGAGACCTTTATCCCTCTATTAAATTTGAATGCTGTAAGCCAAAAGATTCAAAAAATATTTCGGAGGAGCTGACTGTTCAACAAATTAATGACATAATTCAGCTGGAAATTGGGCCAAAAAAGCACTGAGGAATGAGGAGAAATTTAGCCAATTCACTAATGATGTTCATAATCATGGTTGGTCCCAGGTAGGAAAAGGAAAGTGGGATCTTTTGCATTAAAATTGCCCCAGCAAGGCAGAAAACACTTGAAAACCCTGTGCCTAAGTGTAAAAATGGTGTTTGCTGTTCAGTCACCATTCCTGGCTTCTCTGCAAAGCAAACTTCTTTCACTGCGTGTGTCAATTTGCCTTTCCCAGCATGTGCCAGTTTTTTCTGGTCAGATCAGAAGCTCTCTGAGCAGGAGCTGTCTGTTGCTGTGTGTTTGTACAACACATCTTATAATGAGAATTCCTTCTTGGTTCAAGCTGTTAGGCATTCCTATATCCCAGTAATATATACTAATAAATAACGAAAGTGGAGCAGAGTGACTATCAAGAAAGCTGAAGCTTGTTTAGCTGGATAAATGGCATTTCACTTTACTTCTGAGCAGGTTTTGAAAGCAAACTAAAATTTTTGTTACTTGTCAAGATCCATGTTGTGGCCATCACTAACACTTAAAGCAGTGCAGAGCTCTGTTCCAGAGCCTGTGGAGCTACCTCAGCCACTCTAACAAAGATATTATGTACTGTGATAGATAGCCTTAGGTCCAATCTCTGATCATGACAGATAAGCAAAGGAAAAAGTGATCTGAAATAAGTTCATTTTAAAATATATTTATTCCCGTTGGGGTTTGCTAGTCTCTGCATGATGTGTAGGATCAGAGAAGTTAGCCTGACTTCTCCTTCTTGTAAAGCTGACTTCCTCAATTTAGCTTCACATTTTTTTGACTACTTTAACTTCATTACCCCAGGTTACAAATAGTCCCACTACTGCTTTGTGGAAAATATTTTTCCATGCCATCATCTGCTTGTCTCTTCTTTGTGTTTATGTGTTTGTTATTGTAAATTTTTCTTTTTTTTCTGTAGGCTCCTGCCGTTAATGGAAGTCCTGCAGTGGAAAAGGAATGAGGACTCTGTGCGTGTGTCTGAGGAACTTGTACGATGGGGGAGATATATGGCATGGCACAAGGCCAGGTTCCTTAGACTGTGCAGAAGTGCTTTAGGAAGGGCAGGGGGTGTTTCTGCTACACTGAGCTTCATGTCCTTGATCAGAGCAATACGAGCTCAAACTGCTTCTCACCTGGTTTGTGCCACAAACTGCCCCCTTACAAGGGCTTTCTCTGGCAAACAGGGGTTTAAACTGTAAGTGCTGCAAAGAAGCATTATAAAAAGTGTTTGGAAAAAACTGTCTCATCTGAGGAGGGGCCCATCCTCCAAAGCTGGGGAACACTGGGTCAGCAGCTGTCTTGAAATGAAAGCAGCTCTGAAGTTTGAATAATTACAGCAGAAACCAGGCAGCTTTCAAGATCTCTTTTACCTCTCTACAGCTTCTCTGTGCCCGGTAACATCTGATGTCCTGTGTTTTTGCATGGCTACTTAAAAGGACTGTTTAATAATCAACCTTTAAATATATCATATAATGAAGTAAAATATCTTTATTTTATTTTTCCTTAGTAACTTTAAGCATTTTCATGCAGCTATAAAATTGCCTATTTTTAAATAGCTGCAACTTCATGAATCTTTTTCTCATGTAAAGATTCAATTTTATAACACATATTTTAGTAGGATTTTCTACTTTCATTTAATATCCCACTGGTCTATTTTAAAACATTCCCTAAGCCTGAACACAAAGGCTAATACTTTACAAAGCTCCTTCTCTACTCCCAGTGAATGAACTTCTTGCCAAGCAAGCAAGTGCTTCACAGGCAATGCTCAGTATCATCAAATCCTCTGCCTTGCTGGCAGAGGCTGCCTGTAACCTGTGTGTGTTTGCTGGACCCTCAGATGCTTCAGATGCCACCCTGGCACCTCCCTCCAACCCTTCTGGGGAGATGGCCTTCATCCTCCCCTTCTTCTCATCCTGTAGTGTTTTGAGTAGGAACAGCTGAAGACATGGCAGGTCAATCTGGGGAGGAAGAGTATTAGGGCTGCTGATGGAGTATTGGTTTGTTATCATTTAATGTTCCTTCCGTGAGAGTGACTCTGCACTGGGCTGTTCCCAGCATGCCAGCTTGTCAGCATGACCCTATGACACTTCCTATAAAGTGGATATTAATATATATTAATAAGTATAATTTACATCTGGATATCCAAATAAAGATTAGTTCTTCTCCATAGTTTAAGAGAAGTGTTCTCATGATGGACTATGTTGTTTAACAGAACTGCCTTAAAAATAAGGTCGTAAATTTTGCTCTCTACACACAGAGTTCACTCTCTATGCATGCAACTATAACTGCGTGTCAGTGGATTTTATAAGGAAGAGGGTCCCAGAAGTCTTATGCACACACTTTACTACAGAATTTTAAAACTTGCTAGTTGATGTCAAAACTCCCTTTGCAGCATTCATTTAAAGAGTGTGAAACCTCAGGATGAGGAGACCCCTCTCTGCCCTACCAGAGGTTCTCAACACCAGGCACCTCCATCCTATTGGATATGTCACACTGCAAGAGGGACACAATGTACAGATGTGAGTCTTGGCTTTCATGGGAAATGCTGCCTTTTCTATTCCTTGGTTCTGTTTCTCTGCTGCCTGCCCGTCAGTACAGTGGGCAATGTAACATTTGCTTGTATTTCTTAGCCATGTTGGGGACTGGATAAATATTTGTACAAAGGTTTTTGAGATCTTTGGTTCGTGCGTCCTCTCTAAGGGCTGAAGCCTTTGGTGACTCTGTGAGGGCAGAGTATGGATCAGGTGGGCTCCAGGAGGACGTGGAGGCCCATATGATCCTCCCTGAGCACCAAGCTCCATGCCAGAACAGAGCTGCTTTGTCTTTTCTTTTCCAGATGCTATTACAACTGTTGGTTTTACACGTTTGTTTTTTTTTTTTTAAATATACATAAGTATGTATCAATGTATCTTTAAAATGTTCATCACATAGGCTTGTCTTCAGAAGGGAATTGATGTTGGTACAACACATTCCAGTGAGTTGTTTGATAATCAGGACAAGAATGTAATTGGCACATTTCTGCTTCAGGTGGAGCAATTAAGGAAATTTGGTGTTGAGAGCAGACATTGTTTTGACAAAGAAGAGTTGCTAAGACCCTGCCAGTCTGGAGAAAAAAAAACAACCAGAGACATTATTGCTAAATTATGTAACTTCTGAAGAAGAAAAAGAAGTCTTTTGTTTGCCTAGTTGCTGTTCTAGTCTTAAAGTCAATAGAGCTGAAGCACAGTAATGAAAAAGATCACGTAGAAAATACCTTGTCTCATTCAATTCTCTTGCCTTGTCTTTCCAACCTGCACTGAATAAAAATGTTCTTCACTTCTGGACAGATTATCAAATTTAAAGTGTATTAGCAGACACCAGCTGTGTGCTGTAATTATTTGGCTGAATCTTCTGATGTTAGATGAGAAAATCTGAATTAGTGGTTCAGATGGTCTCCTGCCTGGTTCTCTAATATCCCCCACCTTGCACCTGGTGTATCTGCACAGAGCAGGGATAAAGCAGCAGGAGGGCAGAGCAGTACTGTTGGGGACGTGCAGCACAGAGAGACAAGTGACTAGTCATTTTGCAAGAGCTTTGTAGCAAAATATTAACCATTCCTTTAATAGCCCCAAGTGAGGAAGGAAGAACTCAGTTGTATTTCTTTCCAGATGGCTGTAATGTTTTTGCAACTATCTAAAGACAGATGTCTAAAGTCTTTGGATGTTCCCAAGTGTTGAATTTGTGTCTTGGATGATTTTCAGGGAGTGCCCCAGTGCAGATCTAGCCAGGCTGCTGACCCCAGGGCTGGAGCAGATGGACAAAGGAGCAAGTTTGATTGGCATCAGCATGGTTTTGTGGGTTTATTGGTTACCTTATTTGCCTTCTTTGAGTTAAATGGTCAATGACAAAATATATTGCACTTTTAAATCAGTAATTCTTACTGGTGGAAGTTAATTCAGAGCAGTAAGAGAGGTTCAGTATATAAAGCAGTGGGTGCTGAGGCTTTTCATCTGCGCTTTGTGTGGTTCTAGGCTTTTGCTTGGGACTAGACTCAGTCTTGTTGTTTGGCCTGACTGGCACCCTGTGTGTGTGGGAATTGATTCTGTCTGCAGAGCTGGTCACACCTCCCACCTCCTCAGGGGTCTGGAGAGCTCTGGTGTGTGTAGTTTAATGTCCCCTGACAGGAGCCTAGTTTATGTGCAACAAAACAACTCTGCAAACTGAGCCAACTTGAAGTAAATATGGGTGATTGGAAAATTTTCTTTCCAAATACATGACAGCCATGAATCAAAGTCCCATTCGTTGGTGGCACATGTTTTTCCTCTTAAATGTTTTTTTTTTTTCCTGTAGTCATGGGGGATGGAAATTTACCTTAGAAATGAAAGCTGAAGCTTTGGGAAAGATCTCTGTTCTACCACTGGGGCCTTCGGGCAGGAAACTACAGAATAGGATGAGACTGGAGATAGAATTGCAAAAGTTGGCAACCTTTGCGCGTATATATTACAGGGATACCAGAGCAGTGTTTGCTAGTATTGAAAAAGCCAAAAGGTTTTGACATACCAGCTCTTGACCTTCAAATATAAGCCTTTAGGAGCAGGGTACAGCATGTACACAGGCAGTGCTATTTTAGTAATAATTTCCTTTTCGGTGCTCTTGTCTGCCTTCGCCTCACTTCTCTTAGTGAGAAAGGCTTTCAGTAGTAATTAGAAAAGCAATAGCTCCTATGGTGCTCTGAACAGTAAGAAAATATCCAAAACCAGATAGACTACTGTGTGGATCAAGTTATTGCATGTGAAATCTTGTACAAGTGCTACTTGCAGTCAGTTATTCCTGGCAAAAATATTTCGACAGTTAATAATGTAAAGAGTGGGCAAACTGGAAATCTGATATGAAATTTATTAGTTCTACTCTACTATTTGGAAAACAGCCAGTATGTTAAATTGGAAATGCTGGTATAAATTACCATGGTGCATCCATTTTGATTAAGTGTTGTAAATATCCACTGTTGGTTAAATGAAAAGAGCACTCAGAAGATCACCTGGAGTTTTCTGTGACAAAAGTGAGGGCATCTGGAAATTCCAAAGTAAATTACATACGAAAAATGCCAAAGGAGGTTTTATAAATGGTTCATTGATGTCAAATTAAGAAGAATCTGATAAAAATGCACAGTCTGAGATACTTCTTGTTCCACATGTTCTGCATCATTACCAAAGAGAATGCCAAATATCCTTTTTCAGCAAATATAGAATTCTTGTTATAAGCTTTTCACATCAAACACATGCAAGAACATATTTCTGAATAGGTTAAGACGGGTTAATCAGAACCTTTCTTGCACTGAGATTAGAATCATACCTGCTACTCCATTTGTTAATTCTCAGGGAGTCTACCATTTTGTCCCAGACTGTACAGGTTAGGTACATATCACCTTTGCTTTGTCTGGGACAAAAAAAGCTCATACCCTCTCTCAGTCAGAAAGTAACTTTGCTGGAAGTATTAACTATGTGCCAGGATAGCACTGTAGGTAAACTTTGGTCGGCCTAACTAAAAAATGTTAGTTAGGTATTAGGAAAAGAAAATGATTCCTTATCATTTCACAAAGAGTGTCTTATGCACATGGAATTAAAATAGATTTTTTTATGCAGTTGTCATGAACCACAGTCATAATGAATACAAGGAAGGGTTCATAGGACACTGTGTTGTAAAGCAGGGACACACTTAAAGGCTTTCCATTTTTTTTCAGTCTCACAATGTAATAAATTGGAAAAGAAAATGCAACCTAATGTCTAGTGCAAGGTCCTGAATGACAGGATTCCTATATTTATTCCTGGCTCTGACGCTGACTCCTGTGCTCTTGTGTGAGTCATTGCTTTACCTGTGAATGAGATGGTAGTGAGAAAAATCAATTTTATCTACATAAAAAAGATGCAGTGGTTTCACAAGGTTTAATTCTGATTTTAAAACATGTTTTGAAGTATTCTGGTAAAATATTGCAATGAGGTATTATTCTGTTTCAAAAAAAGCCCTGCCAGAGTCATAGTTGTACTTTAATCCACAAAATGACTCAGCCCTTGTGAAAAATTAACATTTCAGCTACAAACCACTGGTCTAAGAGACTTTTTAATATAATTTACTGTAGAATAGTATGTACATTTTATGGTGGTTTGGACATGCATTCCTTTAGCTCAGATCTACGTGTAAACTGAAGATGGGTAAAGACAAATTTAAGGAGGATTAAGCACTGTTATTAAACACTAGTCTTTAGTTACTAAAAATAATAGTTTGGATACTACCCTTCTGAATGCTTGAGGCTGTAATGCAGAGCAGGCAATAACCACTTTATATTTGTCCTGTTTCCTAATGTGCTTTCTGCTTCTGATTGCTGCTGGCTGCTGCACTAGGTAGGTCTGTTGTCTGAGTATGGGGGAGTCTCTGTAGTATGTATTTACATCTGTATGCTGGACAAAGCCCATTCAAATACAGTTTGTGTATTGCTCTCTTTGCACTGAATGTTCTTTACAGACAAGGTAACAACCCAGTTACAAGAGGTTAGATAATTTAAAAGCAATGTTTATACTCTTCATTCAAAGAGATGATGGGCTAGAATATGCACATGCCAATATTCTGGCTACAACCTCAGGGGGTTCAATTTTTGGACATTTCAGTCCATTTGCCCTAACTGGGAGCCAGTGGCTGAAACCAAAGAGCAGTTTCTATCTTCTTTTCCCTTCCCTTCTTCCCTGGTAACGTTCAAGGACTTGGTTAGAAAACACTCAAATGTAAAGACAAAATGGGCCTAATTAAATTTAAAGAGATCAACAGGAAAAAAGACTGGGGTACTGTTATGGTAGTTATTTTCAGAAGCTATTAGTTTGTAACACTGTTCTGGAGACAGCCAGGGAGGGACTTCCTTGAAGCTTTCCATTGCTCAGTTGTTTCCTTATGATGTATATGTGTCTGGAATGGGAAGGACTCATAAATCTTCAGCAAATTGAATCTTGCACAGGATTCACAGGATGCTTGAGAGAAGCATGGAATGAGACTAGCTTATAAACCTGACCTAAATAACCAACAGTGAATCTCAAAGCAGACAGAAAGTGTCTAGGGGTAATAAAATAGGCAGAAGAGCTTGTGAATTTATTGTAAATACCAATTGATTCCTCCTCTTCTAATAGCTTTCTGAATCATCAGCATGGACTGGGGAAATATCTCTTTATAACACATTTATTCCAGTAGGATTCTGAATCTTAGCCAAAGTAGTAGGAGTTGAAGACAAAATTGGAAGTGGAGGATAATTCTGAACTAAAATTGTGGCCTCAAGAAGTGACTTGTTACATTTTTTGTTTGGTACTGGTAAATGCAATATCATTCATATCATGTTCCTTCTGTAAAAAGCTAATAAAGGAGAGTTGGAAGTGGCTATGGCAGTCTGGTGGGAATGACCCCACACCCAAATACCAGAAGACACTAGGAGTGGCACAACTTGGCACAGCTATCACTTTAACATTTCACTGAATAAGTGCTACTTCTGTTGTTTTTCTATTGTGGCTCCTTTGGTTTTTAACAGAAAGAGGGTCTTGAGCAGAATATAACCATGTACAGGCATTAGTCAGAGACATGTCCAGCTGCATATCCTGCACTGGAGACAACAGCTGGGAGAGATGACAGCCTTGGCTTGCCTGCCCCTCTGCCACCCCAGGGATAGACAGAGACATCCAGGGAGCCCTCAGCATGCCTGATGCAGGTGTGTCGGATGAGTGGTCGAGGAAACTGTTTTATGTCTCTCTCTTCATGGTTGGGGAAATCTCTAATTTAAATTAGACATTATATTTTTAATGGCCAAATCCCTCTGTGGCCATATAGACAATCCACTTCAGTGCATAGGAATATATTTTATTTTTCTTTCAGTGGGATATTACCAAGCATTTCGAATCAAATGCTGTCTTCAGTTCTTTGCTGGCTAGAGGTAGTTGAAACATGACTTCTTGAATTCGGACACAATATAAAGAGGGAACTGACACTTTTAATAATTTTTTTCCCTTTAACAAGGGCTTTTGAGGGTAGCTGATGTAAAAGAAACTATATAGAAACAGGAACCTGAGTCTGAAGCAAATGGTGCTTTAAAATAACTTAATTATGAGCTGCTGTTAGCCCACTTCTTTCCAAAGTGTCTTCACAATAACATTTCAATCATTGATAAATAAATAAAAATATTTAGAATAAAAATAAATACTTGATATGAAGCAATGCAGCAGAAAATGGTTGGCAAATGCGCTGCACCAATAGTCTGGCAACAATATTACTTCCACAAGCCTTGGAAAAGCTGTTAATTTTGACCATTTTGAACCATGCTTGAATGAGCCTTTGGTTGTTGTGAGGTAAGCTGATTTTTGTCCTTTCACCTGGAAGTAAACCCAAGAAAAAAATGCTTGGAATTAGTCAATATATGAAACACATGATGAAAAAACCTCTTGCTGACCGTGCTGGTTGTGCATCTTGTGCAAACATTTATTTTTTCCTGGAATTGATGTGTATTGAGCGTGGCTGGCTGTTCCACTTGCTTGCTCTTTTTACTCCTCAAGAGTCTATTGTTCATCTGTTCTGCAAACACTTTTAAGTATCTGCTCTGATCTGTAGTCCTGAGAGTTGGTGCAAGTCTCCCTTTATAGCTTTCTTGTAACTGTTAGGACAACAAGAGAAATTTTATAGTTTGATTGAGGTTGTGCCATCCCACTGGTTTTCTGAAAGAGTGTTACTGAGGTTCAAGAGGGCACAGGGAGTCAGTGGTGTACCTGTGGTTGTTGTTTTATATCAGGTGATTGCATATGACTCCAATTGTGGTAATCTTCCTCAAAAATATTTTTAACTCTTTACTGAAGTTAAGGGAGAAATAATAAGAATGGAGCTGAAGAATTTGACATATAAAGTATGAAATATGTTTTTGACACATTTTCTGTCAAAATGATTTTCCCTCCAGCAGTGGAAAAAGTTATTGTAGAAGAATCTCTTGGCTGGTATTAAAACTAGTAGAAATAGTGCACTTGGGGAGGAAAAAATAAGTTTATTTGCAATGCCTGGAACTTATTTTTGAAGTTTGATCCTGCTTCCTTTTAGATAAAGCAAGATCAGCAGACACCAATGAGAAAAAATGACAAGGAGGAAATACACTGCGCTGGTTTTCACTTACAGCTTGCTGTGGGAAGGAATTGACCCAGCTCTTGGTTTGAAGAAACACCTGGGGAAATGGAAAGCTTCTACCAGCATTACACTGCATAAGACATTGCTCCTATCTGGCCTCACTAGGATCTGCAACAGGAGTCAAGTTTTGTGTCTGTATTTTGCAAGGAGCTGGGACTGAGTTTTCCTAGGGGACTGGTGTCTCTTTTGGGTGTCTCACCCTGACTGGCTGCTCTTCTCTGTAAACCTTGTCAGGAGTCCTCACAGCCTCCTCAGCAAAGGACTCCCCCAGAGAGCCCAGGAGATGGTGAGAGAGGGACCAGCCAGGGTCTGTGCTTCTTCCAGTCTTTTTTCACTCATGACATCATGTCAGAATTGCCAGCTGAGGGGACATGGCCCTGAGCTTGGCTGCCATCATCTGTTTCATATCCCTAATACTTCTGCGTGTTGTCCTGCTAGTGGATGCATTTCTGCAATACACCTTGCTGAAATTAATCCTGCTTATACTGTGTGTTTTATCTTTCATCTGTGATTGCTTGTGTTTGCAACTCTACAAAACAAGCTGGGACAGGTTCCTCTCAGGTTGCGGCACTTAAATGGGTCCTGTGTAATTGCACCTTTCAACTCTAACTGAGGGTCCCTGAAAACAATTTATTTCTCTTTAATCAAGTCTTGATTTCCTGCTGTAGCTGAAATTGTACTCCTGTGGCTTAGAAGGAGTCTCAGGGGTGACTTACACATTCATAACAGGCAGGACAGTTTTTGTGCTGAGTATGTGACAATCCGTACCCCATGGTGGCCTCTTACAGGCAGCCTGGGAATAGTTATTCACCAGCCTTAACAGCAGAGTCCTTATTCTGGAAAGTGAGGCTTTAGGACCCTCTTGTGGTAAGAAAACAGCAGTCCTGCTTGTGAAATGTGTGTATACTGTAGTCACCTTTTGGAGGGTGGTACAATACACACGTTGTGTGACAGCCTGAGCATCTTCGGTTGGTGCCCAAATCTGATTTCTACCTGCAAGCCTGGAAATGAGAAAGGGTTGTATTTATAAACCTCAGTCCTGCATATGGCTGCTGACATCTTCACCTCTGTCCCTGTTCTTTCAGACTGTTTTTCTCTTTACCCTAGGCAAGGGTGCTAACTCCTAAACCCCACTTCTTGGTTTCATTCAGCTAGACCTGGCAGTGGTGGCACTGTATTCATATTTGGATGATCTGAGTCTATGACTTGGTCATGCCAAGGGGACCTGCCACCTCCCTTTTTCTCTTCGAGCTGCTGTGCAACAGTCCAATCCAAGTGTGCTCCCACCAAGGAGGAATGTGGCTCTGCTGCCTCACCTCCTTGCAACATGCCCTCTCCTCTCTGCCATTTACCTCATGGCTCACAGAGACTCTGGCATGACTTCTTGGAGGCTTTAAACACTTTTTGTGTCTTTGTGCCTGCTTCAAGGAACTGGAGGCCTCAACATGGCCCAGAGTGTTATCCATATGTTTAGAGGAGCTGTGAGCTGGCTGCAAACACTGAAGGATGCCAGAGCTGGGGCCCACAGGGAGGCAGAATTAGGTATACACCTGCTTTCTGTCAGATCTGTGGACAGGAGATGTCAGGTTTTAGCTCCTGAGCATGCCCGAAAAGTCAGTGAGAGGAGCTGCATCTGGTTTCACTCTGGGCAGGCAATGGCAGGAATTAGACATTGGATCCTTTGTAGCACTGGTGAGACCACACCTTGAGTACTGTGTCCAGTTCTGGGCCCCTCAGTTCAGGAAGGATATTGAGGTGCTGGAGCAGGTCCAGAGAAGAGCAACAAGGCTGGTGAAGGGACTCGAGCACAAGTCCTATGAGGAGAGGCTGGGGGAGCTGGGGTTGTTTAACCTGGAGAAGAAGAGACTCAGGGGAGACCTCATCACTCTCTACAACTCCCTGAAAGGAGGTTGTAGCCAAGTGGGCGTCAGTCTCTTCTCCGAGGCAACCAGCAGTAGGACAAGAGGGCATGGTCTTAAGCTCTGCCAGGGGAGGTTTAGGTTGGATATTAGGAAGGAATTCTTTACAGAGAGAGTAATCAGACACTGGAATGGGCTGCCCAGGGAGGTGGTGGATTCACCATCCCTGGAGGTTTTTAAGATGAGACTGGATGTGGCACTTGGTCTAGTAACCACAGCGGTGTTGGATCAAGGGTTGGACTTGATGATCTTGGAGGTCTTTTCCAACCTGGTTGATTCTATGATTCTGTGATTCTATGAACCACATTAGGGTGGCTGATGGACTGGTGACAGGCAAGGCATGACAGAAATTCCAAAATGTTTGACCCAAGCCTTGAATTGCTCCCCAGCATGAAATTTTTTCTGATGATCATCCCAAGAGTATATGAGTATCTTACTCTGTCTCTCTTCGTTGCATCCAAAAGCTCTAGACCTTTTCCTATAGACCAAGACCCATTTCTAACATCAAACACTCTTCTTTGAGGAAGCATGATGCCTGTTTTCTACTCAGCACTGTGACAGCTCTATGGTACAAGAACAAAACAAAGCAAAGGAGAAAAATAACTATATTATGTCATTTTTATTACTATATTGATAGGTGTTTGCATATTTTTATCTTCTATTCTGATCTCAGTCTGTGTGCCTCTGCTGTGACATCTTCATGACTTTGGGCATCCCACCTATTTAGCTGCAGCAAATAAACTCTGAAATTACAATCCGATAACACCTTTTCATTAATACATACAATAAAACCTTATACTAGTTATCTCAAATATTTAACTTAATCTTATATAAATCAGTAAAGAAAATCCTTGGAAATATTTACATTTTTGCAAAATATAAAAATCAAAAATATTAGAAATGAGATACTGTGAGTATACTTGGAAAACAGCATGTACTTAAAACCCAGTTTCAGAATAATTAATACAAAATGAACTTTTGTCTTTCCAAAATTACTTTCCAGAGTACCATTTTAGTTTCTTTTCTGATGTCAAAATGACTGATTTGGATTAATTTTCATGAAGAAAAATCAAACTCATAAATAAATATGAGCCAGTGTTGTAGTTACATCTCTTACTGATTTATTAAAAATGTTATTAATGGGTTCTAAAATCTACTTGACCGTGACACAGACAGTTTTCTGCTTTTTCTAGATAAAGAATTCTCTGAATATTCCCTCCTTGCCACTGTTTTGGAAGGATGTAGAAGCTAAAGGGATGTCTCTTGAAAGAGTTGACAAAAATTGCCAAGTCATTGATGAGTTGGGGAGGAACGCTTCAAGAGAGGAGGTTATCTATTATAAGAAAATTTTGTATTGATGTACAGGGATTTTAGGAGAAAATCCTGTGTTTTGGCAGGATTTCTTACCCGTGCCATGGAATCAATGAAAGCACAAACTGTGAAGACAAGGTTTTGTGGTCAAGAGTAAGTAATTCTGTGTAGGAGTATGCTGAGGGTTTTGAGGGGAGTATTGCTGATTTTGGAGCGAGCTATTGATGAGCTGTTGAAGGCTAGTGAACTTGATGCACTGAACTGCACTGTGTGTGCTGCTGACATTGACCCTGAGCCTCACAAATGGGTATAAGAGGCCAAAAGATAGAGCAAATTCTTCAACATCTCCACCAACAAAGAAATACAGATCACAAGATCTGGAACCAGCACAGGACCTCAGAGAACACTTAGTAATATTACACCAAAACCCATTGCAAGCCTGGCTCCGTCTCTGAATTTTGTTCATGACACTACCACAAACTAAATTAAAAAAAAAAAAAGATAAGAATCTCTAGTTTCTTATGTGATCTGCTAAACATAAGATCTAAGAAAAGTAGCATGACTCAAGAGAGTAGTGTTATTTGAATTAGCAGCAAATCTTAGGAAGAAGGATCAGGCAGCCTATTGCTCTGACTCGGGGGCAATAATTTACAATACTGCAAAATACCAAATCTGTATAGCTTTGGTAGAGCCTTATATTTATTTTGTGCAGTGTGTAAGGTATTAGAAGAAGAAACTCAATTCACCTTAATTCCATTCTCTCCCTTCAGGACAAAGGGTGCTTTGAATTCACATAGCATTTTAGCCAAAGCATGCTATGGAAATCCAACAAAATTTAATTTTTGAAGCATCCTTTGACCTGTTCGCTCAGGTCATGTGCTAGCTCTGGGTCTTGTGATCTGTATCTCTCTGTTGCTGGAGGAATTGCACTTACAGAACTGATGTAATAATTTGTTATTTCTTTCTGCAATTAGTTCTTTGCAACGCCTGCCTTTTACCTAACAGGCAATGGTACAACTTTAAGAGTCCTGTTGGTCTTATTCCACATTATGCCTTGCTGGCAGAGTCCCCAGTTTTCTAGGCTGCTCATAATCATTCTCTTTGTGTGCCCTTTTCGTACATCCCAAGTGTTTACAGTTGCATTCCAAATCAATGGTTGCAATGGTGATCCTGGTTATGGAGTTGTTCTACTAGAATATATTTAGACACAGTTCAGCAATGGTCAAAAATGTGTCTAAATCAAAATATGGCAAGGCAGCACCACCCAGAGGTAGTTTAACTGTCTTGGAACAAGCTAATGCTGTGCTGGAAGCAGTTATGGTCATGGTAGTACAATGGTCTCCTGGGGGTATTTTAGCTCTGTCATGGTCATGTATGTTAGCCTTGTCACAATGTTTTTGGAATTTGGCACATTTCCTGATCATTCCCACTAATTTGTTCAGACCTAGTCTAGGTATGCTAGTCGAAGTAGTGCTATGTAGTACTATGATTTCTGTGAATGTATTTTCCTTCCTATGCCCCAAAGCTAAACACTGTATTATTGGACTGAGTTGGGATATTGTTGTCTGATTTTCAGCATCGTAGCTTAAAACACTCTCCCATTTTAGTGGGAAATGTAGTGCTGAAAATGGTATCCAGAGCACGCAATCCTGCACTGTCGAAGTCAGTTGGGGTTTCACTGTCAATTTCCACTGGGGAAAAAACAGGGATCCCAGAAGTGTCACTGCAATATTACTCTAAGGTAGTGGTAGGCAGCTGCAGGCAATATGATTTGGAAGAACAAATCTGAGCAGACAGGGGTTAGATCAATATCTGAAGGATGATTATCTTGGTCAGCACAGTATTTTTCATAGCCTAATGCAATCTAAACAATCTCTAAATATACCACAGACTGTGAAATTTCAATTCCTGTCCTGTCAACCTGTTCATGTGAAGATGGATGGTATGCCTGCTGAAGTCAAAGAGCCTGATCCTGCTGGTGTTGAAGTAGCTAATAAATCTCCCATTAACTTCAGAGACTCCCCAGCAGAGTCACTTTGTCAAATTGCTTAGTTAAGCAGAGGTAGCAAATACCTTACAGGTGTAACGGGTTCACAGCAGCTGCATGTGCACAGGCATCCTCCCCAAAGGACAGGAACACCTCTGTGAGCTTTTGGAAATTGAAAAACAAGCCCAAAAGAAATGAAGATGGTCATAATTGGAGGTATCTTTTAAATAAAGGCTTTAAACCCCTTTTGCATTGCTCATGGGAATTCATTTTGACTGCTATTTAAAGCCCAGTGCCTTAATTATACTCTACTTTTACTGCTGCCTATTGTTTAAAGCTTAAAAGAGTTATAAGCAACTTTGGATGTCTGTAAGGCTTCAACAGATGTTTTCCTTATCATTATAATACAGTCTTTTCATTTCTCACTTCCAAAATGCTATCAAATATTGTCAAATTATGCAAAATTTAAAAAAAAAAAAGTTGAGCTGAATAGTACTGGGAAAAATGAGTTAGTATTCACCTTTTTGGGCATATAATCAAGTGACTAAGTAATGGAGTTTGAAAATAATCATGTCAGCAGTGACACCTGGAAGCTCACTTGGGTTATGGATTAACCCCATGGTTATGCAAATACTTTTCTTTTATGGGCTGTCAGCCTGGATCCAAGAGCACACAAATGGGCTGCACCTTTTCCAAGATGTCTCAGTCTACCCGCTGCTGCTCAGTGTGAAGATGAAGTTGGTACCAGCTGGCAAATCCATGCTGTGCTCATCAGGATTTTTTAGGCATAGCAATGACAATTAATTCTCTATAGCTATAGCATTTGTAAGTAAAGCACACCAGAGAGGTTGGTCAACTCATTAATTAAAATAGGAAAAAAAAATGCATTTGAAGAGAAATACAAGGTAATAGCTGCATCATTCCTTTGTAATTCACAGCACCGTGGTTACTCAGGCCAGGTCCTGTATTCACTCATTCAGTAGCAACTTGGCCACTGTTTCAGCAAAAATAGGATGAAACCTGCTCATGCTCCTCTGAAATCCTAACATAAGGCTAATATCAAAGAAAAATATTTTCATTCCAGTTGGGATTTAGCAATAGGTGAAGCATTTTCCAACACTATCTGTTCAGAGAGGTACACTTGCAGGGTGGCTAACTCTCTTGGGCATCCAGGACTCAGTAGCCCTTATGCAGGGCTCAGCTTGGTCCAGGAAAAGTGGGTGCTTCCAGTGATTATGTGGTGGGAACAAAAGATAAATAGCAGCTTGAGGCTTGTTGTAGAGGGGTTTCATGATGGCCCCATAACTTCTAAACAGAAGCATTTTCCTTTTCTCCCAATGGGGAGGCTGAAGCAGCGCTACGTGAGGGCAGTTGGGCTGCTAGATCAACACATGTATGACCTGATCTGGGCAAGATCAGCATCCTAGTTTGAAGTGAACTGGTTTTATCTGGAGAACTGAAACTCACTTTTAGGAGAAGAAATTTCATCTTAAACAATCTGCCATTGTTTAAGAATGGACTTGATGCACTGGCTGATGAGTTGGCTATTTAGCTACAGTTTACATTAATTTTACTTTGGTTTCACAAAAAAGATTAAATCAAATTGTCCATATCTGTCATGTGTTGGATTACGCTACATGCTTGTTGTTATTTCTACAATGATAATTAGGTGATGTCATGTCTACTTTGTTCTTTGGGCATTCTTCCTCACATCTGGTATTTTGGGAAGAACATAACATTCACTAAACCAGCAACAGATTACTCTAACATCTAATCCTTCTTGTACAAATTAAGGCTCTGAGGATTTATTCATATGCTTGCTTTCATATACAATGGGTTGTCCCGCTGAACTTCAAAATGAATAAAGTTATATTTCTGCATAGATGCTAGAAGGATTTGTGCCTAAATAATGAAACTAAATGCTGGCAGTATATAATTATCTGTAAGATTCAGCTATAAACACAGCAAAATTCACCTCCAAAATAAATGCAGGAAATGGAATGAAATGGAAAAGTCTGTGAGAGTATTTTTACTTTGCCTCATTCACAGCAATTTTGCACTGTTAATAATAACCAAACTGGTAATCTAAATTGCCTGCTGCTTCTGGTATAGGTGAACTCTGGCACATGATTTGGTTTCTGCATCCTTCTAGACATTTAATATTGCCAATAGATGTTAAAAGTAAAAGAGGAGTGGGAAAAAAAGGTCTCTGAATAATTTCAATGCCCTTTGAAGACCTCAATTTGTTGTTAACAGCCACCCATTGCTTTAAGAAAATTAATAGACAGGATTCTCACCATACACACAGTCTGTTGCCTTCAGAATGACTCTAACATTGCCACTTTAGGTATATTTTGTCACTTACATGTCCTTACTTGTTAGGTTTTGCTTCAATTCAGGTTTATTGAGAGTTGGATAAAGTACAGAATTTCAAGTTGGCAGACAGTAATAATTGTTGCTCGAAAATATCCAATGAGCTGAAACTTTGAACCCAAAAATTGCTTACAGAGGTCCCAAGGTGTGAAAAAAAGTGGCATTTCTGTTTCTTTCCTCACTGCCAAGAAAGGAGTGTTCGTTGAATGCACAGGCTCCAGAGGTCTCCAAATTTACTGTCCATCACATTCCCTGGCAAGGTACAACCCTTCCCGGTTCCTAGACCATTATCTTCTGATTTTAAGGCTGGTGTGGTAGGCTGTGAAGTTTTAATGATCAAGAAATTGTGGGATTTTTCCTGGAATGGAGCAGGAGAGCTTGTGCAGCTACTTCCAGCTTCATCATCCTGGTTCTGTGATCAGAACATGGGAGCCTGGAGACCTGTGGCTGGAGCCAGGACTTTGTGGTTCTCAGGCAGCTGAATTCACAGCACTGTCATCTCTCCTACCAGAGGCACCATCGAGGGAGCCATGCATGCAAGGGACTCCAACCCACCATGGAGTCACAGCCCTGCATGCCCCAAGGTCTCCAAAGGCAAATGATCCCAGGTCTTGGCTCTGGAGGACAGGGCTGGGAAGAAATACGTGCCTGAGTCTCTCCGACTTCTTGTAGAAGCAGAGTCCTTGTCATTACTCTCTGAAGCCAGACAAGTTTCTGTCAGAGAGATGCCTGTGGTCTACCAAGAGCATAAGAAACTTGAGGTATTTCAGTTAAAGGATTTTAGTTAAATCTCAGCTTTTAAAATGAATTTCAACAAAACTTTTCTGACCTGTTATAGCTAGGGCATGTGATAGAAGGCTAGAACGGATTCAGAAAATACATTCTGAAAAAAAAAAAGAATAATATAACTTGAAAAAGCCCCACTGTATTAAATTAGCATGGGTGAAATACTGTTTGTTGTTTGGTTTTTTTTTTAATTAGGAACTGGTTACAGGAGACAAAATGTTTCCTGCTTAAAGACAACATCCACAAAGACCAAGCATTTCTAAATAATAAGCAATATACAAATTGATGATTAATGTAAATGTCTTGAAGACAGGTTTCCTAGAATGTATATGATGGAGTAAATATCACACTGCCTTTCCTGAAATTAAAGGTATTTAGAGATATTTTGGATTTCTGCCACTCAGATATTACTGGGACTAGAGAAAACCAGAAGCTGGAACACTTTTAAAGTACTCTTTACAGAAGATATGTTTCTTAGGTGTGTCTTTAAAACATTTTAGTTTCTTAATATCTATCTATAAAGGTTGTGGCTAAACAAGTTGTGCAGAAACTGAATGAAGGAGAAAGAAAAGCAACTCTGAAGCATCACTATGTCCCAGCTCCACTGTGTGGCTTATCACAGTTTCTCTACACAAGATCTAAAATCTAGTTTTCCAAAGACTTTGAAGGTCTTTTTGTAAATTATCCTTGATATCTGGTTATCTAATATATGTCTCTGTCTTCTGCAAACAGATCAAAGTTGCATACAATCTGTTGTGGCATGTCTCCCCAGCAATCCTCTGTGATGGGCATGGAAAAAGAAAGGGATTTTGTCTACAGCATGGTTCTTCCAGAGGTAGCACAGCTCAATTCAGCAAACTACTGCATTTAACTTCTTTAAGTGTCATGGATTTTTGCTTGGGCCCCCATCCTATTCTGTGTAATACTCCCACAGCCTTTCCTATTTCTCTCTGGGGTGCAGAGCAACCTTCATTTCTCCTCACCAAATCAGCAGAGGCTGATATTTGGCAGCATATCGATGAAAAAGAGTAATTACATGAATAGCAGAAAAGACATGGAGTAGCAAAAGTGATCCTAGCATGAGTAGCTAGGCACAGAGAGATGATATACTAAGACTTAATTCAATTTTGTCTTTTGCTGAAAGGATGTGATAGGATAAGTAGAGGACACTTTCATTTCAACATATATTGCCACTCTACTCTCAGGAAAATATCCCAGGGAAGGACTTTCAGCAAAGCTGAGCTTTCTAAAGCCAGGTTCTCTAGACAGGTACTGAACCTCAGTGGCAGTTTGACAATGTTGAACAAAACATGGAAATTATCATCTATTTATGCTGTCTCTGGAATTTCTAAGCTCTACTTGACTTTGAATTTTTGAACTAAGGTAGAATTAACCAGAAAAGATGTGTTTACACTTTTCCTCTAAGGTATTTGATAAGAAGAAGCAGCAGGGCTTGTATGTTTTTTAGGTTAGGTCTCTTCTAGTTTTCCTTATTTTTATTTTTAAATGGGGTTGCCAGTTTGCCTGATCCCTTTCCTTCACATATATTTCTACAGAATGTTAACTGCCAGCTCTCTGAATTTATTCTTCTTACTTTTCTTGAAGGATTTCATTCCGTATTTCTTGTTTGTTACAAGAAGACCCACTAACCTTCCTTAGTCACTCTAATCCCCTGCCTGCCAATTCCATGATTTTACTACTGTGAAAAGCAGATCTAAAAAAGCTTGTTTTCCAGATGTATTTTCTAAAACTTGCCCACAACACTTGCTGGGGAGGCTGGGTGAGATTCCTCAAGCCCAACAGAGATGTATGTGAGCAAATGAATGTAAGCACAGGCCTGAGATCACAGTCTGATTCTCTTTATGTATTAAAGACAGTATTAAATAGCAATTTGTACTAAGCAGCAGTAGTAAATGGTAATTTTTTTTGAGTATCATTCATCCCATCTTAAATCAGCATCTGAATCAATGATGCCCTAAAAATTCCCATTTTCACCACAGAGTAGCAATACCAGGCAGCACAAGGCAATACAAGGCAAACCATGAATTGTTAGTTCATATGTAGACTTCAAGGCTGCAGGTCCCCTAGGTCCCACTTTCTGCCATCTGCTGCAGCCCCTTAGTGACAGACTGTAGAAGCCTAGGAGATAAGGGGGCTAATGTGTGTGTCTCAAACACCAACAGCTGGATAGCTGTGGAGCCAACACAGGATTGTGGGTAATAATATGCTGTAAGAAAGAACAGGATGTGGCTGGAGAAAGGGGCCATATAGAAGTGGGGCAGCACTTTTCTATGACAAACGTCCTTGCTCTGTCTCCTGGACATAAGCACAACACAGTACAGCACAAGTGCAGGAATGAGGTTGAGAAAAAGGCATGAGTTGTAGGGGTGATCAAGACCACCGAAGGCCCCAAAGACCTCTCACCCATTTCCAGAAATGTCTAGAAGAACGGACTGTGCATGAGAACTATTTTGCGTAGAAAGTGAGAAATTTCTCTCCGGGGTGGAGAGAAGTTACTTACCCATACAAAGGTATCCTCTTGAAGCCCCAGAGTGAGTGTGCCCCAGAACCCTGGAAACTGCATCGGCTGGAGTGATGGTGGAGTCAGAATCTCTTCTTTCCTTTCTTTTCTTTCTCTTTTCTTTCTTTTCTTTTCTTTTCTTTTCTTTTCTTTTCTTTTCTTTTCTTTTCTTTTCTTTTCTTTTCTTTTCTTTTCTTTTCTTTTCTTTTCTTTCTTTTCTTTTCTTTTCTTTTCTTTTCTTTTCTTTTTCTTTTCTTTTCCTTTCCTTCTTTCTTTCTTTCATTTCTCTTTCTTTCTTTCTTTCTTTCTCTCTCTTTCTTTCTCTCTTTCTCTCTCTTTCTTTCTCTCTCTTTCTCTTTCTTTCTTTCTCTCTTTCTTCCTTTCTTTCTCTCTTTCTTTCACATAGTAAGCGTTGTTGATCCTCTGACTTTTGTCGTTCCTTTTGACCACAAGCGTCTACGAATCTTGGACCTTTCCTTCCTCTTAGGAATAGGATGCCAAACAGATGTCTGGGGGAAGTGTCCCATTAATATCCAACCTTGTGCTTGCATGGCTCTGTTAGCTGTAGGGAAAGAAAAACCTTTATTCATCTGGTGCCAGATTTGGTGGACAGTATTGTGCAGAGGTCCACTTACCTCCCTGTGTGTTGTTTCAGTGGTTGCAGTCCATTTCTCATGGGTAAAGTGGTGGTCACAAAGGTCTTCCTGATGTTTTCATAGTCCTGTTGCAATATAAAATGACATGGAGAACAAAGCATGGTGGTTACCTGAAGTTATCACCTTCTCAGCATTTCTGTCCATCACAAAGAGAAGGTCAAGGCTTCACCAGGTTATATACTACTCTGATTTCTTCATTTCCATCTGATTCATGTCAATGGCTGCTGAAGGTACTGGTTGTCTTCTGTTCAACAGGTCTTTTGAGCTTACACAAGCCACATTCAAGGGAAGTGAGAGCCAAAAGCCACTACAGTGCTGATCCCAAAGCTGTTGTCAGTGTTGGAACAAGTCCCATTTGAATGTAATTTCTTCTTAGCACTAGGACTCACATCTTGGATACAAAACAAAATGCTGTCAGACTTTTCTGCTTACACTGTAATTAATGCTATTTAAAACTCAGAAAAGAAAGCAAGGAAACCACTAAAAGTTCAAGTTTAGGACTAGCCACCTTTCTTTCACTGTTTATCTCAAGAGAAGTGAATCTGTTAGAAATGGAGTTCCGGATGCCAAAACCAATAAAAATGCAGACTTTAAGGTTTAGCCAAATTGTGGTTAAAGTTATTTCTCTATGGATCACACTCAGTCATTAATTTTAAGGCTGGACATTGTCCAAACTCTGTGGTTTCTTTGTAACAATGGGTAAGATCCCAGTTATTAGATGCAAAATATTTCATTTTTTTCCCTAACATATCCAGTTGAATGAAAATTAGGATTTCAGAATTCTGTTTCTTTCTGATGAAAAAACAAAGGAGTTCTGTAAAATTGTTGGAAATGGACACAAGCATTCAAAATAGAGCAAAGCAGTTTAGATGATATAAATCAGTATGGCTTAATGGTTTGTATCATGTATATGTGATGTGGTCTTCTAGGATTTTCCTTTTTATAGGTATGAAAGGGCTGTGGTTAATTGCTTTCAGCATAATTAAATTCATAGGAAATAATTTTATTTCAGTATGGATTATCAGGAAAAGATGTGTCTTTTGGAGAACATAGGTCAAGCAGCACATGAAAAACTTGCACTTTTGCATAAAACATTGAGAACTGCCACATTCTTCAGAGGCATTTGCATAAGAACTCGGTAAGAAAAACACCCCAGCAGAATGGTGTGCTTCCAAAGCAAAAAGAATCCTTTATGAAAGACTGTCCCCCAAATTGAAGTCATATTAATAGTTGCTACTGAAAAGCATAAGGAAGGCTTATAGGTACTTTATTTTTTTTTTAATATAATAAGCCAGTAGAAGCAATTTATATGGTAAACTTCAAAAGAATATAGTGAATAGAAGTATAGGTCTCTCTGCTGAGAAGTATAGTAGTTTAATGAAAAAATTATTTTACAGATTATTTTAGTATAGTTTTTTTTTGCAAAAGACCACAATTATGTTAAGCTTATGTTTACAAGTCTGAGATACTTTGCTCAGGATTTTTTCAAAAATATTCCTTGACTTCTGCTTACAGTCCTTGTATGAGAATATGGCCTTTCAAGTAATCTAAAGATATTCAGTCACATTAAATGTAACAACCTTAGGCTAAAACTTCTTAAAGAATATTAAGGTTTTACTCAGAAAATTTATCACTGCAATACAGGGAGCATCTTTATAACTAACCTTCCTCTTACACTCCTAAACTGTTATACCCTTAAACACTTCTTAACCTTCGCTGATGGCCACTATGTAGAAAGGACAGTAGATGAAATAGGTTTTGATCTGACCACTGTGGATTTCTGCACAAGACACCTCCTGGCCTTCTGAGGTCAGTGTTAAAAATCCCACCCAAAGCAGGTGAACCCTCAGGTAGTCCTGGGATGATTTTTGGGGTGTCTGTGCATTCAGGATGCAATATATGCCAAATGCTACTGGTACCACAAGCAAGCAGCAGTATAACTTGTGTTGCTCTTAGACAAAGTTGTAGGATTGTCCTCTCTTCTCCCATCTGAAAGAAAATTCAGGCAAGTCTCCTTTCCTTGCAAAAATCATGTGTGAGCTCACTCTACAGCTGGGTGCAAATCCTCCAAATACCACTGGGGTTTTTTTTTATGAATCCACTGCCAACCTCTCCTGACGCTGTAACTGGCTGGGTTGTCCTCACCTTGTCCTTGGTCCAGTGCTGGGTCAGCAGCTCCACCACATTGCTGATAGTCCATAACTGAGCCACTCACTCCAGTGAAGGTTGGCCCAGTGCCTTTCTTGCTGACCCCATCCCTTCTGCTTCTGAAAAAGTAGAACTCAAATTAACTCAAATGGGTTGAGTTCAAGTTGGATTCTCATGCTTGGCTTTGAACAACCAGACTTCAGTCAGTTTAAGGAAGACCTTTTATAGTACTTTCCTCTATCTCTGGTGGTATTATTTCCTTTGTCACTATTTTAGTCCCATAGTGATTTAAAAACTAAAAATAAATGTCATAACTACCATTACACATCAAATAATATGCAAAGTATCCTCCACAAAGCAGTGTAAATATTTTTGTATGTGTGTCAAACATTTGACTACTTTTTATGAACTGCTACAGCCTGTGAAATAATGATTGGATATTTTTAAGTCTTTTATTCTTTTGATAGTCTAGGAAGTAGTTTTTATGTAAATTGACTGTACAGAATTATTTTATTGTTAATATAGACTATAAAATACTTGAAAATTAAATTGGACTAAATTATTCTGGGCATAAAAATAGGAAGTGGACTTTAATTTTCAGAGGGGACCATTATAGACCCCAGCCAGATCCTGTCAGTGTACTGGTGGCTGTTGAAGTTATAGGACCATATGAAACTCCCTATAAGGTGAGATTACAGATGCTTTGACTAATTTTTTATTTTAATTTTCCAGGCAGGTGAACCACATGGCTTTTATTGAATAGGAAAGTCTTAAACAGCTAATTAGACCAAGGCTTTCCAAAGAAACCATTCATTTGGCTAAACCATTTGGGAAAGATTTGCTCACCTGGGTTCCAAGTGCTGTAGGTTTTGCCTTCCCCTCTTGCAGGAGCTCCCTTGCAGATACACATGTGAATATCCAGCTTTATGGCACTGTCAGAAGGGACAGCCAAAGCCAGACATGCTTAGGATCACTAGTCTTTCCTGAAAGATTTTGCTGGAAGTTGTCATCTGAGATGGTAGGTAGCAGTGGTCTGTAATGCTGGGTCAAGAAGCACTTGCAGTGATTCCTATCGTGTGCAGCATGGGCTGTAGGGAATATGTAGGGGTCCAAAAGCCTGCATGGGAGTATATTGCCCCAGATGTGCTTAAAGCACTGTTTGAAGTTTCAGTCCTGCAAGCCCTGTGTGTGTGCTTAATTTTAAACATACAAGTAAATCCCATTGATGTAAAAATATAGAGCATCCATTTAGAAACTGTAAAAATGACATCAACCTTTTTGGTTTTGCTTTTAAGTTTGTATGTCTCTATTACTGAGCAGATCGTAAGACCCAGTTGACATTGAGTCATTTTTTCCAGCACTTATTCTTATTTTGTGGGTTGTGACAGTACAACCAGAGGATGGAAAGTTGAACATCTCTATAATACAGACCCATGCTGGATGATTTATGAGCAGTGTGTGGGGTAAGATTTTAGAGAAATATAAATTATACCTGTTCATCATGTTGACTTCTTTTAATGTTTCCCACATGTTACTATGACAACATTCATGGGATATATATTTTAATTTCTGCTGCACAGAGGAAGTGTGTCAGCTCTGCACATTTCTCTTGATTTTATGGCTGAGCGCTGTGTCTAATGTAGGTTGTAAATCTTCTTGGAAAAATACATAAGAGGGTTTTCATCACAGTGGCTCTGCTGGCAATTCTGAAGCTTTTAATAAGCATAATTTAAATTTAAAAAGAACATTTACACCCCTTGTGATGTGGAGACTTCTAAAGTGGGGGCAGTAAATGCTCTACAGAAAAGCAGGAGCTTCATACTAACAATTGCTGAATGTGTTACACAGTTAAACACATTGTTAAAACCCTTACTTCAATAAAACTCAGAAAAATGTCTTGTGGCCAATATTTAATTTCCTGTTTTCCTCATATTGGGTACAGAATAGTTTTCAAACTTATTTTTTCCTTGTGGGAAAAGTGGGTTAAAAGTTCTTTATAGTTCTCTAAATACATTTTCTGTAGGACCTGGAGGGTTTTCATGACAGCGAGATTTTTCTTTAAAAAACAAATATAAAAACTAGATGGAAATTTCTAAATTGGGTTAGACAGTCTCAGTTTGTTCACCATAAGCTGTTGTTCTGTATGGCAATTAGTTTGCATATGCATCTGAAACCAATGCTGAGAAAAGTGACAGCAAGTCGTGCTGATAAGTGGATTAATGGAATTATTCAGCAGGCCAAAACCCATTAATCACTGGGAACAGTCTCCCTGTGATATGTCAGTGTGTAGTCAAACAAGACTCCACTTATTTATTTACTTTTCAGTGTAAATTTTTTTTAATCAGAGTGGGAACATTAACTGCAGAGATTCCTCCCGAAAGTAAAATCTCCTCCAAATCACGAAGTTAGAACTAAAACATAATTATTCATAAAGAATGAAAAGTTTTAGTCATTTCCTGTAATTTCCCAACAAATTAAATTTTTGCCTTGCAATACTGCTATAAAAAAAATCACTCCCATCTCACGTATAGTAATTGGAGCTCCTATATGACGGCTCCATTCTCGCTTTTCCTGTTCTAACACACCTATATTTATAAAAGAAAGGAGAAAGTCCACATCCTATTAGTCGTCTTCTTCCAACCTATTTTTTGATATCACTTTTATCTTGCCCTTGTAGCTGCTTTAGTTTTGCACTTGGACACCTAATAATTCAGTGGAATATCAGTTTGTTTAGGACAAATGGCTGCAGCTGTTTATTTATATTCACATATCCTATTGACTATATTAGTGTAATGCTATACGGGTTTAAGTATTTTGCCTGTGTTCATTGCCTGCAGCCCATGCTGTGCTATACCTCTGGTCATACCATTGCAGCTGGGGTCTGTTCTACTCTAACTTTATTACTTGTAAAGTTGTGGCATTTTTAAGAAGTGTGTCTCTAGGGGAATTTGCACCCTGGAAACTCCTGACAAATGTAGCTAGCAAATGGTTTTTTGAATCCCCCAAAATAGTCCTCACCTGGCCTTCCATCAGTGGGAAGTAGCACAGCTGGAAGATCAGCTGATGCTTCATCACTGCAGCAGAAACAGCTCTGAGGGCCACCTGGGAGGAATGAGTGACCTCCCACACGCTACCCACCGCTGCTTTGGGAATGGCTGCTATCAGCAGGAATAACAAATTTGGAGTCCAGTGTGGAGTGCAGCTAACATACTGCCCAGCTGTGGCAGAGCTTTTATAAAAAGGCTGCGCCTTTATCGTGATTCCTGAAAGTGCAGGCACGGTGCTAGGCTTTCATTTCAGGCTCTGGGACCTGCTGGGGGTTCCTGTTTGACATGTACTGTTAGGAAAGTCCCTTCCTAGACCTCACCAGAGTAGGAGCAGGGATCTGTGACCTTGTTTCTTCACAACACCAGCTGCCAGGATATGCTTTCTTTGTCCTCTGCAGCAATCTGTGTGACAGTATGAATCTGTCTATGGCCTTCCCTTTAGTCTGTGACTGGTTCATTTGGATTATTGCAGATGTTTCAAATTCATCCTGTGCTTTGAGATTTTTTTCCCTTATTTGGAAAGTTATACAAGCTTCTTTTTGCAGTTTTGCTTTGTTTGGTAACACCAGAAAAACGGACAAAACAGGAGGGGAAAAAAAAGCTTTGCCCACAGTTTCACAATTTCTTCATAAAAATATAGACACTAATTTCCCATGTGATTTTCAATCTAGCCATACCAGGCTCAGTGCAACCCCTTGATTTGGCAAACCTAGGCTGAAATTGCAAGTCTATGCCAAAGCACAAAGGGCAGATTTCAGTGGGGGAACTTGAGTTAATACTGCTAATCCCACCTATAGAGAACTTTTATAGACATGGCTGGAAAGGGAACTAAATTTTGTTAGAGCTGTTTCACCACTGGTGTTGTGGGGAAACATTGGTGATAAGCTTATATATATCCTACTGGAGTTACTGCAGAAACCAATGGTGTTTTTATCTGTGTTGGTGCAGGAAGAAAAAAAAAATGAATTAACATACTGGTGTATATTTTGTCTCAAAAATATGCTGGAAATTATGAAGTACTATAGTATAATATATATTTCTGTTTTTTCTATGGGGTCATACCAACATATGATAATATTGCTAAGCATTTCTCAGATGGCCTTAATGCATATCACACAGCTTAAATTTGGCAAAGACATAGAAACAGGGAGAAGTAAACTTCAGTCAGTTTGTAGTATTGTCCATGGTTGAAAGAGAATTTCTAGAGCATGTAAGGGATTTCAGTACAACAATTCATTGGAAGTCAGTCATAATAACCCCCTGTTCCCCATTTATCACAGGATTACAAGGAGAGACCTAGAAACTTCTACTGTTGGTATTTCAGAAGATTCATGTGCCTTTACAGCAACACGGTAGGGAAGCAAAGGCACAGTTTTAGCAAAGATAATTGCCTTCATGAGGTGCCAGGTATTAGCGAAGAGTGTAGTGGCAGTTATCTTATGTGGCTTGTTTAGCTCTCATACTTAGCACTGTAGCTGCACCAGGCTAAATGTATGTTGCCCTTTCCTGATCCTGCAGCCCCAGCAGCTCTGTGTGTCACTGGTATTTGGATAGGAAGCCAGCTGGAAACACCAGGCACAAAACTGTCTAATGAACGATGTCTTGTTCAGAACATGCCTAAGCTCAAAGAAACAGAAAAAGCACCATATGTGTTTGTTTCTGACACTGGAACTCGGCTAAAATGTGGGAAAATGAGAAGGATTTAGTCTGGGCCCAAGAGAAAATTTAGGCATTGTGCAGAAATACAAAGTAATACAAAATAAAAAGATGATCCCTAAGCAGAGAGTTCCTTGCCTTTGTAGGTAGTGTGCAGATAACAATGGGAGTTGATAGGTAAGTACCTCACAGAGTCTGAAGGAAAACAAGAAATAATGAATTGACTGCAGTGAAATTCTCTGTCACAACCCCACTGCTGCGGGATCACTGCTGTGATCAGGCTTGCAGCTGTAAACGAAAAATGGCACAGAAGTCCAAAAGCTGAGTTTGTGACAAATAATTAGCATCTTACCAAAGGGCCATGTAAGATGCAAAATGTACTTACCATTTTTTAGAATAACTTTGTGACTAAGAATGTTGTAAAAGTGCATAGGAAATTTATGTGCCTCTCAAGGATATGTTTGACAGTAGTGGTTTTAGACTTGATGCTGCAATTTTTCAACTCCACGTGTGCAGCAAATTGATTTGTAATATGATAGAGTCACCAGAACCATCAACACGTTTACACCACATGACTTTTCCCCAGCTGATAATGTGGGGTTTATGGTGGATTTTGGCTGAACTCAAAGCAGAAAAGAAGACAAAGTTTGGAAAACAAATGGAAAAGAGTCCAACATAATGAAAACACATCTGTATCCAAGTTTGGACGTTGAGTAGAAGTATGGGAAGGATAAAAAAGTCACATATATCTTGACAGTAAATTTGAGAGTTGAGTTCCAGGGGCCTAGGTATGACTTCTGGTTGAAGGAACCTTAAGCATTAAGATCTGTGTAGGAGTGGCCAATCATGCTTTCATCTATTTTTTTCTGCTGATGTTTTTTGGCATAACTAACATCTCTCTGAATTGTATCTGTCCTGCTTTCACAGCAGAATTGTCCAGTGCCAACTAAGCGCCTATGCTGCTGTCACAGCTGGAAAAATTAATTGTCTGAAAAAGTCTCAATAGACTCAGTTGGTGAGCAGATATCTTAACTGACCAACAGACAGGAGACAGGTTGTCTATCTGTCCCCTGGATTATGAATTAGGTGTCTCAATGAGACTGTCATTTGTAGGTCCACTGCCTTTCCTGCACTTTGAGGTCTAAATTGTGGGATTGGATATAGATGAATGACTTGCTGTTTTAAAATGCTGGGTTGTGCCTGACACTGATATGCTGACCTAGTAGTGTACACCCCAGAGGAGGAAGACTTGTCTTCTATTCTTTGTTCAACCTTAAGAAATTGTTTCTATAAGGAATAGCCAGAGTAGGTCTTTCCCTGTGTGGACATTAATACCAGTGCCTCCTTTTAAGAAAACTGATAAAATACACTGAGATTTGACCTGTAATGAGATATAAATTCATCCTATTGAATTATTGCATGCTCAGATCTACTTTTTTATTGAGAAACTCCAGATGGCAGGATGGAGATTTTACAATGTTTCTACTAAATTTGGTTAAGACTGTTCTGGTGGTAATATTAAATGTCTGTCATGTCTGATGATGCTGATACTGTCAATGAGAAGGCAGTTTGTGAGATAATCTTAGTTTAGTTCATTCCTACATCATAATTCCTAAATGATACTGACGCACCATAGTGACAGATACCTTAGAAACTTCCATGAAAGATTCATTTCATATAGTAGTTAAAACTTTGAGAAAACAAGAAATTTATTTTTCTGTCCTGCACACAACAGAATTTTGTTGACACTGTGTATTAAAATTGCCCAAATAACTGTAAAGTTGTATTACTACAAATCATAAATTCTATTCAAAGGTATCCTGTTGCCTGTTCAAAGCAGTGAAACAGAAATGTGACTGTGAACGTCAACTAAATCAGATTATGACACATATTATTGTCTAGGCAAGTGAGTCGAGCAGCTGTGATACTGTGAATTGATAGGTCCTGCCTCAGGCAGAGGGGAAATGTTGACACACCTGGATAGTCACATTTTATGAAGGAGTCAAACCTGCAGTTTCATGCTCAGTTAGAAAGTGGCATTTCTCATCTCAAAACTATTTGATTCTTCAAGAGATTAGGAGCTGGGCTAGAGCTACATTACCTCTGAGATTTAGTATGTGCTTCTTTATATTCAATATTCTTGAAAAAGGCAGGCTGATGGGAGTTCAAAGTTATTTTTTGACTTTGGTATCGACAGAAGCAAATATACGAAAGTAAGCAATAGGATTGTTATTATCGAGTGCCAACATTTTTGAAACCTAAACCCTCTAAATAGCTCAATCTCTGTCTCTGGCAGCTATCAGTAGAGAAAATGTAATTGCATTTTGTCATACAGTTAAGATATGATTACTAACCAACAGTTTGTCCAGTCTTTGGCTCAGTTTTCTGCAGATGAAAAGTCATAAATTGGCTTTGTGCAGGGTCAGGTGTGGTCTGCAGGAGATATGTACTCAGGCGCCATGTCATGAAGTGCAGGTGATCTGCCCAGTAATACTTTATACCCTGGCACACAGCCAGAGCAGAAAAGGACCACAAGGGAACACCTTCAAGAGACTTCCAGATGGTTCTATACAGGCAGCTTGGGCCCAGCTTGATTTATTTACTTTGGCCAAGTGTGGATATAGCATTCAATTGAACTAGAATGCCAGTCAAAAGCCTGGAGTTCTGGGGAGCACAGCACAGAAACAAATATGACTCTGCAATATGATTCTTAGTGCGTGCTTCTGTGACTACTGTACTCTTGTTTCTTCCATGACTTGGGCATCATGGATCCCTTTACGTATAACACAGAAACATAGACACAAATATGGAAACATGTCAAACACATAAAGAAATATCTTCTTATTTCCTTCTCCTGGTGATGTATTAAGTATTTTCTGGCATTGTTTCTATATATCAAATTCAAGGTTGTGATAATTTTTCTTTTTCTTTCTATCACATTTGTTCTTCTGTATTTCATCACATGGTTTTATTTATGTTTTGCTAAAGATATCCAGAAACTCCAAGGTGCCGTAAAGTTATAAGAAATAACTAAGACTTTTCAACTTCAGAAATAAACTCTTGATACATTGTGCCTGAAATTCAAAATTGCCTGTGTCACAGTAGGTGGGGAAATATGAGGCCACAACTGGGCAGTTGCACGAGCTGTGAAATAGCCAGTTGACATTGACATTGGAGAGGCACTATGGAGACCCTCTGACAGACACACAGGTATGGACACTGCTCTTCACTGTCCCCTGAGAGCATATCATAAGTAGAAAAATGCTATTTTCGTTTCTCTGAATTTGCAATGAATAGAAGTAGTTAACAAGTACCAGAAAACCTGACAAATTCTCAGATCATGCTTGGTCAGAACAGGATTTTGGCAGTATTCCTTCATGGTGTCCACTGTTCTTTATCCTTTGTATCTAACACCAAGCAAAGAGCCATTAGAAATGAAGCGCAGCCTGGAAAACAGATTTCACTGCAATGAAGCAGGATTAAAGAAACTGCTGCGAGATTTACCCAGGGATAGGAAGGCTTCAGTGATGATTGAACATGTCCTTTACCAGTTCAGAGTGACATCAGCTCTGGTGGGATTTTGCTGGTCCTAGAGGGAAAGTACTGGGTCTCATGAAATACTTTTCCACAAAGTATTTCCTCAGTTAACCAATGGGCTCAAAAGTAGATTTGAAAGCTATTTTCTCTTTCTATGACATGTGATATGACATATCTTTCATGAAATTAAATTAATGAACCAAATGTCCAACACTTGGGAACAACCTGTCCCCAAGAATCAGCTCAGTTAGAGCAAATACCATTGCAAAATCACTGGGGGGATCACTCCAGAGAAGTGTATTCAGTGTGACTGGTAAAATATTTCATGTTACTTCTCATTGCAACTGTATAGCCCTTAGAATGGTTTCAATTATACATAATGAATCAAGGCTTGTCTTTGGGGAGAATGAAGCTGACTTCAGACTCCTGAATTTAACAAGGATGAGAGACTGGGCCCAGCCCCTCCTACCAGGGAGACATGAGGGTCTAATTGCTGTTGCTGTTCTGCTGCTGTTGGGTGGATGACAGAAATGATGGCAGTGCCTCTGGAGTATCACCTGCCTATGCCTGCAAAAGCAGCCTCCATCCCATACAACCCCTCTCTCACTGGCTGGTGGTAGCAAGCTTGGCTTAGTGGACCTACTGTTGCACTTGCCTGGCCAAATCTAAAGATTGATGGGTCTAGGTGTATGTAGAATGAGTGTTCATGAGAAAGAGAGTGGGAAAATCAAACCTCTGAATTCAAAGATAATTAGCAGTCTACCTACTCTCCAAGAGGACACTTGGACCAAGAAACTTGCGTGAGAAATGGATTAAAATACCCATGTATTGGTAATGCCTTACCTGTCTACTTAGTGTGGTGCTCAGTGTGCAGAGTTGGGCTGTACTGTACAGAAAACTAGTCAGTCCAGTGAGCAGACACGAATGAATGAATGGGGTCACAGCCACACACTGAGGTTAATGTATTTCCTTGCAGCAAAATGTTATGCTACCATTATTGTTCATAGGTGGTCAGGACTGTGGCTTCCAGATGACCAAACTTCCATCACTTCTGGATGAGATCTGATAGCACTTTGAGGAAGAAATTTGCTTGCTGCTCTCCAACCTGTGCAGTACCAAATGTCCTTGACCACTGAAAGCAACAGCTCCTCTGCTATTAAGGACTGACTCTGAAATCACCGGCAAGTTCTTCAGAACATGAGTTTTTATTGTATGTTCTCAGAGAGAAGAAAATGATTTGACTATTCAGAACCAGGAGTTCTGAAAAATATTGTAGTCCAATATAATGGCTTTATCAAACTTACATGCATACTATCTCACAGACTATATAATGTTTAAAAGTGTCCTGTCACTTATAAAGTCTTGAAAAACAAGATTGTTCCATTTACAAGCCCGTTAAGAATTACAAGTCAATATGGCCAATGCATTAATTCACTGTGAGGCTTTGCTGCCATAATCCATCATTGTCAAGCAGAGAAGTGGAAAGCCAGAATGACATTTAATGGCTCATAGAGACATGAAATCTGGAAACCACTGCAACTTCTTACAAGCCAAGTAGAATAAAACATTAATCAAAAGGTCACAAAGTGCAAATGATAAATGGTTATGCAAGAAAGCCAACCACATGCATCACTGCCATATCCTTCACACTTCTATTCTTCTAGCAAAAAACCCCCCAAACTGACAATTACTGCAGATAGCAAAACTGCTATTAGGACTGTTACTATGGAGTAGATCTAAAGTCCTGGTAAGAGGAATGAGAAATGAGAAGTACCTGGTACCTTTATTTTTCTTTGTTGATTGATAAAAAACAGCAACAAGAATGGTCCACTAAGATTTGTGCAAGAACTATCGGGAATGGGGAGCTCTAAAATCGGAGCTAAAAGAGCACTTCAGAAAAATTCATGTTGGCTTTGGGAAGGGTTGGAAGTGTGCTGAAGTGGAAGGCAAGAAGTTCTGGTAGTAGGTTGACCCTCTCTCTCCTGTAGGATAAATATATTGCTTGTGTTCACGAAGAGCTGTCCCTTACTGTCTGCTGGACTAACCCATGGCACATGGTCTAGCAATAAAGTAATATCCATGAAGACCAAATGTATTTGGCAAGCCAGCAGTCAACCTGTGCATGGTAGAAGAAAGGTCAGGCCTGGAAAATTTATCAGAACTCAAGCCTGATGATCCAGCTCTCTTCTAGACTCATTAACTGCTATATCTCTTTGCCAGGAGTTACACTGGCCTTGTACTTTCTCATTTTCTGCCACATGATGATGTCAAGCTCATGGAAAAAAAAATGGAAAAGGTAGAGTTACAGTACAATTGCCCTGCTTGTATGGTCTCAGCTTTGCTACTCTCAGAATCAGTCTTTTGGGTTTTTCTTACAGTAAATTATGTGCAAACCTACTAAATACTCTGTGCACCAAAGATACATCTACCTTACTCTTGGTATGAAAAAGATGTCAATTGCATTGAAAGGGGACACTGGAAAGCTGCAAAAATTGTATGGGGATGAGGGATCAAAGGAATTTACTGTTATTCATAGGAGGAGTCCTTGCTTCTTGTTTTACATGACAGAGGCTGAAAGGGAAGCTAGTCTTTTTGGTAGAACGAGTAACAAAGGGGGGAAGGGCTAGGTCTGGGTGCTGTTCCCTTTTTCTTTCTCTTTCCAAGTCCTCTTCTTTCAGGAGGGCTTTGAGGGAGATTGATGGGGGAAGAAGAGCTAAGGCATACTCAGGAGAGGTTTCTTGGTGCTTGCTCATTCCAGCCACTGTGCCTGAAGGATAGTCCTTACTGAGGTTCGTTCTCTCCCTTCCAAGATGCCCCCATCGGTCTTATCTCTAGAAATACTTCAGGGCCACAGTTTGCAGTACCAACAAGCTGAATGCATGCTGTAGACTCCCAGGTATTCTTCTCCATATATCTCCGCCTCTATACCTGAATAGGGTGTGTATTTGTTGTTTTCAGGAACTTGACTCCCATTCAGACTCATGGTGTAGTTGAATAACACCCCAGAGACAAAGCTGACTTTAAAAGTTCCTGTCCACTGGCTACACAATCCTTTACACTCTTTCTCTCCCTGTTCCAATTAGCTGCCCGCTCAGCTATGCTGGTGAGGATGTTCCTGAGGTCATAAACATGGACATAATCCTTGTTAACATAACCTCTCATTTCAAAAGCAATAAATGGAACTTGTGGAGTGTCCCTCCTCAGAGAGTCTCAAAAGCCATCTGGACATGGTCCTGTGCAACCTGTTTTAGATGGCACGACCTGAGCAAGGGATTAGACTTGATGAACTCCAAGAAGTCCCAACCTCAACCATTCTGTGATTCTGTGATCCTATAAAATTAAGCTAAATCCCAGTTATGTGTTCACTAATGCCAGAAAGGCAGCAGAATCAGCTGGACCAAAAGCTTCTTAGGAGGACTGTGCATCTCATCTGTGTTCCCCAGCATAGCCTGCCTATGCTGAAGCCTGGTTTTGCATATAAGGCTGGAAGAAATGTTTTTTCGGGAGTCTGGGTCACAACCAGGCAGCAGGATCTGGCCAAAGTCTCTTGCTTGGATGTACCACCTTAGGTGTATCCAGGAGAAGAATTTTCAAGGACGCTGGTACAGGCAGAGTAGGAATTGCAGTGTCAATACATGGATATCACTTTCAGAGGCTGCAACATACCACCCTGAGACCAATCTGCACACAAACTACCTTGATTCTGCCACATCAATGTGTGTCAAGAGGTAGTAGAAAGTTGTCTTATGCAACCAACACATTTGTGGCTTTTTAAGTATTTTTTTGAGAGTGGCAGTGAGTGCCAAGATCAAAGCACAGTGTGTGACTAAACTGGAGAGATATGAGCCTCAAGTAGGAAACTGAGATTCCATTAATTGAGGATGATGTATCTTGGAAACTCATTGAAAAAAATTGTAACAAATCAAGGCCATGAAGCCTGATTGGAACTTTGATGAGGGACAGAACTTTTCAAAGCAGTCTGGAAGTGCACATGAATTTGAAAGCACTTGGAAAAATAAGCTGTTACTTAATAAATTATTCCCAAAATAGTATTCTGAACTCACTGCAAACAGTTTCATCCACAATCCAGATTCACTCAGGTTTGGTAAGTTGTATGAATACCACTGTATTAGTCTTAATGTGTTTTTATCTAATCATTGGCTTTAGGGAGTATAAATAAACATCATAATCAACCTATACCTCAAAGAAAGATGCATTAACTTTCTCTCTGCAGCTGTTCCTGTGACTGCATTTTTGTGCTTTTGTTTCAGGACTGGCAGCAAAAGCTGAGATTTATCACAATTTGATTTAGATACTTAACCAAGTAACTTAATGCAGAGAGAGGATTCCAAGGTTACGGCCCTAGTGAAGGCAAGGTGGTGTCACTGGAGGATGACTGAACACACTGGTGCATCTTGGGCAGAAATCAGTACATAGGGAGGCCGACTTGCCTCTCTGTCTCCCTTGCCTACAATGATAGATTGAATTTTGAGGGTCCTTAAAGTGCAGCAACTTGATTCTGTCTAAACCCTGGTGGGAGGGATCTGTCCTTGACATTCACAACTTATCAGCAAGGACTTTGTACTCATTGTCCCCTTGTCTTTGCCTGTTCATTTTTTTTCCAAAGTAAACCCCTAGAAATGCTGCAATAATTGCCACATGCACCTGTGTAACTTCTCACTGTTGCTCCTTGGTTGTCTCCAGACCCAACATTAATATTACTCTCATGATCTGCAGTAATGCTGGCATGAGACAAGGTAATTCAGAGAGGGCATGGCCCTAGTGTTTCCTTCCACAGATCCATAAGTGATCCTAAAACTCATTTTTCTTTCCTTTGTACACACAGCATTATTTTCCTGCCGATATCAAATGCACTGTACTTTCAAATCAATTTCATATGATAAAACATGGAACCAGGAGAACTCCTCCTATGTAGTATATAACTATATTTCAGATAATTCTAACTTTTTTTCATGTGTTATTAAACACACAGAGGAACGAGTAGCAAATTTACAGTTTGTCCAGGAGATGTCTCTCTCTTCCTAAAATATGCCAAATCTATTTGCGCTTCAAGGGGTCTATCTTGCATCACAGATGTTGGCTCCTCCATCCTCCAGCGATGACCTTGCAGAGAGCAACGCGCAGTCCAACTGCTACATATGCTCTGCTCCTTTGTGGGGTTTGGCTGCTGTTTCCAGTGCAAACGCCTCAATTTTAGGTCAATGTTTTTAATAACCATGGGAGCTGAACAAACATTTGTGCTGCAGTCTTGTTTTTTCTCATGCACTTCAAACTTATGCAGCAGGCTAACTTGTTTCATTTCTAGAACCAAGTAATTTATTGTACAGTTCTGTTGCTGTGACCGAAGAACACACAGGGATATCAATGGATTTTAGGGACACTGGATTTTAGCTCACTGGGGCTAAAATATGTGTTGTCGTTCTGCTAACAACCTAAAGAATATAGTCCGAACAGTAAGTATTTCAATATTCTCATTGAAATACCTCACAGAGGAATTTAATCCACATACATTTATTTTTAAATATTTTCAGTTCTACTGTAAAGAATATGCAGATTAGCAGGTAATCCTATGACAGTCAATAAATAATAGTTTTGCTAATGACACAGTAAAATAATTGATGCTCTCAGAAGTTGCTTTGTTTTTAGCAAAACACAGGGTAGTGAAAACACTTGCAGTCCTCAGTTTTTTGGATCTACTGGTTTTATTCTCATCACTGTAGTGGCTTTACACTGTACTTCATGAAATTAGATGAAACAAACTGCTTTTGTGAGGAGACAGACACAGAAATCTCTTTTTCATGTAGGTAGAAAAACTTGACAGCCTAGTCAGTCCAGTGATTTTACCATGTATTTTTTCATGAATTTTATCAACTTACTGATGAGCTTCACTGGGAATTACAGGAATTATGACAGCAACTTTTTTCTCATGGGATAAATAATGAAATATATATGAAATTTTAGTCTCGTGAATAGGTCATGGGACTTTCAGATGTATTAGAGGAAAAATAATTGGATTTATGTGAGCATTTACTGACTACTGTCATTGGAGAATGAAGTTCTGGCCCATGTGATGGTCCCAGGTGAATCTGTGTACTTGGGGATTGGCTGTCTGGCCAGCTTTGTGAAGATCAAGAGAGAGGCAGAACAGGAGGATGCATTAGTGGAGTTACTGTGCTTTTGGAAAGAAAAAACAGCTGAGCATACACATTTTCCCCAAAATTGCTCAAGAAAAGAAAAGGGGCACCAAGAAGTCCCCAGCAAAAAAAAAGTGGGGACAAAGAAACAAGGTTGAGACTTTGTCAAAAAAATCAGGGCATTCACACTCCAGTGTAGATTCAGTTTTGAGGGACTTCCAGGTTTGATTTGAAGTCTCCGGGGACAGGAGCTGTCCTGTGGCAAGTCTGGAAACAATACTTCAGCTGGCAAGAGTGACAGGCCTCAGGGGTGAAAAAAGAGAAGTTTCATCTAGGCTTCCTACACTCAAGGCATCAAGACCAAATGCTGTTCATTTGTGTTGTTCTTCATTACATGACTCCCCTCAGGGGCTGAGAAGCTCCTTAAAGACTCATAACTGAGCTAAACAACTGAAAAAGGAGCTGCTTGTAACTTTCAGAGGTTGACTTCCAGGGTCTTTGCATATTAGAGAAAAAGATACCATTTTCCCACACTTTTAGGGACCTCTTTTTTACTTTAACAGCACAGAACTACTATTTTGTCTTTAAAACCACACCAAGCAGTAAAGGTATTACATGGTAGTTATGGAAACCTGTTGAATAGCACGTTTCTTGGACACCGAGAATAAGAGCAGAGTGTCCTGTGTGCTGTGGAAATGTTCCTATTACTCAGCTGGCTGGCATGGAAGCTCTTATTGTTGGTGTTTTTGTTTTTGTGTTCTGCTTTGCAGCTGCGCTCCCTCCAGGAAGACATGAGGGTGCTTCTGCTGACTCAGTCCTAGCCAGAGTCCCCTGAATGCACTGAATCCACCTGATTCTTGGAGAGCCTGGAAGTAATTTTCAGCTGAGTATATTTTATTTTGAAGTCTAGTCAAATGGTGCAGCCAGACAGAGCAGTTGATTGTCCTGGAGAAAACAAAATCTCGAAATGGAACTTTAAATTAAAAAAAACCAGTGAGAGTAAACTAGGAAAGGAGGGGGAAAGGCTACTTTGTAACATCCCTAGAAAAGCAAAAACTTTATCTCAAATGCCAGAGTGATGTGAGCAGCTGGAAGGATTGAATTAAAGACTTGAACTTTTGGGTGGAGTTTTGGGAGTCAAAGAAGTATTTCTGCATGCCACTCCCCCTGTCAGCAGCCAGCCTGAACCCACCTGCCTTTCTACTGGGAGTGCCTGGAAAACTTCACATTATCCTTTTCTAAACTGTATTCCTGCTCTTCTGACACCGCACTTAAGCCACAATTTTGAAGCTTCTCTCATTAATATGTTGAGCGACTTCTTGCATTTGATGGCCAGGAGGGCCCAGAAGGACCAGCGAGGACAGTAGAGTTCAAGTCCATTTTGAATGAATCCTCCTTTGAATTCTTGCCTGTCCTTCACGAAATAACTAGATTTAAAAAAGTTACACATGGGATGGATTCACCAGTCGTACCAGGTGTTAGTTATCCTTGCTGTTAAAATATGTACATTCTATCCTGATAATTTGGCTGTAAGTAGTTTCCAACCAGCCACAAGTAGATGTTTTCACTTTTACTTCAGAGCTGAAGAAAAAAATCAACTTAAGTCGTGGCCGCATTTTCACACCTACATGTCAGCTTCTCTGCTTGGACATTAGCACCTTCATTCAACCTTGTTCAGACAGAGAGCTCACTAGAGATGAGGATGGACCTGCATCCTGAGGTATGCTATGACACCTCAGGCAATGTCACACATAAATACCCCAAACAAGTCTGAATTACCTACCAGGCTATTTATAAGGAGCAATATTATTCTACTAACACAGTATTGCCTTCATCTAAGCCACCTGCCTATAGAGTTTTCTCCAGACAAGCTGAGCTTAGAGCCCACTGGCCCACTAGCTGGGTCATCAGGCTGAGCTGGGCAGGGAGCAGCATGAAGGGGTACCTGAGGTGATGCTTACAGTGCTGCACAGAAGACAGTGTGCAGAGAGTGAGTGTTGTCATGGAGCTTGCCAGAAGGAGCAGTCAGGGGAACATCTGGAAAGCAGCAGGAACTGACCAGCAATAGGATCTGTTCTAGGACACAGCACACTGCTTACACTGACAACATTCAGATAGTTTTCAAAATGGACATCTTTTCAGCTCTGTAGAGCCTGCCTGAGTGAATAGTAGTGGTTTTGGTTTTTTTTTATTTTTTTTCTTGTGTAACTGAATTTTGAACTCAGTGTAAATATATGTTTATTAAAGCGTGTCTTCTAAAAGAATAATTTATTTATATTAAATTTCCTCCAATGCTTAGCCAATGGGTCTAATTTGGCTACACATATTTGCAGACACTCTTCATGTTTATTTTACAGAGCTATATGTTTGCAGATCCTATTTTACTGTCTAATAGCACTGGATCTTATCCATCCCTTTTGTCATCTCATTTTTTTCCCTGAGAAGCTCACTGTATGAATTCCAAATTCCTAATTTCATCCTGATGTAGTCCTTGCAAGGCTTCTGCTTGGAGAACAATGGGAGAGTCAGTAAAATTTCGGTACAACTCCTGAATGTTTGTATTAGTGACTTCTGCAGTTTTTCCTCACGTTTATACCAGAATGGATTACAAGCCTTTGCATATTTCTTATGCTGTGTAGAGACCTTGATGTGTGATCAAGTTACCATGATCTAAACAAGTTACTACAGGTCAGCTGAGAAGTAGTAATTCCTGCATATGTAGCACAAACTACCACCACGTTATGTGATTTAGATAACTTTCCCTAAATGCAAGGTTTTACCAAATTCTTTTGTATATGACAAGCCTGAACATTCGGATCAAAGTGGTTTCCATTGGCGTAATTTTTAATGACTTCTAAATCACTGCAAGTGGGGAACATATCTGAGCTTCATCTTTGTGTAAAATATACAATTATCTCATTTTCTGCACTGAACCCAGGAAAGTGGTCCTTCAGTTGCCACTGACGTATCTAGCTACAGTTTTTTAAAATTACATGAAGGTGTCTTTAGGCAGAAGGTTTGCAGTAGCTGTTTCATGTGCTGTTTTGAAGCCTGCTGTGCAGGTACCGTGCTCTGGATGCTCTGATAAAGATGGTGCCGTCTCCATTGGTGGGGTTTTCTTTTACCTGTTTGCCCTAACCTGGCTAGAGCAGTGGAAACCCTTCAGGAGAAGGGGTAACTTTCTGGGCCAAATGGATTGTGAGGAGAAAATTTTCTTAGGGACAACAAGAGGATGATGTGACTCTTATTCAAAGTAAAAGAACACTGAAAAATGATGGAGCACAGAGGAAGGATGAGGAAAGGATCCACCATGCAGGGACACAATGAGCAAGAGAGATTGGCTTTCGCATCACTTATTCAACAACTTATCTAGAGCTTCTGAGCCTTACCAATTTAAATTTTCTTTGTACTAGCAATACTTCCTACTAAAGATTGGGAATCTTTGCGTTTTCAGTGAGTTGATCTCATACCGTTTTCTTCTCCAACATGCATTCATAGTGCAGATATGCCTCTGTGCTCTCTCTCTTACTTAAATAACACTGCATTGCAAATAAAGGGAACTTTTAGCACAGGACATTGACCTCTATTTGGAAAGAAAGGTAAGAGTTGGGAGAATGGCTGATGAGCTCCTTAAAGTTTGTAGTCTGGCTCCTGAGAGCTGTTCATTTTGTACTTGCCATGCAGTGAAGGAGTGTGAGAGCTGAGAAATGGACTACAAGGATACACACTCAGGCGTGTCCGATTGGGACCCCTTCCCAGGCCAACACTTCTGAACCTTCTCTTGAAATAAACATAAAGGTGTGGAAAAGCACCTTTGAAGAGGAGATGCACGCCCCTGGGCTGGAGAAATAGGAAGATCAGGAAGATCAGGAAGACATCTGGCCACCAGGGCCTGAGTGATGCTTTGAATTGCACCATAGGCAAGGTTGCCTGTGCTTCAAGCTCATTACTGTGCTACCATCCTCAGTTACGATGGCTAGAATGACAATGCCAATACTTTGGACTGGAAGTGACCATCAGCGACAAGAAGACACTGTGCCCTGGTACATAAAGGGAAAGAGGCCCTCCTTTCCCTCCTTCTACCTCTATATCCTTAGTAAAATCTGATTGTATTAAATAATCATATGATTTCTGCTGGACACCAGTGATGGGGTGAAGGTAGAGCCTACTGCATGCCACTGTCTGGCTTGCTGATTTTTTATTATCAGATGTATAATTTTCCCCATACTCAGGGTAGATTTTTCCATCAGGGCCATTCCTTATTTGAGCACAGCAGTTTGATATCCTTGTCAGCTAGCTGACATAAACAGTTAGGCCAATATGATACTGTTGTAAAGTCACAGAGGGTCACATCGTGTGTCTTATGTGTAGGAAAAAAAAAATCCATTTTCCTTGTTTCTCTACTAAGGAAAAATTGCTGTTTCTTCAGAGCAATAGCTGATTTCCATGACCAGCTGTAAACAATTACTAAGCTGCCTGCCTTGATGATTTATAGCTTAGTTATAAAAGCGTGTACTTCTGCCAGGCTGCTTGCTAAGCCCAGAGGAAGACCCTGAGTTAATGGTGATGACGCTATTTTATCACCTGCTGTGAACTAATTCTAGGAACTAGTCAGATTTTTCTGGGGAAAATGCCTTGCAATGTGAAATCAATAAAGTCGATATTCTTTCCCATTTTTTCCCCTCTGTGTGTGGGAATAGACCAATGTGTAGATGTGATTTTGGGAGAAAAGGTGCTTGTTTTCAGGATGAAATTTCTGGTCCAAACCAGAGACGACAGTAACATAAAGACAATAGAACAGAGCATGGTCCAGTGAAGATAGCACCCTTGGGGAAAATATGACAAATTGAAGAAAGTTCATGTTTTGAATTTGCTGCTAATTTAAATCCAGTGTGAATTCCTTTGTAACCTGCTATTTAGGCAGATATTTTTGTTTTCATTAAACCTTGTGGAAGATCCTGGTTTTATCACATTGCAGAATGCATAAATTTTTATTTTAAAAATCAACTAGCTTTTCAAGGTGGGAAAATTACTTCCTACAGAAATGTAATAAGAAAAACCAGATAACTCTTTTCTTAGATTTTATTTTGGCTTAGTACTTGGTATCTTTTAATGGTTAAAATTCAATGGTAAACAAATTGTGGCATGTTAGCAGTTATTCTAAAGCTTCTTTTTAAGCTACATGTATCAAGCACCCTGGAGTTTTTGTTTGTTTGTGATAGTTGTTTTGTGTGATCATCTGTTATTAATTACAGTATTGCTGGTCAACTGGCTGTTCCAGTGATCAGTGGTATTGTTACAAAAGTATGTACACTCCCTTAGTACGTGGGTGGTGGTGGCAACTGTGCTGATATAGTTTCTGTCTTTTTCATGGGACAGAGCTTAAGATCTTTTTTGGTTCCTTCATTTCTACCAGATCCCAGTTCTTTTTACTTTTCTTTTTTGAGGTGTTCGCAACTTTACACTGACATAGGAATGGATCTTCTGGAAGTATATGGATTTTTACCTTCTATAATAGATGCATAGTGCTCAGGAAGATAAGATACATATGCTGTCTAGGGATATCAGAAAAAGGTTATGTAGCATTTTATTAATTGACAATTTTATTTTTGTGTGACTACACTCTAAAATGCAAAATAACACGAGAAACAGATTTTAAATTAGACAGTGGATTCTAAGAGAAAAATCAACCCTGTAATTTTTATATCAGATGGTAAATAAAGGTTTTATGAACCTCGTCTCAGAAGGAATTCAGCCACCAATGTGGCATTTCTGTGCTACTTTACCGTGTTTGTGTACTGTGTTTTCATATACTTGTGCTATAAGACTTAGCATTAGAAAACTTGTGGGTTGTTTTTACTGTTTTGTTTGCTTGTTTGTTTTTGTTATTGGTTTTGTTTTGGTTTGTTTTAATGATACTAGCGTTTAAGAGTTGATTTCTTGTGCTGGACAGTGTAACATGAAACTGGAACCACTGCTACCAATGAGAGCTGCCAGGACAACGGACATACAGCTATTAACTGTGAAACTGCTGCTGCAATTAACAAGTGTGATGCCAAAAAGACATTTCTGGGAAGCTTTATGTTCTTCAGACTCTGAGTGCTAGTGGGAGCATTGGAGAAGGATAGATTTTTGGACAGGGAACCTTTAATATTGCTGCAAAGACGAGTGCAGTGAACCTAGTCCTCCTGTACACAGACAACTTCAGAAAAGAATTCCTTTTACCCTGTTGCTTTACAAGCAAATTTCACAGGCAAACCAGCTCTTACTGCTATAGTTTAGCTAAAATACTGCTTTGGACAACCATATCCTATACAATAGAGTCGATGAATTAATCTGTATCTAACTTGAGCAACAATCCATAGTGATCCTAATGTTTACAACAAACACCTTTGGTATGTTCTGGTTAAAGCTGCCAAAGAAATTCAGGATTACTCACTAATTTTAAACTTGATGCATTATCCTTTGTCAGTTAGAATAATGCAGTGGTGTAAACCAGCATAACGTTAGTTGGACTTTGGCCAAGAAGTGCTCTATTGGACTTTTCATTGAATCGTTGTGATGGAACTGGGTGAAACTTGCTTAATAGTCCTGCACCTTTTCATTCAGAATGAAAACAGGAGGTAGATAAATACCTTCATCAAATATCAGTGAAAGCAGTAATCATCTTTGTCCAAAACACAGAACTAGAGCTAAAAGTTCAGTTTCAGGCTATGTATGTCTTTCTATGGCTATTGTTGTGAGTTTAAGGGCCAGTGACTTGATTGGGTGGGGCACTTTGTGTACGTACAAAGGAATTAAGAGTAGAAATTCCTAAAGGTGTATTAAAAAAAAAAAAAAGATATCTGATAATTTCTACCTGTTTCAGAGGTGTATTGTAGAGAGCCTGGCTGTGCAAAGAAGGCGGCCAGGGAGAGCAGTCCTTCCTGTGAATCACCGGAGCTGCCAGGATGAGAGAAAGATTAAGTTGTTACACCGTCATCCATGGACAAAGCATTTGCTAAATTAATTTACTGGGATCTTTGCACAGGGTAACCCTCACCCAAGAAGTCAAATCTGTCGAACAGGAAGGCCAGTCACTGCCTAGATGATGATGGGAATCTCTGCTGAGAGTGTCCTTGCAATGGTAATCTTCAGCCAGACAGAGTGAGATTCCCTGAACCTTCCTTCTGCTCTGCTCATGTGACTATGTAGGTCTGTGGTCCTACACAGAATCATAGAATATCCTGAGTTGGAAGGTGCCCACAAGGATCATTGAAAACCAACTCCTGGCACTGCAGAGGGCACTGCCAAGAATCACATCATGTGCCTGAGAGCATTGTCCAAATATTTCTTGAACTCTGTCAGGCTTGGTGCTGTGGCCACTTCCCTGGGGAGCCTGTTCCAGTGTCCAACCACCCTCTGAGTGAAGAAACTTTTTATAATATCCAACCTAAACCACCCCTGAGATGACTTCATGTCATTCCCTCTGGTCCTGTTGCTGGTCACCAGAGAGCAGAGATCGGTGCTCGCCCTTCCACTTCCCCTTGTGAGGATGCTGTAGACTGCTATGAGTTCTTTGTGACCACTCCATTACAGGCATGTGTCTGCACTACACATTATAGCAAAGTCCTTAAAAATTCTGTCTTGGTTATGTACAAATGAATGCACTACATGACCCTTTCTGCACCTACAGGAATGGTTTCTATTGACTATTTACAAATATCTGTATACTCTTTTGTTAATTTTACAGCAGAAAGTGCCTGGAGAAGTCCTCAGCCTGGCCAGATTCTCCATTCTAGATGCTAACACTAAATCTCTAGGACTGCCTGAAATTCCCACCTGGACTTCTCCTGCAGAAATTAGGCAAAGGTTTTGCTATGAGGCTTGCAGCGAGTTTGATCACCATTTCTTGGTTCAGTCCCTTGTGTCACTTCTGCAGAGACTAGTTCTGGGACCACCCAGGGAACTAAGGCCTAAGTGTGCATCCTGATACCAGCTGCAGCACAGCTGTGACTGCAGGACAAACTTGAATTTCATCCTTAACTCATAAATTAAAATCAATAGTTCTTGCCACGAAGTACAAAAAAACCCCTAAAGCAATAAACCTGATTTGATAAGGCCAATGATCTACTTCTGCAGATGTAAAAGACAGACCATATATATTGTCTGGATTCAAAATGGGGAATGATGTTACTTCCTTTTGGCAGCTGTTTGGCCATTTGAAAAATGTTTCCTGTGCTGAATGTGCACAGGATAATATGGTTCTTCATTGCTGTTCACTGAAAATAAGAAATACTACCAAGTAAAGTGTTTTGCACTTACAGTCCTGATTTCTGCTTGTACTAAGGCTCTTTTGTGTGAGCCTGGAAATATACTGAGCACTTGAAGCAAGTGCTCATTTTGCTGAAGATGTACTTTGCTGAAGAGCTGTGAGTTTAAGGGAGGCTCAGTCACGAGAGGAAACCCAAGCTAGCTCAGTGTCTTCAGAGTTGTTGTTTTCTCTTGTTCACAGATCAGGACATGTTACTGTTCTGGGCAGGAGAAGACAGCTCCCTAGTGTCCTCACTTATGTGCACTGTGTTGAAAGCAGGAAAAGTAAATGGAACAGCTGGTACATTAAATTCATGCCTTCTAAATCACTTCACTGTGGTGATAACAATGCTATCAATATCCTCATTCACTTGTCTGCTACATAGTCTTTTTTGTTTGAGTGTTCACAGGTCCCTTTATGTCACAAGACTTCTCCAACTGAAAGCACCACTGTCCAAGTATTTCAAGTGAAAAGGGACATTTCTATTTTTATTTAAGGTTATACTTCCGCTGTTGACATGGAATATCTGTGGTAATGGAAGTGTTAAAGGGGATGTTTCCATCTCTGAAGTGATTCTGGATAGAAGAAGGAATTGTTATCGTGTGCCAAAGGTTTGTGCCTTAGTATAGGTCATGCAGAACTTGGACAGCATTTTGGGTACAGTGTTAGGTTTCTTTAGCTTTGAACCATTTATATCCATCTAGACTAGTGCTGTAAAATGCGTTTTTCTAAAACATAGCTTTGACCTCTCTTTCTGTCCTTTCTGCTGCAACTTCTCTGGCACATCAAATACAATTTTTTCTTTATTCTCAGTGTTTTTCTTGGCCTAATCTCCATCACCTATGTGATTTTCAGTATTGAGAAGGTGGCTTCTTTCTCTGATCAGCCCTGTTTGACTTGTGTTATTGCACTGTCACTTCATAGTCACTGGTCTATTCATCTCCATCTAATCCTCTGTCTTCTATTTAGCTCATTAGAACCTCTCCAGGGAGAAGCTCTTGTTTTCTGTGTTGGCAGTTAATGCAGTTATGTCCTGGGATTCCACTGGGGATCCAAGGCTATTTGAAAATATACATTAATAGGATATGAATTAGTAAATACAATCTTATGCAGAGAGATGGGAATGTGAGAGGAACTAAAGTGATACTCTGAGGCTTTCCACATTAGCTAGTAGTGGCGCCTAGCAGGAGCAAATAAGCAGAGAAATGGTTCTGCAGACCTGCTGTATGAGGTGTGTCCTTGTGCTGGGGGCTGTTTCCAGCTAGCTCTAACCTGGTCCCATGGCCTGGAAGCTCATTAACAGCCAGAGCACACCTTCTGCTTTTGTTTCCTTTGGGGAATATGGTGTGTGTTCTGAGACTGCTCTGTGATGTGAAACACAGTAAGTGATGTTGGGGGCTATTAGGATGTTCACATCAGAAGTGTCCTCCTGAGCCAAACTAAAGTGCTTATGTAGTAGGCACACCCTCATTGTCTAAGTACCTTTAGTACAATTTGTCATTATGACATGAAATTAGCAAAATGCATAAGTATTTCTCCAAGGTAATATTTTTTTCTGATTGAGATCTGAATTATAAATTGATGTTTATCAGCCTAGAGTGAGACAAATGCTTTCCTTTTACATACGTGTTTCCACTGACAGGCATAGCTTTGTAGAGTGCAGCAAATGGAACACTATGGAAAAACTTTTAGAATAACATTGGAGCCAGAGGTTTAGTTTGAACCTGCAGTGTAAGACCTTAAAGTATGCCAACCAAGAGCATCTTGAATGTAACAGATTTCAAAGATCTACCTTGTCTTTTTGAATCTTAGGGTATTTTGTAGTAAAATTATTCTTTTAAAATTTCACCATACTTTTCACCTAGCTAAGTTCTGACTCTTACATAGGCAGCCATGGATGGTAATGAAACTGGAGAGAATAGAGATAAAAAAGAGATATCTATGTATGTGTAATCAAGAACTGTTACATATTTTTTATTTCATTATTTGACTTGTGCTGACTTATGGATTAATAGTTATTCACACTGCCATTTATTTTTGACTATGACATGGTAAGTAAAGCAAAATGCTACATTTGCCTTGGTACTACCAGACTAGTAAATTGACATAACACAGTGGAATGATGAAATAAGATACAGAAACATTACTTTTCAATGTCTGTAATACTGTAGTGAGCTGCAGATTTAGTTTGGTATCTGTACAGTCTTAAACTTGGTTTAAAATGAAAACTTTTAATACCCTTTATCTTTCAGTATAATGTTCTTATTCCTTTTGCTGTTTTTTTTTCTTTTCCAAGTGACTTGATTTCTTTGTTCTGTTATGTTTAATAAAATCTGCAAAGAAACTTAAGCCTTAAATATCTGTTTTGTATCTTTCTTCTTCTAGTTCAAACATCAATTTCCATTCCTTACAAATACTAATTGCACAGAAGGCTGTGTGACTAGACATGTGCATGTGTGTGTGTATGTAATATCTTGCTTCCTCTTTTCAAAGCATTGTCCAAACACCAGCTAATTGATTTGACATGCTAAAAGAGAAACTCAGTGCAACCAAGACATTTTGGTATGAAAGACATTTCCAGTCATCTCCGTTCAATAATTGCAACCACAACTCCAAAGATGATACAGATGCAAATTGAAATGTGTGATCCTGTTCTATCTGGATTTGATTTCTTTCCCCTTTTGCTCTGAAATACTCATCTTCCCCTTCCTGCTGGGATCAACGATGGCTGGGACTGCCACGTACAGTGTAGCTATACAAGCCCAGAGTGATTGAATTTTACTCCAGGGATACAACCCCAATTCCCTCTTCTTCTCCTTCAATGAAACTGGTCCTAATTTCATGCATATTCTGTGAGTTATATCCAAAATGAAGGACTGAATGAAATCTCCTAGGAGGGGGATGGGAAATCATGATCCTTATCTTCTAATAGGCCCCATTCTGAGATCATCATTCTCTTATCTCTTTCCAAATTTTATTTTTCCATATGGGAGTACAATAAATTGTTGTTGACTAGTGAATACCCCTACAACTTCTGCAGAGCATAAATCACACTATACATCTTGAAATTCCAAAACATATCACACCAGAGGAAGATAGTGAGCATCAAGTCTGTACAGATGGAAGTTTTTTAGTACCTTAGATAGTCCAAACATTTTGCCAACTATGTGAAATCAACCAAAAACTTTGAAATTACTGCTGATTTTACCTGAAAGACTCTCAGATGCCATTGAAAAGTCAGAAGACACTTGTAACCCTGTCTCCTCATCTGTGTACTAGCACATATTGTACCAGAAAGTTTCAACTGTATTTTCTTCTGTGCTTGTGGTACACAAAGTTGTGGCAATCAACCATCATTTACACAGAAGATGATGACCTGGAGCAGCTGTGAGCATCATTTTGTCTACTTGCCTCACCAGTTTTCTGTCCATGTAGCTGACTCAGGAGCAGGCAGTGGACTGTCCTGAGTATGACTGTGCATGGCGGTGTGTGACACCACAGCTCTACCTTAGGGCATGACCCCGGGGTGGAAGGTACTCATTAGCACATGGATGCTGCAGGAGGGGTGAGAACACGGTATGGGGGATAGAGTAGGAGTCTGGTCTTTGAGTGGACTTCAAGCACAGGTGAGATGTAACCAAATTATGCAAGAAAAGAGTTCATAAATACTCTCACAGTTTCTGATGTTCCTCCAGAACTCACAGGACTAGAGAACATAAGCTTCCTAGATGCAGATTTTCTGGTACTTTTTTCTTCCAGTTAGATAAAATTTAAAAAATGCCATTAAAATATCACTTTTTTGCAATTTTTTTTCCCAGCTGCTCACAGGTCACAGCATGTCAAATTTTAGCATCTCATGTTGAAATTTGAAATCCATTTAAATCTCTGTAAGCAAAGGTGCAAGGGCTCTGCAGGAGGAGACAGCACGGTTGTGCCTGATGGGAGCCGCCCACCTGACTTGGCTGCTTCACCAAGGCCATTTTGAGGGGCTGAAACCTGTCCAGAGAAGGGCAACGAAGCTGGTGAAGAGTCTGGAGCACAAGTCCTATGAGGAGTGGCTGAGGGAGCTGGGGTTATTTAGCCTAGAGAAAAGGAGGGTCTGAGGAGACCTTCTCAGTCTTTGCAACTACCTGAAAGGAAGTTGTAGCTGGGGGGGGGGGGGGAATCAAGCTCTTCTTCCAAGTAACAAGCAATAGAACCAGAGGAAATGGCCTGAAGTTTTACCAGGGAAGGTTTAAATTGGATATTGTGAAAAATTTCTTCCCTGTAAGGGTTGTAAAGCATTGGGACAGGCTGCCCAGGCAAGTGCTGGAGTCACCATCCCTGGAGGTATTGAAAAGATGCATAGGGGTGGCACTTAGGAACATGATTTAGTGGTGAACATAGTAGTGCTGAATTAACAGTTATACTTGATGATCTCTGGGGTCTTTTCCAACTTAAACAATTCTGTGATTCTGTAAGAACAAACAGTGATGTCATACTCACGTTTTCCTAGTAAGACATCTTTGTATCATTACATTTCAGTGGCCACAAGCAGACAAAAGCACAAAACTCACGAATTCCATGATTCTGTTATTTTTCCATAGATGCGTGTTATTTCTTTAATCTTCACTATTTATATCAGATTAAAGTTCTCAGTAAGAAACAGCTGTTTAATAACCTCCTGTAGTCTCTTAAATGCAGATCAATGTGGTTCTGTGGACTAGGAATTATGAGGCAATGGATGTAGTCTGAATAGTGCCACACAAAGTTTGTTTGACTTTATTTTATTTTATTTTGTTTCATCCATTTTTTTCATTATACTTTGAAAACAAAGAGATACCTTAGATTTTGGCCAGTATAATAGCACTAAAAGACTAAAGGAAAGTGGACATTACTTCTGTCTGCTCAGATAAATATAAAGCTGCAAGTGGGTGAAATGAATCCCCTTGATACAATAGACATATGAACTGTATTACAGGGTAGAAGGGCTGTGAGTTCATAACCACCACCTTGCCCACTCACAATTGCACTAATGGATGTTATGACATTTAAAATTTTAGCAAACTGCCTCAAATGGCCTGTTCAAAGCTAGTTCCATGCTGAAGAGACAGCCCTTCAAGGCAACTTGATGAAAATAGAGTGACTTCAATGGGCTTGCACAAAACAAAGCTTTCAGGCCTTGGTGGCAATTTCCTATTATTCTTTCTTCCTTTTTCTGCTTTAAATTGAGGTAATCTACATTTAATTTTCTTTAAAGACACTAAAAATCTCCTTACCCAGGCCCTGTGGCTGACTGATCAGCTAGTACTGTGAGAAAAATTGTTTTCCAAAAGAAAGTGAATGCTTGCACGAATATATAGTGGAATAGTGTCCACCACTGCATATGGTAGGCTATTTCACGTTAAGCAAGTTTATCACTATAAGAGGTATTTGGGGTACAATTAACGATGAAATCTATTTCTGGCATTTCTATGTCTTCCAAAGCTATTTTGAAATCAGAAGAATTGGGAGAAGTTTTGTGAGGGGGAGAAACTAAATTCCTTAAGCTGGTATTGCTGTTGAATTCCTCAGCAATAAGACCTTTCCAGGAGTCTTCTCTGGGTAATTTTTTCTGACAATTCTCTGAAAATATTTTTCAAGCTGTTGGTGTCTGACATGAATCTTCAGTTTTGAATGTCATTGACAAGTCTCACCTTCTCTTTAATTTGCATTCAGTATTTTGGGGTACATATTGTGTATTTGTTCTTCCTAAGTAGGGGAAATCTCCTGGTAACAAAAGCCCCAGAAGGTAAAAATCATACCACAAAGATTCAGTAGAAGAGAAGAGAGACAGCAGATTTGTTTTTGCTACGTGTGGCAAAAGACCACAATCATGTATTGGCATCATGCATGTCAATGTCTGTGCCATAGCAAAAAGTGCTATTCAGCACCTGGAAAGAAAGAAAAAAACATATTAACTCAAAGAAAATATACCTTTCCTTCCCTTTTGCATGTAATCTTTCAAATGAGTTTTTATTTAAAAATCACAGCTAGCCATGTGACTCCCTTGTACAGAAGACGACCTAGTTATCAATCAAAATTTTATTTCACGGTCCTTTCCTGTGTTAAAAAAAAAATAAAATCTATGACGAGGAAAAAGAGAACAGCATTAATTTTGTTGTTGGGACAAAGAGGAAGAAAATAAAGCAGAGGAAGCAAAATATTATAAAGGCAGGGAATAAAGCTTCCTCTTACCAACATTTTCACTGATTTGCAATAGATACACTTCCCAATTTTCTTGCAAATTCCTCCTCCGGATGTGAGTGTGTTTGTGTGACATATTTCACAGCAGAAGTTGCTCAGTTGTGCATGGCAATTTGGGTCAAGAGTGCAGGTTTGAGGGTTATCTCCTGCTTGTCCCAGCAAACTATGCTCTGCTTCACTTTACAGAGAGGCCTCAGGCGATAGAGGGTACACGTGGTGAGCCTCAGCTGTTATAGGCAGCCTGGAGCTGATTGGAATGAAAACCCATGAAATAGATTCAACACCCTCATTTTCAGCTACTCATCATTCTTATGAACATCCTCTGTCCCTTCCAAAACCACCTGTCAAACAAGATGCTTTTAGTATCTGTAAGGAATTGCCCATTGCAGGTTACTTCTGAACGAAAAGGGAAATCACCCCTGTGGTCCTTTGAGAGACAAGACAGGGAACATAGAAAAGTGTTTCTTGCTTTTCTTATTGAAAAGCTTGCAGTCTTGTAATTTAGTCTGTGTCTGTGTATTTAAGTCTGAAAGGCTAATAACCATCTTTACAGTGCTGTTCCCTGGCTAGCGGGAAAGTATAACACAGGGATACTTCACATTGTTTGATGTTAGTTGTGTCTTTTTTTTTTCATCCTTCCTGAAGTAAAGATTACATTAGAAGGAATTTGCTCTTGTTTCAGCAAGCAGAGCCAACTGGCAACCAGCTTGGTGTTTGTATTGCAGCTGTTTTTTCTCCAGAGCATAGATTTTAACATTGTGCAAAACAGTATCGTTAGTCCAGATCTTTCCTCTGCCTTGTGGATATAAAAGTGGCAGTCTGTGGCAACAGAGATCTATATCAGGTATGTGTTGCTGTAGGAAACACCTGGATGCCGTAGACTTTAATGTTTCTGATGGTTTAAAAATGGGAAAAAATATGAAGAGAGAAGAGTAATTTTTTCTTGTGTAGCATATAAGCAGTATTTTGCAGCCTTGCCTATGTTCCAAAGGAAATGGACAAAATGAAAACTGAAAAAGAAAACCACAACAAAACTATTCTGAGCAACCCCACTGTCTCTGATAAAACTAATCTGGGAGACTCATACCCAGTTTCAACTTCTTTACTCCATGAATGGCTCCACAGAATAGCACTTAAGAATGCCTTCAGACCAGTGCACGTTCCAAGATTTTTCCTGCAGCCAGGGACCAGTTCCTGAGAAATGTCCATTCCTGGCTGCCTGGATAAATTTACTGTAAAGCAAAAAGTCTGGTGTAGTGGTTTTGATTATGGTCTAGAACATGGCCCTTTGAACAACACTACCAAAAAGTACCAAAGTGCCAAGGAAGCAGTTTACGGACAATGCTAAGATCTTTAGGCTGAGATGACATTCCAAGAGAAGACAGCATAGAGAAGGGAGTACATGTTAATGTAATTGTGGTTGTTTACAATGCTGATGCAGCAGTTTGAAATATTCTGGTTTACTAATATTTTTTAAGAGGTTCTGGCTTTAGTCACAACTGTTTACAGAAATTAATGTTTCTAATAAGAGAATAATCAAAAATTTTAGCTGATTTGAAGCTACAGAATAAAATATTTCACCCTGGTGAACTCAGTGGGGACAGAGTGCAGTGGCTGTAAACTGGCACAGGTCCATGAAGCCTCACCCAGCTTTGCTGCAGTGGAACAATGAGCTGAATGATGCTTTCAGTTTGTTAACTGACTGGGGTAGATCATGTATCCATCCAGAGAACATGATGTGCAGAAGTTGCAGCTTGGCTCTGGATGAATACCAGTGCTCTGTGAATCATAGCTGAATCCCATGTACTTGTGAGCCAAGTGGGCCTGGGAAAAGCCAGGTCAGTTTTGCTTAGTTCAGGTTTCCAAGGTGTTTTTGGAATGTGAAACTTTCTGCCTGTTTTGTACTCTACAGCCCTAAGGCCAGTGGTAAGCTGGGTATCTCCTGGTTCTTGATCAGCACTTTTGGTGGTTGTGTGCTGGACATGTGAGACAAACAGTACTACCAGAAGAGTTTCTCGAGCACATTCACTTTTACTCTTTTTTTTTTTTTTAAGTGCTAGAAAAGTTACAGACCCCTTTCCTAGACTCTGCACACCCTGCTCCAATTCTGACCTCATTCTTCCTGTGAGTCTTTCCTTGGAGAGTGTCCTAGGCTTGGCGGGTTTGCTTCCCTTTTTTCTTCCTCCAGGTTGGTCTTCTGGCATGTGGTCTGGTTGCTCTCTTTTATCAGTTGGATTTCCTTATTGAATTTAACTCTATTTTGCTCAACTTTTTGCTGAACTTTCACACAACTGAATTTCAGCCACCAGATGGACCCATCCCAACAAATCACTGTCCTCAGAACTGGCCCTGTTTCTGAGTTATTCAAGGAGGCCCTGATAGATGCATGTTGCTAATCCACTGTCAGGTGTCCCCCTCTCTTCTGTTCCTTCCTAGGGGAATAGAAAAAATTGTTATTACTGAGGTCGAGCAATTGCCACAGAAAATGGAGTTCACAATGCAAGCAGGCATGTACAATTTTGTGCAGAGTTGCTGCACTCCACCACATGCTCTATTTAATGGCAAATGAGTAACAGATATGTATGTTATATTAACATATGCATATGTTATATGCACATTTCATGTGCAGAATAGCAGAATCTCATTCTTTTAAACTTAGACATCTTTTCAAAGCATATGAGCTTAAGTGAAGAGAATATTAAAGTGGAACAACTAATTCATACTCCCTAGCATAGCACAGGGCTGTACCTACTGAATGAGGTTTTTCTCAAAAAAAAAAAAAAAGAATTCTTTCATGGAAAATGTAAATGTCCCCATATCATAAAATTTAATCACTTCAAGGAAAATATACTACTTCAGATTTATCCATACATATGAAGAATCAAAACTAATTTGTTATTAAAAATAAAGCAGGACAATTTGGACCATGATGCATTAGCTGTTCCCTTATTAATTTATGATGTGATCTTGCTCTCTCCCTTTTAACTGACGCTGGTGGTTGTAACATAGTACTTCATCTGGTAATGAACAAAATGTAATCTTACAGTATTCCACACTTCATTGAGAAATAGCAAAGCTCTAGTGTAATATTCATTCTATCACCTTCCATAATAGGTGAAGATATGTTTTGGCACAAGATGCCTCTAGTCACCAAATACCTGGCCCTTAGCCCAGAGAAGTAAAATTTCTGGCCCCACATCTTAACACACTGTTGTCTGTGGCTTAATCATGAGAATAATTGCTTGAAACCGCTGCTGCTGCCTGTGCCCAGGCAGCTTGGACCTACAAGACCAATCTTAATCATATGTGGGGATCACAAACACTAGACCATTGGCAGAATCACTGAAAATATTCTCTTTTTTTCAATAGGCTTTGGATCTTGGGTTACCATGGTGAAGTCTCACAGCGCATCTCATTGTATCAGAGATGGGAGACCACACCAGGGCTTGACACTGAAGCACATAGTTGTTCAGCATCACCAGCAGCCTGGACAGCGGGTGCACCCTCAGCAAACCTGTGACGGCCCTCAGCCAAGGGGACTGATGGATGTGACCACTTGGCACAGCAACCCCAGTAAAGTTGGCTGCACCAGCAAAGCCCCCATGAGGACCAGCAAAGAAAACCTGAACATCTAGAGGAATAACTCCCTGCTCTGCTGTAGTTTGGGAAGTGACGGGCTCAATGGCAGATCAAGGAAGTGGATGACAGGTTGAACATGAGCCACCTCTGCATTCTCATTGCAAACAGAACAAACTTCATATTGAGATACACGAGGAGAATCTTGGTCTGCAGATCAAGGGAAGCTACTGTCTTTTTCTGCTGTGTGGCTAAAGCAGGGGTGGAACAAGTTACCCAGGGAGGTTGTGAAGTCTCTTCTAGGGGTTTTCAATGCAATATTAGACAAAGCTACAGCTGACCTCATCTACTTGGTGATATGCCTGCTGTGGGTGGAAAGTTAGAGCACAAACTTCAGAGATCTCTTCCAAACAACTTCTATGATTCTATGATTTTTACTACGATACCTATAATTGTAGGTGTCATAGCACTGGATAATAAAGCAGTGGATTATAAGACCAAACCAAAAACATATTAAACCCAGAAACAATCAGACCAAATACACAGTAGTACAGAGCTAAATAAATCTAACACTGAAAATTCATTCATACTGCAAACAAAAATTCTCTCTGATTGTTGACGAGAAATCTTGAGAAACCTAGTTAAAAGAAGATAAAATGCAAGGCAGAGGAAGAAGTTACATGAAACAAGAGGAAGCATTACAATAAATATGTTAATTAAGAATGTTAGTATCATTGCTGCAAACATTTCTCTCATAAGGGTCCCCACGTTAGCTTGAACAGCAACCTTAGAAGTGAAAGCTAGAACACCTCCATTTATTTTCATGCCTTTGTGTATAAAACTCAGCACGTTAATTTGGCATTTAATGCATATGTCTTCACATAAATCTGCATAATGGGATGCGAGATTTACTCCTTTTGAGGCTTAATGTCTCAGCCTCACATCTGTCTGAAATAGGCAGGAAACTGCACTGATAGAAAAGTTGCCTGTACGGTATCTCATGTGGCAACATAAAAGAGTTAGAAAGCAAAGATATCTTGCAGAAGCCAGCCTAGTATAACAATATGTACCTTCAGTCATGTAGGTGAACATGAGCACTTTTGTCCTGGCTCACTGTGCTTAGGCATTGGTCTACAGAGTGAAAAGATACAAGGATAGCATGTTCAAAAATGCTCCATAGTCAGATCCTGAAAGAATCTGAGTGAAAATGCAAATGATGCAAATGAAATGTAAAGCAAGAAGTCCAAATTACTGCCTAGTCAGGTTCCCAAAAAGAGATAAGGAGATTAAGACCCATTTTCCCATTCTGAATTGTACCTATGAAGTCAGAAACATCATTTTCGAAATGCACTAAGGCATCAGAATGGAGGCCTAGATCCATGAAAGGGCACAGACCTTGGAGAACCTAGCTCCAAGGCACTTCTTGCCCTGCTACAGTCAGAGTACTATTTTAAAGCTGCACAGATTTAATTTTATGGAAAAACATGAAATATTTATTGGGACAGAAAGAGCAGAAGTGTGACAAGTGGTACAGAACTTTGTGGCTCTCAGGCATGATGACAAGGAGCTGTGCTAGTGTCTCGGTAGGAAAGGCTGAGGTCAGCCAGTGGGAGAATTTCCTATGCTCTGATGCACTGCAGTTACTGGAAAGCTTGTGAGTTATAAAGGATTAAGGATTTGCATTGCACCACTGAGTCAGATGCAGACTGCGTGAATGAGGTGGCTGTTCTGCTCTCGACGGCGTCACGTATTACAGAAGCAAGTCTGCTGTTATGCTGTGCTGGGTGGTGCTGACACCATGGGGATTTTTTTGTAGAGCCAGAGAAATTACAGTTCCTTTAGTTTGCTGGTAAATCTTCCCATGTCTTAGCTGAGTGACCTGATTGCTGGGGTCAAGCAGAGGAGGGGTGTAGAACCTCCTTATCTCTCTGCATTTTGTTAGGCGCTGTCTGGCAGCGTGCACCCAGAAAAGGCAGTGCTGTGCTGCTAGACATGGGGGAGAAGCTTAGACTATAAATTTTGACAAAATTCAGACATGAATGCAGTGCCTGGCTCCTCAACACTGTCAAGAATTAAGCAATTCTGGGTGTGACTGGAAAGAGATTGTTTAGTATCCGGGTAATTTCACTGGGAAAAGCCTCTGAAATTTTAGCTAATTCTAGAATTGGGGAGCTGCTGAGGAAGGGAAGCAGGAGGCCGAGGATTTGAATATTGCACTACTGTGTCTTAAATAATAGGACACAGAGATGTTCTTCTGAATCTCTTCAGACACTTGAAAAGTCTAGGAAGCTCATGAGTTCTTCAGTTAGAAAATGTTCCTCTCCTGTCTCCGAATGTGTCCCGTCAAAAGACCATGAATCTGACACAACGAGGGGGCAGGGAGTGGAAGGTGGCTGGGGACAGAATGGGAATAAGGCAGTAGTGGGGTTCCACAATGACCTGAGCCCAGGTAACAAAACAGAGCAACCAGGAGCAAGATGCGGGCAGATGAGGAAGAATGTGAGAAGCTTTTGTTTGAGCTGAACACAACAGGGCAGCTCCTTGGAGAGAGAGCAGAGAGCTGCAGACTGCTACCCTGCTTTTAAGCAACTGGTTCAGCAATGGAGTTACCTTCAGCATAGTTTTTCACAAGCTTGTCTTCCTTGCAGCTCTTCAAGATAGGAAGGTGGCACAGCTGAGGTTCTGAATCCATCAGTTTGTGTTCTTTGTGGGTTCTGAACTTAAAACAAAGAATACTTGGCTATGTTTTGTAAATGCTGAATGATTTGGACACATATGGCTATATCTTTTTTTTTCCTAAATGAATGTTTTCAAATGTGCTTTTTCTGGCAGCTTTTCTACATGCTGAACAATTGTGCAGAAATTATAGTCTTTTGCTGAGAAGTGAATTGGTATTCCAGCCAGCATTATAACCAGAGTACTTTCCCCAATTAAACTTATATATTTTCCCTGTCAACTTGCTGTACGTGATTCTGTTATTTTTTAAAAAGGAAGTTTGATTAAAGTTCATTTGTTCACCACAAATCATCTAAAACTGCCAACTTTAAATAGGTGGTAACTGAGAAATATCACCAAAACAAATTACATCACCTCCTCTGAGTTGTTAACTGAGCTTTGAAATTCTTCCTTTCTCCAAGTGGGGTTCAAGGAAAGTGCATGCCAGTCCACATTCATTGTAAAGCAAACTTTGTGTGCTGGATATTCCCTGCCCCAATCCTGTAGGGATACAACTTGTGTGCAGATCTTCACGGAACAAAAATTTCAGCCTATTCTAGATCCTTCATCACTGAAGGGAGTGATTCCTTGGTGAAACAGTTAAGAAAAGGTTGGTAGTCTGGGAAACGTCTCCAATCTTGGAGAATCTACGTCAACAGATCATACCAGCTTCTCCAATTGACTCTGAACCTGCAGTTCTCAGAAATTGTTTCTTTATCAATGGACTAAATCAGAGTTGCAATGCCAGGGAGACAAAGATTGAATTCATCAGTCATGAATAGAAGATGCCCCATAGTTTGTTCATGTTGTCTGTTTCTTAGAGAGAAAGATGTGCAAATACACAAATTTAAAGAGAATCTCTGGTGCTTTATGACAGGTATAGGTGATCTGTGGTGTTACAGGCACTGCTTTTCTGAGCTTCGCAGTAGGAGAAATTCTGAGCCTACCTGACCACCAAATTAATGTGACAATATTTTACGTACTGTACTTACCTGTGTGCAATTTGGCACTGGATATCCACTGAACTGTGTTTATATGAAAATACTCTCAGGATAATACAATGTTCCATGTGCATAAACATCATCTTACCGAAACATTAGGTTATATGGGTTAAGTTATGATCTGTTACATATGACGAGAATGCAGCACTTTTGTTTTGGTTTCTTGAATTTAAAGTTCCTTGCTATTTTTTGCTTACACTATTACTCCTGAGGAACAGTTACAATGAAATAATTAATAGAAAATTACATTCATGAGGACATAAGACTTGTTCATCATTTAATATAACTAAAAGCAGACAAAAATAATTAACTGAAAGAGAAAAGAAGAACAATTATATAAAATAATCAAATTAAGAACATCAAGTATAGCATAAAGGAATTAAATAATAGCTATTATGTAGCAATTTGAGCTGAAGGTCTGGTTTTTAGGTGATTTCTATATCTTGGTAGTACTCATTCTCTCTGACTTTCTAGTCCTGCTTGTCTCAGGCTCTGTGGCAGGTCTTTCCATCAATTTTCAGCTTTATGATTACACAAACACTTAAGGCAGTGGGTTAGGACTATCAAACCCAAAAGGCTCAGAATGATCTTACAATTATAAGTGTCTACAAGCAGAGGAAAGGTCAAAGGAAAGTAACCCACATTTAGAAAAATACCACTGATGTTCAAGCATGGGATCATCAAATATTACTTGGCAAAGAAGTTGAAAAGGTATTGTTGATCATTTTCTGAAAGCGTAAGCAATTATAAAGGCAAATAGATTTCAAAAGATTTTAAGAATGGATGGCAAAAGAACTGAAATTGCTGTGCCATTCTGCAAGTCTATAATGGATCAGAATTTGGGATTCAGAGCATGATTGTAATTATTCTGTTTCCAGAAAAGACACAGATGTTGAAGAGGTACTAAGAATAGCAGCAACAGACATACAGACATACAGACTGTTTTCCAAACTAGGAGAATTGAAATAGGGAACTAAGCTGAAATCTTCAGCTTAAAGAAGATGTGATAATGGATGTGGTTTTCATAGAAGTCTAAAAATCCTGAATTTTAGGGAGAAATTGAGTAAGGCAAAATATTCACTGCTTTTGTAGTATAATAACTAATTCACTAACTTTCTGTTGAGGACTTAGTTGGTTTCTCATTGAAGTCACACAATATTTATTACATGAGAAAAAAAGAGAAAAACCTATACAATTAGTTAAAATGGTATAGAGTTGCACTTCTTCTCAATATCTGAGAAAAATTAGTCCAGGTAAATAAAAGGAAGATAACACTAACAATTATATACAAAGCACATAAGAAAAAACCTACAAAACAGACACTTAGGTGTGAAGGAGGTGTATAAGCAAGACCTTCTGGGAGCTTGGAGATGCAGAACCAGGTTTAGGGCAGCTAGAGAAGGTCAAGTGAGTCTGGAAATTGATAGCATCAGACCTCACAGAGTGCAAACACAGAGTGAAAAACAATGGTTACCAGAGGACTCCCTCTGTCTGACTGCTGGAAAGTGGGAAGTCAGCATCAGAGCAAGTATTGATGATTCAACTGATGTAACTGAACAAACATATGTAAAAAATCCCAGAATTTGGTGGAGAAAAAAGCCTGAAAAGTTGATATCAACACTGGAGACAACACCCAGGTAAAACAGTCTTACAAACCTCAGTAAAATCCTTCTTTTTGACTTCCTTAAGAGACCTAAAAGACAGATTTTTTTTCCTATTTGTGTAGGAAACTGATTTGTGGAGAGACAGAGATGCTGCAGAAGATACTCTGTGGATGTGACCAAGACTCAGAAGTCAAGAAAAACTTTTACATTTTGTTGTCAGTCTCTGAGGAGAATTCACTTTCTACTGAGAATTTGATGTTTTATTGTAACGAGTTGAACGCCCCATGCAAATGTTTTAAATATAGTTTTTATTTTCACTGATAAAATTTGTTGTCCCAAGTTGTTTGATATCAGTAGGAATTTCCTTTTTATGAAAAGATAAGCATCAAACAAGCACTGTATACATCTAAGTGTCCATATCCACTTTCTTGGAGTGCACTTTTTGCTTTTTTGGAGTACTCTGAAGTCTCTTATCACCTGAGTGCCTGTGAGTTCCTTCATTTCCTTCTCGGGAGCTGACCTTGCAAGTCCCCCATCAAGATCAAGATCTCTGCCAGTGTTTACAGCCCTCTGTTATCAAGTAGGACGCCCTTCACTGAAGTGTTCCCAGGAAGGATGTCTCTGCCAGATGCATTCCTTATGCTGCTCAGAAAACTGGAAAGCTCTCCTGTATACACAGAAACATACCTGCAGGCCTCAACGTTAGGAGGGGGGACATAAATTCCACTCACATCCCTTTTTGGGTTGGAAACCTGACTGATGCATATTGATGGTAAAAAGACTCACTGTAGCAAGGTGTTCAACCATACCTGGGTGGTCTCCAGCAGCACTCTACCTGACTGCCTGTCCACTTGCTCTTGGAAGCCTGTTCAGTGATAGGGGAAAAACCCCTGAAGAACTGAGAAATAAAGCAGTCCCACCAACAGTGCAGCTAAGAGATTCCATGCCCTGCCATGCTGTAGTAGTTTTACTAATAGCATTAGAGTAGAGTTGGTCCTCATCTCACATCCCCGAAGGGCCAGCTGACCAGGTTCTCTGCTGCGCTCCATGGCTTCCACGTTGGAGCTCACATTTATCCGTTGGACACAAAGGTAGAGTAAATCACCACGTGGATATATCCTAAACCTGCTCATAGAAGCATCATGCTGCCTCACACAAGTCAGGTAATAGAATGAAAAATCACATTATGTCTGCTTTCATGCAGTTATTGCCCTCTGGCAGAGCACACCTTGGCAGGAACCTCTGCAACTCCACCATGTAGCACTGAAGCTGCAACTGTAGACATTGCCCATGGACAGGTACCTTTTTTTGCTCCTCAGGCTCACCTGCAGCCTCTACTCTGACAGCAGAAAGATGCTGGCTGGCATAGCCTGGAGTGCATGGGGATTGCAGGTGGGAACGCCGCACATCTGCCGCCCTCTGCAGAGGTGCCAGAGCTATTTTGCCCAGTGCCTTGTGGCCTTTTTAGTACTGCACTTTCAAAGTTATGCAGCATGGTTTTGTTTCTGCTCTGTTCACAACAGAAGGTATAGCTGGGTGTTCATAACTATCTAAATTCTCACCCAGAACATTTGCACTTAATTGCCTACTGGCAGATTTCTTTCCATTTGGCATCCATCCTGCTGTACCACTTTGGGATGAACGACATAAACCAAAAGTTTATTATAGTTGGCACTGGGCAAGGGGGAAACCCACGATGTGAAAGATAGCAGGTCTAATTCTGTTAACTTTGATGAGGAAGAGCTTTTTGTTCCAATTGACTAATTTTTCTTAAAATAATTTAGTATAAACTGATGGGACAGACCTTATAGTCCATTGTAAACAATGAAAACTCCATTCAAGCCAATCTCAGCTTGTGCTGCATCTAAATGAGCTCTTCAGCCTGGAATTCAGGACAGAGGTTGTTTGCCTGAACACATGAATGTTGTATTATTTATCCAAGAAGACTGTGTTTAAATAAATATGAGATTCGAATTCAGAATGAACCACTCCTATACTCACTGACACATGTCAGAGTCAAAATATTATTTCTTTTCAAGCTCTAAACTCTACTTGGTTTTGTGTGTTCACATGTGGTTTGTTGTTTTTTTAATCAAAGAACAATGATATGTAATCTTTTCTGATTTGGACTGTTATCAAGTCAAATCTCAATTTCCGTCAGGGTTTTAGTGTCTGCATCAGGCAAAATCATCAAAAAGAGTGTCTTAATCTCCTCTATTTTATTTTTTTTAAAAAATTAACTTCTATCTATTTAAATGGTATTTTTAACTAATGGAAACCCTTGTTTGACAAGCATGATTTATCAGCCCTGTAAAGTTGCAATTGCTTTGGAGGGGAAGCTGCTCTGAGACTAAAGATGTACCCAAAAAGAGCACATAAGACTGGATGAAAATGATGTTAACTGTTGCTTTTTCTCTTTATTTTTCTCCCTTTTTTTGACAATACTCCTGGTAACAAGCATAGAGACCTGGAACTAGAGTGGACCTCTGAGTTGTGACATCCAGTTCACTGTGTGCTGTACAAACACCATGAGATAAATGTGTCTTGTGTCACAGGTGAAGGATGAAATTTGAAACAGCAATTTTGACCATCTACTGGTCTGGTTCTGGCTTGTCCCAATGTAATTCAGTGATAATTTCATGGAGTCAGGTGGAGTTACTCCACTATGACACCACTTTAAGTGAGAAAAACAAATTCTGAAAGGGATTTCCCTTTCCTTCCTCCCTGCAGACTTACATGTTTTAACCATTAAGGACAACTATGCTATGAGAACACCCCCTCTATCACAACCAGCGAGCGCTCCAACTTGAAGCAAACCCCTCAGAGCCAGATATCACGAGACAAGACAGCTGTGAGTCCAGCAGGACACTTCCCTCGTGCTCCTACAACCCGCCTCTGGCTGAGGTGCTCCCTGCACTCAGCCACACTCAGTGGCTTTTGTGGTTATTTGAGCCAGCTGCTTTTTCACTGTGTTCCCTCCCAGGAACAAACAAGCTACCTAAATAAATGCTGCATGGGGAGTCTGGTGAGCGGGAGGGAAGCACTCCTGCTGTTCCTGGTACCTACTGGAGAATACCCCAAGGTGATGGATATGACATCTAGTGACTGCCTTCCATGTGTGTTCTCATCTTTGCTGATTACCATAATGTCTGTGTATAAATAGTACCTCTCCCTTTTTATATCCTTCTCCTGCCTGATTCACTCGATGATGCAGCGTCAGTAACGTTTGACTCACTGCCATGGCGATGTTTCATAAACATTGGATTGTGACATCTGAATGAATCAGGCTGGAGGAGGAGGAAGGGCAAGCCCTGTGAGAGAGCTGCACCTGAGCCAGCCTTGGCCTCTGTCTGCAGATGAAGGAAATGAGCACAGGGACGTTGTGACATTCATAAGGAGCAAGAAAAGAGCAAACCCATCAGGAATAATAGGAGAGCACTATGTGTGTGGGGCAAGTCTGCTAGGAAAAACGTCTGTATTGGGGGTGTGAGTCAAAGACAGCATTGTGAAGTCTGCAAATGAACACTCTGAGAACACTCTGAACATGATTTTGATCTCTATTGTGGAGAAAAAATGAAATGGAAGCTGCAACAGAACTGAGAGCCAGGTTAAGCTAAGTAAAAGCTTATTTCAAGACACAAAGAAAGAGAACCAGAGAACTCAAAAAGCAAAGAAGAAAGTGAAAGTCTGACCTCCAGGCTGAAAGCATTTTTTGTTGTTTTGTTTTGAACGCTCTTCTGCTTTGAGTCAGATTACACTGATTTTCAGCCATCTAGTTGTAATGGGAAAACCTGGAACTGTGTCTGGATGCAGCGTGCATGGGAGGGCCTCTAAGTGTGACCACAAAACATGGTGCAGCCCATGGAAAGAGCTGCTGGCTATAGGAAGACAGAGGACAAGGACTCAATTCCTGCTCCTTGCTGGATTTGGAACACCCTGAACAGCTCGTGCCTCTCCCTGGCTATACATCCCTGCCCATGGCTTTTTGTTCAAAACTACATATGTGTAGATGGGGAGACCTCACTGTTCATAAAGGGGATGAAAAAATGTGTGGTGCTAGTGTGCTGACATGCAATGGTTGGGATATTCAGCTGTAACGAGGGAGATCTTTCTTTGGTGATGGCACACTGACCACTATTCCTCACCTGCTGTCAAGGCTGAGCTGAATGGAAGTGTGTTTTCCTGCCAGTCTCTTGCGTTTCTTTGCTGGGTATGAGACAACTATCCCTAGAGTCTTTCCACATTTCAAGGATATTTGTATATTTTGTGTGAAGAAACCTTTGAATAGATATATGATCAGACATTAAGCAGGGATTTCCCCCTTTTTAGGGGAGGAATGCCATAACTACTAGAATAGACTGAACTGTTATCTTTCTGGTTGAGTAAATAAATTCTTTTTATATAAAACTGAGAGATTTCCAAGGAAGACTCATCTTGTCAGATATGCCCCAGAACAGTTTGAGTCCAGTGACTGGGACTCTGTGGTAAACTGGGGGACAATGGTTTGTTCAGCACCTTTTAGGCAAAGAAGAGAAGTGACTTGGAGGAGGAATGCACTGGCTTCTGAGCTACATGTGAGAGCAGAGCTTGCTTGCTGCAACATTTCAAGGAAACTTAAAGACATGGGGTGCAGGTACCTGGGCTATTTCCTGCCCTTGGTCAAGATGGAGAAAAAAATGTTCAAAATAGAGAGGAGTGAGAAAATAGTTCAGGTTGCACAGATTTAGTGATCCCAGGTTCCTGTTCATTTTGTAATGAGCACGTGGAGACACAATCAGCCTTAGCACAAGCTTCCACACTTAGTTTTGCTCTTATTACGCAGTATACAACAAAAAATAATATGAAGCAATCTCTGCACCATTGTTAATGACCTTTAAGAATGTGTGATAGCTGGGGAAGGATGCAGAAGGCTGGGAAAAAGCATCTGCTTTTTTTAAAATGGAACTTAAGAGCAAAAAGAAAAATTAAGTGGGAACCTATCAGTCTAACTTCTTTTCTTGGAGAAAGAATTTCATAGTCAAACAAGCTGAGAACACTTGAAAAAGCTGAAAGAGTGATAAATATCAGATATGAATATACAGATGCTCAAAGAAATTGCTATTATCCAGCATATCTGTGTCAATAAAGTTTTGTGTCAAAATAGTCACATTTTTATATGATATGAAGCAGACTTTGGGAACCGGGGAAAAGCTGTAAGTGCCATAGAAGCAGTAAGAGGGATCTGAAACTCTTTCAAACATCACTTTCATTAGAAAATAAGAGGATATGATTCTATGGAACTTGTATGAGGCACAGAACTGTTTGAAAAAATGCCTTCAAAGAGCTTTTATCAATGATTTGTTGTTTAAAAAAAAAAAAGGAAGTTCATAGTGAATATTCAGGAGGTTTTTCCTCTATATCTGATTCTGTTCATATTTTTTGTTCCTATAGCTGTGATTAAATATAGTGTGTGGTTATTAATTTGTAAGTCATGTGGAGTCTACAAGTACACCGGAGGACAGGGCTGAAATTCAAAATGATCTTGACAAGCTGCAGAAAGAATCAAGAAAATGATAGGGCAAAATTCAAGGGAACAATAATGAGGTATTTCACTTTGGCAGGGTTAAATTTATCCCATGAGGAAGGATAAACAGAACCAAGGTTGTCAAGCTAAAGAAGAGAAGCTTGGGGACAAGGAGGGACAAGGAAAGACAAGTCTTAGAGGCTTGCTAACAAGGGAAAGGGACTAATTTATTCTTCATGACTGTGCAGGAGACAGGATGTAAATGGCTTAAAATACAGTACACAAGATTCTGGATACATATTAGGAAACATATCCTAATGGTAAGAAAAGTCTAATAGTATAGTCTTGTCTTGAGCAGATGACTTCTAGAAGATTTCCATCCTCTAAGATCCTATGTTAATTATGAAGTGGAGTTTTAGGCCTGCTTTTCTTCATTACTAAACCACTTTAAAACAGAGGACGTAAAGACTGTCTGAACGTAAAGCTATTTTAGGCAATTTTTTATTCATTCTTTTGCTTCCTTCCATCATGAAAGGATATGTCCAGCTTTCTAGATAATGTCAAGTCCGCGGGTGCCTCCCAGTAGCTAGAGAGGATGGGACTTTCTGACAATCTTAGTTTCAGTTAAGATCAAGATATAATCCTTGAGAAATTATCTGCATGCAGAGTTAATATACAGCTGTACTACACAGTCACAGGAGTGCCTGGAACAATTGTCTGTGAAACTATATGGAAGGCTGAAAATCGAAGTATAGGTTCTGCCACCTTGTGATATAATTTTGATATCTTGGTATCTTATAAGGTAACTTAGACATAAATTGTTGCCAGAAATATGGAAGTTCTGTTGTTCTGGGTCTTCTCTGATGGTTGTTAAACTTGCCATATGTATCCATTTAACTCTTGTTGGGAATATGGATCTTATCTTACAGCAAAAGTGAGAAGTCCTGCTCTTTCTCCGCTCTGAACAGGAGAGCGGAGTCCAGCTCTCTCTGTGTGATAGCTCCCTGTAAACAAGACCTGGACTGTGGTCAAAACCCAAGATCTGAATTTCTCTGCTATTTATGTATGTATGAATTTTGCAAATGGTCTCCCGACTTATAAAAATAAAATATGAATATACGATCACTTGTCTACCACCTCAATGATATTCACAGTCAATAAACAATCTTTTATAAGGTATAGTTGGTCAAACCAGAAGTCCATGCGAGAACAACTCCCAAAATAAAATCTATGAGAGTAAACACAGCAGTCAGTGAGGAGATTGTCACAGATTAAAGAGGGCTTTCATTCAGACCCTCAGGATTTTTAAAAAAGAAGTCCTGTTTAATATATTCCATGTTTCATAATTGCATCTGTTTCCATATGAAGAATATTGTTTAATGTAAATGAAGAAATAGTTTTTGAAAATATCATCTATGCATATTTACCTTAATGATTGCTTAGTTGTGGAGAAATTGTTGAACTGTCAATAGAATTGCCATCTGCTTTCTCTTGGTAGATTTTTGCTAGGACAAACACAGTAAGAGCATCATGTGGTTTTTTCCCCTTAGAAGCTGGTGTTACACAGCCTGTAGGATACCATGCAGTACAGCCACTGTGCTGCAGCACACCTGAAGAAATCATTGCCATACTATTGTAGGGTATGGGAAAGCATTTGACATTATGTATTGTGCTCTAAAAGCAATCCCAAACTATCCACCAAGATACTCACCTACTATTGCTGAGCTAGAAGAGTTTTTTCTTGGTGTTCCAATATGTAAGGTCTACTGAGTGTCAGGCTAGTTTCCTAAAAATAGGACAGTATTCCCCACAAGACATTGTTTTTTCAGTGTGATTCACGTAAGCTGTCTTGGAAACTCACCACTTTAAGGGATAAGGTCTGTCCTTTGCTGACCAAAAGCTGTGGCTTAGTTTTTCTGAACATTGAGAGTCACTACAGCTAATGCTGTGAATTCCCATCAATCTCTTATAGTTGCTCATGAACACATGTATTAATTTTTTCTTTTAGTTTGAAGAAAACCTAAGCATCGTGGCCACCCTATGCTCTCCTCTAACATGAGATTAAAGAATTCTATTCTCTCTCACAGGGTTCTGAGATGCATGAAGGTCCTTTTTTATTGGATTAAGGTTGATGTAGTCCATAGACTTGCTTATCTGCAGGGACTGCTGAGATTAATTTGTCACTACTAAGGTTATGAGGGCACAAAGAGCAAACAGACAAATTGGAAACACAGTCCTTAATGTGAAGTGCTTCACATTATAGTGTGTGTCACCATGGCAAATGACAACAGAAGTAAGCACTCACAGGAATGGATGTAAGGAGAACAAACAAATGCTTTATCAGCCAGAGGTTTTTCTCCCTGGAAAATACTTGTGGTCACTGCTTTTCTTGTTGCTAACTAAGCGATAAACTGATCTTCAGTGAGTTTTGGTGTACATACATAGGCTGATGTTTGGTGCTATTGGTCTTGTGTACAGTGTCCCAGCTGGGGCTGGGACTCTGACGCAGAGAAGTCAGGACATCCAGACATGGTTCAGCTCTTGAAAGGTCACCTCCTGTCTCTGTTCTGTGACATTATGAGTGGAAAGAGAACCATGCATCTTCTAATCTCTCTGAATGTGATGAAGGCAGCAAAAAGTGATCCTCAAACGTTGCATAACAGGAAAAAGCTCACTTCAAGTGCTTAAGGCAGACCAGCAGAAGTCACGTGGGTTTTTTTAAAGACTTAGAGTACTCCTTCCTGGAAAAGCAGACATTGTTCAAGAACGCTAAAAAAGATCTTGCTTTCACAGAATCACCAAGCTTGGAAGAGAACTTCAAGATCACTCACTCCAACCATCCAGCCAGCACTACCACTGTAACCCCTAAGCTGCTAAACCATATCACCCAGCACCAGATCCAGATGCCTCCTGAAAACCTTTAAGGATGATGACTCTACCACCTCCCTGTGCAACCTATTCTAGTGACTGACCACCTTAACAGTGAAAAGAGTTCTAATATCTAATCTGAATCTCCCCTGTCTCAGCTTAAGGCCATTTCCTCTGGTCCTCTCACAGCAGGCGAAGAGGAAGAGACTAGTCCCCACTTCACTACAACCTCCTTAAAAGTCATTGTAGAGAGCAACGAGGTCCGTCCCGAGCCTCCTCTTCTCTAGACTAAACAAACCCAGCTCCCTCAGCTGTTCTTCGTAAGACATGTTTTCTAGACTGCTCACAAGCCTTGTTGCCCTTCCCTGGACACACTCCAGACGTTCAATGTCCTTTTTGAACTGAGGGGCCCAAAACTGAATGCAGTACTCAAGCTGCAGCCTCACCAGTGCCAAGTACAGGGGCATGATCACTTCCCTAGCCCTGCTGGCTATACTTTTCTTGGAGGGCAAGATACCATTGGCCTTCTTGGCCACCTGGGCACACTGCTGGCTCATATTCAGCCGGCTGTCAACCAGCAGCCCCGAGTCCCTTTCTGCCAAACAGATCTCAAGCCACTTCTCCCCAGCCTCTAGTGCTTCACGGGGTTGCTGCAACCCAAGTGCAGAACCTGGAACTTAACCTTGTTGAAGCTCATGCCATTGTCCTTACCCCTCTGATCAAGTCAGTCCAGGTGTCTCTGTAAAGCCTTTCTACCCTCAAGCAGATCAACACTCCCACCCAACCTGGTGTCAACTGTAAATTTACTGAAGGTGCACTCAATCCCCACTTTGCTGTGGTGACCTAAGGATTCAAATGAAGGTTTGTACAGAGAGCTAGATCTATCATCACCACACTGGATATAATTGGAAAAATATTTTTTCCTATATGCAGGCCCTTCTTCAGATCTAAAACACAAGCCAAGTAGAGCATATAAATCTACATTTGTCTGGTCATGCTGAAGGGTAATGTGAGCCTTACCAATTAGAGCTATGAGCTCAGCGTTGGTTTTAACTCATAAAAATTTTACCTTGAAGAAAAAATTCTGCTTTCCTGAGATAAGTAGGGGGGCTGCATATATGCAGCAACCGCTTGAGATTGTAAGATTCAATTTTTGTATTCATTAGGAGAGATGGGGGAAAAAGCAACTTTTGAACAGGCAATTATTGTAAAGACCATTGCACAGGATAGTATGAAGCAATTTGATTTGGAAGCATTTCACAAATATGGGGAAAGATTTGCTGTACCTTGTGGAGTGACTTTTGTAATAGTCTTTTGTTTGTTAATATGATACAAAATTATTCCAGTGCTTTGAGAAGGCCATCTGTCCTAGGGAAAAATGTGGAAGTTTGATCAGTTTTTGAGATCCCATCGGATTTCTTATAAGGGAGATGAAGACCAGTCCAAGGACCACAGCATCACGCTGTTTCTCATCACCCTCATGCCTCATACAAATTTGCATCTCTCTGTCTTGCCAGCTGAACACCAGCATAATCAATAAATTCCTGCCAGGTTTGTCAATCCCTTTAGGGATTGTCCTTTCCCCAGCTGTAGGCTTGTGCCCTTGTTTGAGCACATCTGGGTTACAGCAACTGGATAATAACGAGGAATATTCAGTCTCATGATTATTTCTGGGTGCCAGCCAAAACTTCAAAAGATACAGGTGTTTGGCCAGATTCTCACTTGCATTCATGTCTCTTTATTCTACTATTATTTCACTTTATGCTGTTGGGTGATGCAAATGGGAATCAGGCCCTTGGCCATTATAAATCTACAGAATTCATCAAAATGTGAAGACTGGTAACCGGAGGCTTGGCAATTAGTGTTGTGAGTCTGTAATCTGTTTCTTTGTTCATACATCACAGTCCATGATTCTTCAAATCCTGTCAAAACAACACCTCAGAGAAGCAACTCACTTGACACAAGTTTGTATTTGTGATCCAAAATTCATAAGGAAGCTGCTGAATTTCAATGTGACTCTTCTGCAGATACCCTTTAATCTCAATTTTTCTTTCTACTTCCAAAATATCTAAACCTGGAGTACATCCACAGAATGGATTGCATTCATATATATTGTGCTTAACTCCCTACTCCACTCTCCCGAATCTCTGAATACACAGGTGTGACTTAACACCTGGCATGATTTAAAATTCTCTCTTTAATTACCCTAACCTTGTGAACATTCAGGGTGGCATCTTTCCACTCTTTTCGTAATATGATATCTCTCCTTTCAATACTTTCAAAGACACTACAGTCCACACAATAGTACCAAAAATCTGTTGGGAAAAGCAGTATTTTTCCAAGGCAGAGAAAAATACATCTTTGGGACATGATATCAAATCCAAAGGGATTAAAATACAGAATCACAGAATCACAGAATGGGTACAGTTGGAAAGGACCACAGTGGGTCACCATAGAAACATAGAATAGCTTGGGTTGAAAGGGACCTTAAAGTTCAAATCCCTCTGCTGGGGGCAGAGACACTTTCCACTAGACCAGCTTGTTCAAAGGCCCATCCAACCTGGCCTTGAACACTTCTAAGGATGGGATCTGCACAACCTCTTTGGGCAACATGTTCCAGTGAGTCAGTACCTTCACAGTAAAGAGTTTCTTCCTAATATCTAATTAAACCCAGTCTCTCTCAATTTAAACCCATTCTCCCTTGTCCTATCACTACATGCCCTTGTAAAAAGTCTCTCTCCATCTTTTTCATAGGCTCTTTTCAGGTACTGGAAGGCTGCAATTAGAATTCAGAGCCTTCTCTTTTCCAGACTGAACAAAACCAATTCTCTCAGACTTTCGTCATAGGAGAGGTACTCTATCCCTCTGATCATCTTAGTGGCCCTCCTTTGGACTCACTCTTACAGGTCCATGCCCTCCCTCTTCTCAGGACCCCATGGCTGGACTCAGCCCTCCCAGTGGGATCTCACCAAAGCAGAGTAGAGGGACAGAATCCTCTCCCTTACCCTGCTGCCCACGCTGCTTTTGATGCAGCCTAGAACATCTTTGGCTTTCTGGGCTGCAAGTGCACATTGCTAGCTCATGCTGAGCCTCTCATTCACCAGTACTTCCAAGTCCTTCTCAGCAGGGCTGCTCTCCATCTGTTCATCCCCCAGCCTGTATTGATAACAGATGGTGACCCGACCCAGGTGTCCTTAAATTAATTTCTTGCTATGGCAGACTTCCTTAAGTCTGCCAACTCTGTTCTGCTCCCTTGTCCCTGAGGGCAGTCTCCCAGGGGATCCCACTATGTTCTTGAAGAGTTGTTACGTTTGCTTTCCTAAAGTTCAGTGACCTAACTTTTCTTCTTACCTGACTCATATCCCTCAGGACTGCAAACTCCACCAATGCATGATCACTGCAGCCCTGCAGATGGAGCAAGAAGGATTTGTCAATTGGCTCCTCTTGGTCAGGTGGCCTATAATAGACACTGACCACTAGGATCCCTTTGTTGCCTTGGTCTCTGATTCCTTCCAATAGGCTTCTGATCTGCTCATGGCTGTTCTTCAGAGACAACTCAACACTCAATCCACCTCTTGATGTAGAGGACAACTCTTCCACCTTTCCTTCTTCTTCTGTCTTCTGAACAACCTATAGTCATCAACAGCCACACTCAAATCATGGTCATGGTTCTTGAACATCTCCAGTGATGGAAACTCCTCAACCTCTCTGGACCATCTGTGTGGTCAGTCGCACAGTAAAGTTCTTCCTCATATTCAGATGGAACTTCCTGTACATCAGTTTATGCCCAGAGGCTCTTGTCCTATTGCTTGGCACCACCAAGCAGAGCCTGGCTCCATCCTCTTGACACCCTCCCTTCAGATAGTTATTTACATTGATAAGGTCCCCTCTTAGTCATCTCTTTTCGAGGCTGAACAGGCCCAGCTCTCTCAGCCTTTCCTCATAAGAGAGATGCTCCTGTCCCTTGATAATCTTTGTAGCCCTCCACTGGACCCACTCCAGGAGCTTCATGTGTCTCTTGTACTGAGGAGCCCAGAATTGCACACAGCACTCCAGATGTGCCTCACCAGGGCTGAGGAGAGAGGCAGGATCACCTCTCTAGACCTGCTGGCAGTGCTCTTCCTAATGCATCCCAGGATGCCATTGGCCTTCTTGGCCACAAGGGCACACTGCTGGCTCATGGACAGCATGTTGTTCACCAGGACCCCCAAGTCCTTCTCTACAAAGCTGCTTCCAGCACAATTTAAATGAAATCTGTCTTGGCCTGTTAACCGCATACCAGGAAAACAGCTGATGTCATAGTATTGTATTTCGGTCCAGTATCACCTTGATTTTGTGCTTGTCCGTATCTTACATACTATTAAGTTATGCTGAAAAATAAAAGCCATATTCTTTCCTATCTTTGGCACCTCGTTAAGGTTGGCAAAGGAGGTTGCTGCTCGCTTTCCTAGTGATATTTGTGACCTAACACAATTCAGGGAAGCTGGCAGGCCCTTCCAGATGTTCTCATATGATCCCTGACAGAGCCATGGGTGGTGTGCTGATGCCTGCAGTGCTCTGACAGCTCACTTTGTCACTCTCTTTACCACTGAAATAAGCATAGGACTATCAAGGAAAAGCAATATAAGGATGAGCTAATATTTACTGAAATCTTTTTACAATGAGTCCTTGTCCTTTTCTACATCTTGGAAAGGGGCAGGAGATCTAAAGAAGGGAGATTTTGGCCCTTCAGACTTGAGACCGCAAGGAAAGCAGAGATCTGCAGGTTCCTCTGTGATGTCTGGTGCTGCAGTGTTCAGATCACCTGGGGTTTACTGGTGGTGCTCTTCCTTCTGCAGCTGGCACTTCTGGAGTCATAAAACGTGGATTCTTCCCTACCCAGATGGGAGGACTGCACAGTGGTGATCATGACCTGTACACTGTGCTTTCTAGTGCTGAAATCCCCTAACTCCTTTTAGGACCCTGTCCTGACCAGCTGAGAGCAATTTCACTTTGTGCCCATTTCTGCTGTGAGTATGACATTCATGTGCAGGTCAAAGCACAAGATGATGTGGGATAATATACAATCTTCTTTATCTCCATAACCACACGTTTCCCGCAATGCAGATCTCCCCACATCAGTGGGAGTTTAGGTTTTGGAAGGTTTCATACCTGGTGCTGGGAAATATCTCTGATTATAAGCCAATCTGCTACAGCTCCTGAAGGCAGGCTTACATGCTCCTACGAGGCAGGAACACATTACAGATAGCAGAGAGCAGTGGAAGAAATTCACAACATTCACAGTGCATGTGAATGGAGCCTTTGCTGGGCTTTGAGTAGAAATTCCGAGCCCAAAGTTAGCAGAGTTCAACAGCATTAGGACCCTGAACTAAACCTCATTGGAATAAATGGTAATCTTTGCTGCATTTTGGCGGGGGTGTTTAAGCATTTGGATCACTCCTCTATGTTAACACTTATCCAAGAGCAACCTTCCCATCCTCACAGAAGGAAGGTTTTCTTTTTTACAGCTCCTCTTTGTTGCCAGATGAAAACAAATTGGATTTATGGCTCTCTCTAAAGGCCAAAGAGAAGCCAAGTCGTCTGAAAGGGAAAAGCAGAATAACTTGCACAAAGAAATGTTTTTAATTAAAAAAGGGTTTTGAAGTATTGCATACAGAATCATTAATTGTTGCCCTAGCAATTATGTGATATTATATCCATATGGAGGTTATTTGCTGTCATTCCAAGCCTATGGTAGGCTATTTGCTCTGGGCTCTTTCTTTTTGTTCCCCCTCTTTTTTTTTTAGAAGGACTAAATTAAACTACCACAAGAAGAGGAATTTTTCTATTTCCTGTTAATTTTCTTCTTCCTTTTTTCTCTCCTTTTTTTTTTTCTCTTCTTAGGACAGAGAATTCTAATGATCATGTTTGACCCCATACATTCTCCCACCTGCTCCCTTACAAAGCTCCTGCCAAAAAACCTGTTTTATAGCTCAAAGTAGCAACTCATCTTGAATTAAGTCAGAGCAAAAGTTGTGGTCTCTCTGCCTCCCCTGATTGGGATTGTATTTTTCTAAGTATAGCACTTTTTCTCCCGGAGGACGCAGCAGAAGCTGACACTGCCCTAGGGAGACCAGGCTGCTCCAGACTGCAGCTGCAATGAAGTGCAAAACAGTGAGACATGGCAAAACCTTATTGATTCTTCCTCTCTGCCCAGAAGATGACACAGATGAATGTCACATCTTCAGTAGTCCCTGCTTGCCCCAGGAAAAAAATCCCCGAGGTAATTTACAGACTCTTACGCTCTACATTGTATGCTCAGGGCTAACTGCATGGGAGTTTTAGCCCTGCAAGACAAAAAAAAAAAGCAACTTTCAAAGGTGGGAATCCCAAGGACAGTATCATCTAATGGAAGAAATAGATGTGTTTGCTAGATTGACCTTTAAACTTTGAAGTATTCTCTAAACAATTCACATTTATTTTTGCCCTACTGGTGTATTCACATAGTTATAAGGGGACACAGGATACTTGAGAAAAGCATCCAGTTGCATTAAAACATTTTTAAAATGGAAAATTGACTGAATGGCCCTAAAGCATTTTAGAAATCAGCCAACTGAATGCTTTTATAATGCTTCCTCCACCTGGCTCAATGCAAGTGGTACTGCTTTAATTTTTCACTGGGAACTTCTAATCCCTGTAAGACATATATGCCTGCACAGAATAGTCAAGGGACATAAACTGACTGAGGTCCCCAGCTACTTATTTGGGTTTGTACCTGCCTAAGGGGCTCAGTAATTCCCAAGGCTTCTGTATAGTCTGAGAGTGAAGACACCTAATGTGTTCCTGGCAGTGCCCCTTCAACAGTAGCAACCTTGTGAGACCATTTCCCCTTTCAATCCGTCACAGGGCAAGTACCCTACAGAAGAAGGAAGATTTTTTTTGTTAGAAGTGAAACTGAGTTTTATGCAATTCAAAACTTCGTGCACTTCTGCACCAAAGCTCTCTGGGTTCTAATTTAATGGGAAATTTGTCATCACTTTTATTCATCGGCCAGGTTAAAATTTATCTCAAGTGCAATGGTGATTCCTTTTCCCAACAACCTTTTTTGCATCAAAGAGTTGAGCCATTGTTAAGTTGTCATGGTTTGAAAATTAGCCCCCCTGGGAGCCAGGGGGCCTAGAGGTGATTGGGTGCCAGAGCAGTCTTCCCTAGAGGACTGATCACTGCTCGTTTTGTTCGCTCCTGTGAAAAATCATATATACACAACCGGTGGAAGTTGTTGGCAATTGGTCTGTCTGTCTGGCTGCTGTTGTGCCTGCTGCTGTGTGGGTGTAGAAGGCCCAGGGGTGGCAGGGCCCCCTTTCTTCCCCTCTGGGGAAGGCGGGCCCTGTGGCCCCCCAGCTCTGCCTAAGCCAGAGTTGGAGGCAGCATTGGAGTGAGTGTGTGTTGTGAAGGAAGGGATTCACAACATCTGAAGGTAAAAGGGAGAGAGGAGCCAGGCCCTCTTCCCCCCTCTTTGCAGCTAGACTGCGGAGGGGGCTTCTCCTTTCCCTTTCACTGTAAAGTGGAGGGGAGGCTCGGCATTGGAGCCGAGCCAAAGTGGACAGGCGGAATGCAGCCCAGTGCCAGGGAGATAACCCCAGGTGAAATTGGAGACAGACCAGAGAAAGGCCCGGAGGATGTCCTTACAGAGATTAAAACGGAGGACAGCTGAAAACTCAGAGAAGGAATGAAGATTCCAAGATGCATACATGTGATAAGCTGACTGAACTACAGCAGCACGGAACCAAGGTATGAGAGAGAGAATGACATAGCAGAGACGGCATGGAACCAAGGAGAAAGGACTCAGAGCTATCTTCTTGGGCTTTGTGAAGAAGAAAAGACTTCAGCAAACAGCTGGAGGTTGGTGGAGGGAGTGAACCCTTTTCTCTAAACAATCCCACGAGAGAAAGACTGCTTTACCTATCAACCTGAAGAGATTTTCCTGGACTAAAATTAAAGGGAGAGGCTTAAAGGGACTGATAGAAGTGTGTAATATTATATATATATAGTTGCTTTTAGCTTGTACAGTATTTATTTGTACAGTAATAAATGTATATATACTTCCCCTTTTCCCCTATAGAAGCCTCTTACCTGAAAGTTTTTCTTCAGCGTTGAGATAAAATTGTGGGAAGGGGTGGGGGAAGCCTGGAAATTGGATTTTGGATTTTTGTGGTGGTCTCAAACCACCACATAAGGTCAAGTTGAGTGTAAGGCACTCATCACAAAAAGCACCATCAGAACCTAAACCAGGGTCTTTTCAGCACTGGTCACTAGTGCAAATCATTCTGAGTACCATATACAAATCGCTCCAAGCTGTCTGAAACATAGTGCTTATCTGAAAGAAGACGGGAAGGGATACATTTCATATGGATCTGTCAAACAGCTCCAAATGAACTAAGATTCGTTCAAGAGCAGGATTTAGAGAAAAAAATAAGCAAAGAGTATTAAACATCTTGGTTTTTTTTAACACAACTCTCCTGTATTATGTACTGACAAGCAAGCTGCATAAATTAGGTCTGAACAAAACCATAGTATGTCTTTAGATAAAAATCTGTGCTCAGAAAATGATTGGCAACAGCTTGCTTTCAATATGCACTCAGTGTGGCTCCTAACTTTTGTCTGTTGTGAATCTGGGACTATTCAGCATTTTCATAGACTATTGTACTCTCTTTGGAAGTCATCTACTGAATTTGCAATTAGTTAATAATAACATCCACGTTGTTGCACAGACAGCTGTTAACCAGCAAACAGCTGCACTGCTGGCTGGGAGGCAGTTCTGCTGGGTGGAAAGGGTCTATCCCCAAATGTGCTGGCAGGAGCTCAGAGGAGTCCCTGAGGTGCAAACTCTCTCTGGGAGAGTGTTGCAGTAACAAACTTCATGCAAATGATTTACAAACTCACCGATCCTGTAACGTTTTCAACCCTGCTCTTGTTTACTGCTCCCATTTTATTTTTCTCTTTCAAAGATGCTTTATGCTGCTGGGAGGAATGACAACGATTGCCCAGAACTTCAAGGCCTTTCAAATTTGCATTCAGGAAACTTTTTCCCTTCCAAAGACACCCTACTTTGGCCCTTTACTCCCATCATGTATTACTCCCTTGCCTCAGAAAATCAGCTTTCTTCCGCTTTGTCACTCCTTGTCTTACATTAGATAGTTATTTGGCTTGGGTTTGCTTTGGTTTTTTTAACCTTTTGCTATTAATAATTGCTTTTTGTTCACGTCTCTGAAACAGCTAACAAAAATCTTCTCCCTGTGGACTTTTCATGCTGGCATAAGGCAGAAAAATCCAGGGAGTACCAGTCTACCTTATAAGAGGTACAGTTTTGTTTTCAATTTCTTCATCATTTGGTAGCAGAATTTTCAGGGGCAGACTAGACTCTTGAGATGATTTAGGCATTGCAATTCAATAGCATTTAATTTTAGGTACCTCATTACATTTAAGGTGACTAATACACAGTAAATGTAGTTTCAGGGATTTCTAGATATGCATGGGAAGATTTCCAAGACCAAAGTTGAATACAGAAGCCTAATTGATTTTGGAAGGATATCGTTGTAATAGCTAACATGGAACATATTCACCTGATTGACAGAATTCAACCTTGCTCTCCACTGCCTTCTCAGTGCTGGGACTTTCGCTTACAGGCAATACAATATGAGCAGCCAAGTCCTGCCATAAACTATCAGCTCAAATTAAGTGCCATAATCCCTTCTTCCAAGGAGCAAATCATCGATATCCTTTCACACCTGGAAGTGGACTACCTGACTCTGCAAAGGTAATTTCTATTTCTGTAAGCCTGTAGACAACTGGGAAGTGGATCAGGTTTCTTAAATAAGTATTAGATGTAGAAATATATCCTTCCCCCTTTTGTCCAACCTCCTGGTTTTAGGCAACTTTCTCCTATCTTTCTGAAATAATCCCTAAATATGAGGTTACAGACACTCAAATAATTCTGCTAAAGTTTTTTCAACCTTGTGAGAAATGCTTAGCTATTTTGGGAACCAGAAAGTGAGATTTTGTGATTTTGTATTTTTCCTAATAAATTCTGCTAATTTTTTTCTGCTAATTTTAACAACACATTGGTAGGGATTAAGAGGGGTAGATGTTTAGATAGGATCAGTAGAGCTCCCTCAACAGTTTTAAAAGCATATCCCTATAATTCTTTTAAGGAACCTGCTTGAAAGATATTGAAATGCTGAAAGATCCCCTTAAAGTGTATCAGTTTGATGGATTGACCAATGAACAACTGCTATCACTGAGCTCATGTGTAATGACTATTCCAATTATAAGTTTTGTGGAAGAGTCCTGAAACAGACAGATGAAGACTGTGGGAATTGGTCCACTGTTTAGAAGCTATGGAAGCAAAGAAAAGAAGGAAATTGGACATTTTATGTGCTTGGTGTCCTTTCTAGGGACACAAGGGTCCTATATTTTTCTTGAATCCACATGAAATGTATTGTCAATTCCATGATTTTTATCATAAATACAAAAACTTTCAAATTGTTTTATTTATTTCAATACCTTCAGTTTTAGTAAAACCTATCTGTAATCAACAGCTAGAAATATACCTACAAATTCATAAACCCTGTAAGTTTTCTGTTTTATAAATAGTGTGTTAGTGACCCACAGAATTTGCTAATTTTAAATCCTCACGTCTTTTAGATGTGTTTCTCTGTACTTTCTAGCTTCTTGATCTTGCTTCCATTTCTGTACCCATTTCAAGACTCACCTTATCACAGGAAGGAGGCTCCATCTCTACCCCTTAACAGAATGGGACAACACTATTCCTGAGTAGTTCCAAAGTTCTCTGAGGAAAAGACTGATACTGATTTGTGTTGTTTCAGTCAGTTAATTGCCATGGTGTGGTTCTTCCGCACCATGGAACACTGTGGGTGTCTTCACTTTGCTGGTGCTGTTGGATCATTGGAAACCAAATCATTAACAAGCCTGTTACAATGTCCCAGAGTTAGACCCTGTAAACATCTGAAAATGTTATTGAAGTTTATGCCTGCCTTTGTTGGTTTGTAAAGGGTTCTAGGTTAATACCAGATACCAGCAGCATACATTCTAGGTTAATACCAGATACATTCCTGTATCCTGAAACCAGCTTTTCAAAGGGGGAAGGGGCACTAGGTACTTAACTGCTTGATAAAAAAACAGGCGATTGAAATGTTTGCTCAAGAAGTGAAAGGAGAGATGGGAAAGGGGAAATCAACAGGCTGACAGTTTCCTAATAAACCCTTGCACAAATATATACATATATATATGGCAAAAGATGCATTACAAGATAGTAGCTGACTGGATACACCATAATGAGGGCTCAGGAGGAGGGGCTGCATTTATAAGAGAAACTGGGAGTAGACAAGATAGTTAAATGGAAGCAAGAGACTGTTAATCTTTTTCCATTAATGTCAGTAATTCCCCAGGTGAAGGACATAAACACAAATCATCCCAAATTGGAGGGAGGATTGAAGGCCATTATGGGACCAATTTGACTAAATCAAGACCACTTTGTTGACCCCAATTATAAAGCAGAAGTATACAAAACCTAGAAAGTCTGTCAGGCAAAAAGTACAAAATAAAAAAATAAAAGGGAAGGGAGGTATAAAACCAGAAAGGCACAAAACTGAGATGTAACTAGCAAAGGGCATAAGGAATCATTCTATCTGTCCATTGGGAGCAGAACAAAGACAAAGTAAAGGGTAATTCTGCTACCTTACAGAGGGAGGTATAGATATGGTGACCACTGAGAGGTCAGCTGAAAGGGAGAGCAGCAAATAGTAGCAAATATTGGATCCTACAGCAAAGCAGGAGGAAGAGAAAAAATTCTAGGCCTGGATATGATTGGAAATGGTATCATAATGGTTAAGAAAACCCAGAAAATATCCTTGGTTTTTTGGACGTGTTGATGGCTTACAATTGCCTGTCATGCCAAATGAAACTTGTTTAGTAAACTGGAGAATCCCCATTCTACAGCCAGTGTCTACTGTGCTGGTGATTACCAGCGTACCAGAGAGAGAGCTGGTGAAGGAGCTAATGTTAGGACTTTTTACTCTAAATATTTTGATCTTTATTGTTCTCCAGTTCTCTAGGATTTTGATTTTTTTTTCCCCCAAAATTTCTCAGCAACTCTTTTTTTGAATCTTGAATGGATAACATTGAATTGAAAAGGTTACCCAGATGATGTAATGGAGCAGTAATTCCTTTGTGTATTTTCATGCACATAAAAATATAATGTAGAACATGAATACAGAAAGATCACGGTTACGTTGGCCAAATTATCCTACTATTATGGCCTCCCTTACAAAGCTTCCTACCAGTTCACTCTCATCTGGGAGCCTGCAAACATGGCAGATGCAAGACTGAAATACTGCACAGGTCAGTAAACCTGGCCCTTTACTCTATCAAGTTCCATATTTCTGCAAGGATACAGTATGAGGACCTCTGCAACCTTGTCCAGCCTTTCTGTCTTTTAGGCAGAAAACACAAACACAGGAAATTTGTGACCTTGTCTTTAGGCTTGCCAGGTGTACTCTTTTATGAAAAGGTCATTTTTTCAGTGAATTCAGAGCTAGTTATTTCTCAAGTAAATGAAGGGTAAATCTGGCTTTATTGAAAGACAAGGCAATTTTTGTTTTGACAGCTATGGAATCAGGATAAAATAGTTCCTTCTCTTTTATAATTGAAATGCCCTTTTAATTATGGTTTCTACAGAGGTAAAAAACTTTTTTATTAAATTTGGTGAGATTATTCATTTTACATTACTCTAGTATAGCCCAGGGATTTCAGTCAGAATGTAGAAGATGGCTTCTGTCCCAAAGGCTTTTCAGTCAAAAATGACAGAAACACGCAAGCGGGAAAATAAAAGTGTGCGGGGGAAAAAAAAGTCATTCACAAGCGAAAGAACCAGAGCAGAGAGGGGTGGATATCTACCTGACTGTATCCATATAATTAATAATAATTATTATAGTAATTAATTTTTAATTAATTCTTTAATTGCATTTAGCATTGTTAATATTCTTATTTCATTTTGCCTAACTGATTGCTAGAATGAGATTTATTATATTTGCCTATAATTCCAGAAATCATAATTCGCCCTTCAATTTAATCAGTTCCACCTTGCCATTTCTGTTTCATATGTTTTACTCATTTCTGTTTAGTATCTTTTGTCCCTTACCTACTGCCTAAGGGGTTTTTTCTCAACTAGCTATGAAGAACTTCCATTATCCCAACTTCTCTATTACCATAAAGGCACCCGTAACCCAGCGCAACTTGCACTAAAATAAAATAGGGAAAGTATTCACAAGTTGAAATAGAAAAGGTGTTGCTGCAAATGTCTTGAGAGGAGTCAAAGTAAATGAAGAGAAATCTATGTACCCTACACACCCTAACATTTAAGAGTACCTTAGTAGTCTCTTTGCAGCTGAAATGCTATAAAGATGTTATTTTGCTTTCTAGTTATGGAGCTACTTCTTAACTAACTCTTTCATCTTTGGTTTCTTGGAAGATGACGCCACTTTGAATCCCATGTTTTCATGTTTGGGGGTCTCTTCAGATTCAGTTTCTTTCCTCCTTATTCATAATTTCTTTATTACCAATTTAGTCAGTATGCCCAGTACTATGTCGATTTGCTGTGAGGTCAACCTCTCCGTTAGGCAGGGCAATTTGAAAATCACAAGATAGTATTTTTTTCAGATAGGGCAAACTGTAGATTGGATATAAAAGCAGAACGTGCTAATCATGCTTTGTGAAATGACCTAACTGTGATGACAGCACGCAGAACGTTACTTGTTTCAGACCCGCCTCCGTGTTATGAAGACCAGTTTTAATCAATGATAATTTTGGCGTAATTGTGCTTTAGCCCTGCCTGTGACAGATTTGCGTTCTGTCTTATTTCTTCAACTACTACTTTTGATGGCAGGACCTCCTCAAAGAGTCTGTCCTCCTCCCTCTTCTATGCACTGTTCTACAAATAAGTGCTCATTGACCTGAGACACGTGGTTTCCTCTGTGCCTGGCCTGGCTTTATAGGCTGCCTTCAGTATCACATCTATTTGGAAGTCCCTTAGGCAGATGGGAAAATATATCAAAGATGAAATGATAGGTAATGGAGCCGTGTAGCTAAAATCCCTCTCCTGACAAGATCCAGAAACATTAATATGTGTCATGGGGAGTTTTCCCAAATTATTTGCACGATCATTGTAAGCACAGAGAAGATGCAGGTAGCTAACTGTAATCTTCATAATTCACCCCAGTACCCATTGTCATTACTCCAGTCTGTTGAATAATATTTAATGTCTGTGGCTTTTTCAGGCTTTATCAAGCAGATATAACCTAAATCTCCCATCTGTTGGTGGAGTGCATTATGTTAAACAATTAATTAAAAATAATTATATTCCTGGGCAAAGGAGACAAGTCTTCTCTTTGGACAGGCACAGCTTCAAGAGAGGGGACGGGACTTGCTTTTCTCCAGGCTTGCTTTCAGCTCAGGATTTAGCACACCTTTTCTGGGAGACAGGAGCAGTAAATTCTGAAACCCAAAATAACATTGCTGAGGTGTCATAGTGCCTCAGTGAGATTGCTGCCTACAAAGGCCAGCAAAATCTGTCTTTGCGGCAGAAAGGGTTGTCTGTGATTGTGAGGTTTTGTGCTGAATATGGGTTGCGGGCAGAGTGAGTGCTTCATGCAAAGCTTATTAGAGAAATTCTCTTGTGGAGTTACAAGGTGCAGAAAGGACCCCTTTGCTTTCTAAACTCCTCAGAGATGGCCCCAGACTTTGTATAATCTTTCAGACATAAACGATTGACAGACGTAACTGAACTTTTAAACAATTTTGACCTGCAGGATTAAGAATACCAACCCAAATATATTTATATGAATTTATTAAATTACTTATTTTAATTGACTACAATAATTACAAAGATTAGGAAAAAAGAACTTAATCATAATTATTTGCTAAACAGTATGTATAGCTATAGCTAATAGCATAATGCACTAATTTTGAACCAATATTGAAGCAATTATATTAAAGCTAGCAAAACTTTAATAAAGCTCTGTTAAGTAGAACTTTATATTACTTACCCATACCAACACTGGTTCCTCAAGTTTGAGGAGTAACTTCAAGGGGTGTTCCCAATCAAAAGAAGGATCTTCACACACCTTAGAGTGGTATGCTAAAAGTCTTCCCTGTGCAAAAACAGGACTGGCCTCTTAAAGTGACTGTCAGTCATATGCATTTTTTAGATTATGTGTTATCACATTTAATCAGCAAAATATGCTTTGTGCTGAAAGAGATGTAAGCAACACTTTAGTTTCTTCTGCTCAACACTCCTGACTCTCAGCTCCATATCAGGGCCTGCACATCCTTGCTGCTCCCAGCCTCAGTCAGGGAGCGTCTTGCATGTCCTCGTGGTGGGGTCTGATAGTCTGGTCAAACTGGTCTCAGCATTTTTCAGCACTAAGAGCAGCAGACCCTCCTTGTTCAATCTTATCACTGATCAGCAGATCCTATTTGCTCAGGCTATCACTGATAAACTTCTAAGACAAATTTCAAGCTGCTGTATCCCCCACCCAGGGACAGCGTTCTGTTACAATTACCTAAATGCCTATGCAATTTTGGAGGCAAAATTTTAGGTGTTTCTTGCTTTTTGAATTACCTAGAACATAAGTGAGGCCTTTGTGCATTATGGTCCTGGGTGTTGTAACCCAAATCCTCTTTACAACACACTTCATGTTCTCTGGGAGGTAGATTTTCCTTTGGCTGTGATAATATCCCAAGGTACCCCATGACACCTTAGCATGCTGCAACCGTTTGGTCCATGTGTTCATTATTTACTTGCCTGCTCAATTTTTCAGACAAAAAATATTTTAATAGGGTAAGAGCAAGGAATTTAATGTGTTTGGTTCAAAGTGTTGAGAGGAAAGTATTTTAGCTGTTATGGCTAACCATAATTATGACTAGTACTAAATTGTGTGTAATGAACCGGCCCTTGGACTAATCTCTTTGGAAGGAAAAAGCTAATAATGTGTTCAAGCTACTGTATGTACATTCATTTCTATTACACTTTATTCTTCCATTATTTGGGTGTTGGCTAGTTGACAAAAGTACATTTTTCAGAAAGTGCACAAATTTTAACATTTCCTTATATATTATATATATGAGTTTAACCACACACATTACATGCTTTTGAGATAGCTTTTTAATATAACAGTGCAGCAGTAAGGGCCCAAATTACCTGAGCCAAATTAAAGTTAACAACATGGTTCCAACCCCACCAAAGGTGCTCAGGGGAGCTACACATTATCAAGTGGGAAAGTGCACTGCAGCAGTTCTACCATCAGCGATTTGCAGTGTTCCCAATGATCTCTATTGCAAAGTATTTAACCTTTGGAAAGAACAGTGATAATAAGCAGGAAGAGAGTCCCTAAACTGGAAACATGCTTTTAAGTACATACATCTATGTTCTTTATTGTATATCATTGTTATTTATTAGTCCTATAACCAATGACACAGATATATCTTATCATGGTACATGACAAAAGTTGACTTTTTTAAGACATAACATTAAAAAACATTAAGTAACAGTTGCTTCCTAAAGATGCATCTTCATAATAGGGAATCTGTAGTGGGAATTACTGATGCCTTTCAGGGTCATCTGCTTCATGGAGAGAAACAACATGGCAAATTATATTAGGCTGTCTGCTCCTAAGAGCATAAGCTAAGCATAAAATCCTAGAAAACCAGAAATAAGAATAGAATTATTTATAAACAGCAGAAAACCATTATTCGGAAACTGGCAAATATTACATATTTGTTTGTATGTGTTGCAAAATAATGGGACAAAAATTCCCCGACTTTTAACTTTTCTTCGGCCTGGGTATGTATAAATAGCTATTAAGGATCTTCTGCTTGATGGAGAAAACTATGTTTTGAATGTCAAAAGATGTCCAAGTTTGTAAGATTGGTTTAAAATAGCCTTATTTTTTAACTGATTTCTTTATTTGTTTTACTTTAATAGTGGAGGAATAAGCACCAGCAACAAAAAAGTTAACAGCAGCTTTTCCCAAAATTCAGTTTAAGTGTGGAGTTTTTACAGCTTTTTTCATTGAAACAAGAAAAATCAGGAAAAAGGGAAAAGTGATCTTAGGTCATGATTAAAGGTTGTGTTCTTGGTACTCCTCCAAGACTGCTTGGTCCTGGCTCAGATAGAGAGATTGATGCTCTCAAAGCTACAATACAGAGTCATGGTCCTGTTGTTGCACATTCATGATTTATAGTGTCTCTTGACTCTTGTGAAATTGCCTCTGGGAAACTAGCTGGGGATAAGAAAGAAACTCAAGTGACCACTGTTGTTTTCATCCCTTTTTTAAAATGAATCTTTATGGTGTTTTTTTCCAGGAAACCATTTGAAAGGGTATATTTGGTTTGGGAACACTGAAGTGGAGTGCAATTATCACTGGCATGTTCCATAGCACAGTGTAGTTTGCTGCTTCACTTTATGTCAAGGCTGGCTGATTGCATGGGTTTCCAGAAAAAAAAATAAATTCAAAAGAACCTGTAGTTAGACTTCAAATACAGGAAAAATATCTGTCAACGAATACTTAATATATCCCCCCTGCCCCCCATCAGATCTGAGAGAGAATAGGTGATCATTTAGAAAGTTTCTGTTTTCTAGTTTAGCTTTGAGTATGAATAAAAGATGAATAAAAGATTTCACATCTTTTATTTTAGTAATTATATCATTGACTACTGCATCTAGAGGAAATCTTTATTAGTGTTAATGGGCTTTTCCAATGTGATTTCATGCTGATAGAAATAACCATCGCTGAGCTGTTTAGTTAATTATATAGCTGAACACCAGTGTTAGCAATGTTAGGTTATTTCTGCACCAGCACTCCTGCTGGGACAGAAACCCTCCCACGAGGAAATGTAGAGTATAAAAGTACAAAACGTTCTACAGACAAGGGGTGGTGAAAAGGATAGCAATATTCAACATAAGGAATAGCTGAAAATAATACCTAAAACTTTTTAAATCTGAAAGCAGAGACGGGCAAGGAGTTGTAGCAAGTCTGAGCCAAGATCTTGTGAAGGAGCCCAGAGGAGGGGAATTCTGAGCAGGTTGTAGGGGAAAGAAATATAAAGGGCAGAAGAAATTCACATTTTTATATTTGGAGCTTTCTGAAGCTTGATTTGTGCACGTAGTCCAATTAGGATCTCAGCTATAGTTGGGGCATCTGAGACCCCCTGTGCACGAATGAATCCTGTAGTAATAAACCTCATTATTATGACCCACTAAATCTCTATTTGGGAAATGAGGACGAACATATCCTTATGACTCTTTTCAAATATTAACTAAAAATAGCTCTCAGCAAAACTTTATTTCCTTATTAGTAATTTTATTCAAAATTGTCCCCTGCATATGATACAATAAATGTTAAGAAGAAAAAGGAAAATTACGGAGTTTAAATTAACATTTGTTAAATGCTGTGCCTATATATTCTATTATGTGAATCTTTTACTATAGTCATGTTTTACTATTACACAATAATTTTAAAACATGTCCTCTGTGAAAGAGATACTCCCATGTGGTAACTTAGACATACTTGACTTTCCATTATAAATTGATAACTGTAGTTTAAAATTATAAGTGGTAACCTCTGAATTGATCTAACATAGTAAATTACTATTTTTACTTAATTATGATCCATTTATGGTTTTCTTCTTTGGATGATGAAACATTTTGGTCATTAACACCAAATTGCCTGAAAGAGTTGCCCTTTCTGTGAGGACTAGAGGGTCACTTGCATAGAGTAAGGTGAAATCTCAGACTTATCTACCTTTTACTGAGGAATATCCTCTTTTATAGTTTATGAATAACTTTTAGGCACATAAATCCAGATTCATAAAGGGATTTGAACATAATAACCTTAGCTACATCAGTGTTCCTTTGACAATGGACTTTACAATCCCACTCCAAAGGCATGAGTTCTCTGGAACAATGGGTGTTTTTCCAGCTTTTGAAAGTGTTGCTCTCTTTTGGCTCACGTGTCTTCATACAGTTTCCCCCCTATTTGCATATTTAAATTAAAAAGCAGCTCAGATATGTGTAATTACTGAAAGACTTGGGTTCCTCCAGGGTAGCAGAGGGCAAAACCCAGCTACAATGATTAACTCTTAATGTAAATTTTGGTGACACTCCCTGCCCCAGCTGAGCTACTGCTGGCAGTTAATGCTAATTAACCATTCTTTGGCAGCTTGAACACTTGCTGAACACTAATGACTGTTGCTTTTTACATTCTTATACTGAAAGAACGGCTGCTGTCTCATGAGAATAAGAACACATCTATGTATTAAATTGTGATAAAACCTTGTGTAGGACTTCCTGACACCTCATGTGCAAAGGTGACTTCCTTGGTGGACAGGATGCAGTGTCTACAAAATGCAGGGATTTGGGAGTCTGATGAGTTTGTGTAACCTCTTCACTAAGATGATGGCATCTCTGGGAACGTGCCACGGTATAACTTTTAACACCATAAAGCTTTCTAGGGAAGGTTTAAGGTCCTAAGTGTTGGGCAGAAATTCTGTGGATTGCTTCTCACAGTTCAGTTGTGCCTCAGCCCCACTGTGGGCAGGAAAGCACCTGGGTTCTTGTACAGATTGGCTGAGCTTAGATTATGGATGAAACCGATGTTCAAGTATCAAGCATGCCATTTCCTGAGCAGATATTTTTTCCTGTTGCTTAAAGCACCAACTTTACCATAGAATTGTGGGCTCTGGTTACAATATGTTCTGAAACACATGCCAGGAAGCACTGCAATTGAAAGAAAAATCTGTCTTTGCTCTCCCATCATTTGTGGTCACTTATCCATCCAAGGAGAGGTTTCTAAGGGAATCACCAGCAGTTTTTCTTGCCAGAGATTCCAGGTGTTCAAGTGATGATTCAGACAACATTTGTGTGATCACACTGAAGAGAGTCAAATCTGTATGGTAAGTGACAGCTTTCAGTGCTGGAAGGGAGAATCATACAGCAGGATGAGTGAACCAGTCCATGCAGTGACTAAGGATTTTACGCTTTGGAAATATTGCACTGCTCGCATATGCTACATTGCACTAAAAGTGGAAGGATGAAAACATTTATACTGTCTACACTAAAATCTTTTGTCTTTTAAAGGATACCACTAATGTTTTTCCCACAGTCAAAAATCCTATACCATTTGAGATCTATCTTGTGATCACTTATGTGTACTGCCAGCTGGTCTGATTATCAGGATGTAAGTGTATGAATATACTGGATTGTTGAATGAACGGTTCAGTGCTAGACTTGTTAATGTGGGAGACTGTCAGTCATCTCAGAAATTGTACAGGGCTTGCCCAATGAGCATCGAGATTTGTGAGTACACATTAAAAATCTGTTTGTTAGTGTGATTTTCATGGTTTGTTGTTTGTTTTTAAGTAAGAAAAAAAAGAAAAAAGTAACATAGGTTTTAAAAGTGATACCCTAATGACTGAGCAGACTTTTGGAAAAGCCACTCTGAAATATCAGTTATACAGGGTAGCTGGAATTGTCAGGACTGCCCTGGTTGATGAAAGTGATAGCACACAGGTAAGCTGGGTGTGTGCATTGATTGCATAGAATTATCAATATCTTCCATGGAATCTTGTACTTGAAAATAATTTTCATGAGCTAAGTATTTGAGACTAGTCCATCCATTCTCAGTGAGGTCTGGTTAAGTGTTTTAATTATACAATCATGAAATTTCAAATCCTACAAGGATTGGAATCCAAAATGCACAAGAGGGATTTATCAGCAAAGATTTATCTTTTTGCATATCTTCCAGCAAAGAAAAATTGCAGGTACTCTAGAAACACTTATGCTGAGTGGGACAGATGCTTTGTTTATTTCTCTTTCACCTGCATTATCTGCTTGTCTCTAGTAAAGCTGCCATATTTGCTAAAGACTTCGCTGATTCCTTTCCTTCCTCATCCCTTTTTCATACTGTCCACTAGAGGGGAAGATTTATTTTCTCCTTAAGACAGTAGGTCTATGCCTTATACCTGCTACATAAGCAAGAGATGAAGTCCTTTGTGTCTCATATTTTTACAGAGTAGTGTAAGGATGGTTGATTTTACATTGTCTGTACCAATAAAATATGAACATTTTCCAGTTTTTACAACTGTACATAATAATCTCTCAGACAACACTTCTTTTTCTCCAACAGGTTGTGAAAATGTAGTATCATTGTGAGTATCATTATGATTTTTTTCTAGCCTACAGAAACACTGCTCTCCTGAGAAATGAGGTGACTTCCTCAAACTTCCAGCCTACATAGGATGACACAAAGTGTCCCTGTGTCGCACCCTACCTACTGGTGTGGGGCTGATGCTATTATCTTGTTCATTCCTCTCTCTCTTTTTTCTTTCTCTAGGGAATAATTAGCTTTTCAGTGAATGAGTCAACAGCACAGAGTACTAGCTCTATGTCAAATCACAGCTCTGGTGACCCAAGTGTAATAAAAAGGCAGTAGCACTAACAGGATTGAGGGGGTTTCAAGAAGCAAGGTTTGGAGAAACTGGCTGGAAACTTTGATTCTGAGACCAAAATCAGTAATTGTAAAGACAGTGATTCTTTTCATGTCATAAAATGTCTGACTAAAGGGCTGAGCTATGCAAGGGCATGCTAAAAACTTCTGACAAATATGTACAAAATGTACATCATGTACTACAGCGCACATGAAACTATAACCTATGCAAACTCTCTGTTAGAACTGCAGCCAGTCCTTGGAGAGTCTGTTTGTTCCTTGAGGTGGGAGGGAGAATAGCCATTGTTCTTCCTCTTTTTTTTTCAACCATAATTTTCTTTTTTCCCATTTTTGTTTGTTGGTTTGGTTTTATTTGTTTGGTGTTTTTTGTTTTGGGTTTAGTTTTGTTTTGTTTCCTGGAATCTCACAATACCCACCATGTACAATGCTTTTTTGGGGTATGGGGGAGCACTTGAATCAGAATAGTCTCAAAATTCTTGTAACACTGTACACAGCTTACTGTATGTATAAAAAGAAGATCTCTAAACTTCCAGTTTCAGTTATGTATTACCCTAATCTTAATTAAAATAATTATGATTCCAAGCTCCAAGTATAACCATATCACTCTTTCTAGCAAGACTGCCATTTAGAATCTGCCAGAAGCGTTTGTCAGTAGATGAGGGATAAAAAAATTTTGTGATTCACATTATTCTATATCAAATATATCTCAAATTTTCATTTTCAGAGGCTGAAACAAAAACGTATTTTTCAATGAGTGTTATAATCAATCATTGATATAAAATCAGCTACTTAATGTGCAGTAATAAGATACTGATTCTCTGAAGTTAGTGGAGTTGTCCAACACCAATGATTCCCATTCCATATGTTGTGAATGGATGCATGAAAGCCCAAAACTGCTTGTTTTTGGAGTGTCTTTGGAGAACAAACAGAACTCTTGGGAAAGCAGAATCTATTCCTAAGGAAAAGATGGTGTTTAGAAATAGAAGAGACCTTGAAGGCTTCAAGACCAGAAGCCTTGAGAAAGTCTTCCCTCTTCACCCAAAAAATAAGCTTTTTGGAGGAGCTAGATCACCTGAGACAGATTAAAGGTGTTGAGTGGGCGGGTGATTCTTCAGGGAAATCTGAGCTTGCTCTGAGAGTTATTGAACAGAAAAAAAAGGCCTCAGTTAGGGTATAGGTCCCAGGGGAAGCTCCTTCTCTTTGGTTGAGGGAGTTAAAAGGTGGAGGGGTTGAAGTTGGAAATGTTCAGACAAAGTAGGAAGACTAAGAAGATCTCAGGGGGGACAAATTGGAAGGGTAGTCATACAGCTTGAGGAAAGGGCTATAAAAGTCTTGAAAGGAAGCCAGTGATAATTTAGGAATTGGATGGCTTTGAAGATAAAATGACAGTGGAACATTTCCTGGAGGACAAAAGAAGCTGTGGCAGGAAGCTGAAAGATAGTCTGGGGTGGGTTCCCTTGGGTTCTCTCTTTAGTCCCTGTCATCCTCAATTCGATTTGATAAATGCAATGAATCCTATCTTAAAAGCAGATAACATACATATCGCAATTTTCTTTTTATTTTTACTATGATTTATTTACTACCTTGTTAAAAATTCCCTTTTCTAGCATTTGGGAACCTTTTAACTTCTATTTCTTCTGATTTCTAATTTCTGCCTGGTTCTCTGTTAGTCTATATATCCTTGTTCTTAAAATAACACTGCTTTTAATACAAGTAGGTCTTTTCACTTGGAGGGTGTGTGTAGGTGTGTGTGGTGTGTGTGTGTGTTGTGTGGTGTGTGTTGGGGGTGGGGGGGGAGACTTTTCATTTACAAGAGCAAACTACCTAAGCTCTTTAGTTGTTATTTGGCATGCAAGCCGTATATTCCCTTTATCACTCAAGTTCCTGCTCCTGCTCTTTTTCTTTCGTTAAATTTCTCTCCCAATAGGAGGATGATAGTTTAGGACATTAAGGTGCTGAAGCACGTCCAGTGAAGGGCAACAAGGCTGGTGAAAGGTTTAGAAAACATGTCTCAACCTTATGGCTGAGGGAGATGGTTTTTTTAGTTTAGAGAAGAGAAGGCTTGGGGGGACCTCATAGCTCTCTACAACTACCTGAAAGGTTGTAGTGAGGTGGGGACTTGTCTCTTCTGCTCTGCCTGCAATGAGAGGACCAGAGGAAGTGGTCTTAAGCTGAGACATTGGAGATTCAGATATTAGACATCAGAAAAAAAATTTTCACTGTTAGGGTGGTTAACACTGGAATAGGTTGCCCAGGGAAGTGGTGGAGACACCATCCCTGGAAGTGTTTAAAGGGGTGTCTGGATCTGGTGCTGGGTGATATGGTTTAGTGGTTTAGGGGTTACAGTGGTAGTGCTGGGTGGGTGGTTGGAGTGGATGATCTCGAAGGTCTCTTCCAACCCTGGTGATTCTATACCTCTAGTCTCCTAAAGGTGATGCCTGCAGCAGTTGAACCACTTTTGTCAATACTTCCTTATGTGTACCTAAAACAGTTCCTCCATGTTTCCTAGAGTTGCATCACCTTTCCACATCAGTGACCCACCACCTCATTGTCATCCACTGATAAAAACTGTACATATTTCTTTATCTTCAACTCTTTCCAAATGATGCATTTTGTGCTACCTGATTTGATTTCAGTCCATATCTGTGATTCTTATTCTCAACCAGCTTTTGGTGTAATTTTTGTCATGTCGGTGTTGATACAAAATTTAGAGGTGTCGCCAGCAGATTTTATGCAAAAATTCCTAATTGACATTTTTGAAAATGTTAATTTATTCTGTGATTAAGCAGACATGTCCCAAGGTGACTGAGTTCAAAATATGTGCCTTTCAGGCTACATTTCCTGGCTTTCAAAACTGTTTCTTGATTCCCCCCATCTCTTTCATCAACAGTCCTCAGTAACTATTGCCACTAGTAATGTCTCATCAAAAACAGACTACTGTTGTCCACGTAGATGAGGTAGGTTGTTTTGTGCCTGCTTCTTGATTAAAAACTGTGAAATTTGTCAGTTTTTTTTCTGAATAGAAGAGTTAAGCTGTGCTTCTGAAAAACATGTCCCATCAATACAATAGCCAAATAGCTGCAAACATGACAGGACACACTCTCTTTCCAGGAGAGCTCGAAGCCGAGACTGATGTAAAGGAGGAGAATCAGGACTTGATGTACACACAGAAAAGGTCAGTAATGGAGCCAAGAGCTGAACTGTCAAATCCCTGTTGAGAACTCTTTCTTCTCAAGTTTTTTATGTATCAGAGGAAATATTAGTCACACCTGTACAGAGACACTGAGACATCTGGCCCAAACGAGGCATCTCTACTTCCAAGTTCTTTTACCATTCTAACCCCAAACTGAGTTCTTCAATAGGACTCTGGGTTTTTTTGACATTTGATCCCCCCTTCTTCTTCCTTTTGGCATTGCTTCAGTCACAGTTCCTTGTAAATTAGTTCAGTGCTGGATTTACCAAGCTTTTAAACCATGCAGGGAAACTTTCCCTATAGACTTCTTATTCTTCAACTACACCCTTTCCCATAATTTTATATCTCTTCTTCCATCAAAATCTGCATGAAAACATTTTTTTGTAAAGGGTCTTTGTTTGGTCTGCTAAATCCCTTCATATAAATTTAACTCTACAATGCAACTAATTCAAAACCAACAGGCATCTTGTGAAAGCACACAAAAAAAAATCTAACACTGACTGCATTGAGCATTGTTGAGCCAAGAAGCATATGTTTCTTCTCCAATCAGTAACATTTTATGTCTAAACTTGTTTCAAAGGAATTAGAACAATAAAACACATTAACTTAAACTCATAGGCAGTCTCCTTTCCTGCCTGTATTTTAAGAAAAAAGTAGCATACATTTCTGTTGTTGTTAAAAAATTCTAATTAAAAAAATAGAAAGGAAAATGTGCATTGAACATCTGGCTTTCAGTGAGGTCTTGCTCTTTCCTATTTTTTCCAGCTGTGTTGGCTCTTTACTTTGATGGATCCTTGCTCAAGCATCCCTGAAGATCATTTTCCTACTGCTTGGATGTCCCTTGGCTGTCTTCCCATATTGAGAAGAGAAAGTAGGAGTGGATACCACACATGAACTTGGCTTAAGGGGACTAAACCATCCCCTCCACTTTCAGGCACAGCTGGAATGAAGAACTTGAAGGTATAAATAAAACCCACAGAGAGCAAACAAGAAGTCTCAGTCAGACAGCTATGTCTAGTTACTCTGGAGAAACAGAGCTGTCTGAGTACCCTCACCTATTCTTTAGAGCTCTTCACTCTCCTGATCAGGGCCAACCTAGAGTAAATGGAGTCAGGTTAAAGATTCATCAATAAGCAGGTGAAGAGAAACATGGTCTGCTGAGCAAAGGGATGGAAAGAAAGGTGGTTTGGTTTGGGGTTTTTTAAACTGTTAGCTGTTAATTCACTTTCCTGGTTTATGCATATATAAATGACATCATGCTGTCCTTCAAATTTCTACTCATTTCATGGAGTACTTCCTTTTATTCCTTTGTCTATGGCTGACAGCATTTTCTGCAATCTCAGGAAAGTTTCTTCTTAAAGAATAGGACTGAATTAAAAAACATCAGTTACCCTAGGGTGGAAATTGCTGTTGTGATATGGCTTCCCATAACTTTGGCTAGGATTTCCTAGGCAAAAATATGCATTCTACAGCACATGTACACATACACAGTGAACACGACACATCTGGGAAGGGCTGTATAAAAAAAGTATTGCTGACCTGGGGCTTTCTAGTCAGTCTTCAGGAGGGCCTTCTGGGTTTATGTGACAAGCACATATTATCAGCACAGCATGCAGGCAGTCCTCTACATGTGCAGCAGGCTAGGAAAAGGGTCCAAATCTTTTCATTTCAATTAGGATTTTACTTAAATTATAGGTGGAAGATAGCACATATTTGGAAAATGTAAACCTATGGCAGTTGTACAGTCTCCTTTAGTCTGACTTCTGCAACAAAGGCTAAGAAAAGTCAGTTTCCTGTGTTATAATTTCAGTTTGACCTACAGTGTATCTTCTAAGAATAGCAGCTTGTCTTGATATGAACAGATGGATGATGCACCACAAATATGTAAGTTGTTCCAATGGTTATTCTTGTTAAAAACACTCATGTCCTTCTAAAGCTGCATCTGCTGCATTAAATCTCACGGTAATTGTCTTTTGTTTCTGCTAGCTGAGCTTATTTTGGAGAGCAAGTGACAGAAAATGCTTTCTGACTATTTTAGAGGATGACAGCAGTGTTCTTAGCCTGAGCTGTGCATGGTGAAGAGGATGTGTGATAGCATATACACCTCTTGAAGTTAAGACTTTTTGTAGGGATGCCCTTATGGTCTGCCCTTGGCAAAATAGCCCAGATAACAATGGCTGTTAAGGCAGGAGGGCTTGCATATACGGCAGGTGAATGGGACATCCAAAACTGTCCAAAGCTGATGTAGTGGATTGACCCTGGCTCGATGCCAGATGCCCACCAAAGCTGCTTTATCTCCCTCCTCTTCAGCTGGACAGGGGAGAAAAAAACTATAACAAAAGGCTCATGAATTGAGACAAGGGCAGGGAGTGATCACTCAGCAATTACCATCACGGGCAAAACAGACTTGATTTGAGGAAAAATTAATTGACTTTTTGCCAAACAAATCAGAGTAGGGTAATGGGAAAATAAAACCAAAACCCCTCCTTTCTCTGGCTCAACTTTGGTTATGATTTTCTCTACCTTCTTCTCTCCAGTGGCACAGAGGGATGGGGAATGGGAGCAGGGGTCAGGCCATCACATATCTCTGCCACTCCTTCCTCCTCAGTGAAAGGACCTCTTACTTCTTTCTCTGTTCCAGTGTGAGCTCCTTTCCATGGGGTGCAGTCCTTCAGGAACACTCTGCTCCAGCGCGGGTCCACCACAGGTCACAAGCCTTTCCAGCAAACCTGCTCCAGCACGGGCTCTTTTCTCCACAGAGCCACAGGTCCTGCCAGGACCCTGATTCAGCACAGGCTTCCCACATAGTCACAGCCTCCTTCGGGCATTCACCTGCAGCATAGTGTCCTCTATGGGCTGCAGGTGGATCTCTGCTCTACCATGGACCTCCATGGGCTGCAGGGGCACAGCTGCCTCACCATGGTCTTCACAACAGCCTTCAGGAGGATCTCTGCTCCAGTGCCTGGAGCACCTCCTTCCCCTTCTTCCTCAATGACCTTGGTGTCTGGGGAGTTATTTCTCTCACATATTCTCCACTCTTTGGCTGCAATTGTGCAGCGTTTTCTTACCCTTCTTAAATACATTATGCCAGAGGTGGTACCACTGGTTTAGTGGTGCAATGTTAGGTTTAGAGTTGGACTTGATGATCTTAGAGGTCTTTTCCAATGTAAATGACTCTATGATTCTGTGATCCTATGAGTAAAAAGTCAATATTGAAAAGACCTGACCTAATTGAACAAAAGGTGGAAATCACACAGGTGATGGACATCAGATGAATCTAAACTAAATTTGCAGTGAAGCTACTCCAAATTACTACACTGAAGTGTTCAGTGGAGCAATGCAAGGATAATAAAGTTGTCGTTCCCCTCTACCGTCTGCAATTTAATTTGAATACAGTATACAGGAAGCAAAGCATCCACCCAGCACTGTTGACTTATTTTTTTGCAATTTTATATTTGAAATAAAATTCCTTATAACACTATTTTAATCACTCGGTTAAATGAATGAGTGTGAAGAAAAAAATAGAATAAAGAAAAAATGTAAAGTTATCACAACTGTGAATGAGCAAGGACTCTTTCCCTTTTGTGACAGCCTGTACAAATAAAGTGTGTACTCAATGTGAGCAATACTTTGCTGTTGTTGCTATAAGCTTAACACCCCCCCCCCCCCCCAGATTCTGTGGATGAATCCTGCTACAGGGTTATGGGATGTGTTTTTATGCCTTGCAAGGGTTTCCTGGGGTGGATGAGAGGCTGGAGTCCTGCAGAGGTTGCGGAAGCCAGGTCAGGTCGCTCAGCTGGCAGGGATTCTGAGCAATTCTTGCCATTTTCTTATCAGAAAGGGTAAGATTAGAAAGGGCGAATTTGAAACAGAGTAAAGAAAGACATTTCAAAACCTATGCATGTCATGCCTAAAGCAGGCCAATGAATGCTGTTTTCTAGTAGATAACTTTTGGAGGGCTGGTAAAACATTTGCACCCTGCTTAGAGAAGGTCTATTCAGAAATATGCGGTCACAGAGTCTGTGATGGCTTTTCCATACAACAATATAGCTGAGAAATGAACTCTAGCATGCTATTGTCAAATTGTAATAATGAAGAAAAAACCCAAATCAGCTGAAAACATTGTTCAGCCTGGCTATGGATCAAGAACAAAGCAGAATTTTTTCAAACCCAATGAAACAAAAATGAGAGGTAAATGCTGTTTCTTTATTCTACATGAATCAGCTGAGTAATTTATTTTCAAGTTGCACAATGCAAATTAATGATGGTAAAACTTCATCCTATTTGACACTTACTGTGTCATAATCATCACAAAATCTGGTTGCAATTCTATATCCCATTATCTTGGCTTTGCACTGGATAACATTTTTTTGGTTTTGCAGTTTTGGCTTTAGCTGAGCTGGAAAAATTGTACAGGAGTATCCATGAAAATACAGTCAAGGAAATCTGATTTCCTGTTCCTTGCATGAAGAGACTGCTTTGAGTAAACATTTCTTCTTCCAAGACAGCAATTTTCTTGATAATTATTCTAACATTATTCTAATGTTACCCATTTGTCTCTAAAAAGCTACCAGTCTGCTAAAGATGACTGTTCTAAAGTAATTTTTAAAATGCACAATTTAAGCTATAAGAAACAACTCAGCAAACTCATCTATATCATTCCTTCCTTTCCCTCCTTTCCAAAGATCCAAAGGAAGCAGTTATCAGTTTTGGCTTGAACTTACTTAGCTTGTTGTTTACCTCACTTGGCTTCAGGGATTTATAATACCTCTGGAAGAAGATGTGCCCTCTCAAAGTATCAGTTGCAAATCAAAGGCTTTGGATAATAGTCTGGGAAGTGAAAAACTGGGACATATGGATATGCTCACATTACTTGGGTGCAAACGTTGAAACATGTCACAGGCTCCTTTTGAGGATCTGGGCAAGAATCTCTCCTTCACAGTTAAAAGGTGATGAAATAAAAGAACAAGTTGGCACATTCCTGCTTTATAGGTGTTTCATGGTTTATGAACCACCTCAGTCTGCTGTTACTGGTTTTGCTTTCCTGTCCGCAGATAACACTGCATCAAACTGTGTCCTGTTCTCTGTAACAGATGGTCAGGTCCCACAGAGGGATTTGGGCTGGTAACCAATAATGACATTTCAGTGCAGCAGCAGCAGTGTGTGGTGTATTGTTAGGTGCAGTGTAATATGGAGGAGTTGTTTATTATAAACTGAGGTCCCTGATGCCTTTTTTCAGTGGTTGTCCAGGAGGGAAGGTTAAAGATCTCATGTCTACCCTGTGTCTCCATGTTGTAAGAAAAGATTCATCTAGTCAGTGCTCCTTTTCTCAAGAGAGCAGCTTTGTTGGCCAGTGTTATCTATTATTCTATGAAATGACCGGTCTGTTCGAGGTTTTGTTTGTAAAGTACACAATGCAAGCTAGTCAGCAAACACAACTCTTGATTTTTCTCTCCTGAAAATCCAAATGAAAATTACCTAATCATTTTTGCTTGTCATGTGTTTTTTCTTCACTTGGCTTGAAGATTTTTGGGTGGGGGAACATGCCTCAATGAATCAAATGTGGTCAAAGGGTGGATGGCAGAGGTTTACCTACAGATATTACGTTTGCTTTAGTTCACAGACCAGTGCCCTGAGGTCAGTGAAAAGGCTTTGGACAATGCTCTGAGGCCATGTATGCATGGACTGGATGTGACCTCAGATGTTTATATGCTACCAACTGGCTAGCAAGTTGTACACATAATATACAGTTTGAATGTTTCTTTGCAGAGGCTGCTCTGCCCTCTCCCTTGCTCTGCTAGGACAAAAACTTGGTGAGAACACGGAAAAGTATAATGTGCAAGGAAGGGAAGGAAAAGAGGAGCCAGTGAAAAGGAAAATCATTAACTGATATTTTGGCATATAACGAAGATCCTCATAGATTTGACATCTGTATAAAACAATAACTTCAGTAATCCCTCTGCACTGTGTTCTCTATGTTCTCATCCATAGCTAAAACCCTTGCCTTTAGGAGTTAGTCCAGAAGATCAGAAGATTATTGTTTCATTATGGACTGCAGATTGTATGTGTAGATTTAGATGTTAAAATTGCCAAATTAATGGATGTGTTATTATTTTTTAAATCTTAAATTGGTTGCTTGGTCTATGGCTTGGGATAATATCATGAGGTCTCTAAACACAAAAGACAATGCTTTGGAATGCAAAGTGCCTGAATACTGACGTCAGGTCATTGTGTTTCAGGTTGCAAATCAGTATATCTTTTTGAAGTGACTTGCATTTGAAAAAGAGGTGTTCAAAGCTTTAATTGACTTTAAATAAGTAACTGTACCTGAAAGCAAATGGAAATTTCATGACAGAATTTTCGCCAAGTCCATACTGTTCGAGCTTAAATGGTATATTTCAGCAAAGATCAAGACTTTAATGTCTATGTAACAGCAACATTGGAGTAATCAATGTGCTGAAAGTAAACAATGATATTGTTGTTTCTTATCGTGTCTTTTTAGGATGTTTGGGAGAAAGACCTCAATCATTTTACTCTTCTCCTTGTAAACATAGTGACTGCTTAGATAATAGTCCTAGTTCTGACATTCCTTAGCAATGTACTGAGAAAACACAAACATGCTGTTTTATCAACTGTCCCACCTTAACTATGTTTTAAATGCATTTGGAGGACATGTTCTCAGATAGTTATAAAGGGAGACATGCAAAAGTCCACATCTGGCCATGAGGTGCACGCTGCTGGAACCTGCCTTATTGACATCATAACTGCAAATTTTGGCAGAGTTAGGGCAGCATGGGGACTGCTCACTTAAAAGAGTGGGCTCATTGGGTAGCATGTGATGTAAACCAGAGAGAAAACTACTGGCAATTTGCTGTGGTGATGAAGGATCTGGGGAAGTGGGTGCAGAAGGACAGGTAGTATGGCTTGTGTGCTAGGAAATGTGGGCAGGTGAAGGTGTTAAATTGAAGAGTTTTGATTAAGAGATCAGGTCAGTACTGTTGGCAATGATCTGGATGGGAAACTGGAACCTGAACCAAACCTACAGAGAGACAGCAGTGTGTAAGAGCATCGGCCACCACAACAAAGGGACTGCAGTGGTTGTAGGTGTTAATGACACAGTTCATGAATGTGAATAATATTAGTCTGTATTTTCATACACATGGAACTGAGGACACTTTTATTGCTGAAGAACAACTTTTCCTTCCTCCCTGTCCTAGTTAGAACAGCTGGGACCAGATCATCACTGTATGGGTGTAACCCAAAACTGTGTATTCTATAGCCTTCCATACCATTTCCCAGAAACTGGTAATAGACTATTTACACCTTCTACCCAGAGCAGCCCGACTCCTCAGGCTATAAACTAGGTGTTAAGAAGCCTGTGAGATAGGAGGGTGCCTCCCTGTTCTCACACTCTTGTGGAACTCCCCGCCCTGAGGGAAGTACTGAGTATTCCTGCCTGAACTAGAGAATATATAATCTGGGAGTCTTGGGACTTTTTTAACCACTCGTGGGATCCAGAGGAAGACTGCAGACCACTGCTGTCAACCGGACTGCAGACCACAGCTCTCGACTGGACTGCAACCACCACTTTTCAACCAGACTGCAACAGCACTCTCACCAACAGGTTTTCCCCTCTCCTTTTACTTTGGACTCAGGAGGCCCAAAGAACACCACTCTGTTCATGCCCCGGGGTGCTGGGTTATACATTTGGGTTTTGTGGATTAAAACCAATTGTTTGTCTGTATAATCGTACTTATTGTATTATTTTATTAAATTGTTATTCTGATTTATAATCTCTCTTTTGAGTTGAGTTCATTTCCCCTGCTGGTTTACCTTTAAATCGGCCCACTCCCCTTCTGTTATTATGTTTTGGTGAGAATGCTGAGCTCCCCTGAAGGAAACAAACTTCTCATTTGTTAAAAAGTGTGGTCCCTATTCCTGAGGATCCCACCGTTAATGTTTAACAACTGTCCTTTTTATTTGACAGCAACTGCTAATATTGCAGGGAAAGCTGCACACCATGGAAATGTACTTATCTATTCAGTGTCTATAAATGCACACTTTATGAGTATTTCCTGTAGACACAATAGATAATAAATGTCAAAGAGAACATGAACATGTTGGAGGACTAATAAGAAAATTAATTGCTGTATACATATACTCAGATAAAGAACATGATATTCGTCTAACCAAAGATCTGCAGAGGTTGTTTAAGCTGCTTATATTGCTTGGTAGTTTTTCATCATTTACCGCAGCATTTTCTTGGAGAAACTGGCTGGTCATGGCTTGGACAGGTGCACTCTTTGCTGGGTAAAAAACTGGTTGGATGGCCCAGCCCAGAGAGTGGTGGCAAATGGGTTTAAATCCAGTTGGCAGTTGATCACAAGTGGTGCTTTCCAGGGCTCAGTACTGGGGCCAGCCCTGTTTAATATCTTTATCAACAATCTGTACAAGCGAATCAAGGGCACCCTCAGTGAATTTGCAGCTGACACCAAGCTGAGTGGGAGTGTTGATCTCCCAGAGGTCAGAAGTCTCTGCAGAGGGACCTGGGACAAATTGATGGGCTGAGGTCACTGTGTGGGGTTCAACGAGGCCAATGCCAGGTCCTGCACTTGGGTCACAATAACCCCATAGGATCATAGAATGGTTTGGGTTGGAGGGGACCTTAAAGATTATCTAGTTCCAGCTCCTGTGCCCAGGACCTTAAAGATTATTTAGTTTCAGCCCCCATGCCCTGAACAGGGACGTCATTCACTAGACCAGGTTGCTCAGGGCTCCATTCAACTTGGCCTTGAACACTTTCAGGGATGGGGCATCCACTTCTCTGGGTAAGCTGTTTCAGTTCCTCACTACCCTCTGAGTAAAGAATTTCTTCCTAATATCCGGTCTAAACATGCCCTCTTTCAGTTTCAGATCATTGTCCCTTGTCCTGTTGCTATCTGCCTGTATAAAAAGTTTCACTCCTTTTTAAAATCCCCTTTAAGGTACTGGGCTTCAATGAGGTCTCCCTGAAGCCTTCTCTTCTTCATGCTTTACAATCCCAGTTTTAAAAACAGAAGTGATGTTTACCTTCTTCTAGTCACCGAGGACTTTGCCTGACCACCATGAATTTATAAATATGATGGAGAGTAGTTGGAAACCACATTAGCTGGTTCTTTTAGGACCCAGGGATGTTTGTTATCAGGTCCCATAGAAGTGTGGCGATTCAGCTTCATCAAGTGGTCCCAAACCCAGTTTTCACTTATAATGGGAGGAACTTCACCCACACCCACCCAGAGGATCAGGGATGTGAGAGAAGTGGGAAGCGTGACTGCCAGGGAAGACTGAGGCAGAGAACCCATTGAATACCTCAGCCTTCTCCATATGAGTCACCACCAAGTCACCCTTCTTGCTTATTGGGGAGGTACATTGTCCTTTGCCTTTCTTTTCTGACTATGTACTTATAGAATCCATTCTTCTTATTCTTCATGACCTTTGCCAAGTCCTGGTCCAGTTTTGCCTTGGCTTTCCTGATCCAATCCCTACACATTAAAATGATATCCCTGTACTCTCCCCAGATCATCTGTCCCTGCTTCCAGTGGCTGTGCATTTCTTACTCCTCCGTTTGAGAGGCAGGAGAGTGATCATTCTCCTTGTCCTGCCATGCTGTTTTCCATCCTGCCTGGCTCAATTTCCTACACACTGGTATAAAGAGCTCTTGCACTCTACATGCAGCATTACTGGCTTGGAGAGGAGTGGCTGGAAAGCTGCCTGTCAGAAAAGGACCTGAACATAAGCTGGCAGTGTGCCCAGGTGGCCAAGAAGGCCAGCAGCATCCTGCTTTGTGTCCAGCAGGACCAGGGCAGTGATCATCCCCCTGTACTCAGCACTACTGAGGCCACACCTTGAATCCTGAGTTCAGTTTTGGGCCCCTCACTATGAGAAGGACATTGAGGCACTGGAATGACTCCAAAGAAGGGCAATGAAGCTGGTGAAGGGTCTGGAGCACAAGTCTGATGAGGAGTGGCTGAAGGAGCTGGGATTGAATAGCCTGGAGAAAAGGAAGTTCAGGGGGGACCTTATTGCTCTCTACAGCTACCTGAAAGGAGGTTTTAGCCAAGTGGGGTTTGATCTCTTCTCCCAGGTAACAAGCAATAGGACAAGAAGAAATGGCATTAAGTTGTGCTGGGGTGGTTTAGTTTGGATATTAGGACAAATGTCTTCACTGAAGGGTGGTCAGGCATTGAAACAGGTCACTCTAGGAAGTGGTAGAATCCCCAACCCTGCAAGTGTTCAAAAGGCACGTGGATGTAGCACTTAGGGATGTGGTCCGATGGTGGACTTGACAGTGCTGGGTTAAGGGTTGGACTGGATGATCTTAAAGGTCTTTTCCAACAGAAATGATTCTATGATTATATTCTATGTATCCGGTGTCCTAACCATGGTGACTGTGTTCATCATTCTTAGTGTAAAACTGCAAAACCACTCGCTTTAAGAAGTGCTGCAAAGTTATTTTTGCAGGGCTAGTCCTTGCTTTAGTTTTAATATAGATTTTATTTTTTTTTCAATACAAAGGTGAGTAAAGCTTGTACCTACTTGTAAGGCAAGAATAAAGAAAACGCTGAATGTAACACAGCTCCTAGCCTGATTTTCTTGATGGTGTGGGTTTTTTAACCCATATTTATTTCACACTTTTCCCAAATTTAACTGTTGTAGACATGGACAGCCTCTATTTGATATACTTTTAATTGGTTTTGGTTTTCTTTTCCCTAATAAAATACCTCCAAACTCCTGTAGTTCTCACGTAACCCATCTAGACATGATTTCAACTTCATGCCTGCCAATTTGAAAACAGAAAACAGACTACTTGGAATGTGAAAAATAATTTTGTTCCTTACAAGCAAGAAGCTGGTTTTTCTCTGTTCTAGGGAGATTGCTCTTTATTGACTTTAAATGTGTTCATTCAGTAGGGCATCTGAAGGGGAGAAATAGCTGATGCTGATGAATTATCTGTAATGTGTTGAGTAACAAATGTAGAAAGAAGTGAATTCTAGAAGACTTGTCAAGAAAACCAATCACAGAGAGCATTCACAACCACAGGTCTACTTATCTGTCCACACTTCTGAGGCCTCTACGCCTAGTGTCATTCGCACTGCAAATGGGATCTACCTATTTTATTTTCTTCTAATATCCTTTTGAATGCACTCATAATTGTATGTCCTATGAAGTCTCAGCTTTGGAATTAACTTTATGGTCTCTTTAGGCTATTCCATTTTTTTTTCTGAATATATTTCAGATTATGTGTTAGCAAATGGCATCACTACTGTTTTTTGGGCAAGGTGGCATGGTTTGCCTCAAGGCTCTACCTTGGTCAAAAAGAACCGTGATATTTCAACAAGGTCTTTAGTCTTTGCTATCTAGTTGTCACAAAACAGAAAGTGGAAGAGATCCAGGATCACGGTTTACCCGAAAACCTGTTTCTGTAGTCTGACCAAAGTTGCATCCAAGATCTCTAACGATCCACTCAAGATAGTCAGGAGCTAGAGACTCATCTGCAGCTGCTGAAGGATTGTCTGCATGGGGAAATTAGTTGGCAAATGCAGAGTGGAATAAGCTTCATCACTTGCATAATAAATGCGTCAAAGTACTCCCTGCATTCTCCATATCTTCTAGCAATAGGACAAGAGGAAATGGTCTTAAAGCTGCGCCAGGTGATGTTCAGGTTGGACATCAGGAAGAATTCCTTCATTTAAAGTGCTGTCAAAGACTGGAATGGGCTGCCCAGGGAATTGATGTCACCATCCCTGGAAGTGTTCAAGAAACGACTGGACACAGCATTTAGTGCTATGGTTTAGTTGGCATGGTGGTGTTCTGCCAAAAGTTGGACTCAATGATCTCGGAAGTCTTCTTCAACCTTAATCATTCTATGATTCTCTGATTAAAACCTTGGAATGAAAGTTATATGCTGTGATTTTTACCTCCCTCGCCAAAGGTTGGAGCTTTGCTTTTTCCCCTAATATTGACAAATTACAGAACAGATATTTCAACACATATTCGCTGGTGTTCTACCTTTATTATCTGACTTTATCCTTCACTTTTTACAAGGAGTAATTAGCAGCAAAGCAGTTGTAGACTGCCCCAAGACAAATGTCTCCAAATAAATTATTGCTTCAGAAACTACAGGAAAAGCACTTCTTTCCAGTCACTGAGGGCCTACGTTTATCTGTAAATATGCAATGTTGTTCTGGCTTAGTTAGTGACTATATATATTTATAAGGTCTCTGCAAAAACTTCCATCTAGATTTCAACAATCTAAGCATTTTAGGTATTACCTGCAGATATTTTAGCAAATCCTTCAATAATTGCTCAAACCAGTGACTATGTAATGTACACACATTACTGTGTTTAACTCCATGTTTACTCTAAGCAAAGAATCATCAAAACACTTCTTGAAATTCTTCAATATCAGCTCATTAAAAGTACAGGTAAAAAGGAACAGCTTCACTTCTTCAGCTGGCATCCTTAATCTAACCTAAAAAAAGTATTATAGTACATTTCTGATATTTTTAATAATTTGTCTAAGAATTTAATTTTGTAAACAATTATTTTGACCATCAGTTTCATAAACCTGGGGAAAGGTAGGAATTTTTTTCCATTCTTTTTTGTTTGTTTGTTTTTTCTGCCATACTTTGGATAGTTTTATTCTGGATTTGGATGGCTTGTTAAAATAGACCTAGAGCCAAAGTGTAACAGTTTCAAAGCCTAGCAAATGTGAAATGAATACAGCAATATCAACCCAACTACCTTATTTTGAGTGTTTAGTATTTTTAGTTCCCAATGAAAAGAAATGTTACCTCTAAGCTGAGATTTGTGGCTATAAATGATATTGTGAAAAATATAACTTAAACCTGATGAACTGAGCTGACAACCTTAATTTTTATCAAACAAGGTAAAAAAAAAAAAAGCTTTTTTTTCCTCAGGATTTGTCCTCCCAAAGCTGTGTGTTCAAGTTCATGCTTATCTTCCTACCCATGCAGATCTGGTAAAGACTTTAAATACCATGAAGGACATTTATGTACAGCAGATGAATTTCCTCTTGTATCTTTGCTCCGCTGATCAGAAAAACCAACTTAAAAGGGGGGAAAGGAGACAAATACATAACATATGTTGTTTGTGTCAACATAAAAGTGTTCAACAAGAAGAGGTAGTTTTGAGTTCAAATTTTCAAATCTAAGTCCAGAACAGCTGTATGATTTGGACAGTGTTCAGATCCCTTATGGGATTCCTATAAGGAAATGGAGATTTCATGAGAACTTAATGTTTTGATGACTGTGTCTTCTCTCTGTCTGAATGAAAGTCCATGGCTTCTATGTAACAGGGTAGTTGAAAGAGATCTCAGATTTGTCATGGATTGAAGAGATCACAGTAAACTGAGTGAGTACAGGGGTTTTCTCATATGCTTCCCTGACTTCAACACAGTTTTGAGGGAAAACTGAGATTATTTTCTGGGGCAATAACAGACCTTTTTGGCTTGCCAGCTAGTTGAGACCTGCCTTTCCATATTGAATATTATGCATTTTTTTAGTTTACTGACAAATAAGAAGAGTATTGTGCAAGTTCAGCTGTCTCAGCATGTTTGGAGAGGTTTTTTTTACAGCCATCTTTAGCTGTTCAATACCAGTACTTGTGGGGAAAAAAGCAAGACATATCATATTCTCCTGTATTATTACGTCAATTGCCTACTTTGTGTGGAAAGCAACTAGCTTCTCTGCAGTTCCCAAAATCATGCGGGTTTTAGGGCACCTGCTTCTGCTTTTTGTTTTGTCTCAAAATTAAGATTTTTGCTGCTTCTATGAACTGAGGACCTTTTGTATTTTGTTTTAGTGTGACTCAAAATTGAGACATTTTCTGTTTCTATGAACTGAGGAGCCAGGAGAGGACAAAATGCTGGACTGATCCACAGGAAGCAGTTGTATGTCTAATGTAGTTCACTACCTGACCCTGTGAAAAAAGGATTGAAGGAGGAGTAGGAGGAGGGATGATCAAAGGTGAAAAAAAAATGGAGCAGAGAAGTTGTGCCTTGACTGAAAAAGAAAATATGTAATGGTGGCTGTTGTAGGAGTGCTCAAAACCTTAGCCAAGCAATGATAATGGTTTCCCTGACATGCAGGGCAGATCCCACAGCGTGGGTAGGTGAAGGTACTTCTTTTCTGACAGCCTTCAAAGATGGGGAAGTGTTGGGTCTTGTAGTCTCCATCAGTTACAACTTATTCCAAATTAACCAAACTATGGAGTTATAATAGCCAGTTTGGAAGGAGGAGAGAAAAGGTCAGCTGGGAGATATTGTCTATAGTAAGGAATTATTACAGAAATATTTCAGATGTTTAGGTAGCTTATCTAGTTATTTTAAGGTGATGGAGAGGGTCCACATTATATTAAATCAAATAAATGTCACTCCTGTCTGATCTGACAAAATAAGTTATTTTCTTTCCCTGTGGCATCAGCCACAGGTTGCAACACCGCTGCTTAGAAACTGGAATAGCATATATGTGAAAGGAAAAGTTTCTCTCCGAAGATGCTCAGGGTGGGACACTCAGAATATAGAACCACAGAATTGTTAGGGTTGGAAGAAACCTCTGGAGATCATCCAGTCCAAACCCTCTGCCAAGGCAGGGTCACCCAGAGCAGGTGACACAGGAACTCGTCCAAGTGGAGTCTCCAGAGAGGGAGACTCCACGGCCTCCCTGGGCAGCTGTTCCAGCTCTGCCACCCTCAAGGTAAAGAAGTTACTTCTTCATGTTGCAGGTGCAACAGTGTCCTTATTCGTGCAGGAAACTGGTGAGGGTTTACACTAGGGTACACTGTTGAACTAAAATTTAAATTTTAACACAGACAAGCACAGCAGAAACAGAACAACACAAAGGATTTCCCTCCTGAGAACTCTTAGCAGATGAGACACTTCTCTTGCAAAAATATCTTCATAGACTCCAGCCAGGTGGACCTCATGGAAGAAGATTAAAAAGGAAAAAAAATCAGTTCATGTAATTGTTCTGCTGTGGTGCGGTGTATTGCCTTTTTGAGAATAGGAACACTGGGAACTTCCTTGACACTGTCTTCTCTGACCATAAAAATCAGATATTAGAGAGCATAGACTACAAGTGTGCTTCTTTTTGAACACCACAAAGATTTGAAGGTGATTCATAGTTAATGTTAGATGATTGGTTTTCCAAGTGGTATATTGACAGTAAACAGGCTGACTGTGAGTCTGTTAAAGGGGCTCTTGCTGTGGCTGTGGCATGCTGGTTTTTCAATAAAGGATTTCTAAAAACTATACTCATTTTGCAAAGTATTATAGAAGAAGGGCTGAAAACCAATAATTTCCTTAGCTTTTTATTGAAATGATCATTAAAATGCAGAAGATGAATAAGCCCCTGCCTTCAGGCTAAAGAGTCTGGATTGCTGTCTGCCTGAGTTTTCTTTAAATCTGAAAGTAATTCTTCTACTTGAATTTCTATTTGATTTGATTAGTTTTAGGGTTAAGGTTTGTGGTTTTTTTCTTGTTGATTTTGTTTTAGTAAACTGCTGTAGAAATTTTTTAAGTGTAGTTGAGAGAGTCTCGGGACCAAATTCAGACTTTGTGTAACTGAACACTTTGTTCCGGGTCTGACCCTTGCCTGGGCAGCAGCACCATGAATCCCTGTCAGGTACTGAAATACATTTATGTTGTGTATAACTATTTGGAGATATTTGTCCTGAGACTTTCTAGGGCACTCAAATGCAGAGGTCAATGTTCCCAGTGCATTGGTATCACTGACTAGAACTTCAATTTAGATATTAAACATTTCCTATGAATTATGCATAATATTTAGTATGTCAGCAATTGTTATAATATTCAAATTCTTAGTAATATTATATTCTTGATATTTTTTTTATCAAAATTTATTGTAAATACCCTCCTGGCTGGAGAGAGAAGAAGACACCCTGGTGGCAGAAAGGTCTGTGTTAGTGAAGGTTGTTTGTAACAGCACTTCCTGAGAATATCCCTGATTTCTGCTAATCTTGTTCAGGCATGAGCTTCTTAAGGTATAAATACTGATAGAAATCTTACCCCTTTTGGCTGGAAATATCGTCATCTAGGATCATAAATGTAATAGGTGGTTTTATAATTGGAGAATATTGTGTTGAATCAGTAACTTGGTGTAACAGAGAGTTCAGAAATATTAATACAGTGTGGTTTAGACTCACCTCATGGAGATAATTTCTAGAGTAAGGGTCAAGAATGAAAATATATGTATTATACTGGTATGATTCCTAGGCCATGTTATACACACTGTGTTCAGGTGATTGCCCTAAAATTATATACATTTTTAAAGAGGGTATCAGCTTGGTGACACTTCCAGAAAGCAATTGTTCTGCAATTTCCCATCTAAGGAATGAAGATTGCCCTTTTCTACCTCTAAAACTACTTTAGGAGGTGTTCACATACCATTGTGGTAGAAACTGTGGGATTACAAATATCATGATTTCAGAAGTCATCCTGGTTTATGAATAGCATAAATGCACAGATTCACCCAGATGGATTATTTTGACTGTCAAAGTAAATCCTGAATTTCTATTGCTATTCTATCTGAAGTTATGGAGAAAAAAAAATAAAATATAATCTACTTTTTAGTGTTTATGCTACTTAATTCATTTTGCATTCTACTTAAAAGAATCCAGGAAAAAAAATTACTTAAACATCAATGACAAAACCTACTCTGTTAGGAGGACTTCACAGTACACTCTGTCATTCTATGGATAATGTAACAAGATGAGGCATTACAAAAGGTTGCCCAGGGAGGTGGAGTCACCATCCCTGGGGGTGTTTAAGACATATCTGGATCTGTCACTGGGTGATATGGTTTAGTGGTTTAAGGGTTACAGTGGTAGTGCTGGGTGAATGGTTGGACTGGATGATCTGGTAGGTCTCTCCCAGCTTTGATGATTCTATGGTTCTATGGTCATTAACTTATTTTTGCAAGGCAATTGAACATGAATGTTAATGAATGTGAAAAGTTTTATCTGCAACTTTGTATTTCCTTGGGGTTGGATTTTTTGTTTTGTTTTTGATTTTTGGGAGTTTTTGGTGGGGTTTTTTTGTTTGTTTTTTTTTTTTGTTGTTTGTTTGTTTTTTTAATAACATGGTGTGGGCCTATAGGGAAATTAAATGTCTCTTTAAGCTGATCAAGAATTGGGATCCTAATGGGACTAAGACGACAAATGGTTGTATTGAATATACAGCAAAAACCAGGCAAACATCTCTTTTTAATGTCTTTCAAAGCTGCTTAGGTTTAGTATAACAGGGCTGTGTGGACACTGATAACAAGCATAAGCTGCCTTGGGCTAGTGACCTGGGTCCTGCCTCCTGTGCTCTGGTAAGGTCTGGTCTCCTGATACCAACCAAAGAAGCAGTGTCTTTCTATTTTGGTAGGAAGCACATTTGCAGGGCTTGGATTATTAACATGTGTTATAATCACAGAAATTTTAAATTAGCTTGAAACAGAGATAAGCCAGACACTAACGCTGCCAGAAACTGACTCTGTGTTTAAGATCTTTTATTTATTATGTAGTCTCACAGTTTCCCCACATCAACTCCTGAGTTCCTATGAACAACACAGTCAGCATCTTTGTATGGTCCATACACATTAACAGAGCTCAGAGTCTATTTTGTTAAAATACGGGGAATACTAATGAAATTATTTAATCTTTTTTGACTAGGAAGTACTACTATTTGTTATTCCAATGGTATTGTCCAACTACTGTGAAAAAACCATAGTTGTTTTTTGGCATAATGTTATAACTTCCAAGTTATTCTAGAAATTAATCATGCAATCTCTTGTTTACTCATTGTTTCTGCTTAATATATGAGGAATAAATATTTATGAAAAAAGCTAATCCATGAAGTAGAAAATAGCTTTACTTCATGATATATTTTCCTAGTTTGTCATTCTGAGTCAGAAAAAATATCTTATTGAATAAAGCTATTGTTTCATCCAGCTCAAAAGCCTGTCTTCAACAGTGACAATTACCAAGTAATCAGTAGTGGTAATTGCAAATGAAGAAACATTATCTTCTGGTAAAGCTGCTCTCCAGCTCAGCAATAATTTAGACTGGGGAGGAAAAAGTCTGCCAGACTTGAAGTTTAAACAACTCCATCTGAAGCTACTGGAAATATTTTCAATGAATCAAATGATGATTTTACTGAGCCACTTAACTTGTGCCCTAAAGCAGAAGGTTTATTAAGCCTTGTAATGATTATTATGGTTATCAAAACTCCAGGTAGTGGTCTCAATATATAAACATTTTATCTTTGCCTGGATCTCAACAAATAACCTGTCATAACAAAAATGTTTCAGCACATTTATAGATTTTTCATTAGCCTGGGAAAAAAACATTTTAAAAAAAGGAACCTTCTCAAAGAAGTTCATGAGTCGATATTCTCCTGGTTCTTCTAAAGCAAGTATAAAAATTTAACAAATGAACACATGCAACTTACACATACAACCCAATTACTCTCTGAAAAGAGCTATTACTAATAATTAAACTCATCTAAGAGGACCGTTATAATGCTCACAAGCGACTGGGTAAAGAGAACCACCTTTTAAATGTTAACTGTCGCATGAAAGCCCAACCACACCAGCTAACAGTTTGCTTACTTTTTTAACGCATGTGCACCACTGAATCCTCCTCTGGGTCTGTGATAACGGGAACTGTGTCAGCATTTCTCTGATAAAAGGCTGTGCGTGGAAGCTGCATTTGGAAAAGGGAAATTGCACAACATAGCTATTTGGTTAAAGCAAGTAAATGTGTCCAAGAATAGTTCAACTCCTAATGAAAATCTTTCTAAGTACAAAGGCCTGGCTTGGCTGACCCTTTGTCTGCAGCTCCCAGGGCATAGAGGTGTCTCCAATTCAACTGCTCAGCACAGGACCTACCAATAACGGTTGGAGACTTTTGTATTTGGAAGATGAATAGTATCTCAAAAGCAGAGTGTCAGCACGGATGAGCACCAGGACTTTACAGATAGTGCTTTTAATGAACACACTAGTAAAGGATTTGAAGTGCTTTGCCTGCTCAGTGTGCTACATTGCAGATGAGAATATTCCCACTTTTCCTGGCCAAATGTAGAGGATTGTCTTGATTTCAGAAATGCATACTTTTGTGTCTCTCTTCAGTCTTCATCTAGAAAAGGACTAAAGCTGTACACTGGCTAGTTTGGAGGAACCTGACGGTGTCTCCAAGGCTGGGGGAGGCCCACACAGACCACTCCTTTGGGGCAATGCTGTGGGGCAGAGCAGCACAGACCTGATGCTCTCAGATCAACCAAAGATAACACAGAACCAACTGAGAAGCGATTTTTTTAATAGTTTTGGCTTTTTGCATCTGGACTGTACCTAGCTTCTGCTTTAGGTACCCAAGTCTCACTTCAGACCTTCCCTACATTTCTTTTATGTTTAGAAGCAAAAAAACCATGTTGCTGCTCAGGTATCAATTTCTTTAAACATTTGGTTACATCATGTTTGCCACTAAAGAAATCTGATTTGTACTCTGGTATTTTTCTGTCTGCCACAGCCACTAGAAGTAAAAGGCAGCCTAAACCACAGAATGTAACCTAGAACCTTTCAGAAAAGGAAATTTGGATTTATTCCACTGGAATTAGGACAAAACCAGATATTGAGACCAGTTGGACTGTAAAACCAGACAAAGTTAGGGTGTGTTGAGAACAGTAGTTTAGGCTCAGACAAGTTTCTTATCATGAATTATTCATGACACTGGACTTTTGAGAAGATTCTGATTCTTTCCTGTAAGACATGTAACTTTAGAGATGAAATTACAGAAACTTTCAGTGCTTGCGAATTCCCAGTATCCCTAGGAAAAGTTTTTTTCTTTTCTTTTAAAGCTCAAGTTCATTAAGTTTTTTGAGAATCTGGTGGCTTTTAATATTGTGTAAATGGAAGCTGATGCTTTTGTAAATGGTCTTTTACAACAAGGTAAAATACACAGGACATGGGGCAAGAAATGGAGGAGTTCTGATTTTAACAGTGTCTTAAAAATGTATGAGCTCTCTGGGCTGGGCTAAAATCAAAACGGAGACCTAGGGTGGGATCTGGCCCTAATACATAGGATTTTAGACACAAGTTTGGCATAGGCCTCCCTCTGGAGACTGGCAGACAGTTCCTCCTCTGCTGGCTATAAAGAGTACACTGGCACTCACTTCAAATCTAACTTTCAGACATCTGAGAGAGGCAGATTTCTGGTTAATTTACAACAATAGACCTTGAAACCTTCCAGGTAGTGTCTTTATGACTTCCCAATTATTTTTTGATCTGCAAGCAAAGCAAAGTATATAGAAATACACACAGTAAAAAGCATGTTCTGTCCAAAGGCATGTCCTGTAACCGAGGCAATACCAGCTGTACAAAAAACGATTTGCAGGTTAATGGGTTAATGGTATAAACCTTAAATGGGGATTTGCATTCCTGACCTCATAGGTAGGAAGCCTCATGTGACTGGAGACCAAGCTGTGGAAACTTTATTCTGAAGGAAGAGAAGAAGAACAAACATCATTGTGGTTTTGCTTTTACTTTAGTTGTTTGGGGGGTTTTTTTGTTTGTTGGGGTTTTTTTGAGTTTGGTTGGTTGGTTTTATGTTTGGGGTTTTTTTAAAAAAAAAAAAGGGAAAGAAGAACTGAACATGCATTAAAGAATCCTGCAGTGTCTTATATTAACTCTGAGTATTTACAAAATTTTGCCCTACATTTGAGAGAGACCTCCACTGAAGGAGGTGCCTGATCCTCATGCATGTAAACTCTATTTCCAGTCTTTTTCTAAGTGAATAATCTGCATTGTGAATAGCGCTTGATCAGTCGTTAACTATCTTCTTTCCTTTATAAGAGAGCAGATCTGTCAAATTAAACTGAAATCTGCTGAGATAATCATGCTGAACTGGAAGGGCCCTTAAACCCCTCCTGCAGCTAAAGGCACAGCTCTTGAGTGAGGTGGTGGCTGGCAACAAAAGTGGGGGTGCCCTTAGGAGATGAGGAGGGCAATTCCATTATGCTTAGGTGGCCTGTAACTTACTCCTGCAGCAGGCAGCACATGTGTACAATATTCATAATAACATGCTGTGTTGTGAGCTGCTCACACATGCACAATATCAAATATTGTGGCTATCTGCAATCAGTGAGCAGATCCTATCACCAATTTTGAGACTGCTCATCCACTCCGTTTTTTCATCAAGTGTTGTTTCTGTATTGCCTCCTGGGGGGAGTTTTCTTTGCTTTCTCTTTTAGACCTCCAGTGGCTTCATTTAAGGATCATTTCACCAGAGGAAGAGGTATTAGGTTTCTGTGTAAGCTATTAGGAATTGGCTTTAGTAGAAACTGTGAGAGGAATGAGTAAAGTATGGTTTGTGGATGCTGTCTGCAATGATTCCCTTGTGGCAGTGAAGGGGTAATAAGAACAGATAAAAGTGGTCCAGAAACAATGAGCAATAAACTGGGAGGTGCCTTCAAAACTGGAGAGTAAACAGCTGCTCATTTGATTCACTGCAGTTATGTTTTTGTATCCTTTTCCTGTACAGAAGAAAAAATTCTTACTGTAGGTCTGCTGCAAAATAACAAAAGGATCTGGAATACACCTTTGCATGTGCTCCAGCTGAATTCCCTTCTACAGGGAATGAAGTGGGGATAAAATGGCCTCCACTTTTCCTCCTGTAGTTGTGAAGGGTCAAGGAGCAATTGTGACAGCTGAAATATGTTTCCTCTGTCAGTTGACAGAAATACGGGCATGAGACGTGAGAGCAGGAGACATCTTACCAAACTCAAAACTGACCAGAACATGTGTATATTTTTGGTCAGTTCTTCATATGTTCCTCTGGAAAAGTCATGCAAGACTCTTGCAAAATCAACAGGATTGGCAGTTCAAATCAATATTTTCTCCATTCTTGGCATTTCATGAATGTCCAAGGGAGGAGACAAACTGTCCTGGCCACCTCTCTGTCACAGTCACACACTGGGTGGGCAGTAAAGCACACCCTGCACCACCTCACCTCCTGAGGGCTTTTCTCCTGTCTTGTCCTCAGGGGATCTCCATGGCAGCTGCTGCACAGAAGCCACCAGTGCACTCCATTTTTATCTTGACTAAGGGCAAACTCTCTTGGAGGTTTGTGCTTGGCAAGATGCCACTCATTGACTCAACACCACCGTTTCAGCACGTGATTCTGATGCTGTTCCTTTACAGAGCGTGTGGATACTGTACGCATTTGGGTCCTTCCTGCCTTCCTGCTTGTTTGCTTTTGATCCTACTGATCATTACTTTGTACTTGTGATTTTCAACTTCTGTCAGTAATTGCAGTGGTATAATGATATGATTGTTTGACAGACCTCTTTTGTTTTAACCAAAATTTATGGCCAGTTATCCACAGCTTCCCTCAATTCTTTTTCGGAAAAATCCCGTTGCTCAAACTTAAGCCAAAAGTATTTTTTTCTGGAAAGCATTGAAATAAATGGTCCTGGCTGCCTACTTTTGACAAAAGATAGTTGGAAAATATTAGATTTCTCACCTTACTAAAAGATATCCAACTTTTTATAATAACTTCTTTTGATCTTGAGAACATTGAAGAGATAATCTTTGTTCAACTTCATTCATGTCCAGTCATTGTTATTGTTTGTATGAGATACCCACTTGCTCACAGAGTTCCAAAAGTGGCTATTGAGAGGAAAAGCATTTGTGGAACACACTTGCACGTTAACTTAATTCTTTCAGTTGCAAGAAAATGTTAAAAAAATATTGGAGTTTTCAATTTTTTTTCTTCTTTTTTCCTCTCCCAGTTTTTCTTTCTGGGAAAAAAAAGAGATATTTTTAACTTTTTCAATTTTTTGAATTTTGCTATATTGGAAGAAAATTTAAGAAGCGGTAGGAATTTCTACTTCATAAAGAAAGATTTTTTCTTTACAAATCAAATTCTAATCTGTCTTCAGCCCCTGCAGAAACCTTGACCAAATTCCCATATGAAGTGTTTGGACCTGCTTTTAAAATTTCCCCTAAGAATATGTCTTTAATACATCAATACTCAGGTTTCAAGAAACATCACTTTATCTACCTCCTTTCAAAACAGAAAGTTGTATGCAGACACCTGGAATTTATTATTTCCAAAATGATACAAAACTGGAAAAACTTATCATTCTGTAGTCAGAGAACTTAATTTTTTGTCTTAAGAGGACAACAAATTTTGTTCCCATTACCATTAAGTTATGTCTGTATGATGAGGAAACCTAAATGTTCCAAAAGAAATCAGCAGAATAAAAGAGGAGATTTGAACAGTACCGAAAAAACCAGCTGAAACGTACCAAAAAAATCTGGGGTTTGTCTCCTGTGATGCTTTTCTCTCATTCCTGCCGTGCTCCGTTGGCTATGACCATCCCTTACCACCTTGTGCCTCTTTTGGATTGTGAAGTATGTAGAATCAGGAGCCGCCTTTAAAATTTCGCAGGCTGACACGGATATTAGTGGTTCTGTATAAATACGGCAATATGACTGTGGCTGCTTGTACATTCACAGTTGTTATGATGGTAGTCCCATGATTCTGTGTCTACCTGTCTCTTTAGAAAAACACAACATCTGACAAATAGCAACAGCTGATGAAAACAATCCCTGTTCACTCACCTGCCAACTGAACAAATCCAGTTCCACCCAGTAGAGGTATTTGTAGCAATTTCATAGCAATTATTAAAATATTATACAATAAAAAATTATCCTTATAAATTGTAATCCATATATATATATATAGTAGCGATTCCTTTGAGTGAAAATGCAAAATGTTCATGAACGAAAAAGCCAGTAGTGCTAAATACGTGAAACTGGACTGCAGGGCCTGGGAATGTGACCTAATAAATGAATGATAAACCAGACAGACAGATAAGAAGGGCTTTTTCTCAGAGCTCTGTAGCTCACACAACTTAATCTTTGTAAGGGAGGGAAGTGTTGCAAATGCTGCCTAATATTTTTCTGAAGCTCATGTCCTCTGCAAAAAAAACTCTAGTAACCATGCTGAAATGATTAGAGTGATTGTACCATGAAATGGCTTGGATTTGCTCATCTGGCTTCAAGTTCAGAGGAATGACCAACAAACTGACTTATGTTCTTAACAGTGTAGACCCAGAAGGGTTCGAGCAGATGTTGCAGGTTTACTCCAGGCAAATACATGAAGTTTTGTGGTTTCTCTTAAGTGTTTGCTAATATCTACCACATTGCAAAGTCAAATGTCCTTACTCAATGGAGCTGACTATTCATAATACAATACAGATGATTTAATCTGTGGTTAGGACTTTCCATTTCTACTAGAGCTGTTTAAAGTCTGGATTGCTCAAACATACATTACACCGACATACAAACAAAAAAAAAAAGGGGGGGGCAAAAATCAGCCCCAAACCCTCAAACTCTGCCAATTCACATGCCTGTGGTTGTGTTGTGTTGTGGTGCTGTGACCATGTGCATGTCCAGGTGCTACTGTGACATTGCTCCTTCAAGTTCATAATTGAATGAAGTTGAAGATTTTTGATAGAAGTTTTTGAAGCAATTAGAGGTGAGTATATTTTCAGAATTAGAGGCACCCTGATCTTGACTGTACTTGATTCTTTTGCTTGCATCAAAACTTCATCTACACTCCTCTCTTATTTGTGGCTCACACAAAAAATGAATGGTAACTTTTCATATTGAAAATATTATTTGAAATTCATTACCAGGTAAAGCAGTTTTAATATGATCATACTTTCAAAACTGATCTAAATTCTCTTTGTAGTCCTGACCATGTTGTAATCCTGAAGAGATTTGTATTGTGGGGTTTTTTTTCTCCCAGAAAAGTAGTTTATACCAAAAATGTGAAGTTCCTGAAGAACACAAAGGAATCGGTTTTGAGTCTGATGACTGTTTTTGGACAAAAGCATTGGGTGATAGAGGATTAGAAGATCCTAAACAATTTGTTTTGACATCTTTAAACAAAGACATTTATTCGGGGCTTTTTGAAAAACTGCTTTCGACAATAAATGAAGACAGAAGACTGAGAGATTTGAGTCCCACAAACAATACACTTTGTGTCAGAAGAAATACCTCTGATGACAAAAAATGTATTTTGAGTTTCTCTTGGTTTAACAAAGCAAACAAAGAGTTTTGGTTGACTGAAGATTATTTTCTTTTTATTTTTTTTTCAGTTTGGGCAGAGCACCAAAAAAAAATCAATTTCATGCATAGCACTGCTCCTGAGTAACTCCCAGAATGAGGCAGAACAAAATAAAGTTTATATCTTGGTTGAAACACTGGCCACTTTGAAATCAATGGCAGAATTCCCATTCATTTCACTGGGGTCAGGCTTTTGCCTTCATCTTTAACTTACAGCTCAGTTTTCCTTCATTATACATTGCAGAAGTGAAGGAGACTTCTTTCTGGTCAAATCACTGCTAGTGAATCTGTCCCAAGAGAAACATGCAATACACACTTCTCCTTTCTGTCCTAAAAGAGCACTGGAAAAAGCATAATTCACCAACTTTTATAATATATGTGGGCGTTTTCAAATGTATCTTAATGTCTTTGTCTATAGTAAACCCTGTTTAAGATGTTAATAATTTTTGACAAGCACTTCCCTTGTGTCTGGATTTTGAAAGGAAACCTAGAGCATAAAATGGCCTTGTTCTAGTCATGCAGTGGATTGAAACCAGCAGAAGCTGATAGCAAACAGCTTTTCTCCAACGTAAGTTTGGTTTGCTTTCCCATGGATTTCTACTTTGTCTTTTGCTGCAAGCTGGCAGCACTATTTAAAAGGACAGGACAAAAATCATACTCAGAATTCTCTTTTAAATACTGTTTTTTTTTTTTCATAAGCTGTACTTTCTTCCTGACATCCAAAAGCATGGAAAAAAAATTGTATTATTAAAAAAAAAAGCCTTCAGAGAGCTTTCTTTAGAGCATGGAGCAAAACAGAGAGCTCCCAAAAGGGAAGTCTGTACCCTGGAAGGTCAGAGCAGCTATTTCCATTCCTGGGGCAGCTCAGCATCATGCACCTTCAGTTCTTTCTGTTTATTGAGTCAATGGCAAGTCATAAGAAAAATGCACTTTTCACCCCTGTATGAGAATAAAGCAACATTAATTGTATCACAGTTTTATTTGTATGCAGTTTCAAGGCTGTGGCCTATCTGAAAGCTTTTGAAAATTCAGCTATTTTTATGACAAAGTTGAGGGTGCAATGAATTTTCTAGTGCTAACAAGTCATCATATCCATCAAACCATGGTAGCTGAGCATGTGCTCTTTGTTATCAAAACTTGACTCTTTATCCAAGACCTTGGATGCCTGAAAATAAGGGTTTGTGTTGTGTGTCTTCCTATCGTGCAAAATACATCACTGTGAGAAAGCAAAAATTAATGTAGTCAATGGGGATACAGTGGGATTCATCTCATCCTGACCTAAACACTTCCAGATCACAAAGCATCCTGTCATAGTCTGCAGTGACATTTTTGATGAGATCTTCACTGACCATCATGAAAGCTGATACTCCTTGCTCTCATCTGGATGTGTACTTCTGGGTACCCTCTGGACTCTGGGAAGATATTTTCACTTCCTTCTGTCTGCTGGCATTCTCCAAATTAAAACTTAAATTAGCTGTAGATATTTATTTAGTTTTGAAGATGAACACAATCATGGTTTTCACCAATTTTATAACTGCTGTTATAGGCAAACTATTCAGGTCTTGCCTGTACTGAATTTGGTTTTCATTTACTCATGGTAATATCTGTTTATGTTTCTAAGTAAAATCACTTGCTGCTTGTGAATGGAGATTCCCCAGAGAGGTGAAGCTGATAACAGCTCTCACCTTAAACCAAATCAGGAACATAAGTTTCTAACATAGTGTTTAAAAAAAACCAAGGAAGCAAATAAAAAAAGAAAAAAGTGAAGAGCAAGTGAAATTCTAACTTCACATTGAATGACAATGATAGTGAATTTATTGATGAAAACACAAGGCTCCTGTTCAGGCATCAGGCTATAAATGCTAAGAAGGCACAAGAAATCCTACAGTGAGACAGAAAACAGTTACAGGACTTAGAACTTTTCTTTAATGTGGCACATTAAAGTAACAATTTTAGCTTTGCAAGGATTCATTTATAAACACAAAAATACATTCTCTACCACATGTTTCCTCCTCCCTTCCTGCTGAACCAGCCTATCCCTTCTTCCCATTTTCTGCTGCAGCAGCAGCCAGGCTTTTCCTTTCAGTTGCTCTGGCAGCTGCAGTCCCACCCTCGTCTCGGCACCGAGCGCACACAGTGATTACATACGTCTATGGCAAATGATCATTTTCCCCTCTGCCTCCCAGCTACAAATTCTCATCACAGTATACTCCTCTTTAAATCTCCTCTTTATTGAGTTTCATCAGCATAAGGCCATTGTTAATACATCTGTTTGAAATAAAAAATAATTTCCCTGTGCCTGCCACCCCCTCTCCACTACAGTCTCCCGATCCCAGGTTCCAGCCGTGATTAACCGACACACATGTGTTTCAAATAAAAGCTATCTTCTCTTCACACACCCCTCCTCCCTCTCTCAGCTGCAGACTTCCCTGCTGCGTTATCCTCATTTGTAACTTTTCTGCCTTGTTTTCAGCCATGCTCTCTCATCAGTCTTCCCTGTTATTTATATTTGCTTATGGATATGTTTAGCACCTTTCTTTTAAAGAAGAGGCTCTAAAAGAGATACAACACTATCACAGTCTTCTAGACCAGGAAACTCAAGTCAGCTGAGTTGGAGAAATTTGCTACTTGCTCTAGAGTAGGCACAGAAGGCTTGGGAATAGCATCTGTGATGGCACCAGATTCTCTACTGGTGTAAACTGGAGCTGGAAATCAAGGTATTTGGGCTAATGGGCACATGCCCGTATGCTGGATTGTTCTCCTTCCCTTTTCAAAGATCTTGCTCTTTTTGGAGATAGGTGTCTTTGGGAAACGTTACTTACCTGAGGTTTATATATAAGACTTATGGTGGGTTAGGGAAGTGGTGGCTTTTAGACCGACAGGCACATCCTTTCAACTGTTATTCAGTGGCCAGAGATAATACTTGATTTGTGGAAGACCAGGGCATGGGCCCATCCTTGTTCCCATCTGCACAGCAGATGGCTTATGCATGTCCCTAGTTTAACCCACTGGGGTTTTGGGTAACTACCCTGGCTGCTCGTGCCTCCTACTGCAATTATTCGCACCCAAGCTATGTTTCAATCTACTATGCAAAAATTCTCAACACTGTAATACTTTCCCTTTCTCTGCCTATTCTGCTATGAACATAACAAGGACATGATGGTGCAGATGGTTTTTACACTTGCTGTGTTTATATAGTATCCCAAAACTGGTATTGTCAACCCCAGCTTCTTAAAAATTACGAGTTGTCCTCCAAAGCATTACCAAGACAAAAGAATTAACTAGCAAGCAGTTGTGCTTGTTTGTCTGGCTTCTTGCCTCGGGTCAAGATTTTCAACTCTGTGACTGTAGTGTCTAGATATGTAAGTTTTTTAAATTTATTTTTTTTTGCAAATGAAAGCTAGAATTCCAGTTTAAGCTCTTGTTTTGGGAAGTTTAGGCTCTTGCTTTGGGAAGGTGGTGTTTTAGGAAGGAATCACACCCTTTATTGTGATCTCACTAAATACTTAGAAATGCTGGGAACATACTGAAACACTTAATTCCAAAGGAAAATCTGCGTATATACCAGATAACGTTCCACCAAAGGTAAAAGTTGCTGGTCATCTGGCTCACATGTTAAAATGTCGCTATCTAAATGCCAGCAAAAACAGTGAAGAAAAGCTTTCAGAGCTTGGTGCTATTTTCTTTCTAAAACATTGTTTTGAATAAGCACATTTATATAATACTACAGTATTATATAAATTATGTATAACATATATGTATATAAATTTATTTTATATATATATAAATTTTTTACAGAGAAAGTAATCAGACATTGGAATGGGCTGCCCAGGGAGGTGGTGAATTCACCATCCCTGGAGGTTTCTAAGATGAGACTGGGTGTGGTACTTAGTGCCATGGTGTAGTGTTTTGGATCTTGTTTTCCCCCCAGAGGCTAAGAAAAGTGGTAACCCCCAAGGGGTGGAAACCCCTGGAAGTTTTGAAGTTCTGTCCAATGGGCGCTCCTGCAAAAAATGTAAACATATCACAAGCACCGGAAGAGACGAGTTGTAGTTTTGGTTGGTAGGTGAGGTGGTCATGTTGTAGAGCCACGAGGAAGGGGCTCTGAGCCCCTCGGGGCCTCTGGGGCCTCCCAGCCCCAGGCTGGGGGAGCTGCAGGAACCTGGAACAGCATAAAACTGGGCTAGGTGCCTGTAGTTATGCTGGGAGATGTTTTCTCCGTCGTGGGCAGTGGCCAGAGAAAGCAGCAGCGGGCACTGACCAGAGAAACGGTGGCAGAGAGCCAGTAGAGATAAGATGGAGCAACAGAGACATGCAGCACCAGAGAAAGAACTCCTGGAAGGAGAGCCGAGGAAAAGAGAGTCAGCAGCAGAGTTACAGAGTTCTGGGGGTAAGAACTGTACCAGACCCCCCCCCCAAAACTCCTTTGAGACCCCTCTTGGAAAGGAGGGACATGGACTCCTATTTTGGAGAGCAGTTTTGGACATGCAGCACCAGAGAGGGAGAGAGGAGCTGAGAAGCTCAAGGCATCCTGAAGCTGGACCGGGACAGCCAAAGGAATGTGGAGGGGGGCTTTGCTGCCCCCCGCTGCCTGGAGACAGAGCACGGAGCTCTTCAAAGGGGAATTTGAATACCCTGAGGAAGGGACTTTCACAAAGATGCCCCTGCATTTCGTGATACACCTGTGGTGACGCGAGTCTGGTCCCTGCTGGCAGTCCACACGTGAGGCCTTCGCTTGGACCGAAGGAGAGCCGAAGGGCTTGGAGACCCCCCTTGTGTGTATTGAACAGAGATCCAGCTACAACAATCCAGTTACTGCTGCATGCATGAGATGAGGAGACCTGCTGCCTTAGAAGAGACTCCTGCTTTGAGACTGAAGGGAGTCTTTCTTTCCCTCCTGGACTTTTATTTGGAGGGGAGAAGAGATCTAGTCCATTGTAAATACTATATGTCATGGTAGAGATAGTTGTGATCGTGTGTATAATATGTTATAGTATTTATTTGTACAGTCATTGTAATATATTCCCTTTCCTCCATTCTGAGTCTGGTTGTGTTTTGTCTGGAAAAACCTATCTCACATTGGGTTGAGATGTGGGAGGGGGAATGGAGCTAGGGAATTGGATTTTGGGGTATCTCAAACCATGACACATGGTCTAGTAACCACAGCAGTGTTGGACCAAGGTTTGGACTTGATGATCTCAGAGGTCTTTTCCAACCCAGTTGATTCTACGATTCTATGATTAATATATTTATATAATACCACAGTATTGACAAGTAGTTTGTGTCTTAAATCATTTCTTTGTTGTGAAATAAGTGTATTAATCTTAAAATAATTTCCCCCAAAAGAAAAAGAACTGTGGGAAGGACAGTTAACTTGAAGTAGGTAGCTAAAACCACAGTATCAGAAACAATTTTTCTGACTATATCGGTAGGAATGCCTGTCGGTTTCTTGATTTTGTTTTTATTTTGTTTATTACCTTTGTGGCTGACAAACTCACAAATTATTATTATAAAAAAGGAGTATCTTAAATGTGGGACTTAAACACTCTTCGGATTGATTTGCCCCTATGGCCTCAACCAAACTGAATACTGATAAACCGAATTAGTCTGAAGTAGCAGAACTTGACTTACCTCTCTCACTCCTTCAGTCTCCTGCTCAATTGACCTAAAATACCAAAGGTGTCTCTGAGTTCAAGTTATGACAGAAGAGAGACCAAACTAAAACCTGAGATTTTGTTGTTGTTGTTACTTCTATTAAAAGGTGTTAGACAAAAATAAATGATAGATGATCTCTACAATACTGAGGACTTTACAACAGACAATCCTCTCCTGGATAACTTGTGATTTTCCAGATGTTGGCCAAGATGGACAGTTTAGTCTTAGATGTAAAGTAAGAAATCAGGTCAAGTTAATATTGACTTTTCCCTTCGCTGCTGTAAAGTAGAAAAAGGCTAATTTTCCTTTTCTGCCTTGTTTTCTGCAGATTCTTGAAGTTCTTTGCAGACACAATGGAGGATGTGAGTTCAAAGGAATATGTGACTGGAAACGTTACACTTCCATGAAAAATGCCTATACTTGTTTCCTCAGCACTTGTGAATGAACTCCTCAGATCTCTCTTTATAACACTGTAGAAAAGAAAATTGTGGCTTTGGCTCATTTGTTGTTCAAATCGTTAACTGATTTGCAAATGCAAGACGAAATACTTTTCTGACTTGTGCCTCTGCAAGGAGAGAAGGTTTCTTGGGATCTGATCAAAAGAAGAGAAAACAAAGCAAGACTTGCAGAAGTTAAAATTTGTCTCCAACCATCTTTGATTTTTTTACTGCTGGAAGTGGTACACCAGCAGGAACCAAGAATAATACAAGTATACAGTCTGGCTTTCAAATACCGGCAGAACTTTCAGGCCTGATGGTAGAAGTGCTTTATCCCAAATCACGACTCATGTCATTCCCTCGTTGGTTCTGCAGTAGAGTTATGAGAACTAAATATGCGCACGCACACACGTGTGTGCATCGTGTAGGGTGTGCACTGCAGGCTTTGCATGATCAACAAACATTGGGCAGCTATCAAACATAACAGCTTCCTCTTCTCAAGTCTAATGACAACCTTTTCTTTTGTACTCCAACCATAATTGTTAATGCATTAAAGAGCAATCTATGCCTTCAGATTTGAAGGCATGAAAGCTCATATTGAGCTCTATATTTGATTCCTCTCCAGTTAGTCAACATACATGCAACTGGTTTCATGGCTGGATTCTTCCGCTCCTCCAGTGAAGGGGAAATGTTTTACTGATTTTTTTTCTCACAGTCGAGCTCTTCATGTGTGTTCTTAAAAATGTGCACTCTTCGAAATGTGTGCTCTCTGTCTGGACTTGCTGATAGCTAACAAGTGCTGCTGAAGCCCTTCTGCACCCAGAATTACTCTACCAATCTGTCTATTTTCTTTGAACTAGTACTTTGATGCCATTTTTTCTTAAAATTGAGCAGTTATTAAAAATTAGCTGTGGGGATAGACACACACAGAGTACGATGAGGCAAATCTAGTTCCTTTGGGAGATTGGACTAAAACAACATCTCAGTATGCTACATGCATATCCGCCTTCCTGCATGGGAGCATATATCCTACATTGCACAAGGACCATTCAAGGAATGTGCACATAGCCATTAGCAACACAACCATGTAGAGGAAATATTTTATGCAATAAATTTTGTGTATTAAATGCATTTTATGCAAGAAATTATGCAACAAAAAAATTGGGAAATTTCCCCATACCGTTAGGTCTTGTTGCTATTTGTCTGTGCAATAGATCCATTCTACCAGTTTCAAGTCTTCTGTTGTCTAGACAGCTCTCACTCAAGCTTTTTACAAGGTGTCCTCAGGCCAATTCACACACGGAAGATTTAATGAGTCTTAGAAATCACTTCAGTTTTTTCAATCTATTTAAAAGATAGATTTCTAATCGAAGGTAATCATTGTTGTCTCTACAGTCAGTAAATAATTGCTTCTGGAAGGTCACTCATCTTAAGAGAAAGAAGTAGAGCTACATAGTAGTGCTACAAGCAGTGGTACATTTTCAGACCAGTCAGTCTCACCTATGTCTCTCCAATGGCTGGAGAGAAAACCTAGATAGGCAGAATGTGTTGAGACAAAATCTAGACCTGATGATTTCATTGGGAATTGCTCACAGCCTTTGGAGGTGAAGTCTGTTTCCAGGTAACAGAGTCCACATGTTGAACTGCCTCTGGTTGTGTCATGCAGATACATGACCACTACTGGCTATGTTATGGCCATGGCAAATTCCTTTCTGTTAGTGACACAAATGGGGGTTTAAAAGAAATCAATCTTTTTTTCATGTGGTTTAGTCATTTGTCTTCTACTTAGAAAATTAGGGGGTTTATGGTATTGCCTCGTCACTGCTTTATTGCTTTTCTCCAAACCACTACCAGAGATGGGCCAATAACATCAGCTTAAAAGCAGGAATTAGTGTGTCAAAACTGATATTGCATTATTTTCTTCATATGTTACCATGCACTGATAAGTGACAAACTGCACTGAAAACAGGGTCTCAATGTTCTCTGAAAAGAACTGCTGAAATACTTGATAAGCTTCAGTCAAACCAAGCTGTTTTCTTAATTTTGGAGCCAACTTGCCAAATGATCTTTCAACACTTCATGATATTTTATGTAGGGTTCTTCAGTGTAAGAAAGTGTAAAAAGTTCAGTGTTAAGTTATACTAATCCTCTCTGCTATGTTGCTGCAACAGCACAAAATGTTGAAGTTCTCAGCTTTTCAGTCACTCATCAGAGCAGCTTCTCTGCCATAGCTGTGTAGTGTCATATAGATATGCTCGATATTAGATATGCTACATACAAGGCAGTGCCAGCATAGTGTACTTTGAATATATTTACCATGGACATTTTAACACCTCACCTCTGGTCCAAAGGTTCTTTTGTTCCAAATAATTTCAAACTACTGTAATGGCTCAGGTTTTGTTCTTATTTTTCTGAAGAGTCTGTTTCTTTTCCCTCAAGATTCAATTGGCTCTGTTATATACAGTTTTGTCATCTAATATCTGCTGTCTCTTGAAACACTGTGAGAAATTTCCAAACACTCCCAAAAGCACAAACTAAAGGTCCCAGCTGCTGTTAGTGGGATGAATTATTACTGTGTTTAGTTTATCAAAATTAGGGTTCATGTCTCTCCTACCTTCTATTGCAACGTTTGCAAGCTTCCAGGACCTCAGCCTACCTGCTTGTGTTCCCCACACTGTCTCATTTCCCTTCCCTTCACTACATATCTACCCTCTTTTGTTCCATGTGATATCCAAGCAGCCTCTTTACACCACAATTCCAGGGGTCTCCCAGTGCCGCTTGCCCACCTTTTCCAAAGGTAACCATCCTTTTCCAGGGGACATAATTCATAACACTTTATATGGAACAGCAGTTCCTAGAGAGTACACCAGTTGTCTAGCTAGACAGCTAGAATAAACCAATTATCTAGAATAAACCAATAGTTTGTACCTTTGCAAATCACTTCTCTACCACCCAGGACTAGACAAAAGAGAGCCCAGGCTTTCTATCACATCACTACATCACTCCTCTGGTTCTCACAGGACCTTTTAACTTCTATCCCAAAAATTGTGTTTCATAAGGGAAAATAAGCATCTTTCACTGCCCACCTCTAAGATTGTAATTTTCTCTCTTTCATAATCTTGTGATGTTGTTTCTGTCAATTCTCTTGTTCTCCAAAATAAGGTGACAAGAATTACTGGCAAAGCTGTTGAAATCTAAAATTTCTGAAATTACTTCTTAATATTGCTCCTGCTTTCAAATCACACTCGTGCTATGTTTCATTAGTTTGAATTTAGAAATAGCTGACAGATTGCTCTCGACCTCATCCCTTGCAAATCAGGCAGCCCTCCAGCACCCAAATCAGCAAGCTCCCTAAATCCTGCCTGTAGTAGCACAGATGGGAGAACGTGGCCATGTCACATTCAGCATAGTGGTGTGAAGGTCTTGTTGGACTTTGCAATTTGCCTGTATCCACATGTATTTTCTTGCCCTTTATTCAGTCTTACTTTGGGAAGGGTGGTGTTCACGTTGGTTAAGGATTGTCCTTTACAATCCATTTGTACAGCATCTGTCATCACTTGGCCCACAGCTGCAACTGAAGGGCAACTTCATTGTGTGGTTGAACAGAAATTGGATTAGAAATCCAGAAATTCAAGTCCTTTTGATCTCTTTTCTGTGCAGTATGTTCTCTCCACATGGTTATTTTTGGTTCTTTTTTTGACATGAGTTCAAGGGGGACAGGATGAAAAGATGGGTGATGCTGAAACAAAGCCCATAGCTACTCAACAACAGGAAAAAGGACCTTCTCATTGTGATCCTGATTGTTACAGCTACTTTCAGCTTCTTAGAGCTCAATGGAGACTTCTGGTTTTTAAATCAGAAGAGCCATATTGACTTTCATCGATATCATTGGAGGTGTCCTCTAAAGCGTTCAAAAGACCTCCCTATTGCAGAAACAGGAACATCACTTTTTTCCAGCCTTGACCCAGCTGCTGTCATGTGCTACAAACACCTTACCTCTGCTCTGTCAGACTTCCCAACAAATGCGAAGTGAATTTCCACTACAGGTATGGCCAGACTTCGCGAACGAAGATTTGGGAAAGGTCTTACACCCTTCGAGCCTGCGCAGTGGATTTTTTAGGTGAGACACAGTGTGCGCTGAGCTGAGCCCACCCTTTAATCCTAAGGTTCATCTGCCGGGGCCGAGCAAGCTTGGACAGTGGCAGTGAGGTCCTCAGGACGTAGGTTTGTTTAGAGTGACCTTCTCTTAGATGGATGGCCTTACAGGGCTGTCGAGCTCCATCTGCCCGGGGGAGTATTTCCCATTTTAACTGTTGACGAGATCTGTCCACTGTAGCTTCTGAGGGAGCTGAAGGGCTTCTCTGAGCTGACTGTGTCTGTGTGGTCTGGATGCCAGCTGAATTCAGTACAGTTTGAGGCTTCACATGGCAATTCTTTATTGCAGCTTTTACACCTGTGTTCAGTTTTATGTGTTATTTCAAGGCTACTTGACATAGGGGTCTCTAATGGGACAACTGGAATTGGAGGAAGATCAGTTTTAGGAGACCTTAACTCCAAGAACTTCAAAGGTGATTAAACACATTCTTCTATTTGTATGACTGACTTCCATCAGAGTTTCCACAAGTCTTTGAGGACCTAGACATGAGCATCTTGGTTTCGGTCAAGACTTCTTCCAAGTAGGGAATAATCTGAGCTCTGTTATATCTTTTCCTCAACTCTTTTTGCCACACAAACCACCTTCTGATAGCCCAGAACTCTCCTAAACTCTCTGCTTTAGTCTTTTTCATTGAACAATTGATTGAACATTTGAGGAAGGGATAGAGGGAAGGAGGGGAGTGATTGATCTAATCAACTACCCATGAAAATCATGACTATTTCCATTGGATCAAGTCCCTCACAACTTCTTCCAAAATTAATCCATGTATAAGTGAGTACATAATTCTTAACATGTTCAACTTACTGTGGCTCATGACAGAACAGATAAGGTGTGAACATTGAGCTTTTGGAGTAATTTAGTAACTCTATTGATAAATTACTAAAATTTTGGTCTTGGGTTTCAAAAACATGGCCCTGAACTTCCAGGAATGACCATGAGGTTAAAGAAACAAGAGTTTTACAGAAGTGTATATATATTTTTAATACCCAAGTAGAAAAGAATCCCAGATGGAACACAAGTATAGTGAATTTACTGCAATTTTACTCCAATTTCCTAACCAGCTGTGAATTTTTACATCATCTTTGGGATTTTTCAAGAAACATCTTGCTTTTTAATGAGTCATTTGTAAAGAAAAACAGTCAGACCATTTTTCCATCTCTCTTCTATTCTACTATTGTGTTAAAGTTTGAAGAATAGGTAAAAAGAAAGAAAATGAAGGAAAAATGTGCCAGTGAGTTATTAATCTGCTATTGCATGTTGCCAACAAATGGGGAGTGACATAATTTTTTCTAATTTGATCACCAGCACTTTCTTTTTGCAGAAAGCAGAACCGGAAAGGAAACCCCTCTGAACTTTGTCAACATCCCAGGGCTTCTCCAGGCTCTGGAGGAGGATCTGAAAGGCTCTGCTGCACCTCTGCCAAGCTGATGAAGTGCAAAGGTCGCTCTATTCTCTCTTGGGACTCATCTGTTTCCATCACATATACAGACGAGGCAGAGGAGTCTTTCAGTTTCAGACAAGCAGCAGGAGGCCTGAGGAACAAAAATGTCAAAAAAATAAAAAATCTGAAGCCCTCTTCAGAAATGAGTGCTCTGGTCCAGAGGCACAGGCAGACTGTGTTATCACAGTGCATCCGGTACACGTCTGGCAGTGTGTTTATATGGGCCATGATGCTGGACATGCTGTCTGGCTTATTTGTCTTGGTCTTTTTCTGCTTCTTTCATTGAGGAAACACTTTTCTCTGTGTAATTCTCCAACCCTTAAATGCTCCTGGTAGCCTGTTCTCACAGTGCCAGAGCCTGTGATTGCCAGCAGTGTCTAAACAGGGGTAGGTTTAGCCCAGTCATGGGCAGTGCATGGATCAGAAATGCCTCGGCTAGATTTTTCCTGACATAAAAAGGTGGCAAAAAATGTTAAGGCTCTTCTCCCTTCTCCTGAACACAAGAGCCAAAAGACATTTTGGACTACACTGGGGTGTTTGAGTAGATCTGTCTTTTTTTCTTGGTATAAGTTTTCATATAGTAGGCGTGACAGCTGGGGGAGGATTCCTGTCCCAAGCCTAAGACTTACAGACCATCTCCAAAATATAGCATAATAGAATCATAGAATTGCTTAGGTTGGAGAAGACCTTTAAAATCATTCAGTCCAACTACTAGCCCACCACTGCCAAGTCCACCACTAAACCATATCACTAAATGCCACATCTACACACCTTTTAAATACCTCCAGGGATGGTGACTCTACCACTGCACTGGGCAGCCTGTTCCAGTGCCTGATCACCCTTTCAGAGAAGACATTTTTCCTAATATCTAATCCAAACCTCCCTTGAGACCATTTCCTTTGGTTCAGTCACTTGTTACCTGGGAGAAGATCCCCCACATGGCTACAACCTCCTTTCAGGTAGTTGTAGAGAGCGATGTCTCCCTTTAGCCTCCTTTTCTCCAGGAAACAATCCCAGCTCCTTCAACTGCTCTTCATAAGACTTGTGCTCCAGATCCTTCACCATCTCTGTTATCCTTCTCTGGACCAGCACCTCAATGTCCTTCTTGTAAGTGAGGGGCCTAGATCTGAACCCAGGATTCAAGGTGCAACCTCACCAGTGCCAAGTACAGTCACTGCCCTGGTCCTGCATTGTTCTTTTTCTGAAATTGTATTGCTTTTTCCACCAATCTGTCTTCAAGCTCTGGTTGTAGAGTTGTTGTTTTATGTAACTCTAGAGTTTCCCCTCACTTCTGTGTGGAAGACCTAAACACAGATCTGTAACACCCTCACCAGGAATGGCTATTTTCCCAGAATGACATGTACAGCAAGTCAAAAAGCTTGATGTTAGCTGCCAGTATGTGCATCAGACAGGACTGTAGAATCAAAAATGTGGTAGTGAGTTGACAAAAATGTGTGTGGTCTTCAGGATGTTTACATTCATATATGACCATATAAATCACAGAGCTACAAATGCCATGCGCTTTTTGTTCTCAGTCCTTGGAAAAAGACACTGGATCAACTAATAAAACTTATTTTTAGTTTCAATAAACTCTATTTTCTAATTTATCATGTCCTGCAGCAAAATTTCTTGCTGTTTGAAGAAAAAAACCCACTGATTTATTCAAAAGAAGGTCAAAGGGTTTTTAATGCAGTTTGAATCTCTTCTTATTGTTTAAATACAGATAGAATAAATGACTGTTTGCGCTTCTAAGTTGTGCAAAACTTCTGGCTAGTAAAAGGCTATGGATCTGTTCACAACTATCAAAAATATCTGTATTAGATCTCCATTTGAACAATAATCTGAAAATACCCTGTTCCTCATACCCTTACACCATATCTCTCCACTAAAATAAGTGCTGACTAGATGTTTGTTTGAGATGTATCTGAAACCAAAGAACAATGCTCTTGAAAAGCAGTTTTACGTTTGTAATAGAAAGTCTCTTCTAAAACCAAAAAATTACTTAAACATGCTCTTAACCTAGATTATTCTCTATTCATTCCAAACAGTGGATTACTTATAATTTATGCCTCTATAATTTTTTATAAGATACATAGTTTCCTTCTTCTCACCAATGCACTTGATTTATATAATGTTTCATAAATTAGTTACTACAAGTTGCGAACTATAAAGATGCCCATGTTAGCCTTGAAAAAGTCAGCTGGGATAGCAGCAGTAGTCTGGCTCTGACGCCATCGAGCTCATTGTAGTCTGAATTAGTTCTCCAAGAAACAAGAAAAATTATTTGAAGACTATAGATGTTTTGTTGTTGTGGTTTAACCCGGCAGGCAGCTGAACACCTCACAGCTGTTCACTTACTCCCTCCCAGCAGGATGGGGAAGAGAATCAGAAAAAAGATAAAACTCGTGGGTTGAGATAAAGACGGTTTAACTAGACAGAAAAGGAAGAGGAAATAATAGTAATGATAGAAGAATATGCAACCAAGTGGTGCACAATGCAATTTGCTCACCACTCACCGACTGATGCCCAGCCAGTCCCCCAGCAGTGGGCAACAGCCCCCAGGCAATTCCCCCCAGTTTTATTGTTCAGCATAATGCTGTATGGCATGGAATACCCCTTGGATCAGATGGGGACAGCTGTCCCAGCTCTGTCCCCTCACAACTGCTTGTGCACTGCCAGCATCCTTGCTGTTGAGGTTGAGTGAGGAGCAGAAAAGACCATGATGCTGTCTAAAAACTGCTCAGCAATAACTAAAACATCAGTGTGTTAACAATATTATTCTCATCCCAAATCCAAAACACAGCACTGTACCAGTTACTAGGAAGAAAAATAACTCTATCCCAGACAAAATCAGGACAGTTGTGTATCAACCCAAACAAACTTTTAGACATTAGTAGAGGCAACCATGTTGCTGTCCACCACGTGAACATCACCAAGGCAAAAGTCAGTTCTGGGTTAAGAAAGTTTGCTTTCTGATTCTTACATTAAATCATTTTCATATATTGAGGAAATTTGTGTCTTCATTCTCTTCTTTAAAAGCATTGAACTCCTTTGCAATGACCATCAACACAAGGAGCATTTTTACTTAGTAGAAACTTGATTATTTTTTATGTTAAAAGTTTTGAAAAGACAGATCTGTGGTACACTTACAATTGGTATGTCTCCTTTCCTGCATTCATCTAACATCTGCTCTAATAGCATAGGCTGAGAGAGTGAGAAAACTCATGCCTGTTACTGTTCTTCATGTCAGGAATTGCATGCTAGGATCTTGTTTTCCCTACATAAAGAGGATTTGCAAAGATGAGGAAAGTAAAAGGGTGGGAGGCAAGAGTCAAAAGTTGCAAGAGGAAAATTCAAATTGGGCATAATGGGAAAGTTTTTCACCTTAAGCATGGCTCAACACTGGAACAGGTGCCCTCAAAGTTGCACCCTTGGAGTTTGCAAAGGTGTCCTGAATATCAGGTCCTGTGACAAGCTTGGGGGTTAGCTCTACTTTGGGGAGAGTAGTGGCTTAGATGATCTCCTGAGGTCTCTTACAACTAAGTTTTGATAGAATTTATAATAACAAAATTTCAGAATCAGCTTAATTAGTAATTTGAAAATTATTAATGCTAAAAAGTTCCGAAAATTGTAAATCCTATTTTGATGGGAAGCTTTTTCTTTATTTCACAATCCTTCTCCTAACTTCTCTATGAAGTTTAATTTCTAAGTTGTAGGAACCACATATTATCCTTTATGATGCTATAATAAAATATTTGATGGGATGTAAATAGGTAGTGGGGGAGCAGCTGGCATGCTTTGTTGGTCTTGACTGACTGCTGTCTTTGTGCTCAGAAAGGTAGAAATTTCCTGGAGTTCATCAAATATTCAAGGCCAAAGGCTGATGGCAGAACTTACAGTCAGGCAACAACTTTTTTTAATCTGGCCCACTGAATGGGGTCAGTGGAGTTTTTGCCCCACAAAGGGGGCCTGAAACAGACTCAGCATTACACTGTAATGTTTATCTCTGCACCACCATTTTGAGTAAGTGGAATCTGATGAAGGATGAGGAAAAGGCAGGTCAAGAGGGGTAATTCTGCCCCTCTACTCTACTCTCATGAGACCCTGCCTGGGCTAATATGTACAGCTCTGGGGCTTCCTATATAAGAAATATATGGACCTATTCAAGTGAGTCCAGAGGAGGACCACAAAGATGATCAGAGGGTTGGAACAACTTCTCTATGAAGACAGGGTGAGAGAGTTGGGCCTGTTCAGCCTGGAGAAGAGAAGGCTCCAAGGAGACGTTATAGCAACCTTCCAGTACATGGAAGGCCTGTGGTACCAAGTACCAAGGGCATATAGTGATAGGACAAGGGGTAATGACTTTAAGCTGAAAGAAGGTAGGTTTAGATTAAATAATATGAAGAAATTCTTGACTCAGAGCGAGACAGTGCAACAAGTTGCCAGAGAAGTTCTGGATGTTCCATCCCTGGAAGCATTCATGGTCACGTGGGCCAGGAATATGATATGAGCAACCCAACCAAGTGAGAGGTGTCCCTACCCACGGCAGGGGGGTCGGAACTAGATGATGTTTAAGGTCCCTTCCAACCCGAACCATTCCACGATTCTGTGATTTGATGGTGCAAAGCATCCAGGCGGTGTCTGACAGTGCTTGCAGCAAATTCCTTCAAGCCCTCTCCTCAGTACCGGGTGTATTCAGTGCACGGGGCCGTTCGGGGGTGTGGGGAGGGATGTGGGGCCGCTCTCGGTGCGGGGGGAGCGGTGTGGGGTGTCGGGGGGGAGCGGTACGGGGCCGCTCTCGCTGCGGAGCCACGGCGGGGCGCGGTTGCCCGCAGAACGGCCGCCCGTCCGTCCCCCTCCCGCCCCCTCCGAGGGGGACGCATGTGATCCCTTTTTTTTTTTTTTTTATTGCTATGGAAACAGAGCAAAGCAAAGGGTAAATACACGGACAATGGCTAAAGACAATTTTAATTTTCATCCCCGCTTAAATGTCACAGGTTTTTAGCGCGCCGCCGCTGTAACCAGAGCCGGCATCTGCAGCCCGACGGGCGAGCTGGTCCCCGAAGCCTGAGGAATACAAGTCCCTCATTATTGCCAAGTGGGATCAGAGCACGTAGGTCTATTTAGACACTGCGATGCATTGTAAGAGGGCTCTCTTCAGGGACAGCCATAAAAGCCTCCTTCTTCCCTTCTGTTAGAAAAGAGCAGCTGTATTCTTCTAACGTGGACCCCGCCGAAGGTCGCCTGTCTCTGCAGTGCAGGGGCTCTGGGTCAGTGCGGAAAAGCAAACTTAATTTCACTGTCTGAACAGGGTTTCCCAGTGCAAACTCGTGCTTTGGATGGGAGCTGCGCACACCCCGGTGCATATGGCTCGGGAGAACTGGTGGGGAAGGTTTCTGAGGCTGTGTATTGCCTGATAAATATTTAGCAGCTCTGAGCTAGCTTTACAGTATAATCCTGAGCACTCTCATAGGTTGGGGAATTTCAGGCTATTAATTACCTGTTAATGGCCACTCCAAATACCTTTGACGTTAAACTGAGACCATAATCACTGCTTGTTAAACAGGAGAGAGAAGCCGTTTTACCGTGCCAGCACTCTCTAATTTTGTATCTGAGGCTCATCCCAGTTTTCCCTCTTCAAAGGCAGTGACAAAGTGCTCAATCGGTGATGTAAATAAACAGGACTGAATTGGTTATTTTATAGGTACATGAGTGCCTCATTAATTGCTGAGTGTTACAGATGTGAACAGGGCGCTCTGAACTGTTTACCAGCTGGTTCTTGGAAATGACACTTCCTGGATACTTTCCTATTGAGATATGCTGCCCCTCCTTGTAATCCCTCGGTGGTTCCTGCTTCTCAGGAAGACCAAACTTCCCCATTCACGTGCAGGATCATTCCTGGAATTGCCGCCGGAGTTGCTAGAAGAGTTCTTGTCGGGCGTCTGGGAGATACTGATTGCTATATGCAATTTCCCAGCACAAGCCTGCTCATGACACACACAGCATCCAGAAATGTGAGCCACGCTGTTTGCGGGGCAAACTCCAGGAGCACGTGGACTGCTCTGCTGCATCTGAAGCCAGGGGTGACGTTTCCTGAAAGGACAGATTGGCTTTGAGGCTGGGAGTCAAGAGCTCTGGATTTCTGTTAACTGTATTAATTGCAGCAGTCTCTCCTTGGCACTGCTTTACTTGAAAACCTGTGTGTGCTCACAGACAAAAATCTTGGCATGTGAAGGCTGGATCTTCTGGTTGGATTTGAGAAGGCGGAGGAAGAGGACAAGAGGGACTGTCCAGCAGAGCTCCTTTCAGCCAGAGTCACTTCTACCGCATTCCAGTACCACAGTGCTGTGCTTCACAGACGTTCTTGCTGCTAATTAAATATTTCACATACACGTGAAGTAGGACAAAAGGATGGAGGGAAAAGCCAAACAACCTACATGGGATTGTATATTGAGGAGCAATCTTGTATTGACATGGAGAGGAACTAGATGCTTTAAGAAGTCTTTTTGTCTTCAAAACCTTATGGCTCTGCATTCATTTGCAAGGACATATTTTAGATAGACAGGAAGAAAATCCGATGTTTTGTGTCAACATCCCTCATATACTGTATTTGTGTGAATGCAAATGCACATTCTGACTATTACTTATCATAACATGTAATAGTTTGGACTAGTGTCTTCTTTGTTTATGGTTTCCTGGTTTGGAAAGCATGGAATTATTACCAGATATTCCTAGAAGGAAAAATCATATAGAAAGTTACTGCAAAAAAAGGTTCTGATCAGTTCTCCAGCGCTAGGTTGCGAGGTGGGATTTTTTTTTCCACACAGACTCACTTATGACATGTGAAAAAAATCAAAGGATATTTTGCTGTCAAGGGATAGCAATTTCTCTCCAGGATTTTAGGAGAACATCCAGGAGCCATGTTTGTAATTAAAATGAATAAGAATAAAAAGTTTACTTTAATACTTCAGTATAGAATCAAAACCTTTATTATAGTCTGTTGTATGTTTTTCTATGTTGGGTTTGTTTTTCCAGAAAATCACATTTCACTATTTATTATTTATCAATATACTATTTATTTATTATGAATTAAAAACCCCCAAACCAAATCTAGCATTACTCTCCTGGTTCTATACAAGACTGAGTGCCTGGTTAAATACCAGATGAACCCAGCTGTTTCAAGACATTTTAATCTACTTTTGACCAAGACACTCACATCTTCACTGCATCTACTAAATGAATGCAAAAGCTGAATTTAACAGGGTCAGACTGATGTTCCATTATCCCTCAGGGAACCTCTGTCTAATTGTGTATATACCATGACAGCAGGATCTTTAGATATTTGTTTAGATCTCTCATATGAAATATCCCTCTTTCTTTGCCTCTCTCTCTCTCTCAAACAAAGCTCTGATTTTAGGGCATAAAAGTATGTCTGTAGATTAAATCCTGGTTTCCTGGTAAAAGAAACCATGCATGTACCTCAGAAGGATTTTGGCAAGTAATTGAAATCTTTCAAATAGGGAACTGAATTAAGAAAAATCCCTTGATAATGTAAACTGAGCTCTCCAGAGATCTGTAGAACAGGGACTTCCTGCAGCAGAGGGTTTGTGCAGTGCTCCCAAGAGCTCTGAAAATTCATTCAGGCAAAGCTAAAAAGATCTTTTCTGGAAGTGCTTCTCAGTCTTCAGCTCCTTACTTTTGTCGGAAGCTCTGGCAACACGGAAACTTAAAACTGGGGGAAGCAGAACACATGTGCCCGAATGGACTTTATCAGACCCCCTGTCTCTAGGGAGTCACACCAGCCAGCCCTTCACTCTCTGTTCGCCTCTTAGACAGCAGAATCAGATTTGACAAATAAAAAAAAAAAAAGGCGTGTCCCTCGGTTTGATTTGGTTTAGGCTTCTGGAAGACATTTGACCATCATGGACATATTCACCTTGCAGTATTTCTCTTAGTCCAGTCACTGCCATATCAGCATCACATTGTCTCATTTACGAAGTTGTGTTATAGTGCCTAACAGTATTCATTTATTTCAACATATTTTTCCATACCCTTAATTCTTCTAGGTTCTTCTGAAGTGACCACTTGACTGATTACTCAGGACAGGCATATAGATCTACCAGTTCATCTTAGCTGTATTCTATTCCACATTTCTAGGTGTTTTTTCTTGCTGAAAAACTATGTCCTAATGAATTAACATGCATTTTCAGCATAGCAGTGCTGTGTCTATCTGGAGTTTGTCCCCTGTTTCTTTAGGAATGCAGGGCTGCAAGGACACTGTTGCTGGTACATGCTTTTTGCTTCCCTGGCTCTTCCCAAGCAATTAGGTTTGTAAAGAGCTTTTTATTTTTAATTTATTCATTTCGTTTGCATTAACATGTATTTTGGACTCCATGAACATGGCAAGTTAAAACAAATGACTCCTCCAGTAGCCTGTCAGTTTGTTTCCAAAAATTTGTCTCTGTCTCTACAAAGTAATTATTTTTGCTGGCATCCATCTACCTTCACTAGTTTTCAGATGGACTTGATGTCTCTTTCTCTCAGCGTGGGGCTTTTGAATGCCTGCCATTGCAAGATTTTTTTTTTTGCTTGTTGTTGTTGCTAGTTGTGCCTTTCATCTGCTACAGCATCCTCACAAACCATCGAAATCTCGCTCTCCCCGAATTCCAGCACTCTTGTGTTTCCTGCTTTTGTAAATCATGGCTTTATAAATGGTAATTTCCCACATAATTTTTGTCACTTTTGATATTTTCTTGTCTAGAGGATAATATTAACTACCAAGAAATGTACATGACAACTTGAAATCAGCATCCTCTCAGAGATGGTTGCAGATAACAGGCAAATATGCTTTGGCATTGATCCCTTCTATTGCCTGCTCCAAAAGGCTTTAGACTGTGTACCATAACAAAGCATCCCTATTTGAAGATCAAACTGGTATCAGTTGCCATCACTGCTAGTTTTCAGTTATTAAAACCCTGCTACCATATATATATATGCCTTCATAGACAGAATATATATATATATATATAAACAAATATTTAATCTCTCTTGCTGCAGTGACCCATCTTTTCCCACTTAGCAAGGCTCCTCCATACCATCTGCAAACTTTGCTGACTGCAAAAGGCTGAAACCCCTCATTTCAGGGGTATTAGGAAAGGCTTTTTGTGCAGAGCTCTATTAGATTCATTCTTCTGCTCATTGAAATTTTAGGCCTCTCAATGTCTGTAATTTTGAATTTCAGCAGGCTCAGACATGTATGATGACACACAAACTGAATATTAATCAGTATTTCATTCAGGCTGAAGTAATCTATGGCTGCTTTGCCATGTACATCTGCCACACTGCGGCTGGAGACAGTTTGCTTTCAAGCCCATTGATAAAATGACAGTCCTCTCTTAAGAGCTACATCTATATAAGAAAATAAAACAATGCCAGTGAAAACTCCCAGGTACTGGAGTTTGACTGTCTGTACAACTAAATCCAACATTTAATTCACTAGGATCAACACAGTGGCTCTGACAGCCCACTCCTGGTAATCCTGCCACCTCTGACTTAACCTCTAGTCTTCCTCCCTGAGCCCTTTGGTCAGAAGTGGTTGCTCTTTGTCAGTGCATCCAGCTGTCAGTTCAGCACAGCTCCTGACATCCTCACTGCAGCTATTCCGGCTTTTGTTAATCAGACAAGCAAAAATTTAAGATCCATCCTGCTGAAAGTAGCCTGCTGATTTCAGAGGGAGCAGGATGTTGCCATAACAGTCTGATTATTCACTTCATGTAATATTTTAATTTTTTGACAAAGGTGTTTACTTTTCAAACAAAGGCCATTGGCTAAGCCATGGCAAACAGAGTATCTGTGTAGCCAGAAAACACTTAATATGTGGGTGGGTGGTTTGGATGGCCTTGAGTACATAATTAAATTTGTTTTTCCTTTCAGCTCCCTGTGGTGTGTTATTTTTTTATATTTAAAAGTTATCCCTCTTGAAGACAACTGGTTTTTATTATTAAAAGGGCAGCTTAAATACATTTAGCAAAAGCAAGTCTCATTCCTTTTATGTCTCAATCTTTTTTCCAATTGAGGAAGAAGTCCTTTAGTGCCTATGATCAACCTCCTACAGCCAAAATGTTTCTATAAACAATTTTTAAAGGTCTGGTAGCTTTGTACATTTAATGGAATAAGCTCCACATTTCCTGATCCTTAAAATGCTCAGCATTAGCTTGTATGTTTTATACTGCATCAGCAAAATTGGGGATTTGGAGTGTTTCCCCAGCTGTAGAAAAAAGAAGCTCCTGCATGTTGCTTCTGGCACAGGTAAAAGGGATCAGCATATAAATAAGGGACCAATATTGCAATAAGTTGAACTTCTGCAGTCCCTGTGGGATGCACCAGTACCTCTGAACCATGGCTTGTCAGCATGAGTGGAACCCTGTCAATTTTGACAGTGACAACCTAGTGGGCTCTGTGGGAATACAGAGTCTGTCAAATTGGGTAAGTGAGTCAAGACAGACAGGTGGGAATTCTCCAAGAGTGAGTGTGATAAGTGCAATTTGGGGTAAGGATTAAACTCACATACGTAGAGGTGGAGTAATTGGCAATGAAAACAGTACAGCAGAGTGAGTTTGGAGATTATGATAGAGCTAAAATTAAATAAGAACATAAAATGTCATTTGCTCGTGAACCAACACCTTTCTTGTTCCAACTATTTTTCTCTGTTTGTTACCCAGGTTTCATTAGAATCATAGAGTCACAGAGTGGTTTGAATTGGAAGGGCCCTTCAAAGGTGACCTATTGTAGCCCCACCCTGCCACGGTCAGAGACCTCTTGCACTAGATCAGGTTGCTCAAAGCCCATCCAGCCTGGTCTTGAACACTTCCAATGATGGGGCATCCACAAGTTCCCTGAACAACCTGTTGCAGTGCCTCACCATCCTCACAGTAAAAAATTTCTTCATGTCCAACATAAACCTTTCCGTTTAAAACCATTTTTCCTTGTCCTGTCACCATAGGCCTTGGTGCATGTTTTCCTCTGCCTTTCACATAAGCCCCCTTTATATATTGAAAGTTTGCAAAGAGGTCTCCCCAGAGCCTTCTCTTCTCCATGTTGAACAACCCAAGTCCCTCAACCTTTCTTCATCAGGGAGGTGTTTCAGGAGTGTCAGGAGTGTCATAGCAAGGTTTAGATAATGTAGCTAAGCTCATGAAGGTCAAGCCTGGTGTCTGGGTGATAAGGGATACAGAGTACAAATATAGAAAGTCTGAAGGAACTGGGTACCTAAAAAAAGAAGGTTGAGGAGAACATGGCATGCTTCTTGAATATTAATATTGCTATAGGGAGGACAGGAAATCCTTGTGCTCCATGTTCAGTAGTGAGAGAATAAGTCTGTTCATAACCAAAAGTTTTATATTGGAAAAGAAAAAAACTTTAAATATGTGTGGACTCTGAAACAACAGCTGGCAAGTTATGTGTGAAAAACCTTTTACTGAATGTTTTCAAGAAGAGGTAGATGACCCTCTCCTGAGGAGGATTTAGTCTGCTTGATCCTGCCTCTGTGCAGGTTATTGGGCTACAGTTTTTGGTGTGTGTTTCTTTTTATCCACTAAGTTCTGTAATGTACATGCTCCACGGACAATCTGGGAGAAATTAGAGTTGAATCCAAACAATCAGGCTGGGACTGGTACTCATGTCTAGATGAAACAACCCAAATATGAAGGCGGAAATTCAACTAAGTAGCTACTATTAAAAAAGGACTATAAATAAATTGCCTAGAGTTTGAGACAGTTGCATTACTGTGGGAAACCATGAAAGAACAGTTATTTTTAACTCTCCTGTTGACTTTTCTATGGCAGTTGATCTGGTGATTTATTAAAACACATTTGTAATGATTTCACTAATATAGACACAACATGATGAAAAATGCTGTGTTTAATGAGTTTTATGTGATTCATAACAAACTGCAGACAGTAAAAGCCTGATGACATTTTTAAATTCTACAGAACAAGAAAAATTTTAATTTTAAAAGCAGGAAACTAAATTCTGAAAAGTGTTCCCTCTTTAATTTGCCATTAAATCCAGGGAGACATGGTAATTTTAAAAGGTTCTCTAATTAAATGTTAGTCTATTGTAGTCAATACTACAAGGAACTGAAAGTCAGTTGGGATAAAAAAAAATCCAAACCATCCAACTATCTGGAATCTATTGTTCAGTGTCTCTTGGCGTTTGCCAAGCATATTTCACTTTTACGTGGTTTTTGTATTTGGTTAAAATTACTTCTCACATAGCCAAGTAATATTATAACAGAAAGGAATAAAATCAGTGAATGTAGTGGTCTTTTTCTGAAATGTCATATTATGCTGTAAGAGGCACTTAAATTCTAAGAGCTAGTTATAGTTGTTTAAAAAACAACATTAATTTTTCCTTTGCATGTGGTGTCTTTCACCATTTTGGTCCAAGCTATAGGTCTAATACAACTAATACAGTAATTGCCCAGCCATTTGCTCAGATCTATTAAAATGGCTCAATACTCAAATAAAAATAGATACAAATGGGTAACCCTTTTAAGGTTTGGAGGGTTTTTTTTTTCTTTACATGCTTTTCAACTTTTCCAAAGCAAGAAGAAAAGGGGCTTGAATCTCCAGTGACTAGCTTACTACAGCTTTAATTCAAATCTGAATCTCCCATTAAGGTCATCTCTGTGTGGTTTGAAGTTTTCCTTTTCGTTAACCTCTCCATTGAACTGAATATTCCTCAGATTCCCTAATTAGTTACAGTTGGAGCTTTAGAGACTTTCAAGACTTTCCTCTTTGAGCTAGGAAGAAAAAGGTTCAAACAATGGTCAGGAAACCCTAAAACCTCTTATCTCTCAGCAGTTCGATTAGACAAGAAGAGTACTGTCTTGACGGATTGAAAGTGCTCTGTACCAGATAAGAACAGGAAAGATAAGAACATTAGAGGTCTCTTTTTTTTTTTTAACAGAATAAAAGACTGCTTTCCTTTTAAGCACTATCTTTTCTTCATTTACACATTGCAGGATAAACAGAATGTGTTTGCAATTAATATTTATGCTCACACACTCATTGTGCCTCACTTTTTTAACAGTCACAACAGAACAATGTAAAATTAAATAATTTTTAAAGCAGCCAAAGCTTACTAAGTGCCTTATTATATGTTGAGCAGTCCTAGTGGTGCTGGAAATTAAGGTAGAAAAGGTGATGCTATGAAAATAAGAAAAAAGTTACATTTGTTCAGTGTATTCATATTTAGATAGCATTAAAAAGTAAATATAGATGTGAGAAAGACACTGGCTGCCCTGGAAAGATGGTTGTGTATATGTTCTGTTTATTTTTCTCCATTCAGTGGGTTGGCTCTTGCTTTTCTACCAGTTGCTTTCCATTAATCACTTTGGTTCTAAAAGGCCTTAGAAGGAAATTGTTTACAGATATTTTCCTTTGCTCTGACAGAAATATGAACCCATTTTCAATCAGTTTCCTCCCGTTCTGCATTTGTGGCCCAGCCATTTCCCTGTTTAAGTCAATCAGGACATAGCCATCGACTTAAACTGGAGCAGATGAAGTTCTTTACCTAGCAGTGGTTAAAGAGCCACGAAGATGAAAGTTTTCTATAAGCAAAAACATATTTTAATAGCTTAGATTTTTTTCTACTTGATTTAACTTTGTCTTCCAGTGTTAATATGAAGAAAGAGACCTTACTGGACTCCATTTAAGGAGGCTCAGGGTATCATTTGTTCTCGGGTGCACTTTGGACATTTTGCATTAAACAGTTCCACTTAGAATTTTCCTAAGACCTCATAGCCGTAACCCAATGTACATCATTTAAAGGGCAAAAAACCTCGTAATACAGCATATAAAGCTTTTAGCTGTATGGGGTATTTTTTTTTCTGGTTATTGTTTAAGAGCTACTCTCTGGAGATGTCTGTAGCAGTTTTATGGGAATCTATTTATTGTTACATGATGTTAATTCAGATGTTTTCATTGAGCTTACATATTTCTTGCCTCTGCATTTATAATTGCACAAATTTATGATACTGTGAAGTTCAGAAACTCAGGTAATCAAGTGCAGATTGTGTTTGGGCCAAAGTGGCAGATTGTAGCTGTAATTTCTAGTACCTTTCCTATAACTTTACACAAACTAACCAAAACAGCTGAGATGGCCTGGATTCCATAATATCTAACTATTTACACATAAACAAAGTCAACTTGAAAACTTAGAAAAATTTAGAGGAAGTGGACTAAACTGTAAGTTTGATTCTATAATCACATCTTAATTACATTTCACTCATCAGCTACTGCTGGCCTTTGATGAATCAGACAGAGGAGCTGGTTCACACACATGTCTTTCTTTGCTTGCAGAAGAATAAAGAAATCATCAAAACTTTTCAGGGGAAATCTGGTTCCACTGGGAAAGTCAGGGGAAGTCAATGGCAAAACTCCCACATGCTTCAGCAGAGTGAAATCTCTGGGCTGTGATCCTGCCCACAGGCAGTTCTAACAACGAAATGGGAAAAACGCTTTGGCTAATGAGAGATCAGGAAGAAGGAGCTAGAGAAGATTTCTGGGAGGTGGTGGAGAAGTGGTAGCAATGAGGATGAGGATGCAGAAGAGCTAAAGAGAAGGAGGAGGCAGAACATGGAGCAGAGGTAACAGAACAGCAGTAAGAGGAGGGAGTGGTGTGAATAATTGAAAATAGAACTAAAATAAGGGACGCTGTTTTCAGATCAAAGAAGGGAGTGTGTTTTAAATTAGTTCCTTCAAGAGAATGACTATGGTGTGGTGGGTGAACTGAAAGTGTTAAAAATCTTCAGAAAGATAACAGCCATCAAAGACCTTAAACTGTATTTAGGTCCAAGTCAGCCCTGCCAGAACTGTTCATTCCACCTCTGGCCTGCTCTCAGGGAACTTTTTCCTTCATAACTCTCACAGCTGGGTGGGAATTGCACCATGAGGCAGATGAACAGAAAAGGACAATGCCTGCAGGCCTCTTTCCGGAGGACCCCACAACCTATGGCACATAGTCTGTCATGTCCTATGACTAAAATGTTGGCTTCTCATATAAAGAGGCGAGAGAAGGGGGCCCACATGTCTGTAAGACAAAGAACACCTGCACAAGGCATGTGAAATAGATGCATCTCTGATCATATGGGAGAAGAGGTGCTTCTCTGCAGGCTGCTGTGAAGCTTCCTGCAACAGCAGCAAATACCACAGGACTGCTCTGGTCTTTGAAGCCAGACATTTAGGCTATAACTGTCCCACTGAGTAACGTGGATTTAGGAGTGTCCTTGGCCATTAAGACCAGCTGGTGTGCAATGGCTTGCACACATACTTTTCTGTCTTTCAAAACCTACATACAAGATTATGAAAGACAAAGAGATTCTCCTGACTCCTAAAGCAAAGAAAGGTCTGCACCCAGACTAGCAGTGCTCCCAGGCATGTGCCAGCTCCTCCAATTCTCTCTCATCTTGGTAAAAGCTAGTTAGTCAGGTCAAAGCCCTGTCAGGAACAAGTCTACTGGCTGAACAGCACAGATGGTTGAATCTCTAAGAACGAGAACACTGTTTGGTGCTATTTAACTCAGCATTATACCAACATTAATGCTGTTTTTCTATGAATTATTCTTATTGATTTACTCTGAGAAGGATCATTCATAGGTTATTTTAAGAACTTGTAACTTCAGTAGTAATAGGACTCTGGGCATCCTTTTGTATTTCAGGATGTAATGATCCCAGATCAGAGTGTGAGAAAGAAGCTTGTTTCCAAAGGGCATAGAGGGAACCTGGTGAGTCAAGTTCATCAAGTCTGGACTACTTTGCTGGAGCCAAGGCTGGAGAGCTCACCACAGACATACTTTTTATTGAAACCTCCAGAAGGCACATGATCTTGGTTCTGTGTGTGTGGTATCTTAGACCAGTTTACAGCAATCAGCTCAGAAGGTGACTTCAGGAACTCAAAGATTCCCCATTGCTTCCATCGGGTGCCAGAGAAATCTTTGGTTTAGCATGGCCCTGTGCTCACAGCTGGAGAGCTGGCAATTGCCTTCCTTCCTTGGCTGCTATCCAACACTAAGTCAGATGGTGGGACTAAGGAACGCCACTTCACATGCACTTCTGTTTCTGCCTTTCCATTCACAAATGTAAAAACATCCTTGATTTTTTCTGACAAGAATGTAAACAAGGAGACTAGCTGGCCCAGGGGATCTGTAATAGGATATAGAGCCTTTCACCTCTGTCTTATGAACAGAATATCATACCCCTCTGAAGCACATCTTGTGGCTTGGGAGGAGAAAGCTGGTGGTCTGAGCCCAGCGTCATGTGTCTGCATCAGGAAGCCACATGATTTGGGACTGATTAGCCCCTTTGTCGGCACTGGTACCTCCTGTGCAGAGATAAGACATGCTGATTGTACAAGGGAAACTGTGATGCTGATCTTGTATTTGTCCCTTGACTAATAGCCAGTCTTCAGACATCTGTTGGAAAGCTAATCACAAGCATGAATTTACTTACAAAAGACTGTAGTGAAAGACAGCACTGTAAATCATACATATGCTTTTTGTTGACTCAGATACGCAACGCTGTATCCAGCAATGCTGTTTTGATGAGTATAAAAAGAAAGTTTAATGAAATGGAGGCTAAAATCTAACATTGCATCACCTGGCTCTGAATAGTCCTTCACTGCCTCTGACTGCGGGACCTGTGACTACTGGTCCTTGCACAGAGGTGAGGGAATCAAACCTGCCTTGTGCTCACATCTGTGGGACAGGAATGATGTGTTTCTACCCTCTACAAACAGTGGGGCCAGCCCCTTTCACATTGCATAGAAGGAATACCTCCAGCCACAGCATTTCTGTTCTTAGGGCTCTGAGGCTTAATATATCCATTATCTGTGGATATTCCCAAACTCAGCAATATTTGTAGGTTATGTGGCAGCTCTTTGCTTCCAGCTGTTAAGTACATAAATAATATCTGCAAATACTCTGTTTGTGTTATTCTGTTAAAGCACAGTCCTCAGACTCCTGTTGATGCACCGGTGTCTCCAAATACTCGAGTTCTGCCCTACCTTCAGACTGCTTCCATTTGGGTGCAACTGTCCTGAATTTGGTTGGATCTGGGATGCTGTACAAGTAAATATCTAAATTTAAACTGGGTGTATGACTGGCCATTTGTACGGGCTTATCCACACTGGGCTCTTACCACCCCTTGACATAGGCAAATGCATTAAAGTAGAGCCAGATGTATTTCTGTGGGCACTTGTCACTAGTAATAAGGGTGTCTCTATCTCCAAACGAACAAATAGAAAAGAATTGTAAGAGAAAATATTTAGAGACAAATTTTCCATTATCTGTGGTGGTGTGTCAGGCTGTTGCATCTCCTTTGCTGCTGCTTTCCTGTAAGACACTGCTGCCTTGAGGACAGAGTCCTCAGCTCCTTCAGCAGAAGATCTGATGGCTTAGCTCCAACCACCTCCTGTGGAAGCTCAAACAGAGCTTTCAGGGTTGAACTAGCTGTGGGGGAGAGTGGAATAATATCTTGAGCTATATCATCTGTTCACTTAATGAATTTATCTAGACCCCGAATTCATCAGGAACCCAAAGAAAAACATTGTGCTAAGAAGAAAGCAAAAATTGACTGACTATTCTGAGTAAGACTATGATTGCAACTCCTCTGTGGATCCAATTCAAAGACATCCTCTCATTATTGCCCTCCCTTTTTCCCTGGTCACAGCAAGAATCTGACCTCATTTATCTAAAAGTCAAGTATTTATTCTGTTGAATGCGAGACAACAGCAAAGACGAAACAGTACTGGGCACAGTAACATGCAGAAGTAAGCAAGACCTTTCATCAAGCCTAGAAATAAGTGGCTAATAAAAAGCAGTTGACATAGGAGTATTCAGACTGTGGGTCATCAGACACAGGACACAGCTGGGTGGATATGTCACACGATTACTGATCGACCAAATGCACCGATAAAGTGAAAGTCAACCCCTCACATGAGCTGATTCAACCAAATTCCTCTGAAACTTTGAAACGGTGCAGCCAAAGGATCTCTGAGAACATCAACATCCTCTCTGTAAGGTTTACAATTTCTGGCTTTCCTGGTCTGATGGAAAAAGACAACCCAAAGCACCGTGAGAAGAGCATCCATTGGGCTGCCAACTGCCTGTCTGGGAACACAGGATGTCAAAATCCCCTAAAAATCCAGTCCTCTAGAGATTTCTATCTCTTTTTTTTAGATAAGTCTTTCAAGTCAATTTAATTGCTAACCAACTGCTTCTCTTAATAACCCTGACATTCATTGCCCTCACATCTATTTAGTCTGAGCTCTTTCTTACTGCTATTCTGTCTACCCTGTAGACTTCAGGAACTTGATTTAAGCAAATAACATTAACATTTGTGGATAATTTAATTACAGTAAAAACCTCTGTGTTCTTGATAATTATTGGGACAGCAAAAAGGCCGGAAGGATCAGATCTGAGAAAGTTCTTAAGACGCCAAGTCCAAGAATGTACATTTCAGTGGTCATGTATGCATGGCAATGGGGTTCACCCAGAACCTCCCCAGCCTGAATGTGGAACATTTCATCCCAAACACTCTGGGAAAGAACCTCCTTTCTTTATAGGCCCCTAGACTCTGTGGTTTTGTTTGCATCAGGACACAGATCCCACTGAAAAGCAGAGGGAATCTTACTTAGCCAGATGGTTTAGGTACTTTCTTATAGACAAAACCATGGATTTGAGTCCCTTCAACCTAAACTACTTAATGGGTCAGTGGCCTATTGACATAGCTGTGATAGGAAAAATGGATGTTAACACCAAGGTTGGAAATTTCCTTGTCATGATCCTTCAGACTTGATGAGAGAACCACCTGACCTAGCTCAGGGGCCAGCCTTGAAAGGGTTGAGGATTCAATCATGCTTTTTGCATAGAGCTTCATCCTAGTTACATATAAATGCTGGTTGAACCTCACTCTGCTGAAGGGCCTCTGTGCTGAAGGACACTGAAGATTTATTCAAGAGAAGTAGTTTAAGATGTTACAGTTTTCTGCCACTACTGCTCCTCCTTTAAGTCACTGTTTAATGACCAAGAAAAGCTGGATAAAGGGTATCTTCTCAGATCTCATCCGCTTCAGTGAAAATTGTTTAATTTATGCTAAATTGTTCAATCTATTTGAACACACTTTTTTGTCTCAGGAGTGTGTTGTTAACTCCAGGAGTGGGTTACAATGGAGGACTCATTCTTATTGCATATAGCCGAATTTGTTAACCTAAATTTAATGTTGTAGTTCTCTACTTTGAAACTCCCTAAAGCAAGAAGAGATAATTCCAAAGTACTCATTAATAAATCATCATCAAAATTTTCCACTAACACAGAAAAAAAGATAAGCACCATCTTTAAATTACTTGAAATGCTAGAAGAGGACATAAAAATATTTATTCTCCTTCACAACAAACCCCAAAAATCTGGCTGATCTTGGCTTTGTTTAGCTCCAGTTAGAAAGTTTCCCTGTGTCTCTTTACTTGCCTTTTCATTGGATGCCCTCAATAGCTCAAAGTCAAAATGGAAATCTGGTCATTGCAACCATCAAGGAACAGTGTCTGGCAAATCAATGACAAATGCCTGAGTTTGGGGCTCACAGGCATGAGAGCCGAGTATCCTCCAAAAACCAGAGGGATTGTACACACACAACTATATCCTGCAAGACGGATTTTCTCTTTTACAGGTTGATGTATCACAATAGTTGTGATCTCCAGCTGCTCTTCAGGAGATGTGAAGGTTCACTTTATTAAGGCATTCATAAGTTTTGGAAGTGCTAATTGATTGCCCAAGCAATGCAGTGCTTTGAGCCTTGTATGGTTTTGCCACCTATCTGTTTCCTCTAGGGTTTGTTAACACAGTTGGAGAAATTCATATGCAGGAACCCACTTCATTCCAAAGTTTTTTAAAATCTAATCCCCACCTCTGAATGTACAGTTAAACCAATCTAAAACAATTAGGGAATGTACAGTTAAAGCAACAAAAGCTGCAAAGCAGCCTTTGGAAAGGCAATGCTAACTGCTGTGTTTTTATGGCACACACTGATTTATTAGGATATACAGTGACGATAAGATAAAGTTGCAATGAGCCTGGTGGGGAACCCAGAGGTCATGATCCCTACAATATCACTGGATTTATCTGATCTATATCATGAGGGCTTAATGGTAACTGTTGACTTTTTAAACAATACCTTTTGTTCTCTGTTAAGGTACTTCTTGTTGTCTTTGGACAGCAATATAAACAGTCACAGCCACCTGATGATAAGTGTTGGCAAGGTGATAATCAGTTTGTTTGCCTTATAATCCCTACAGTAACAGATGGAATAAAAAAATCTTAAAGGGTATTTTACATTACTGTAAAGTAATAATGATAGTCCAACTGTTTGTGAGGAGAGGCAAGGTTTGCAGGGAGAAGCAATCTTTCACCAGACTAATTGGTATGCTTACAAACAGGAGAGAATTTTTCTGTCTCACACTTTTGTATTGTATTTTGTCCCTTTTCTTTCTGTTGCAAGCACAGAATCTTTTCCTTTTTTCCCTCTAAAACCCCTAATGGGGACATAAAATTCTCAGGAAAAAAGACTGAAGTCTATGCAGGACACCATGTGCATCCCAGAGTGGGCATGTTTTCTCTGCCCTACCTGTGAGAGGCTTGGCGGAAAGTGGCTGGGGACAAGGACCCTGCAAGCCACAGGAGGGCCTAAGGAAACTGCACTCAAGTGCTTTAAAAAGAAGGAACCTTTTTTTTCTGTCTGTGATGAGTGTTTCAAGCCTCCTGGTCATCAGCAAATCCCTCTTAGGTTGCAAAATCTATTGTAGGGATAAGTTTGATTTTCTCTAGGGGGATTTTGTTACTCTCACTATTTCATGTGGCCATTTCATCAAATGAAACCTATGCTGGTTTTAGCTTATAGCTACAAATATGTGTATGAACATGACTGAGTTTCCTGTGACTACAGTTCAAACACCTGTGCCTCACTGGTTCACACTCAACCCTGTCATAGCCAAGGGACATCCAGTCAGTAATCAAGACATGGTAGAGAATTACTTGTCACATCCTAAAGAAGATGTCTTGTTGTGACTATGAAGATTGTAGGACAATACTGACACCCTAAATCATCTCTTTCACAGGTTCAAGCTTCCTACTATATGTCGTCTTTCCTCATACAGGAGTCATCTCACATTTTAACCATCTTTCTTGCCCTCACTATATCTATCCCATTATACTATATTCTTTTTTTTTGAGATGGGAGAACCTTTTTTGAGATAAGTGCAATTTTCATGGTGTAGACTAAAAATAGATTTACAAGACAGCATAACGGCATTTCCTACTTTTATTTCCATTCTTTCTGGTAAGTTCTAATTTTTAATCAGCTTTTGGGTTTCTACTGAGGTCTACCAAGTTATTCTGCAGAATTATCAGTAATAACCCAGGATCCTACTGCTCGGTAACGTCAGTTCATTTTACGTGCAGAGTAAGGAGTGTTTTACCCCACATCAGGTGCTTTAACTTTTAGCTGCATGGATTTTGTTTCAATATTTTATCACCTAGTCACTGTAGGCTCAGTGTGGCTGGCTATAAACAGACAACCTGTGCTAATGTCAGTACTGGAGGACTTCCCAGCCCTCTCTGTTCTAGAAAGTCTGCTGGAGCTCATGGGTCATATCTGTAAGTGTTGTGTGGGCATCTCAGATCCTCAGGCCTCTTGAGTAACACCACACTCTGTGTCCAGTGTACCGAGTTATACCTTCAGTCTCTTCAAGTCCTCACAGTCAGCTTACCTTGAATAATACTGAATTCTCATTAAACTTTCTCACTGCCCTGCTCAACCAGGTCATGAATATGTTCAAATTGCAACTACTAGATTTGGGCATCAGTCTGGGGAAGTTTTCTGGTATTCTGTTGATTTGACCATTTTTAAAATACCAGAATGTTGTTTTCCACATTTACAGTCCTTTAAAACAAGTAGCCTCTATGCATTTTAATCAGTGAATAAAGTTTACTCTTACAGATGCAACCCAGATTTCTCCTGGATACTGGGTTTCAATGACTTTTATTATTATCATACTTCAGAAAGGATTCATATGTCTGCCTAGCTCCCCTGTTCATTTGTTTAGGTCAATACCTTCATGCAGTGAAGGTCTGTAACAACTTCTATCAGATTTATGGACAGAAATATTTGACATGTAAATTCAGCAATATGTCCTGGAGGCCCCTCACATGAATTTTCCTCAAGATCTCTGGCTTTTTAAGGACATGGTTGTGTCACTCAGAGTTTAAGATGTTGCTTTGTAAGACCTACATGTTTTCATAGTCTTGACAGAGTACTAGTTGTACAAGGAGGTTTGCAGAATCAAAAAAACTTCTTCAACAGAAGGAAGAGCATACTTTTAGTGTTTCTAGACACAAAAATGGCTTTCGTAGGGGAAAATTAGACCAAAGTTCTGGAATCCTTTAGAGAAAGGAAATTTAGGTGACTCAGGAAGAAAGTAATTCTCTAGGCTGCCTTCCATTATTTCTTATAAATTCTCAGTTCAAATTCAGCCCTGGAGCAGGAAGATGGATTAAATGGCTTCCTGAGATGCCTTTACATTTATTTCCTGTTATGACTTTTCAAAGCTTATGAAAAATGAAGGTAGAATGAAAGGAACTCTCCCCACAGTTGTGGTTCTTCCACACAGTCCCTGAAATGTGTTTTTCCATTAATCTGTTAGTCTCCAGGTGAAGAACTGGTGGAGTTGGTATAGGTGATCATTTAATAAAAAAATCCCAAACCAAACCACTATTCAAGAAAAAAATAATAATCACAGAGCATGAATTGCAAAATAAATTAATTTTCACAACAATAAAAAATGGCACAGTCTACATAATGTGCTTATCCAGTTACTTTGCTATGCAATAATACGCAGCAACTTGACAGCAGGAGTGGTTTTCTAGCACTGAAGATAAATAAGATCCGGAATAGAGTACTAAGAAAAAAAAAGAAGGGGTCACTTTCTGAGAGGGGGAATATATACGAGAAAGTACACGTTTTTAAAACGACATTTGTACAGAAGGGTGAGCTAGATGACTTCTTTGAGCCCATTTAGAACTATTTCTTGTGATGGCAGCTCCGTCTTCCACTCTTCCCTTCTTGTCTCCAAACTCTAGTATCTGTGAGGCTTCATCTGGAAAACCTAACTGCAAAGGTTGCAGGAAAATCTGATGTTGATGAAGCCTGCTTTTGGACAGTAGACTATCAGCATAGAGAATGTGGTCTCAGACTCTCATACAGCCTCCAGTGAACCTCCAGTGTTTCTTCATGTGAGCAAACATTGTCAGCCAGGGCAAGATGCAGTGGGTGCAAAGGGCAGCATGTACACATGTGCGTGGTTAACCATTCTTGTGATTTATTTTCAAATGGTGTTTAGTGTTTCTGTTGACTCTGACAGACACAGGCATGGACCCAGCCCTTGAAGATGATGATGGCTGTCTGCAGTGGAGCCTGTTCCTGTCTGCAAGAAGTCATCTATTCTAGGAGGAACTTGCTATGACCCCTTATAGAGTTGAGAAGGTTAACTCGGCGCACAAAACAGACTGGCATGAGATTGGCTCAGTTTCTGACTCTGTAGCTTGTTTTCTGAATTACTTTGGGCTGATCTCCAAGCTCTCTGTACCTTGATTTTACCACCTGTAAGTTGAGGCTGGAAGTTGTGGTGATCTGTCTTATCATTTTGTAGTCTAGGAAGAGGAATGGCTGTGTAAGAGCTAATTCCTGCAATACCTAGAGCTTCCATCCTATTATCTAAGCATTGTCTGCTGGAATGCTGTGGATCATACCTTGCCCATGGACCAACACTACCTCCCAAAAATCTGAGAGCATGTTGCCCTAATTGTCTGGGTTCTGTCAGTGACAGTGAAATGTTCTCCAGAAAGACTGCTATGATAGCAGAAAGGAAAAGCATTGCCTGTGACTTCATGCTATTCATCTGTCCATAATACCAGAAGAAACTTCGAAAGCTTGTAGATTAAAGGACTCTAGTCCCAGGGTCTGTACCTATGGGGGCAGGAGTTTTTCTCTATCCTGTTATTACACTTTTAGGTGTCTCTCTCACAATGGAATAGGTGTCCTGAAACTGGCATCTGGCTCCTAACTTCAAAAGTCTGGACCACTTTGAAGGCCAAGATGAACAGAAAGATGAACTACTAATGGCAGCAGAAGTGGCACTACCATACGACATTCCAGGCTGGAACTATTAGAGACACACCTCCTCAGGTGAGGAACAGGCTATTCTATGGAAAACTGAAGGTGGAGACTCAAATGTATGAGACTTCAGTGTATGAGAGTAGATAATGCAGACAGCAGGTCAGGAACACTGAGAAAAAAAAGAATTTTACAGGATGGTAGCTAATAACACAAAAATATCCTTTTCATGTTAAATAGTAAAAGCCAAAAGTATGTATTATATTAAATGTCTGCAGAAAAAATGAATGATGCAACAAATTTCAGCTATATCATAGCAAAACTAGAACAAATATTTTGTTCCCAGAATCAAATCTGGTCTCTTTACCTTACTGAAAGCATCTATTTGGAAAACCTATTAAAAAGTTACATAAAATAATGTAAACTGCATTTGGCCACCATGTAAAAAGCAGACCCAAGTGTCTCATGTGGCTTCACACAGCAGAATTTTCTCCCCACCAGCTGAACACAAAACAGTTCATTTGTGAGGCTCAAGGGAAGAAAATAAAATTTATACAGGGTTATGTTTAAAACAGGCAGTACACCTCAGAGGGAGAAAAGAACAACTGAATTCAGCTGAGATCTTTGGTGTCAGAAACCAGAAACCAACTGAGTAAGAGCTGCTGCTGTCTGAATATATGTAGAATCTGTTTCAGGGCTCCACCTGGTTCCTGGGGAAATCCACAGGCAAGGTCTGTCTGCAGTTTAAACCTTGACCATCCCCTCCTGTATTCTCAGCTTGTAGGACTCCCTGAGATGCTCTTTCTTTAGTTGCACTACTAATTCTTTTGAAGATTAGTCTAGTCAAGCTATGCAGGACAGCTGTGATGGTTGAAAGACAACAGAAATGGAGAAGAGGATAGTTCATATGGGACATCCATGCTTTTCATTATGTAGAATCTGATCTCAGAAGAGAGCCAGAAACTCCTCTGCAGGAGGAACATTGTGCTGAAGGAGACACAGACCTATGATCCAAAGCCTTTGTACCTCTCCCCAGTAGCAAGTATAGACCAGGGTCAGGGAAACAAGATGGAGCTTGTTTCTCCTTGCAACCCTATACCAGAAGCTTGGCCATTAGGTAAGGGAAATAAGATTATTTTAATTCACAGAGGGGGTGAATCTGGGACCGCAACCTTAACATCACAGTAGTTCAAAGGTGAGGGGTACAGCTTGTCCAGACCCAAGGATTTAACCATAGCGTGCCAGGTGATGAAGGTACGAGGAAAGAAAGAGCAGCAGCTGACAATTCCTAAGCAATTCCTGTTATTTTCCCTCAGGGCCTGCAAAGCACATGTGTGTCCTGTGGCTGTGATGGAGGGGAGGGCGATGTTAGGGTAGGGGGAGTCCCCTCTGCCCAAGCACCTTCCTGAGAAAGGTGGCTCTCATGCTGCACTGAAGCTGAACCCGAGGACGGTGTTTGCCTGGAAGTCCTGAGTGGTTCCAGATGCGGCTCGGCAGGATGGTGTGGGGCCAGCACACAGGCAGCTGCTTCTGGTGTTCGGCAAAACCCAGGAGGGTAAAGCTGCCCTGGCTGCATGTAAATACTCTCTCATGCTGTAGCAAACCCTGCTAATGAACAGCCTGGTTTTTCTTGGCTTTCACAGGGCTACTTCTCTGATATGAATTTTTGGAATTGCTCAATTCTTAATCCATGTATTGTTAATACCAGTGAATTGTGCCTTCTGTTAGCTCTGAAGAGCTCTCTGCAGAAAGCCAGACACCGCAGTAGTCACTAGTGTCAGCATTCTGCTGTGTGGTTTGGTCCTAGCCAGCTTTCAGCCATGGCATTAATTTCATCCCTGGAAAGTGTGCTGCTTCTCCGAAGTCAAGGTGATCTTGCTTTAGAGAGCTCCATGTGGTCCGTTATGAGAGCGGGCGAGTTGGTGACCCATTTCCAACAGAGATACTTACAGAAGTGCAAATAATGAAGTGTCTAGAAGTGTTTCCAGTTTTACCTGTGAATGTCTGGGCTGCTGCCTCCTTGTAGCACATCTCTGTCTCCCACCAACTGCAGTAGAGGCTTTCAGACAGGCTGTTCTCACTGCAGTCAGTCTGTGCTGTATGCAGGGCAGGACTGTTCTACACTGCAACTCATCACAGTGGCTACATGGTCCCGTGCTGGGGTAATATGCTGCCTCAGGCAGAGATCAGTACTCATGTCTGACCCCAGTCATCCTTTGGGGCAGTCTCAGCCTGACATTTTAGCTGGTCCAACTGGCTCCAGTGTGTTAAAGAGCTTAACAAGCAGGTTGCTGTTTGCACTTGTGCCACTTACTGTGTATGCATTCTGGGTTTCTAAGTTTTCCGTGCAACATTTTTCCTGAAAAATCAACTGCCCGGAAGATGGTTTTAGCTCTGCTCACATTTCCTCAAGCTCATGACAGGTATGGCTGCAAGCAGTAGCTGCAGAATTTATAAACAGGGCAAATTCATCACAGAATGTGTAATGAGCCAGGCCTTGGAAATGAAGGACACCAGTTTCTTTCTTCAGCATTCTGTCTGGTCCATCTGACATGCTGAAGCCAAATAGGCACCATCAGGAGCATTCACACTCTGGGCAGCAGTGGGGAAAAGCAACAAAGTGGCATTTCACAGCCTGAGCCACTGCTATTGTTCTACACAAGATCTATAAATTAAATAAGATCTCAAAGCTTCTCAGTAAATAAGGGCTTCTAAATAAACACCATTAAAAAAGGACAGTCTTGGAAATGAGCAAATTTCTCTTTCTGTGAGAGTCTTACTGTATACTGACCATGAAAAATATCTTTGTCTCAGTCCTTGATGGTTTACAGTTTTATCTCTGTGTGGAAACAAGTGACAAAGAGTATTTGAGATGTTCTATTTTGGGAAATCTATAGGGGAGGTTAATTTAGGTAAATCAGGGAACCCTCTTGAGATTTCAGAGAAGATCTGGAGAGGCTTACAGACTAACAACATTGGCCTGTGCTATTTTTCTGAAACACCTTTAGCTGTGGCTAGACTTGAGGAAATTTAAATGAGGTCTATAGTTGGGACAGGTCCAGAAGAACATTTCGTCTGCTCCAGTTTGGTACAGCGGGAAGAGGGGCGAAAGGTGTTGATAAACAGAAATGAACAGAAATGAAAAGGCTGCCACAGCTGGCTGAATTTTAAAAGCTGTGAGACACATTTTTTCCTTAACTCCCAGTGATGAGTTTTAAGGACCAGATTCTCATGGTGGCCATACCAAACTAAATGGGGAGTAACTCCCACACAGCTCCTTGGCTACACCAGGAGACACACGTGAATCTGGACCCAAAAGGAAAACCAAATGGGCCATCATGCTGTGTAGTGATGCAATATATCAGAGCTAGAAATCAGACCACAGGCATTACAGCAAGGACTAGAGGCACCCAACTCTCACACGTGCTTCCTGCCTGTGTTCAGGCTCTGCTGATTTTTTTCTACATGACCTAAAATATTTTACATTTAGTCCCTTCAGCCTTTTCCTTAAAGAAATTTCTTAGCTCTGCTTCTAGGGGGACAAATAGCCAGGGAAGTTACAGAGAGGGATGCCTCCAAGACCTCTGTCACACAGCTCTCACCCACTGATTTGAACATCTTGAGTCTGTATAAAGGGAAGATGAAGCCACGAAGACAGGGCAAAGCAGTCCTTGAATTGTAGCTGTAGGAAAACATAGCCTTGGATTTATGAACTATGGCACAAATCTCCTGAATGCCACCAGGGATAATTATGGCCTCATTTGGGTTTGTTTCCTTGCCTGTTGAGGAAATCCTTCTCCCTTGCCCCTTTTGCCATTGGCATTAGACTGGGCTGTGCACCCACTGCCTTCCTGTGCTGAGCTGGCTGTGCAGCCTCCATGTGTGGGAACAGATTTGTGAACTGTCTAGAAATAAACAGTCAAGCTATCCTACCCACACAGACAAATCTGACACTATATGCCCAACACTGCATTCCTTTGCGCTGGAAGTCCTCATTTATGCCTTCATAATTTTATTGCATGCATTTTTTTCAAGTAAAGCAGTCTATTGCTTCTCCCCATAGAACCATTAGGTATGTGACATTTCCACCAAAACAATAGTGTTTTCAAATAGTGCCAGTAGAATGCTGGCAAAGCCAAAGTCTTGAGCAGTGCTAGAGTGATCTCTTTATGGCTCCTGTGCAGAGCAGAAATAAGCCAGTGTCACTTGCAAATGAGGAACGCCGCTGATACATTCCTGCCTGTCTTTTGGGTCAGGAAGGCATAAGCTTTTCTGAGCAGTGTTTAGACCCTTGATTTGGTTGACAGACTGTAGATCTCTGGAGCCATAAGAAATGCAGAACTGGAGAGCAGCAGCTACAGTGCATTTAGCTGTCCTGGAGCAGCTGATGGGGCCGGGAGTTCACCCTGTGGCATCTCAGCTTCAGGCAGACAAACCTCATTGATCGTCCCAGTCCTCTGCAGGTGGTCTGATGAAATCAGCCTTAGCAGTTTTATGGACACGCTAATGATATAAAGCAGAACATATTCCAGTGAGCTAAAGTTCAAAAAATTAAAATTAAAATCAGAGATGTACAGTTATAATTAAGTTCCAGGATTCCCTCATTCAAAATCCATTATAAAACCACAGAGCTCCAAGGCAATTGTATGAAGCCCCTAAATTTGTGCTTAGCTAAGAGGTGTCCCCCAGTCAGTCACCAGACACCACCTGAAGACTTGAAGGTTGGAAGAGGTACCACTTCCTTTGTTAAATTGCTCCAGTAATTAAAGCTTCTTACTGTTAGCAAAAAAAAAAAAAGCTCATTTGAATCTCATTTGTCTGTTATCTAAGATAAGGTCATGCCTCTGGCCTGTCTGGTGAAGATGTTGAAAATTGCTTCAATTATCCCTGCTTGTCTGAGTGTAATCCCTAAAATATCAGATAATTGGAGCTGCAAGGTAGTGTTGTTGGCACTAAGCCTGCAAAATGAATGATCATTTTCCCCAGTCCAGGGTAGAATCTTTCCTTCTCACTTTACTGCTAAGTTCACAGTGTTTAGTTTCATTTCTTCACGTTGATATAGAAGGAGATGTGCTGGAAATAGAGAAAAACTGTCATTAGACAAGGGAGGAAGAAGTGACAGGGAAATTGTGTATTCATTAAAATTTATAGGTACATATCTGAGATGGTCAGATTTACTGTCTCCAAAAACTTATGCCGTATAAAAATATTTCATGCAGCCTAGGGATGTGTGCAATTTCAAAACTGTTATATGTAAATATGTCCTGGACTAATGCCAGGTAAAAAGAAAAAAAAAAAAATAAAGCCCAGTAGTAATTCCTGGCTGGAATTCAGATGTGAACCGGAATATCTATAATGATGTTATTTCTCTCTGGCTTCCAGATCATCCAGCAGATAAACATTGCTAGCAAAGATTTCCTCTGAACTCCACACTCTAACCAGGAAGGAAACTTCCCATTGCTCTTAGCAGTGTTGTGTCGAGCCCCCTTAAGGGCTTTTATCCTCACCACACTTCTTTGAGGTTGGCAAATAACGTTATCTCAAGTCAGCTAATGGCAGACTGGGGGCACGGAAAGGTTAGAGGGTCAGTCCTTCCACACAACGGAAGCCTGGACAGGAACATAAGCAGGGACTACACGTCCCACACGTGGAGCTGTTGCATCTGCTGCTCTCTCCTGCCCTTTGCAGCAGTTCCTGCAGCCAGCCTCTCAGGGGAGAATGGGCATACTGCAGGATCTACTGTGCTTTTCTTTATTAGGGCATAAAAGATGTCATCTGCTTGACTAAGGCAGCTTGCTGAATCTGGGGTCTCCTGGATTCCTCTTGTGCATTATAATTCATAGCTCAACAAAACAAATGTATTTTTACTTGATATTTTGCAATTTAGTCACAGTCATTTTATATTAATAAAACCATACTTATTAAAAAACAAATCTTCAGCCCCAAAGAAAATAATGAAGGAAGAAAACATCCTGCCAGTGCCCAGTAACATCTCTTTTGCACTTGTTGTGGAGTTTAATTAACTTCATGCAACTTAAACATGTACATCCACCATGCAGGACTGGATCTACTCCTTAGCCGAACAGGCTGTACTAAACCTTTCTCAGATGGAAGCTTTCTTTTCTTCCCCAGCCATCCTGCTCCTAGCAAAATAATCTCAAAGGTGACAGAGGGCAAACAAAAGTCCCTGCTGAGGCCCTGGTGCAGACTAACAGAGTGGCTGCAGGGATGTGAATGGCAAGAGGGAGGGCTGATGCCTCAGGAGCTTTTCCATCAGCATCCTGCTGTGTACCAGCTTCCTACACAAGCAAGTCTCCACACAAAAGAGTTAATCACAAACTCATCATCCTGAAAAAGATCAACACAAACGACTCTTGCTTATACATTGCCGAGGTTGTGCTAACATACATATCCAGGCTGGGCTCCCCAGGGTTGGATCCAGCTGCGTTAATCTGCTTCTATCCAGCACCGCCAGAAGCAACTTAATCTTCTCTGTCAGTCTTGCTTTTAACGGTAATGTGAAAGAAAAGCAAGAAAAACTCAGACAAGAGCTAAAAAGCTTTTAAAGGAGCTAAAAGGAGCCTGTTTTGTCCAACTGCTAATTTGAATTGCCCACTTTTAAAGCTCAGTTGCTTGTGCTCAAGGTAAGGGAAGCAGAAGACAGTGCTGTCATGCAAGGCTCTGAGTCCTGGGGATAGACCAGGCAGAAAGGCAGCAATTGAGTCGGCAGAAAGAAATAGTATAAATATTTTGCCTGCCACAGTAAAGACCATTTAATAGAAGTTAGGGGCAACAAAGGGAATGTGGGTGGCTAAGGTGGCTATGAGAGGTTTTCATAGACTTGGAGAAAGCAAGACAGGATATATTTGAAATAAGGGTCCCATTTTTGGACATAGCCATTGATGTGTGGGAACATGTATTATATTGCCTATTTTCATGCAGAAACAAAGCACTCTTCCCTCTTTTCACAATAAATAAAAAAAGAAGATGGGCACTGTCACGCAAGGTGGTGGTGAGAAGGAGATGGAATGAGATGCCTCTGAAGGTTCCCTTCCAGTGAGAACTGGTTCAGGGCTTCTACGGCCCTGATCTGATGTCACAATGTACCATAGCTTAAACTGATGGAGTGATGTGGTCACTGTACATAAGCCAAGGAATATAAAAAAAGCGGTCCTGCAAAAGAAAATGTCCCACAGGCAAGCTGCAGCCACAACTCCTTCAAAGCTGAGAGAAGCAAAGCTGCTCAGCCTGTATGCTCTCTGACACAGTGCACAGTGATAAAACCTTAATTTGCACAAAATGTAATTATTTCCACCCAAACCATCCCAAAATGGACCTTGCAAAGCAAAACAAAACAAAAAAGGAAATTATTTTCAAAAAGTGTTAATGCAAAAATCTTTTTTCTTTTTTTTCCCCATTGTAAATTTCTCTCTGTGTATTCCTCTACCCTTTGGTTTGCTCTGGCTGCATGAAGCTGAAAATTATTTCTGTGACAAAATTCATGAGCACTCCATGTACTGCTTACATCTGACATAATGGCACAACATAGAAGTCATCATGTTGAGAGAATTGTTTAGAAAGATTTTCATCCTTCTTTCTCCCACTGACAGACTGAATAAGGCAAGAATTCCTTAAAGAGTGCATGAAAGATCATTTTAAGAGGTACCTGTGTTTCTTCTTCCACTCAGGGAAGTGAAGATGCATTTCAAATCAATTCATGTCAGTCCTGACACTTTTGGTGATGTTCTTCACCCAGAAAAGCCCCACTGGAAGTGTTTTCCCTGGGGGACAGCATTGCTTTCCCTGCTTCAAAAGTGCACCATGAAGTTGTAGGATCTTGTATAACTGTGCTTGTTCCTAGAACATAACCCAGTGTTTGGTGTCTCTCAGGCTGGTGCTCAGGTAAGTACCAGCTTAGCAAGATATATGAGATGTTTGAACACTTGAATTCCACCTGGATCTTTGGAAATTACTCAGCTTAAATCAACAGTACACCATGCTGGAGGTTGCTCTGTGAAGAGCACTGCTGAAAAGCCATGCACCAAGTTGAATACGAGAGCTCATCCTGCCCCTTCTGGGCAGTGCTGGGCTCCGACCATGTTCAGTGACTGTGGCTGAAGGCACACACACAGTGATGCAGGTCAACCTGCACACAGGTGAGCATGATGCAGGCAGGAGAATAAGAAGTGTTGGCTTTCTCATTTATTTCAGAGTTTGTCAGGTGAAGGACTGGAGAAAATACAAGTATCTCAGTATTGTTAGAGGATATGTATTTAAGACAGCACGTAATGAGTAGCATAATTTTGACTGTGACTCTCTGAGATGGGAAAATATTTCTAAAAAGCACATTTGGCAAGAGCCTGCAAGCTAAATTGGATTGTAAGCAGAGGCAAAGAGTGAAAAAGGGCAAGTTAGATTGTCAAGAGTAGCTTTGCGGCTTTTTAGAAATATAAACAAGAAGTATTGGGAGATCTATAGAAAACAAGACAAAGGAGGATGAAGGAGATTTTTATTCAGAGTTGCAGAAAGAAACACTGAACATTGAATCTAAGTGAACATTTCAACAGCTATGATAGAATCTTCAAAAAATATTTGCAGTTCAGAAATGAGGGAAGATTAAAGAGAAGGCAGCTGAGGAACTGAGCAATGGGAGAATGAAAGGAAATGTATTAAATCATTCATTTGAATTCTTTACTTACTTACAAAACTGTAAGTACAAAAGTTACTTACAGAGCTGCTGAAGACATTGGTTGACATTGGCAAGCAGTGGTAGGGGAAACAGGAACGAGGATGGAGAATAAAAAGTCTGAGTCAGGTTCAGCGGACAAGACTGCCTATCCAGATTCACTTTTCTTATTAATTAAAGGCTTATTTCATGACCATTTCTGTCCTCCGTTTAAGTTACCAGGATCCCTGACCATGCACATCTATACCTACATTGCAGCGCTGCCTCTGCTGTCCCCTTGATATTGAGCAGCTCCCGTAAGAGTATTTTAAGACCTCTTGAGGCTGGATGAGCTGAATGACATAAATGCAACAATGATCCATAAAATATATAGTGGAACAAAAAGAGTGGATAGGTATATGGGTGTTCTTTGCTTCTTTCAATATAAAAATCAAGGGGCACAGAATTAAACTACTGGGGAGCAGTAGTTCAGTAGAGCAGTTTGCTCTACTTCTAGAGCAAACAAGGAGAGGCGCTTCATTGGCTGCATCGAACATAGTTCTACTATGGTCCACAGCATGGTAGGGTTGCAAATATTTCCTTTAATTAAAAAGAACCCAAAACAGTCAGGAGCATAAATGAAAAGAAAAATCCATCAATGAATATTAAACACAAAAAGATTAACTATTACTCAAGATATCCCTGAGTCACAAGTCACAGAAGGCTGGGAGAGCATTCCTGGGAAGCATTCCTGCATGCTTGTCCTGTGCTAACATCCTTCCTTGCATAACATCTGCCGTGTCTCCTCTGCTGCTGGAGGCAGTACACCAGACCAAATGGACCTGTGCTCTGATCCAGTACAGATGTTCTTGTATAAAGTTTGTGTGCTGCACTGTGAAAACTGAGGAACTGATCTGGCTAAGAAATAAGCCAGCAAGTTTTGGATTTTTGTTTTTTAACCCTGATTAGTTACCTGACCTTGTTCCCTGAGTAACCAAATAAATGATTGGATCAGCTCTGCTACGGGGCTGATGGGAAGGAGGCTTTGCTGATGGGATGAATGAGCAGAAGGAAACAGAATTGACTAAGACATTTTAGTCACTGAAATAAATTCATGTGAGGCCAAACATAATGTTGGATAGCTTGTGTGAGTAGGAAACCAAATCTTTCCTGTGTGGATGATTCAATGTCAATAAAGACTGCATAAAGCCACACCATGAATCCCAGTATTGTTTTAATGGTTACACAGAAAAGACTGAAAGGAGCCTTCCAGGTGCGAAGCCCAGCCCTTCCTCCTGCTCCCCTCAGCAGCAGCACTGTGTTGTTGCCATCACAGGGCAAGAGGAACACATCTGTGTCCTTTCCTGAGCTGTAGGCTGGGAGAGGCAGAGCATGGCATTCTTGAAAGTGATGAGCAAAAGTCGGTGTTGTCAGGGTCACAGAGTTAAATTTCTTTTTTATTTTCTATGCAAAACACTAGGGATAATTTTGCTCTTCACTTAAATGCAAAATTCCTCTGTTTGTTTTTTGGTTTGTTTGTTTTTAAAAAACTATTGAAAAGTGCTCTGTACAAGAACTGTGGCATTTCTGCTCACATCATAACACTTGTGCTAATGTATCCAGGCCAAAAAATGAAAGGAAAGGACTGAATCAGAGCTGGCTATAGTTTTGGAACTAAATAATGAGGTATTTTTTTCCTTTCTACCTTCAATGGCATTTCATGGGAACACTAAAAACAGAAACAGCCTCAGTCTCTAAATTTTACAGATGCAGCTTACCTTAACAGTCGTTGATTGAGTGCAAAAAGGCAGTTTCAAAAATTTCCGTCTTTTCCATATTTCTTAAGAAATAAGCCTTACACTTCAGATATTAAGATCTAGAAGCTGAGAAGTCTTTAGCAGCCTGTCCCAAAATCTTATGGACAACCCATGGGATAAGAAAAATCTGTCTCTCACTCACAGCTTTTGTAGTAACATAAGTCATCATCACTCCAGCTAAATTTCCTTTTCTGATCTTCACATGGCAGTTCACCTTTATTCCTCACACTACCTTGCACAGCTTTTAGAGGAGCTTTAAAAGTGGGTGCAGATACAATGCTTCCCTCCAGCTTTCGTTGACAGTACATCACTGTGCTGTTCCTTCTGCTTAGGTGATGGATTTAAATCTGCTTTTGAGCTCTTCAAGCCACCAAATTTTGGATGGCCAGACAGATTTTGTAGAGAGCTGATTGAGCCTACCTTCTAAAAGTAGGTAAATAACTGTTCATAAAAGCCTATTATTGTTCTTTGCTTTTTCTAATGGCAAAGGTTCTTTGGGGTCCAAATTGTGCCCATCTGTTTTCTACCTGCATAGATCACAATGAGCTCCTTCTTCAAGTCTCCTGTGGAGATTGCTGAAAA